>NC_069685.1:14347500-14972500 GCF_023699985.2 Odocoileus virginianus | reverse complement strand
CTGCCATTGCATGTAGAGCTTGAGGCCCTGACTATGTCACCCAGTGGGTACAGATGCCCTTGGGGCTGCTTTCTTGCTTCCTGCTAAGAACAGCACAAATGTTTATTTCTTCAGGGCCACAAATGAAATTTTCAGCATTCTGCAAGTGTAAATGCAAAGGATGTGCTAAGTAATAATATTAGTAATTTCCTCCCTGGGAGATTATGACAAATAATTAATTAGTGGCTGCCTGGCATGGTATGCTGACAACCCAGTGTCATTAGCTTTAGCCATCAGTGACGGGTAGATCACCATGGAAGCAAATCACAATGTTGTTTCCACTGAAAATGTGACATGATGAGACATTTAAGGGCAGTTACTGAATCTGCAGGATAGAAAATGATTTTTTTTCCTTCAAAGACCTGTCAAAGCAATCACTTAAAATAGAAACAAGTAAAAATGCGTTTAACTCTTAAACACATCACTGCCTACATGAGGAGACATTTCCTTAAATAAAACCCAACATGCATGACTTGATGATATTTGGTTATTTCCCCCTCTTTTCTGTCACTGACTACTGCTGTATCCTAGATCACAAGGGTGATAAGTCCCCCACTATAGGTATCCTCTCAAATCATTCAGACCTCTTAAAATACAAGTTAGAGTCTTCCTGTCTCCCCCTGCTGGGTAATTATTCATGAATAATGTTGCTATTTGATATTTTAGTCCTTTAACCACTGTAGCTCTTCAAGCTCCCCCAAAGGAAAATTAGCAATTAAAACTGAATTGAAAAATCTTTCCTTCTGACCAGAAAGCTGATTTCCTCCCATGCTAAAATGAGACCATTTCATTTTTAATTACTTTCAAGTTTGGAGTTATAGGCATAGCATCTTGAAATGATGAGCCAAGATTTTAGAGCCAGTATCTCACTGGGCTTTATTTGAGTCCACATTCATCTGCTAAGTCGATCTTAATAGAGCACCATGTTTCAGGCTCTAAAATGTCGGATTGTGTCAGATTTTAAACTGGCAGACCTGTGTAGAGATGAATATAATGTAGGTCTTTATCAATAAGAGATTTGAGAGTGATATCTACATCATAGAACAGGAGAGTCTCAGACGCTAAGTGACTTTAAGAAGTCTTCAAGTTGAATTATACATTTTATAGATGAGAAAATAAATTTAAAGGCTTTGCCTAGGCTTCTAAAACAGTAAGTTGTAAGAAAAAGGATCCTGAGAATGTAGTTTGCCCAGCTCACAGTTTCCTTATATGATAGCCTGGTAAAATAAGGGGAGAAGGATTTTTTGCTTGCAGTTTAGATTTAGGTCCAGTTTTAAATATATTGACTCAAAATACACTTAGATGTCAAATTACCAAAATTTCCCAAAAATTTAGCTTATAATTAGAATACTGAAAGTATTATTTCCAGGACTTCATTTTTTTAAAAAACTGTGCAACTGTTTAAATGGGGGGGGTCATTTTAATAAAAGAATATCAAGGTTGGGATAATTTCCACTGGCTTAAAAGCAAGACTGGGCTTCCTACACGGCACTAGTGTTAAAGAACCTGCCTGTAAGTGCAGGAGAAGAAAGACACGTGGATTTAATCCCTGGGTTAGGAAGATTCCCTGCAGGAGGGCATGGTAACCCACTCCAGTATTCTTGCCTGGAGAATCCCATGGACAGAGGAACCTGGTGGGTTATGGTCTACGAGGTTGCAAAGAGTCAGACACAACTGACGTGACTTAGCATGCACGCAGAAGCAGGATTAGCTTTTGTGGCCACTGAATCCTCAGAAACATTTAAAATGCTTTCTTCATTTTAACTGGATTTCAGAATCTAATACAAAATACATTATGTTACCCACAGGAAAATCCCCTAAATTAGGAAATTCCTCAGAAGACAGAAGACTATGTCACTGTTTGGAGTGTCCAGATCATAGAATGTTTTCAATAGTCCTAGACAAGTTTGCTATAAAAGAGAGAGCAGTGTTAAGTGAAACCCCATTCAGAGGAAGCAAGAGCCCTTGGCATAGGACACATGCATTTCTCTGGATGTGACATTCTAAGGGGAGGGCTACTGTGAACTAGAGGATGCCAGAGCAAGGTAACCAGGTAAATGATAGTGGACCTGGGAACCTGGAAAATGATAGTGGGCTTGGAAACCTGGCAAAGCAGAAGAGACTGAGGCAATGGGAAAGGATTCCATTGGTTTAGAGAAGAGGGACATTTATGGTTAAGTGGTTGTTGATTTCAGATAGTCAAAGATTCAATCGTTTAAGTCTGGGCAAACTGCAAAGCAATGGAAGTGTCTGAAGTAAGCAAAGAGATCTCCATGTATCATATCCAATCATGTGACAGCTACTGAATAGACATTACAGGAAGTCTCCAACATAACGAATGGGCTCCATTCTGAGAGCATGTTCGTAAAGTTCAACTTGTTGATAAGTCCAACCAAGTTAGCCTAGGTATTCAACTAACACAATCAACTAGATAGTATTGCTACTGTTCTGTAATAGGTTTATAATACATTTCACAAAAGTATGCATAAAAAGCAAACAAACAGTCAAAAAATAAAGAAAACATTTTTAATCTTGCGGTACAGCACCTTTAAAAGTAAAGCAGTGCAGAACAACAGCTGGCTCACAGGAGCTGGCCTTGAGTGAGCAGGCGAGAGTTACGGACCAGAGGAGGGAGAGGAGGCGGGAGATGGCAGAACTGCAGGATTGTCAGCACCAGGAGACAGAGGGCAGGCTGCAGCCCCACTTGTGCCTAACACTGATGGCACAGGTTCGGATTGCTTGCTGGAACCAGATGGGTGTTTGCATCTTGGTAAGTTTGCAACTTAAAGGCCCGTATGTAGGGAACTTACTGTATCTTATTCATTTCTTACAATGGGTTGGTATTATTATCCCTACAGGCTAAAAGGGATTATAAAACCTGCTCAAGCAGCAGATAGGGAATTTTTATCTTCATCTTATTAATAGAAAAACCATATTCCTTTCACCTTATGATTGGGTTCCTTTCAGCACAGATTTCCCCCTGCCTCTCAGAAACTGGCAGCTGTGATTTCTTGCTAGTTGCTAGATTAGATTAAGCAACCTCTAAAATTACTTCCACCTCTACCTTCCTATGATTCCTTGATACTATTAAGACATAAAGTATGTCTATTAAGACACACTCTAGAGATGCATATTTTTCTGCTAATAAAATAGGTGACAGCTCAATAAGAAACAGTTGGGGTATGGGGCAAAAATCAAAGAACGCAAAGAATGCTGACATTGTATTTACTCTCTAAAGTCTCTAGCTCATTCTTACCTGTTTTCAGAATTAAAAAAAAAATCTGACCTATTTAATGTTTAATTTGTCCCCCACATCTCTTCTAGCATTCTTCTCCCAGTTTCACTCTTTTAGTTTCACAAAGTACCTAGACAGTAAGAATGTCTTCTTGTCAGAAGAAGGAAGGCTCTTGGTACTTGGCTGGTGGTCCAGTGGCTAAAACTCTGCACTCCCAATGCAAAGGACTCTGGTTCGATTCCTAGCCAGGAAACTAGAGCCTGTATGCCACAACTACGAGTTCGCATGCTGCAACAAAGACCCTGCACAGCCAAATAAATAAATACACATAAATCCTTATTTAAAAAGAAGCAAGGCTTCAAGAAGTGACACTTTCAGATAGTGTTTGACACTGCTTTGAATCCTGCAGACACCCAGAAAAACAACTCAAGATAGCTAAAAATGTTTTATAAAAAAGTTTAAAAAAGGAAAAAGAGACAGAATGAATGAGTTCAAAGTATAATTGCTTCCATCAGACCATTTTCAGAGAATTGATACCAGTTTTGATCTTCAAATTTTAGCAAGGAGAATATTTGGATGGGGTCCAGAAAGAAATACCATAAATGATTAAAGGGCTGAAGAAAAAAAGCTTCTGAGGAAGTGTTTAAGGTTAATTTCGTTTGGATAAAAAAGAAGGTTAATATGTGATGTGGCTGCTACATTTAACAGTATGTAAGACAGTGGTAAAGTCATTTTTGAGGTATTAAATTGTGTTTTGCTCTCTTACATTTTACCCTGTAGCATAAGGCATGACTCTGGGGATTTTAGCAGTGCTGAAAGCAAGAGCGGCCTGGACTAAATAGATTTGGTGTTCTTTAATCTTACAACAGAGAATGTGTGAGGTGTCCATTGAGGGGGCAAAAGGATCTTTGAGGGTTGAAGGAGAAGAGAGAGGGAGAAGGAGAAGGAAGGGGAGGGAGGGAGGGAAGGCAGGGGAAGAGAGAGAGAGAGCAAGCAGAGTGGGGAGAAGGCAAAGGGGCAAATGTTGGTGCTCCCAGAGGAGGACACCCGTGTGGGGAGGGAGGACCATGCAGGGCAGGGAGAAGGGGGAAGCCAGCACGTGCATCAAAGGGGGCTGGCCCTCCATCAGTGGTCTGCTTTGCCAAAGGTTCCCTTGTCTTGAGCTTGGTTTGGAGGCAAGGATATGAAGCAGCTTAAAGGTATCATAATGAATAGGAAATGGGCATATCAGCAGCTGATGATTGATACAGACAAGCTTTCTAGAAGTTTCAGTGCAAAATAAGACTGTGACAAGCAGAGAGCTCAAAACAATAAGAACTAATTTTCCAGCCTGGCTGGACAGGAGCTGAAATGTGGAATGAAGTTTATTTAAAGAAATTATTTAAAAAGAAAACCAAGCCCTATTACCTTATATATACCTCGGTTAGTAAACAGGTTATAGGGCAGTTCTACAAAAAGTATATAGATGCAGATATATGCCTATAACTCATTTTCTATTTCCCACGTGATGTTATTAGCTTTACTTTGTATAAGAGCTCCTACAAGTTGACTTAGTTTTAAGTATGGCTTCAAAGTATCAGTCAGAGAGAAGAAATCAGATTAGCTAATAAAACATTCTGTGAGTGCATTTGTGGCAAAGGTACTTAAAAATATAAACAACCCTTGTCTCAGCACTCTAGTTGTCACTGTCTTGGACTGAGAATAATTTTTACACCCCAGTAAAGAGAAAGCTAACAAGAAAATATGTAAGACTTCTGATTCCACTCTTGATAGGCACCTGGAAAAGTATAATGAGTTAAATCTATGGACACCCAGCTTTCCTTATGGGGCAGGGAACCTGGCAGAGCAGGCAGCCTGACTCTGTTCTTAGCTCTCAAATAAAAATAAAAGCCCATGTATGCCTATGGTATTCTGAAGGTAGCTTAGGAAAATACTGGGTATCATAACAACAGATATGCATTTGGACACACCTAACAGGAAAGAAGGGCTTTCCTCGTGGTCCAGTGGCTGAGACTTTGTGCTCCCAATGCAGGGGGCCTGGGTTCAATTCCTGGTCAGGAGAATAGATCCCATATGCTGCAAATAAGAGCTTGCATGCCTCAAGGAAGGTGGAAGATCCTATGTGCTGCAACTAAGACTAAGCATATTAAAAAGCACAGACATTACTTTTCCAACAAAGGTCTGTATATCAAAGGTATGGTTTTTTCCAGTAGTCATGCATGGATGTGAGAGTTGGACCAGTTGAAGACTGAGCACCAAAGAATTGATGCTTTCATACTATGGTGCTGCAGAAGACCCTTGGATAGCCAAGAGAGTCCCTTGGATAGCCAGGAGATCCAACCAGTCAATCCTAAAGGACATCAATCTTTTTTTTTAAAATGTATTTTAATTGGAGGCTCATTACTTTACAGTATTGTGGTGGTTTTGAATATTCATTGGAAGGGCTGGTGCTGAAGCTGAAGCTCTGATACTTTGGCCAGCTGATGGGAAGAGCCGACTCCTTGGAAAAGACCCTGATGCTAGGAAAGACTGAAGGCAGGAGGAGAAGGGGACAATAGAAGATGAGATGGCTGAATGTCATCGTCAATTCAATGGACATGAGTTTGGGCAAATTCCAGGCGATAGTGAAGGACAGGCAAGCCTAGCATGCTTCAGTCCATGGAGTCGCTAAAAGTCAGACATGTGACTTAGCAACTGAACAATAATAATAACAAAAAGAACATCAGCCCAGCTTCCCAACATCCATTTGGTTAAGTTTCAATCTTCCCTTTTAAAGGGGGAATGTTAAGATCTATCTGCTGAGAGATTATGAAAAGGCACCTAGCATATTCTAAGCAATAAAAATAAGCAAATAGGAAAATAAAAAATTCTCTCCCTATCCTCCTTTTGGGCTTCCCAGGTAGCTCAGTGGTAAAGAATCCACCTGCCAATGTGGGAGTCTCGAGAGATGTGGGTTTGCTCCCTGGGTCAGGAATATCACTTAGAGAAAGAAATGGCAACCCACTCCAGTATTCTTGCCTGGGAAATTCCATGGACAGAGGAGCTGGGGGCTACAGTCCATGGGGTTGGGAAGAGTTGGACGTGACTGAACAACTAAACAACAACAACAAATCCCTCCTTTTGCTAAATCTCAGTTTTCAGACAAGGAGTACGTTGACCAGATGGACAGCCACTTAGCTCTGGCTATTTCTCCTCTCTCTCCCTAATGGTGAGATGCCCCAGGATTCAGGACAGCACCCTTCTGCTTCCTGCACCACACATACTGTCTCCAGGTGATGTCAGCCAGCCCCCTGACATAACTACTAGGATATGATGATGAGTCTCAAATTTCTCTCCCCTTACTTTACACTTCTCTAAATGACAGACACATATATTGCATATTCACTTGGATGTTTACTTTACAGACATTTTAAGGTAATGAAGCATGGAAGAATACACCACCCCCAAATATGCCACATTGGCATAAGGATCATTTCGCGCTAAAGGCACTTGAAAAACAGCAGGTGCAGGAAGAGTACTCTGACCTCCCCTTTTCTTCCTGAAAGTGAGAGATAAAACCGCCGCATGACAGACGCCCTGCCTCTACAAGGAAGAAAGAAGCATTCTTATCACCAGAGACGGGGAGTCACTGCCGAGAGAATTCTATACAGCAGGCCTAGATGAGAGAACTCTTATCTCCTTCTAGCCTCTCCCCTGCATGCCCCATATATTTCAGTTATTTTTCCACAATCGCTTTTCTTCGTTCAACCTGGTATAAACGCATTTCGGTTTGACATTTCTTTGGATCTTCATTTTCTTTTGAGAATTTCCACATATGTGTACTGCGTTTGCTTTTCCCCTGTTAATCTGTCTTAGGGCAATTTCATGCTCAGGCCCAGACAGAGACCCTAGGAGGGCAGAGGAAAACTTACCTCCCACCTAGTTTCAAGGTCACGTCTTAAGTTGAGTCCATGTTCTCGGCCACCACTACACACTAGTTCCTCCTTTCCTTCTTATCACAGGAAATGACACTCAGCCACTCTCAGACATTCATGTTAAGCACCTCAACTCTCCCTGATTCTACCCTGCATCCCTCCAACCATCAACAAGTCGGACCACTTGGCACCATCTCCTTTGCTGCGACCTGCCTGTGACCCTCCATCATTGTGCTCTTATACTAATGGAAGATGGTTTCCTGTCTTCTCCACTCTTGCTCGTCTATTAAATTTTAGTAAATGGCAAAGCAACCAACACACTCTTCTGGTCACATCCAAAAACCATGTCCCCAAGAGCTTTTATGGAATGAAAATCCATCTGCATAACAGGCTCCCATAGGGAGCCAGGCTTGTCAAAATACCAGCGGTGCTTATCTATATGCATGGAGATGCAAATATTTTCAACTGCTCAGCACTGAGACCAAGGCTCCTGAATCTCAAGGAAGAAGTTCAGCTATATCTTCTTTCACTACAATCTCCTGGGTTTTTCAGGTTTTTTCAATCCCTCCCCACTCTTGCCATTTCTATGAGATTCTAGTCAGTGAGATAAATCTTGCCAACCTTTCAAAGTGATGGACTTTGGGTTTTCTTTGCTGCATCTGGAATAGATGAAGCCGAGTATGGACCAGTTCAATATCAGACATCACCACCACAGTACTGATATTATTAAACATTCATTTCTACTCCATCTTGGAATTTGTTGCTCCAGAAGGATAACCTTAGAGTTCTTGCACCTGGAATTGTCATTTTCTTCTCTAGGATAGGATTTCTTTTTCCTGCTTTCAACTTCTCGCCATTTCTCTTTCCCAGATCTCTCCTATTCCCACCATCCCAAGCAAACAGCACAATGTTACAATTTATATTGTCAACATCTGAAACTGAAGTCTTATGAAAATCCTAGTGAAAAAGAATAAATACATTCAATAACCATAGAGTGGGTTTTTGGATACAAGTGCGTGGCTAAAAACAATAGCTACACAACTACGACAATGACAGAAGATAAAATATAAAGTTCACCAAGGATGAAGAACTCAAAGGTGTGACTCAAAGTGCTTTACATCTAGACTCTGGAGATTTAAAGATCAGGGAAGGAAGGCATCTTAGAAAAATTAACTTTTGTGATGGACAGTGAAGGCTGAACAGAATTTCAATGGTGAGAAACTGGGTGGGGTTTTGGGGGATGTAAATAGCACAGAAAGTCATGGAGAAAGGAAAATGTCAGATGCATTTAGGAATGACCCACAGTTCACTTTGGTTGTAATAATGGGGCAGCAGGGAAATAAATGAAGACAGAAAAATTAAAATTAGTATTTTCTTTCTTGTTGGTTATCTATTTTAGATTTTTTTCTAAAATAAACACCTCTTTTGTGACAAGAAATTCAACTATATTGTTTTAAAATGAGATAGGGCTACGTTGCAAATGTTTGTATTGTTGATAAAAACTTAGACTTTATTTTTGAAATGATGGGTGGACAAACGCTGAGGACCTATGAGCAGTGGAATGGCGTGATGAGCTACGCACAGCACCCAGGTGCAATAGGCAAGATGGCACGAGCCAGGCCTGCAGGAGGGATGGAATAAACCAGAGATATGGAGACCAATCAGGGCTCCCCTGGTGGCTCAGACAGAAAAGAATCTGCCTCCATTGCAGGAGACCTGGCTTTGATCCCTGTGTCAAGAAGCTCCCCTGGAGAAGGGGATGTCAATCCATTCCAGTATACTTGCTTAGGGAATTCCATGGACAGAATTTTCAAATATTTTTTGAAATTCAATTGGACTGCTGGGCTATATAGTCCATGAGGTTGCAATGAGTTGGACACAACTCAGTGACTAACACACACACACACAAGGAGACCAGTTGAAAGTGTTCATTGCTCAGTAATGTCCAATTCTTTGTGACCCCATGGACTGCAGCCCACCAGGCTCCTCTATCCACAGGATTTCCTAGGCAAGAATACCTGAGTGGGTAGCCATTCCCTTCTCCAGGGAATCTTCCCAACCCAGAGACTGAACCTGTGTCTCCGGCACCACTGCAGTGAGAAGCCCGCACACTGTAATGAAGAACAGCCCCCACTTGCTGCAACTAGGGGCTTCCCAGGTGGCACTAGTGGTAAAACTCGCCTGCCAATGCAGAAAACGTGAGACGCGGGTTCGATCCCTGGTTTGGGAAGATCCCCTGGAGGAGGTATGGCAGCCCACTCCAGTATTCTTGCCTGGAAAATCCCATGGACAGATGGAGTCTGGCAGGATACAGTCCATGGGGTCAGAAAGAGTTGGACACAACTGAAGCAACTCAGCATGAATACATGAGTGCTGCAATTAGAGAGAGCCTGCGCAAAGGCAATGAAGATCCAGCTCAGTCAAAAAAAAAAAAAAAAAAAAGAAGAGTTTAGGGAGGGGAAGATGAGGGAGAGAAAGTTATACAAATATGTTCAGGTTTTAGGAGGAAATGCATCCTATTCAAATATGCTGCTGTGCTAGTCGCTCAGTTGTGTCCGACTCTTGCGACCCCAGGGACTGTGGGATGCCAGGCTCCTCTGCCCATGGGATCCTCCAGGCAAGAATACTGGAGTGGGTTGCCATTTCCTTCTCCAAGGGATCTTCCCTACCTAGGGATCGAACCCAGGTCTCCTGGGTTCACATCGCAGGCAGATTCTTTTAAATTTTATTTTTATTTTTTATGATTTCATGGCTTCCCTCGTAGCTCAGTCAGTAAAGAATCTGCCTGCAGTGCAGGAGACCCAGGTTCAATTCTTGGGTTGGGAAGAACCTCTGGAAAAGGAAATGGCAGCCCACTCCAGTATTCTTGCCTGGAGGATCCCATGGACAGAGAAGCCTGGAAGGCTACAGTCCCTGGGGTCGCAAGAGTCGGACAGGACTGAGCAACAAAACCACCATTGAATGAAAGACTCTTTAAGTTCTACAGTGATTTATAATTCTTAAAAGCTTCAAACACATGATTTCATATAATTTCATAATAACATTTTCTTCCTCTATCAATATATTACCCCTCCTTCCTTCCCTGTTCTGACTGGTAACCATGAAATTGTTCTTTATACTGGTGAATCTGTTTCTTTTTTGTTTTATGCATTAGTTGGTCTTATTTTTTAGATTCCACATATAAACAATACCACGCAGTGTTTGTCTTTTTCTGTCTGACATTTCACAAAGCATAATGCCCTCCAAGTCCATCCACATTATTGCAAATGGCAGAATTTTATTTTTTTACTTGGCTAATATTCCATTGTATACACACACATACACACACACACACACCCATGCACCACATCTTCTTTATCCCTTGGTCTGTTGATGGACACTTAGGTTGCTTCCATACCTTGACAACTATAAATAATGCTGTTTAAATATGCTGTGCTTGATATAAGACTTTAGATATTCTTAACAAAGGTAGGTCTAGACAGGATCTATACCATACATTTGGAAGTTACCTTCAAGAAGTGAGTTAATTAGAGGAAGCCACCCACGTAGAAAGTATAAGCTAAGCAGAGATGAGGGCTGAGGGTAAAGCTCTGGGAATGCTTGCATTTGTAAGGCCAATGAGGAAGGAGGCAGAGCGCACACAGTGACTTGAGAAAACAGTCACAGATTCAAAGAAACAGAATTAACCTCTGTGTCAACTGAAGCGAGGAGGCTGAAAAGTAAATAAAGGCTACTGGACTCCATAGCTTTATGACTTGTAGCCTTTGACTTTCAGTAGAATTTTAGAAACAGAAATTAGTATATAAACGACTGATAAATGAACAGCAAAGAATGGGAGGCAGCACATTATTTTAACTACTGTGTTCAGAGCCTTGATAGTGAAAGGAAGGAAGAAGAAAGACAGCATAGAGCCTCCAAAAGGCAACAGAATCGACCAAGTGTTTTGGGATCTGTGAGATAAGTATGCCTGGAAGAAAAGAGGAGAGAGAATATGGGGAAGATTCAAGAAAATGTGAGAGTTTGTCATCTCTTTGTTTTCAGGAAAAAAAAGTAGATATTTATGGGTTGAGGACTAGCTACAAAATAGGGGACTTTCGTTGCTTATCAAAAAGTCCTTACTAAGTGTGTGTTAGTTGTTCAGTTGTGTCTACTCTTTGTGACCCCACAGACTGTAGCCTGCCAGTCTCCTCTGTCCATGGAATTCTCCAGGCAAGAATATGGATTGTGTTGCCATTTCCTTCTCCAGGGGATGTTCCTGACCCAGAGATCGAACCCGGGTCTCCTGGATTGCAGGCAGATTCTTTACTGACTGAGCCACCCAAGAAATCCACTAACCAAAACACTCCCTGGCTCATCTGGACATGGAACCAAAGGTAACCATAACCTAATTAAAAGCTTCATCTCTTTCCTCTTTGTGACACAATCAGAGGTTTTCACAACATATTATCAGTGGTTTAGTAAACAAATAAAGCCAAGGTTGGATTTTTGATCACCTAAGCATTCATGCCACAATTATTCAGAACATGTACGCTGCTGCCCCTGTGGTTGGGGAGTAGCATCTTTGTACAGTTTTGAAGCCCAACATCTGTAAGTCCCAAGTATTTATATTTTACATTCACATACAAGTTTCAGTTTATGTTGCTCTTGAACTGTTGTCTTTTCATATGGTTTTTTGGATTGAAGCCTTCCCATGATCATATACACACAAAAACAACTAATTAGAGCATTTTATCAACACAAATGACTATCAAATTGACTACACTAGAATCTATTGTTCTGCTTCCCTTTTAATTCTAATACTGCAAGTGACCTGTAATTATCTGGTGCCTGATATTGTATCCAATATGCTATTTCTGATTATAGACACTGGGAAAGCCTTACAATTTGCTTCCCAGAACTTCTGTACCTTGAGCTAACAAATGATCTTAAAAGATATCCACCTATCTTCTGCTGATACAGACAGGTGCTTCCTCTTGCTTTCCTGTCCAAAGCTGAGTATTTCTTTCCCTTTTTAAAATTGGTTTGGTATCACTATAAGTTATAGGCAATTGACCATTAATCTTGATTAATTTGGGTTTCCCAGGTGGCATCAGTGATTAAGAACCTGCTTGCCAATGCAGGAGACGTAATAGATATGAATTCGATCCCTGGGTTGGGGAGACCACCTGGAGAAGGAGATGGTAACCTACTCCTGCATTCTTTTTTGTTTTTTAACTTTATTTTTTAACTGAAGGAAAATTGCTTTGCAGAATTTTGTTGTTTTCTGTCAAAACTCAACATGAATCAGCCATAGGTATACAGATATCCCCCTGGAGAATCCCACATACAAGGAGCCGGGTGGTGACAGTCCATTGGGTCACAGTCGAACACGACTGAAGCGACTTAGCACACATGCATGCTAGATTGGTTTTCATTTTTGACCTATACCTCTCAAGCCCTCTAAGAAGTATAGAACACAATGCCATGAAAACACTATTCCCTAAGATATCTCTGATGAAATAAGTTGGGAAAAGAACTGAGTTAAACACTCAAGCAGGACTTTTTATTTACATAGTCATCCAAGGAATATTTTTTGAGTACCAACTTTGGGCCTTAAATAGTTTGAGCTGACTACAATCTAAGAATAAAAAGAAAGAGGAAGGGGTTGTCATACAGAATAAGTTGACTGATCTTAAAGTAAGAGAAGCCTCTGAATTCCAGGCTAAAGCATTTTAATATTACTCTCTTTGCGTTGGGAGTCATATGACTGGAGTTGAACTTCAGGAAAATCTCTTTGGGAGGACTGTGTACAACAGATTAGAAGGTGAGGGATGAGAAGAAAGAGTAATTAAGAGAGTATTGCAGTGGTCCAGGTCAAAAGTTATAAAGGTCTGGCGTAAAGCAAAGTAAATAGAAATGAATGAGAAATGATGTATGTGATAGTTGAGTGGGGTTCAACATCTGGAGCCTACCCTATAAGAATGCTAGAGAGAAGTGGTAATTACAAATCGCAAGACCCAGGAGAGAGTATTCTGTCTCAGATACACTTTTTTTTCCTTCTCTGTTTGCTTTTGTAACTACACTGATGCAGATAATCAAACTGAGTCTAATAGAGCCATTACTTCTGATACTTGCAACCATTTCCTGCAATAATTCTTAAAATGGCTGTGCTGTTTGCCAAACAGATGGCTATCAGCGAGAGGACAAAATATCACTCGGAGCCAATCGCAGTAATTGCTTTGAGTTAACATTTTTTTTTTTTGGACTCATCAATATGATGTTTCTTTTTTGGTGCTTTTATTATTATTTATTTTTAATTGGAGGTTAATTGCTTTACAATATTGTGTTGGCTTCTGCCATGCAACAACATGAGTCAGCCACAGGCATATATATGATCCTTCCCTCTCGAGCCTCTCCAATACCCTCACCATATCCCACCTCTCTGAGTTGTCACGGAGCACCAGCTTGCGCCCCCTGCGTTACACAGCAACTTGCTGTTAGCTATCTGCTTTCAATACGGTAGGGTGTGCGCTTCAGCGCTGCTCTTGCAATTTGTCCCACCCTCTCCTTTCCTGTTGCGTCCAAAGTCTGTTCTCTATGTCTGTGTCTCTATTCCTGCTGGGCAAATAGGTTCATCAGTACTATTTTTTTTTTTAATTAAAATAAAAAATGTGTCAGTAGTTTCATTCCAGTAGAAGCAAGAGGGTCCTAAGGGCCCCACAATTTTCTTTTCGACCCACCTGGCTTGTGTTTTGCCCCACATCTGTTAGAAATTACACTCTGTATCAGCTCTCTCCTGTTCAGCTGAGTAAGACACAGAGACACAGAGCTTAGAAAAAGGGGCTTTCCCCTTCTCTTCTCATTGGTGTATGCTAGTCGCTCAGTCGTGTCTGACTCTTTGTGACCTCAGGGACTGCAACCCGCAGGCCCCTCTGCCCACGGGGTTCTCCAGGCAAGAATGCCATTCCCTTCTCCAGGGGACCTTTCCATCCCAGGGATCAAACCCGCGTCTCCTGCATGGCAGGCAGAGTCTTCACTGTCTGAGCTACCAGAGGAATCCTTCTCTTGTTTAGGCTCCCTCTAAGCTGCTTAAAGTTTTTCTTTGACTCAGATTGTTACTGCCAGAAGGCAACCTTAGAGATTACATCATCAAACCCCTTCATTTTTCAGAAGAGGAAGCAGCAGCTCCAGAGGAAGACCAGGAGCTCATTAGCAGTCCGCAAGGTACAGAGCAGAGACTGTGTGCAGAACAGTGAGATTAACTATATACGCTTCAGTTTATACACAGTGAAGCAGCATCTCCTCCCATGTTCCATCCCTAACAAGGAGCCCGCTTCTTACTCCCCGGGTTTTATACATTGTGAGGACAAGCTGTCTGGCACATTGCTGTACAGAAACGCACTCAGCCTTGGGAGGAACCAGAGCTGGAGAACCTCCATATATGACTCACTATGATCTCACTGTTCCTCAGAAATCCCTATGGTCCTTTGGCTCATTTTTCTAGGTAATTACGGTATAAAATTACGGTATAAAATTGTCCTTTCTGAACCTGCCACTGTGGCTACTGCTGTTTCGACTTATAAACCACTGAGAAATTCAGGAAGGAAGAAAACTAATGGATGGTTCCTATAACACTCATGCATGAAGCATCAACTAAGCTCATAGAAAGTTAATAATAAAGGTTACCACTTCCTGAATAGTGACTGTTTCACAAATACCAACCACTTCTCCCAATGATTTCCTTTAACCTTTACATCACTACTGTGAGGTAGGTATGGAGATTTTCTGTGCAAATGGGGAAACGCAGATACTAGGTAGAATATCCAAGCTGACTCTGGCAATAGAGGTAGAGCTAGAATTAGAATCTGGTTCCTCTGACTCCTGTCTGCTCTTAATGTCATACACTTTCCTTTTCTACATTATGCATTGTGCCAGAAACTATACAGATTATAGTACCTGCGAACACGGTCTTACAGTCTAACCAGAGCAGCCCAACATACCAAGAATTAGTGACAAATATGTAGTATTGTCATACAAAAAATAAAGTTTTCTTATGTTTGTGTGCTAAGTCGCTTCAGTTGTGTCCAACACTTTGCGACCTTATAGACTGTAGACTGCCAGGCTCCCTGTCCATGGGATTTTCCAGGGAAGAATACTGGAGTGGGTTGCCATGCCCTCCTCCAGGGGATCTTCCTGACTTAGGGATTGAATCTACTTTTCTTGGGTCTATTGCATTGGTAGGCAGCTTCAAGGGTAATAAAATAATATAGTAAATTTACTATATAGTATATATAGAAATAAAGCATATTTTGCATGCTAAAATGTGAATGAAATGTATGCTAATCAAGATGATAATCAGATGAAGAAGTACATAGGGCGATATCCCCAGCACAGATTTTGTCCCTCACGGAACTGGGGTGTGTAACCCTCCCAGCATTCAGATGTCCTCACCAACCTGGACGTTCATCAAATCTCTTTGCTCAAGAGCTTAATTTCCAGCCCATCCCCCTGCAATCCTCTACTTTCTTGGTCATTCTGGTGACCGACATCATCTTGATGCTACTTAGGGGGTCCAGACTCAGTCATCTCATTAGCATAAATGCCTGGGTTCTCAAAGGATTTTTCTTTTCTTAACTTTTATTTTATTGTATGTAGAATTTGAAAAAGGATAGATACATGTACATGTATAACTGAATCACCTTGTTATACACCTGAAACTAATACCAACACTGTTAAGCAACTATATTTCAATATAAAATGAAATAAAGGTTTTGAATCAAGAGTTGTCAGTGTGGGTTTAGGTTTACGGTGACCACATGTGCCAGTGTGCCTGGGATAGCCCCAGTCTACATTGACTGGCCCAGTAGAAGTTAGACGAAAGGAGAGACAACATCTAGGTATTAAAAAAAATAAAAAGAAAAAAAAGATAGAGGCAAAGATTTGTGGTTTTTGTTATGCTTGTTACATGTTTGCTGAATGAGTGTGTAGTGGCACATATTTATGTCAAAACATGGTGAAAAGATGAATGAGAGAGACAGAGAGGGCATGATCTGACAGAGATGAGGAGAAGATAAAATGACACTATAGGATTGTATGGTTCAAAACACTATATTTGGTTAGAAAAATTAGTTTGAAAATATTATACAGGGTAGATTGAAGCAGAGGGACTGGAAGCAGAAAAGGCAGGAGAAAGAATATTGAAATAATCAAGGTGTGTGGCAAATAAGGAAGGGCCAGGGTGGTGGAGAGAACCTGTCAAAGTCAGCGAAATGTTCAGGGGAAGAATTGGCATAATTTCAGTTGACAGACAAGTAACTAGGACTTGCGTTGCTGTTTACGATGACATTGGTCCCAACTTTTAGACACTTGTCTTTATGAGCAGTGAGAGAACAATGCAGGATTGCCTACTGTACTCATGACACTTTGGGACTAAGAGGAAGCAAACTGAAATAATGGTACCTGCTACCCATAGGTTTTATACTTATTTTCAAAAATAAGTGATGGGAGAAGTGTGTCATATAGCACACACAGTATATGCAAACTGAAGTGCTGTCACAGGCAATTTAAATTCAGCCAAACAGTATCAAGTCACAGGAAAGGATTTGTGCTGACTCAAATTCTGTTGGTTTTGCTTTGTGTAATTTGTTTCTTGACTTTGGCTTTAGAGTTGTATCCGTGCTAAAGGCATGGGGAGCTCATACCTGGTTTTATGTCTGAGTGTATGTAAGCAACATTATACTAAAAAGAATTTATGTCAGAAAGGAATGTATGTAATAATTCTCTCTTCTTCTAAAGAGGTCAGCACACGACTCAATTTTGAGACACAATATGTAATATAAATAAGACTGTTATTTATATCACTGTCTTTGACAAGAGAGTAGCTATCAGTGATGTTCAACTGAATAGTCTAAGTGGACACATGAATGGGAGTCAAACGACAATGGGCTAGGAAGAAAATATGGGATTAAAAAGTAACAGCAGCAGTTGGGACCACAAGAAGAAGTATATATCGTATATGACAAATTCTGAAGGAAAACCATAAATTAAAGGAATACAAGCAGTAAAACCAACCATATAAGCTGTGATTGATACCCAAGACCTAGTACAATGCTGCACTTGGCTAAAATATGAGTTTTGTGGTTATGTGGTGAACATTAAATATGTTTCCTTCCAGAAAAGTGAATATATCAATAGGCAGGAATTTTATGGCCAAATTAATAAATGACAATTTGTAAGATTCATTAAAAGGCAAGGTTTAAGAAATATGGAAGACAATCCAGGTGTCGTATGTAATTACCTCAGACCACAAATCAGTTAACAAGAGGTCCATGGATCATACCCATGTGCCATTGATTTAGGAGCTGACTTTATGACTTACAGTCAAGTTGTTGAGCTCTAGAACCACACAGCTAAAATACTGACATTCATTCTTTTAATTTCTTCCATGACATAAATGAAAATAATTTATTGAAAGCCAGTTGCCAAGAAATTGGTTGGGGGATTATGAAGACCTGACTTTGCATAAGTAAAATTCCAAAATTAATCTGGGTATGATCTAAGATTTTTGTACAGAAACATGAAGCTAACATTTATTAGCAGGCTTATCCTTTGGTTTTACAGAATTATATCCTAATGGGTTCTATGTTAGTAAAACAGGAATTAGCTGTCATTCTCATTACCTTAAAATAATTCCCACTAGAGGGAGATTAATAAAAAGTAAACAGCTGATTGAAAACCAGAGTACAGATTATTAGCCTATCGATTCTTATTTCTACAAATTATTAGGTTTTCTAAGAAGTTCCCAGTAGATAGCACAGTACATATTATGTAATGATTCTACATTTCTTTATAGCATGGTGCTCATATACTAGTAATACAAACCTGGATTTGAATCTGGCTTTGCCTCTCGCTACCTGTGTAACTTGGACAAGCTGCCTCATTCTGCTAAACTTTCATTTTGTCATCATTAAAATGAAGATGATAAAAATACTGTCCTCTTTCATATAGGTTAATATGAAAGTGAAACACATTCACATACTTAAACACACACCCCCATGTATTATATTCAGCTTTAGCGTACCCAGCGTATATTATGGGCTTCCCAGGGGGTGCAGTGGCAAAGAACCTGCTCCCCAATGCAGAAGCTGCAGGAGACACAGGCTCAATCCCTCGGTGAGGAAGACCCCCTGGAGGAGGAAATGGTAATCCACTCCGGTATTCTTGCCTGGAAAACTGCATGGACAGAGGAGCCTGGTGGGCTGCAGCCCGTGGGGTCTCAAAGAGTCGGACACGACTGACACGTGTGCTCTTTTATCTTTTATTCACTTTACTGTTAATATCATACTTTTTCATCATGTTCTATGATACACATACATTGTGATACTCTGAGATATAGACAAGCTTTTTCTTTTTCTTTGAACACTTATTTAACTTCACAAATGTAACTGGTGTTCAGAGGAACACAAATTAGGAAATGGTGACTTAATGAAAGTTCAGAATAAAGTTTAAAGCCATAGACTAAAGGGAAAACTAAACCATTTACTCAAGTTAATATCTGCACACCAAGGTCATGATGGCTTACACGTTAAGTAGGAAATCAATTCAATCATTAAATAATTCTGACAAAATGTCTTATTCGTCTACACATGTATTTAGAGTAGGTGTCATTTTATTTTCATTTTTAACTAAGATAAATGTCTCAATTTTCTTTTCATTTAGTAGTAAAATATGAAATCCAGGGCTGTCTTATAAACATTTGTAGATTCAGAACCCATCACTGCAAGAAAGCAATGTGAATATTTTATTATTGTAAGTCAGGATAAGACCACTTCGCTCATCTCTTCATTTTCTTTGGTAGCTTTATTTTGAACAAAACATGAAATAATACACTATACTGAAATAATATGTTGTTCTGATTTCCTTGGAATCAACACTGAGTCTTTCTTGATCAAGAATAAACTATTTTATCATATTCCCATCATATTTAAAGTCTTTTCTAGTATTTTACAAAATACCCTGATAACAATTTTTTTATTCTTTAGATATATTTCTTAAAAACATGATTGTTTTTACTGGACTGAATAAAACATTGTGGATATCAATTGTATAACATGGGGTTGGCCAAAAACTGGTTCATTTCTGTAATATGGAAAAACCCAAATGAACTTCTTAGTCAACTCAATAAATATAAAACATTTCCAAGAGTCAAGATATGTACAAATAACTTATTTTCTCTTGGTTTTCTAAAACTCTAATAATCATTTTAGAACTTCGTAGTAATGATAGGAACTCTCTTGGTGTTATTTAGACACTGTTATTTGAAGGAAAGTTTCCTCTCAAGGAAGAGGATTAAAAACGAGGCCAGGGTACCTGGACAAATACGAGCCACGTGGTACACAGGAGAGAGACATAGAGGATGCATGGGGAAGCAGGTCCTGGGCTTAGTGCTCTGACCAGTGGCATGTACTTACACCTACACAGACAATTATTGTGTGTGTGTGTGTGTGTGTGCGCGCTCAGTCAGTCATGCCCGACTCTCTGTGACCCCAGGGACTATGGCCTGCCAGGCTCCTCTGCTCACGGAGTTTTCCAGGCAAGAATACTGGAGCAGGTTGCCATTTCCAACGCCAGGGGATCTTCCTGACCCAGGGATCGAACTCACAGTTCTTGCATCTTCTGCACTGCTGCTGCTGCTAAGTTGCTTCAGTCGTGTCCGACTCTGTGCGACCCCGCAGATGGCAGCCCACCAGGCTCCCCCGTCCCTGGGATTCTCCAGGCAAGAATACTGGAGTGGGTTGCCATTTCCTTCTCCAATGCATGCATGCATGCATGCATGCTCCAAGTCGCTTCAGTGGTGTCTGATTCTGTGCAACCCACTAGCAAGTGGATTCTTTCCCACTACACCATACTTGGAGAGAATTGGCCTTGATGCTCTCTAAGCCTAAAGTCTATGTTCCCTCAGGATTTCCATCTGTAGAATTCTGACTCTGCATTTCTAACTCTTCATCCTCTACCATGTACCAGACATTGGGTAACATGCATAAATATGTACCTGCTTTCAGGGCTCAGAGAGGGAGAAAAGATATCCAAATTATACAAATACCTACATCTCATGATGAATGTCTGTACAGTCAAGCATTGAAAAGGGAACCAGGAAACATCACAGTGGAAGTATGCTCAGGGCAGACATTATAAATGCATGATCGTTTCTTAGGCAAACTAAAGGGGAGAATACAGCAGACACAGACAGTATGTGCAAAGGACAGTGGCTTCAAGGACCCAGGGTTTAGGAGGAAGAGAGTGTGGACAAGGCAAAGGCCAGGAAACGAGTGATAATGTGACAGGCTACTTACACGTTCTTAAGCACGCAGGGAACTGATCAGATGTGTGTTTCAACATAAACATGAGCCAGTACACCAAGGATGGGCTTCCAGAAGACCCTCTGGGGAGGGAATCTGGGGAGAAATGGTACTGCCTGATCTGATGCAGACACTAATTAGATGCCAACCTTCTGTGTTGCTAACAGAAAGGAAATCTGCATGTTTCTAGACACTGGTAATAGTGAGGCCACTGGTATCTTATTAAGAAACATGAGAGACCCTGACTCATATTCTTTGTCCCAGTGTTGGGCCACCACCTTCTCACATGAAGAAAAGTTAAAATTGTACCTATAGTCAAGTGCCTGCTTCTCAAAAACTACTTTAGATGCGTCTGAATGTTTAACTCAGAATTTGCCTGCATCTTCCAATCTCCAAGAAACTATGGAGAGAAGATAACTGACAAGTAGAAAATTGTGGGAGGACAGTAACTTACTAATTACCAAGCTCTCTACCAGACAGTAAAAATGATGCAGTTAGAACCCTGATTCAGATCTTGTGTTGATTTTCACATGGTGACATAAACACCAGCAACCTCATCCATTGGAGGCTTAACTTATTCCTACTTGAATTCTGGCCTATTAAATATCTAAGACGGCACAGTCATTCATCCATGTCCACAAAATGTAATTTAGTACTTCAGTAATAAAATACTGAATGATGCCCATGACAGTCAAAGGAATGAATGTGTCTTCCTAAAAGCCTAAATGGTTTTAAGGGACTATTTGGACACTGGGGTAATCTGTTCTTTTTTTTAAAGAAATATTTTATGATTCTAATCAACCTATCACTAAATGTACTTAGTGATATATTATACATGACCAACCTTTGCCATCATGTATTTTCTTTGGATAACACTGCTGACATTTGATGCATTAATTGAGAAGCTTCTGATGGGAATGCAGTTCTATAGGTCATTTTAAAAAATCCTCAGATCACACTATAATGCTGTTCTGTCATCCTGTTATATAGAAATTAAAATACAACAAAACCTGACTGGCTGCCCTGTGCTCAGCAATAATTTGGGGAGCCGTAACAACTCTGTTTTTCATCGGTATCTGCGGAACTGAATGCTTTCTGAATGGTATATGGAAACACTGCTACTGTATCTGAACACTTTGATATGCGCATATGAGATAATCACTGTTGCAAGTTCAAGTTCATTACAGCCTCATTTCAAGTTCCAGCTGGGAATTAAACTAAAATTGAGACTGAAATGGGTTTTGTTATCCCTATTGAGCTACTTAGAGGAAGATGGCTTATAATGATAGGGCGAGTGATTGCCTCTTGGGTCTGAAAACACATAGAATTGGAGATGGTTCACTACATACACACACACAATAATCTAAAAATCAGATCATTCCACCAACAGTCCATAGAGTCCTTTTTTTCCTTTCTTTTATTGGGAACTAACTTAATTGTGAGTGTCTGCTTGCCCAGATTAAGGATTTGCAACATTGATTTTAATATTTTTCCAATCTATTACCAAAACTGTGCTGTGATTATAGGAGGCTGCATAGTCACAAAAGATTCTTAAATTATGTTTAAATATATTCACAGACATATAATGACATTGTTGAGCATTAAGTGTTTAGGAAATGGAGATAACAATATACAAGTGATAATCTTTATTACACACTATTTATAAAAGAGAAATGGGTGAAGGTCTTTATATCAGTTATCTTATTCAGAATGATCTGTTCTACTGAATTTGTGTGGAAGCTTCACAATCATCTAATTTTAACTATAATCATTAGCTGAAGATTGCTTATTAAGCATTTTGTGGCATGTTCCACCAAGTACACACGTGTGTGGGTATAAGATCCTACTGACTAGTTTGAACCTTTTAGAGTCTTTATTAGCCTCATAATTTCAATGAATATTCCTTGTGGACTCACTCGTGTGGCATCTGTAATTCCAAAGTCACAGGAACCATGGAGCTAACTATTATCTATCCATTTTCAATAGTGCAGTGCAGTAAAGTTGGATTGATGGTTAAATAAACCACTATCAATACTGACAATCACTGATTTTTAAGAGGCATCTAAATAAAGACTGAAACATTGCATTCCTTTTTGCCACTTTTAATGATACACACGACTCGGAGATACAAATGGACTCTGGAGTTTTCATATGGAAGAGGCCATGATAAATGAAACCATCAATCCCAAATTTATAAACTAAAATAGGTCTTTGTCAAATAGCAAAGTCATTTTCCCTCTTTTCTCTGATGCTCATGTATACTTTAAGGTTGATAATATAATGCCTATTAAATTCTTGATACAAGTCAACAGCAGAAAGGAGACATTTAATCTAACTACTTGTCCCATTCACAAATAGCTTTAAAATAAACATTATTCTATCATGAGGCTATTATTTTTCAGATGGTTAAAAATTTTTTTTTCTTAGAGTATTTTTGAGGAAGCTATTTTAGGTCTAATTTGCTCTCTATTCCAACAGCATATGATAGTATAAGAGGTTAGCTCTCCAGTTCAATATTATGTTTAAAGCACTGAAGAATTCATAAACTACTCTCCCCTAACAATTATGAATCAGATACTCAAGAACAAGAAGGGTTTGAGATTTAAAGAAACTGAATATTACAATTAAAGTAAAATTCTATGTTGCAGCAGTAATATTTTTTAAAAAATTAAAAATTTTGATTTAGTTTTACAACAAATGGAGAGGGTTCTTACACAAAAATTCATTCATGATTATCTTGTTGCAAGGTGTCTGGCCCTAACAAACTTCTCTTCATTCTTGGAATAAAGGATGGAGGTGTATTTGGGTTAAGTAGTTATGATGTTTACAACAATTGAGAGGAGGTCAACTCAAACTGAAACTAACGGGAGATGTTAGGTTTGGTTTGCATCACAGATTTCTCTCCCAGATGTACTTACTGTCTTGGTTGCCTCATCAGGCTAATGATGAAAGTTATAAAGGGGAAAGGTGTAGACAGGTTAAAAATCAATGTATTTGGAGAAAACCAATGTATTTGGAGAGGGATAAGGGCTCCTGGACCTGGATACCTATAAAAGTCATATTTCTAGCCTTTTTAAAGGTCATTACCTTTTCAGAAATCATAACTTGAAAAAGTAATCTACTTTTAAAATTTATTGTCAATATGTGGCAATCTTAGACCTCGAGCAAAACATACTGAAGATTAGAGAATAATCAGTAGCTTTTAAAAAGGAAACTAGAACATTAATGTCTCTTGTGGGTAGAATATGTTCATTCTTAATTTACCCATCTCATAATAATACCAGGGTCACCTTCTTTCTGAAGCACCAACAGGGTTCCATGCTCCCCGCTACCACCTCTCTGGGAATCAACTGCTCTCTTATCTTTATTTCCAAAGCAGTTTACACATAATATCATAAAAACTTAATCCACCATTATTTATTTGCTTGTGTTTCTCTCTCAGAAGGCTATGAAGCTTTTTGAGGACAAAGGACACAGATATTGGGTTGGCCAAAAATGTACATTTGGGTGTTTTGGCTGACTTATGGAAAAACACAAATGAACTTTTTGGCCAATCCAATATCTATCTATCTATCTATCTATCTATCTATCATCTATCTATCTATCTATATTTAATGTGAAGCATGATGTTCAGCAAATAAGATGCATTCAAAAACTTCTTTCTTCTGTAAGATAGAACTCAGAACCACCCATTTCTTATGGTTAATGGCTTCCACCATAGTGGCATAACAATCCGGAATAAAATGAAATAATAAATATTAATAAATAATAAATAAAAATAATAAAATAGAATTAATAGGGTTCTGGTCAACCATGAATAGCCTATATAGGCCCTGTGTTGCCGAAAGAAACAGAATGAAGAAGTAGGTCATCACCAGGCTGGAAGTTTGCCCTTTGTGATAGTAAGTAGACCATGAGGGAGACTTGGCTCCAGCCCAACAATGGTACAAAATTGAGCTTGCTCAGGTGTCCACTTCACTACCTGACTGGTACTTTGGGGCTTTTATGAGAAAAAGTAACTATACAGGCCCCATGTAACTTTAGCTCCTCACTGACACCTTGTTTTTTTTGACATCATTACCCTGCTTGTTCAGTGGTGAACTGAAGTGGCTGAACCAAATCCAAATTGCATATGTCAACACCTTGCAAACTTGGTTAAGACTCTGTGGTCTGGTTAGGCCAACAGTCAACCATAAATTGGTTTCAGAGTCATTACATGCTATTACACATGAGTAAGTTTTGGTTTTACACCTTGGGTGATTTTTCAATGTAGGCATTTCACTGTATCCAAAAGATTGCTTTCATAAATATCTCTTTTAAATATTCATTTTTAAATTTATTTATATAAAATTTTAAGGTCCTTAAATTACATATTAATTAGATATCATTGTTTAGAAATATATTCTATTATAAATCTCAGCCCCATTTCTTAGAGCATAGAAAATATACAATATGGCCACCATACTTCTTTGGGTCATTATAGTTATCTCAGAGGTAAGGTTGACAAGAATAAAAATATATATATTTAAATTTACTGCAAAATATCAATTATCCCAGTAGAGCTCAAGAGAAAGCTTGCTAGAGAGCAGTATATATGAAAAAGACTACATGTTTCAATTTATTACACAGTGAGAAAAAACTGTTTTAAAAAGGTCATGAAATTTATGGATCCAAGAAGAAAGAGGTAAATACAGGTCAGGAGAGACATCCTAGGCTCTCAGAAGCATGCACCTGGAGTCAGATGGCCTCACACTGCTTCCTTAGCTGAGAGTCACCAAGCAAGTCATTCAACCCCTCGGGGGAGGTTTTCTCATTTTAAGCCTTAATCCTTAGGCTATAAAATAAAGTTTTGGGAAGTTCATTTTCTTGAAGTGCTTAGAACAGTGCCTGGTAGATTGTCAGCATTATATATAAAGAAAGGAAGAAAGAAGGAAGAAAGGGAGCAATGAAGGGAAGAAAATGCAGACCTTTGTTCTATTTTATTCTGTGTTCTCCACATTACATTTAGACCATGGGGTTGAATTCTGCTTGTAATCATTTACATAGGACATTATGTGGAATCTTGGAAAATGGTACAGATGCACCTACTTGCGGGGCACAAATAAGAGATGCAGATGTAGAGAAGGGCAGAGAATGGACATGTGCACACGGTGGGGGGTGGGGGGGAGAAAGGGGAGGACAGGGTGAATTGGGACATCAAGATTGACATATACACACTGCTTGTGTGTAAATCAGACAGATAGCCACAAGCTGCTAAATAGCACAGAGAGTTCTGCTCAGCGCGCTGTAGAGACCTGGAGGGGCGGGATGGTGGTGAGGGTGGAAGAAGAGATGTATGTATACAGGTAGCTGATTCATTTAATTGTATAGCAGAGACTAACACAACATGGCAAAACAATTATATGCCAATAAAAAAAAGAATGCATTGAGAGATAGTGGCAATACAGTTGAAGAAGGGAAGAAGGAGTAACATCTAATTTTACATCTTAAGTGGATTCAAACAATTAAGCAGAACACAGCAACAATCTTCAAATACTTGCAGGCTGACAAAAGACAGGAAATACTGACTCTATGTTGATCTAGGCAGATGAGTGGATTGATGACTGGGAATTATAGGGTGACAGATTTCAGCTAAATATGAAGGCAAATGTTATAAAACGTATAGCTGTCCAATTATGGCATGGGTTGATACACAAAGTAAGGACCTTCCCACTATTGAACATGTACAAGTAAAGGTTAGCTGACAATCTGTCAGGGATGTTGTATAAAGAATTCCTGCCTTGGTTGGCAGGGTCACTAGGTAATCTCTAAGTTTCTATCAAATGCTGAGCCTTAAAATACCATTAGTATGAAAAGTTACAAGTGCACAGAAATGGAAGTGGTTTGAAAACTGACTTTTGGGAGAATAATAATCAATGTTTGAAAAACATTTTATTCTGTACCAAAAGCTTGCAGTCCTTCACCAACCCATGTAAATATTTAGGGGAAGTTGATGTGTCAAGAAATGATTATCTTTCGTTTCTCAGTTTGTCTCATTTTGAGACATAACATGATGGATTTTTTTTTTTTTTACTTAATATTAAACTTAGCAATTGAAACACTAGTGTAAGAATGGGTATATCTCTCAGAAGTCATAGTGACTGGGTCACCTGAAGTGAAAGTCACTCAGTCATGTCTGACTCTTTGCAACCCTATGGACTATACAGTCCATGGAATTCTCCAGGCCAGAATACTGGAGTGGGTAGCCTTTCCCTTCTCCAGGGGATCTTCCCAACCCAGGGATCGAATCCAGGTCTCCTACACTGCAGGTGGATTCTTTACCAGCTGAGCCACAAGGGAAGCCCAGGTCATCTGAATCAAGATGTAATTTACAAACAAGATCAAATTAGGTCCAAGCAAAGCAAATAGTAAATAATTTATATATGTATATGTGTATATAAACATATATATATATTGCTTAATATCTATATCTTTGGCCTTGGAAGTTAGTCAAAGAGTAATATTAAAATAGTTCATTGCTATTCACTTTTCCATTTCAGTTATTTTATTTTATTTGGATCATAAGTTTTGTAAGGATGACAAACTCATTTTGACCAAAAAAAGAAAAAAACAAACCAGTGACTTCAGTGACTTTAGTCTATTCTCTGAAGTGGATTTAGACTGTTTCCTCAAACACAGAGATTTAACCTTGCTCCAGTATACATTCTCACTGTTGCTCAGAGAAGTGTATCTTCTCACAGTCGAATCAGTTCAGAATCAAGAAGGAATGTCCTGTTTCACTCCAGCATGTCTGTTCTCACCCACCATCACATTAGATATAAGTACAAACCTTTCCTAGTGGCTCAGATGGTGAAGAATCCACTTGCAATGCAGGAAACCTGGGTTCAACCTCTGAGTTGGGAAGATCCCCTGGAGAAGGGAATGGCTACCCACTCCAGTATTCTTGCCTGGAGAATCCCATGGATGGAGGAGCCTGGTGGGCTACAGTCCATGGGGTCACAAAGACTAGGATATAAGTGAGCTGGTATCTTTCTTTCTTATCTACATAAATCAGAAAACTTTCCCCTGCATCTTGCACACACATAGGTCCAGATTTATTCAAGATATTTTTGTTCCATTTTTTCTTGATTGTGAAAACCTGAATTCAATCAAAGTTTTGTTTCTTTACTAATCAAACTTCAGGAAGAAATTGGCAGAGTTCAGCAACATATTGGCAAAATGTGCTAATACTATTTTAACATTTAGGTGGAGAGATGGATATTCAAAGAGAATTATTTTGGAATTTAACTTAAAATTAAAAAAATAAACACATAAACTCATTTTTCATTAGCACTACTAAATCAACATCCCCAGATCCTCATCCCTTTTTAAAGTATGGTATATTTCTCATTTTCCTTTCACTTCAATTTCTGTACTAAGATTGTTAGTATTTCCTTCTTTTCTCATTCAAGCAATGTGAGCAAAGGTAGCAAAATAAAAATACACATATTTATCATAAAACTATGTAAAGCAGATTGCAAAAAAAAAAATGGCTTTCTTTTATCTTGCCATAAATAGAAACATAATAGTTTCCATCTTCCATTATGATCTGAAACTACAACCTTAGGAACATAAGATTGTAATTTATAAAAGAACTTCAAAGACTGTATTTTGAATTTATAACTGACTACATGAATATCAAACAGGATTACTTTCTAAAAGTAGATTTATTTAACCTCCAAATAAAGTTTCATGATTTAGAATTAATTTCCCATTATCTAGGATATCTATTATCTGCTCAGGAACCACACAATCTATTAGCAACTTTAAAGTTATTAACATAAACAGTAAAATCAATCATATTTATGTAATCCAACCACAGAGGAAAAAGATTAAACTCAGCAAATGCTTGTTGTGGCCTGGGCTTTCCACACATTTCTCTTGTGTTCAGGCTGAGCCCATGGCAAGTCTATATAGCTGCCTAAGCTGCCCTTTTACTTTATGACCATGTAATATTTGATCACATGGACCCTGTATATATTCTTCCCTGGTGGCTCAGATGGTAAAGAATCTGCCTGCAAAGAGCGAACCTGGGTTCAATCTCTGGGTCAGGAAAATCCCCTGGAGAAAGAACTGGCAACCCACCCCAGTATTCTTTCCTGGAGAATTTCATGGACAGAGAAGCCTGGCAGGCTACAGTCCATGGGATTGTAGAGTCGGACACGACTGAGTGATTAACACACACACACACACCCTACATATATTCATGGGAGTTTTTCTTTTTAATAGGAAAAGTGGTTTTCCTTCTTTTTTAAATAGGGACTGGAGAGCAGTAGGAAGAAATTTTCAATAAATGTATCTATTTCAAGGCCAGCTGCTACAAAATCAATTCATTCTTGTAAAGGGAAGGCATTTCCCCCATCTTTTTCTAGCAAAAATAATATCTCTTGACAGCTCTAAGATGCCTTTTTCTCACTTTTGTTCTAGTCTTTCCAAGAGAAAAAAATATTTATCTCAAAGCCAAATAAAACTGATATAAAAATTCCACCTCTGAGTTTGTTATAAAATTAAACAGGGGAACAGAAACTGAACAACCGATGAATCTATTGTATTTCTATTTCCTAAAGCAACAGAGCAGTCAAGGTGATTTGCAAACTCTGAGGCATATACAAATATTATTTTCTCAAATAGTTGAGAGGAGAGACATCACTTTGAAAAGACATAAATTCAGATACTTCTGTGTTAGAGACTAGTTTTTTTTTTTTTTTCAGTTTAAAAAATCCTCTAGATCGATATTATTCAACTTGATTTGATGAGTGCTAAGAGCAGATCTAGGAAAAGTCTTGAGCCTAGTAGATAAGGAATGCTTTATGTGATTTTATTATTAAGTATTTACATCCCATCTTGCTTTAAGAAGAATTTAAGGCAATCTAAATGGATACATAAAATGTAGTAAGTTATCAAGAATGGGTTATGAGAAAGAGCTATAGAGGGCAACGGTTGTGTCATAAAACTGAACCAGAAATGAAGCCACTATATTAAAAATAGAAAGCATATAAAAGAATGCTATACATTTGAAGTGCCCAGAACACTTACATTACTCATTTTAAGTTGAAAATATCGTAAGTCAAAACTGCATTTAATGCATCTAACCTACAGATCGTTATAGGTTAGCCTAGATTACCTTCAGCATACTCAGATCACCTATATTAACCTACAGTGGCATAAAAATCATCTAACACAAAGCTTATTTTATGATATAGTCTTGAATAGCTCATGTAAGTTATTAAATATTGTACTAAAAGTGAAACACAGAATGGTTTTACTTAATGTGACATCCTGCTCTCTACTATGCTGGCTTGATGGTTAGATTTTAGATGATTCAGGGCAGTGAAATTCCAAAAACAATTCTGTGATACTTGAAAAGTATCACATGTGACTTGTTATACTAATCAGCGACCAATTTTGTAAATGATATATTTTATAAATTACACCCTTGATCCCTATAAAGATGTCATTCACAATCCCATAAATTCTGATGGGCTCAATGAATGGAAGAGAATGTGGTGTAATTGTGCATATTATATTTTTGCCCACAGGACTTGAGATCATTATCCTCAGATACAAATGTATTACACAGGGCATTTGAACTCGGTCATCTGTGATCTTCTGATCAGAAGAAAAGTTTGCAATATTTTGACTTCTTTTTTCATAAACTCTATTGCCTCCCGGTCCAGTTTTCATTAGACAGCCTGTGAAGACATTCAGTTTGTTACCCTGGGCTAGTGACTGGCGCTCTACAATCAAAATTCAGGTTAGAAGGAGAGTTGAAACTCTTTTAATGAAAGTGTTTTCCTGAGTATAGTAAGCACGTCAACAAAGTCAGGAGTTTTTATGCAGTACAGTGACAATACATTGATTTTAATGTTTCGAATTTATCCTCATGTGCTTTAGGGAAAACATAAGAAACATAACAAGTGCATAAATTCAAGGACATCCTTGCCCTGGTCAAGACTAAAGTAAATGTCTATTCAGGTGACAGCTGTAGAAAAATCATTAGGTGGTTAAATGAATAACTGAGATTTGGGTAGCATTATTGTATGGGGATGGAATGCCATAACAAACTTGGAAAAGACTCATTAGAAGACCCTGATGCTTGAGGGATGAGACTGAGGGCAGGAGGAGAAAGAGATGACAGAGGATGAGATGGTTGGATGATATCACCGACTCGACAGACATGACTTTGAGCAAACTCCGGGAGATAGTGGACAGGGAAGCCTGAGGGCTGCAGTTCATGGGGTCACAGAGTGGGACCCAGCTTAGTGACTGAACAACAGCAGCAATAGACTTGTAAACTTTAAAGCAAATAGGATTTGAGATAGAACTATATTTGTTCCATGTGCATACATATTTTTTATTTCCTTTTTGAACACAGCATTCAAGTTCAACAATATGAGGCTATAGCACTAGCTTCCTTGAGTCTTGTGTTTCAACTTCCTGGGAGCATAGATGAACTTGCTGGATTTCAGCATAGCCATGGCCCACACATCATTCAGGCCTGGGCTGACTGTATCTCTAGCTTCTCTAATGAGAACAAGCCATTTCTAGGACTAGTTTTTGCTACACCTCATTTTCTGAGAGCAAAAACATCAATCATGTCCCTAATCGCCAATAGGTTTTTGTTGTGTCTCAGCTGGAAGTTTCCTTCTCTTGTCTAAAAGGGAGCTCTAAAAAGTTTCAGATCACCTCACAGGCTCCTGTCAAAACACTGTGCATTTCACTTTCCAGACTCAAGAGATTTTTCTGTCCTATTTCACTGTGCTTTCATTTTTAAAGAAAATAAACAAAACAAAAATGTTCTTTAAATAAAAAACTACCACTTCTGAAACCCTCTTTTCTAGAACTTGATTTAAATGCAATAAACCAGTGCTTTATAAATGCTGGGACCTTTTTGGAAAGTCCCAGTTATATGCAAACTCCCACTATATGAAACAATAAAGATCAGCTGTCAAGAATGAAAACCAGGATGACCAGGAAATATTTATAAAGATGTTCAATATAGTATGTTATTAAGAAAATACTAAATATGCCAGGATATTTTTTACCCATTGGATTGGTAAATAAAAAAATCAAAAACAGAACTCATAGTACAAATATGGGGTCATGTAGAAAAATGGAAGCATGTGTATGCCTAATGGAATATAAATTAGTGTAGGGCAATAGGGTAGCGTCTAGTAATATTGAACATATGAATACCATCCCTTTCACTTACAGGTTTACATACCCTTATGCTCATATTCATAATTATACATGTGAATATGTCTCTTACACTATTGCTTCTATTGCATATAGTACCAAAATATCAGAAACAACCTAAGATTCAACAGAGGAATAGATGAGTTGTGGTCTATGCACACAAAGGAATACTATACAGCTATGAAAAGGAAAGAGCAGACCTTATATGTGGACATAGATCTCAAAAAACATGATATCAGCTGAAGAAAATGAGTTGCTGAATGTGAGACACACCATGAGAACAGTTTTGTAAACAAAATCTCTAATAAATGTGAGGAATTAATAAATAATACTCTTAGCCTGGACCACTTAGATATTCCTAGTTAAGAACTCTTCTTTGCTACTTATCTAAATTGTACTAATCCTCAAGACACAATACAAATTCTTCCTTCCTCTGGACCACTCCAACGCACAAAGATTCCTTTTCCCCTTTGATCCACTCTACTAATAATAGTCAAGTATGTGACCTCATTTATCTCATTTTCTCATTGTGGTGACTAATAAACATTCCTCATAGAGAATGTTTCAGGTAATTCTTCGTGTGCAGCAAGAACTCACCGACTCTTAGCTGTGGTTATTATAAGTTTCTGTCTCCCTTTGTTTAGCCCGGCACTCTGCCATAGTACTCAACAAATATTTCCATTTGACTGTGACTATGATGGAGACATATTTCTGCTAGTGATAATACTTGCCCAGGTCATCTCCCGAGGTGGGGCCCTGGCTCAGGAGTTACTGGACACTCAGTCAAGTCCGTGGGCGCTTGGGAGTTGGACGTTCCCGAGTTTCACTGGCCGATGCTGAAGCACTGCTCTGTGGGGATCACCGAGGATCACTAAACTCCTATTTTGCACTCAGGTGCTCCTAGATTGTCCTGATGTTATCAGCTGAACTCTTGTCAGTTAGACTCACTGAGGGAGTTTAAGTCTTTCAGAACAACTATTAATCCTGAGAGTTTTCTTTTAAGATCTAGAACACCTGGGGAAATTCCTCAATTTCAGGAACCTCAGAGGAGGCACTTTTAGAGAAACATGGGACAAGAAAGGTTACATAGGGTAGCTTAAAAAAATGTGGAAAGCATGAACATTTACTAAGCGGAGCACCTAATATCCGTCAGGCATAGAGAATTCACATATTTGATCTCATTTAACACAATGCCTCCAGGAGAGAGAGAGATAAGTTATCCCTGGTTCACAGATAAGGAAACTGAGGCCTGGAGATTAATTAACTTAAAAGCTGCATAGAAAATAATTTCCAGAATAAGGATTTAATCACAGGCCTTCTTGATTTTAAAAATCTATGTTTGTGGCAGAAGTTAAACTTATTTAAGTTAGATTCATTTATATTTCATTTCATTAAATTAAATAAAAAACACATTCCAAACACTTATTTATCTAGGTCCTTAGTTAATAATTTGAGGAACTGAGAGAACCGACTTATTTGGAAAGGTGTGTCTAAAACTGATAACGGCTCTGAATGTTAAACTCCATACTCACAGGGTCTCAAGTTACTAGTACTTGAAAACAAAATTAAATATCAATACAAAACACATTAGGGAAAAGAAAGATATCTGAAAATGACTACTTCCAGTAGCAAAACAACCTGACACATATAAATATACGAAGAAGAAAGCCTAAAATTAGCACATACATTTTGTTTAGGAAACTGAAAGTTTTTAGGTAGCTCATTCTTTGACTTCTCCAGTAAGAGCAGTTCCTTATTGTGGGTCATCTGTGGATATCTTATTAAGAGATATTTGCTCCAACATGATTTTTATAGAAGTGCACTCTCTGTAGCATCTTTTACCTTACCAGTGGCTGAAGCAACAACATCCTAAGTGGTGTAAGTTTTCACATTATTATTAGGAAGCCTAAGAAGATGGTGACTTCATCTGGGCTTATTACTGTTATTTGTCACAGATACAGGCTGAAATAATGCAGCAGACACACCACTGAAACTCTCAAGGGAAGAGATAACTCTAAGTGATAATGAAGAAACTGATTTCACTTGTGCTGTTCTACACAAATATGTCCCTTTCCAATAGTCAAGAGATAACTGAAAGCTTCAATTACCCATGTCTGCAATGCTTCTTATTCACTTCAATATTTGAATTAGGGGATAATATGAAATAATGGAAGCTCTTCTCCAACTAGTACAATCAAACAAAAGCTAAAAAAAAAAAAAAAAAAGCCAAAGTGGAAAGAAGACTAAGGAAGAAAGATGTGTTTCTATCTAAACACAAATGATCTCCATGACTTGAAAGTGAACCCCACAAGACAGTAAGTCATGAGAAATAAAACCTGTACTGACATCATTAGATGGAGGTCATTTATTTATAAAGCAGAACATTTCATAAGTTATGCTCCCTGACACATAAATTTTGTGTTGAGAATATGACATTCAACAGGATGATAAAACTCAATAAGGCTGATGGGCCTTTTAATCTCTCTCTTGTGAATTAAATATTTACTAAAATAGAATGATTAAAGCCCTGTATCTTAAGAGGGATAAATAGGTTGGATGCTGAAACATACCCTGATTAATCTCACTAAAGGCATCTCAACTATCTTTGGAGTCATTATAGAATGACAGATTGCAGAGTAATATAGCATAAGGAAAAGAAAAGTTACAGACTGACAACTAAACAATATCATGTCACACTGTTACACTGCGTACACACATAATCCTAGAGTTCCTCTTAAAGGAAAATAACAGAGAACAGGCACTGTCATTTTAATTTACTTTTAAGTGACAATTAAATTTCCCAACACAACTATTTTTGGATAAAATGTGACATTTAATAATCTAGTCAGATTTTGTATTTTTAAATGCAGTCTTAACCGTCTTTAATCAAATATAAGTTTGAAAGTTCCTACTAAGTATGCTTTTTGCAAAAGCATTGGGACAAGAAAGCTTTTAGCACTCAGTGGTGACTTTGGTATGAAACAACTGAGTGCTGATACTGCATTCATTCTTCCTTTCTATTTAAAAATAAAAATGCTGCTGATTATTCAGCCATCATTTTATAAATTTCTGCTATAGATATCAAGGAAGAATTTGGTACTACACATACATTTCAAAGAAAAACTAGATACACCAGGTTTATAGTCGTATCACAAATTCAATAAAGTCGGTTACTGAAGGGTAGTTGGTTTACCTGAGGCAGACTTGAGTCAAGTGGCTTTCAACCCCAGCTCTATCCCAGATTTTAGTCTGTGGTGGGACTCTGTGAGAATCTCTGCTTTGGTTTTTATAATATCGGCAACTGCTGAGAGTTCCCTCTGGAGTCATATCTACCCCAAGTCCTCATCAGCTTCCTAAGAGGAAGCGGATTTTGTGCCACTTCAGTCAGACAGACTGTAAACAGTGGCACATGTTGGAAGCATGAAGCTGTTAAGTAATAATGGATATGTAGGAAAAGAGAGAGTCTGAAATTTTTGAAAACAGGACAAAGGCTACAATGACAAGTTGAAATCATCATGGAGTAATCATGGTGAAGTCGCTCAGTCGTGTCTGACTCTTTGCAACCCCATGACTGCAGCCTACCAGGTTCCTCCATCCTTGGGATTTCCCAGGCAAGAACACTGGAGTGGGGTGCCATTTCCTTCTCCAGGAGATCTTCCCGACCCAGGGATTGAACCTGGGTCTCCCGCATTGCAGGCAGACGCTCTACCGTCTGAACCACCAGGGAAACTCTCACAGGCAAACAAAAACTGAGTCATGTGACCACTGAGCATCTAGTGTCAGACAAGTCTCTGCACCATTGGGAACTTGAACTTTCTTTGAGGTATACCAGACCCAATACCACCACCAGTCGTACTCAGAACAATGCCTGTCAGCTGCAAACTTAGGGTCTCAGGGTCTCTCCGTGTAACTGCGCACCATTTGGGACGCCAACCACTCCTCGCTTAGCAAGCACACTTCCTCTTGCCACACACAGTGGTGTTCAGTCATGTCTGACTCTGCAACCCCATGGACTGTAGCCTGTCAGGCGCCTCTGTCCATGGGAATTTTCAGATAACAAGACTGAAGTGGGTTGCCGTTTCCTTCCAGGGGATCTTCCTGACACAAACCTCAGTCTCTTTTGTCTTGCCAGTTCCAATTGTAATCCTTGATAAACAACTCATGGGACTAACTGTAACCTTGTGGGTTTTTGCCTTTAAAAGCCTCCCTTATTTTCTAATCTGGTAGGACACAATTCAGGGCTTCCCAGGTGGCTCAGAGGTAAAGACTCAGTCTGCCAAGCAGGAGATGCAGGTTTGATTCCATGGAGAAGGAAATAGCAACCCACTCCAGTATTCTTGCCTGGGAAATCCCATGGAGAGAGGAGCCTGGCGTCCATGAGTTTACAAAAGAGTCAGACACAACTCAGTGAATAAAGACAACAATAAAACACAATACTGTTGTTTGTTGAATTTGCATCTCCTGGGTTGCAGTCCTAAATAAACACCTTTTTATTTCAATCATGTCTGTTTCTAAAATTTTGATTGACAGATTCAGCCTGTGATGATAGATTGCTTGCAGCCTGTTTGTTTTTAAATTTGTATCCAAACCTCTTTAAAACTTTCACTTTCATCTTGTGGAACTTCTGCTTATAAATATGTCACAACTGAGCGATAATTTCCTTTGCTTATTTCCAACTGCCTATGTATGTGCAAAACTTCCTAACAGATAGGACCTGAACATTTTAGAAACTTATGTTATTCATTCACTCATTCATTGAATATTTACTGAGAACCTACCATAACTAGACTTTATTCTAGTACTGGAGATATATAGGTGAACAAGAAAAAAAAAATCCATACTCTCATAGAGTTTATTCTGGTGAAAGGGCTTCTGAACAAGCAGGGAGATGCAGCTTTATTTATCGATAACACTTCTCTCATCCATAAGTAATTTGAAACTTACAGCAATAAGCAGTATAAAAAAGTAAAATTTAATATAGATAGGGAAAAAAATAAAACTAGCAAAACAGCAATGGTATTATAACCCTGGTAAACTTTTAAAAATATCCAGAGTAAATAGCCTGAAAGGTGGTTAGAATAATTCAAACATAAAATAAACCACAACTGATATTAAATAAAATAATTTAATATCTTTAAAATATAATCAAACTCCATTAAAATGCTAGTTTTTTTAAATCCAGGATTGTGTCCTAGAATATTTATAAAGTTCTTAAAAATTCTGTCTCTGTCTCAATGATAAACTGTGCACAGTCCAAATATAAGTAGTTTTTAAATGCCTCTGAAGCAGTTCCAATGTGCATCTAAAAGTCACCATCTGAAGGGTAGGACTTCCGATCAGGTGGCAGAGCGAAGAGCTCTGCAAATCTTCGTCCTCCTCCGAAAACTATGATGCCGAAAAACATTGTCCAAACCAATTATTTAAGGACCCTAATAATCAGCCGAAGTCAAGCAATGAGTGGAAAAGAGTTTCTAACTGGAAAATTGCTGAGTGGTAGGGAAGAAGAGAGGCTATGGTCTTCCTATCTGGGGCTGCTCCCACTCACGACCCTCCCACCAGAGTGCGGTCACCATGGAAACCAACAACTTTGCTGCCCCAGGCTCTGAATGCATTTAAGAGGAGTGGAAAATCACACAACCCAGCACTGTCAGAAGCCTTAGTAACCTTGCGCTTGTGCTAAGGTCGCTTTAGTCATGTCCAACTCTTTCTGACCCTATGTAGCCTGCCAGGCTCCTCTGTCCATGGGATTCTCCAGGCAAGAATCCTGGAGCGAGTTGCCGTGCAAACAAATGCTTCCAGCCATCCTCACAGCTGCCTGAGGCTGCATTTCCACTTGGGCTACTCCCCAGAGCAAGTGGACTAGTTATGAATGCAATAGGAAAGGAAATCCTGGACATCAAGAGAGCCATGGAGGGCTTTGATCAATTTCCACACATCTTGGGTTGACTAGTAGAACCTAAAAAGGCCTGGTGGGAAGAAAAGGTACGATGGATACAACAATTCTTGAACTGGAATATATTTCCAAATTAACACACAAGATACATCAACAAAGCCTCTAACTGGATAGAACTGTTTGAACGCAACTTCTGTCTAATTAATGACTGACACTAAATTACAGACAGCCAAATGCAACCCCAGGAAATAAGGCTTAGACATTAAAAAAAACCTGAACTACAGCTTCAAAATGTAATTGAAAACATAATTTTAAAGAGATGGAAAAGTTGCTACACAGTTCTGAAAAACGGAAGGCAACAGAATGCATTCACATTAATATTTATATTGTTCTTCATTTATTCAGCCACTGTTTATTTCAATCTGGACCAGACTTCTCAGGTGGCACCAGTGGCAAAGAATCTACCTGCCAATACAGGAGACATAAGAGATGCCAACTAAGTTCCTCGGTTGGGACAATCCCCTGGAGGAGGAAGTAGCAACTCACTCCAGTATTCCTCCCTGAAGAATTCCATGGACAGTGGAGTCTGGCAGACTATAATCCATGGGTTGCAAACTGTCAGACGCGACTGAGCACATAGACACACACACACACACACACAGAACCAGACACTGTGCTCATTGCCAAGGTATTAATACGACAGTGAACGTGATAAGGTTGAAAGCAAAAAGTTTGTATTCTAGAACTAGAGTTTTCTCTTTAAATCTCAGATTTTGGTCAGATGACTCTGGTCTGGTACACAGTCTCAAATTTCTAAAAGTATGTAATTTTTATGACATATGATTTAAGTAATATTTTGAGTAACAGAAGTGAAGTAGTCAAATACATAACCAAATAATTTTAAGTGACAGCATTTTGTTTTACTTGGTATAAAGAAAATAACATTAAATATAACTAAGGCAAACAAGGTCTCACTGTACAGCACAGGAAAAAAATATAACTAAGGCATCTGTGTTTTAGTGGAAGCTCTAGTACTTTCTGAGTAGTCTCTGACAAAATACTCTACCGAGTTCTGTTTCTTTATTCTTACGGTAAAGCAGATTTGACTAAATTTCTAAGGTGATGCCTTAATCTCAAATTCTATGACTATTAGTAAGGGCATACAACAATATACATTAACATAAAATATTTATAAGAAACCTATCTAGACTAACTTTAATGAATGCAATCCACTCATAATTAGCATAGCATTTGTAAGCACATGTACATTTTCAAGGTGGTATTGAAATAGCTTATTTTCTTAAATAGATAAAACATTGCATGAGAAACCTTATTTATAAGGTTTTATATTAATATATGATATTGGAATCAAACCATATGTCATAATATATTCACAAAAATATACAAGGCTCATAATTGCCTAGACTTGATTGTCTCAGGAAGATCAAGACCCGTGATGTTTATTTTTCTAACAAATACCACACAGTGATTGTTCACAAGCATTGTTCTAATCATGTAACACATATCAGTTCATTTAATCCTTGAGACCTTCCTAAGAAGGGCTATTATTATTAGCATATTTGTTTTACATAAGGAGAAGACTGAGGTACCAACTTGCCTCGGGTAGTAAGGCAGGATAAGATTAACTTCCTCTTGGCTACTAAGTGGCACATGACCTCAGTTCAAACTCAGGACTGCTGGCTTCCAAGTCCCTTCCTCCCATCCACTCTGCCCTGTGGCCAGAGCTTATAAAGCTATGGGCTTGTAAGATGGTACCCAAAGAGGGAAAGTATGGAAGTTATTTAAGACAATAATATTTCTTATTTCCCTTAAACACACACACACAGACAAGTCCTCACACTCTCACACAGTACTCACATGTACAAAAACCCAAAGGATAAATGTGTCAGATTAGAAATTTACATATATATATACAGACACACACACATACACACACACACACACACACACACACACACACACACACACACACACACATATATATATATAAAACCACCAAAGTAGTGGAGATATGGAAGTCACAGTCTTCAGTATTTTGGGATTAAATTTCTAGTGCCTTACTTTAGGTCACAATCCAAAACTGAATCCCCGTAAATGTTATGTCACTAGCAAACATGCTGACGTATAATGTTAGTTCCTCCAGCCTGTATGCTTTACCAAAATATTTAGTTTTATATTTCAACATATGTATATGACAGATACATCCTTTATTTACCAGTTGGAAAAAATACCTTTCTAATTTAAGGGTCCTCTCTTACCTCTGCCTTAAATAAACAAGTAACAAATTCAACTTCCAAATTATTTTATGTTGGTTGACTCATTCCAGTCGGTCTCCGACCTGGAATAGCATGTGCCCTGCCCTCCACACTGGCATCTTTGTTCCATCCATAGTGATATTTGTACTTCTCAAATGCACAACAGAAGGTTTCATACTCAGATCCTGAATCTTCCCTATGAGTGCTGAGAGATAATTTTTGAAAAGAGTCTTTTCTAATAACCAAACGTGTGTGTATGGCTGAGATGCTCATGTCAGGCCTCAAAGACATCCTCATACATTTATCCAAAAATTATGGTAGAACTCCACTGAACAAAGAAAATGCCAAGAGACATGAAATGGGGTAAAAGAGAGGGCTTCAGAAACCTGTCAGAAAACATACAATACAGAAAGAGCACAGGCAAGCATCACCTCACCACGGAAAGACCACAGCCGTTAAAAGAAAAGTGAAGCTAATGACATGCCAGATAAGAAGCAGCCTTTTCAGTGCATCATATGACATTCCTTTTTGCACTCTGGGAGCCTGTCCCATGTTTCCTGTTGTGCTTTTGAGTCAGTCTTTGTAGGAAAGAGATAAGTTCACTAAAATTTCTAATTAACGTATGTCCTTGCTGATAGACCCTGGGAAAGAGGCACTTCTTCCTTCCCATTATGGCTTATATTTTAGATTTAATTACTGTAGAAATGAATCAGGAAACATGACTTCAGGCAGAACATTTTAAATGTCGGCAGAGTAATCATATTAATTCTCCATTTTAAAGGATCCATTATCCCATCTTTATGATGAGTGATGTGAAAATAATTTTTAGGAAAGAGGTTAAAGATGGGAAGACCCTATAAGCCATGGTAGGATGGCCCATTTGTTGCCATTTTTTGGATAGTTGATTTGTTTGGATAAAGCCTTAGTTTTATTTTATGTGTACACATAATGACTTGTACATAAAGGAACTGTACTCTTCAAGTGTTATATATGAAAGAACCTGAACCCTTCAACTTGGGTTTAAATCTGTTAATGAAATATATCCTCCATTCACATGATCAAAATCTGGCCACATTTTTTTATTGCCTAAAATGAACAGAGGAAATACTTAAAATTATTTTCTCTTTCATTTCATGAGCTCGAAGTCAAGGAAATGCAGTGAAGTTACTAAATGCTTGCTCCTCCAGTAAAATATGTATTATGGGGAAAAAAAAACCTTAAAATAACCATAAAAGAAAAAATAAGGTCTTACTGTACAGCACTTGGAACTATATTCAATATCCTGTGATAAACCATAATGGAAAAGAATATGAAATGAATATATATATATGTATAACTAAATAAGTTTGCTGTATAACAGAAATTAACACAATATTGTAAATCAACTACACTTCAATAAAAATTTTTTAAAAAGAAAGAAGTTGAAAACATGTGGGCTACCTTCTCATACAATCCAGTGCTCGGATAAAGAAGTCCTTGTGTAACTGATGCTCATCTCTCAGGATTGAGCACTGTTCAAGCGTCACAGACATCGATGTCCTGTCTTTGGCACTTTTACAACAGGTGAAACGAATGCCATTTAGTTTGCGACAAATCTGTAACAGACGTAGACATGGTTTCTTGTTTGTAGATTACTCTCAAGCGTCAGAGTCCTCTAAATACTCATAGTCTAAACTTACCAAATTTATGCTAATTTATGAGAGTCAACTGTTTCAATATGCCCTGTGGAATGGAAAAATAATACCTTTTCATTTCAAAAGTTGATGGAATAGATTTAATTTATTTAGCTCTTTGTACATGAGGTGAGGGGCTGTTGAAGGCATGTAAGATGGTAAATATTCCTCAGAGGCAGCGATGCTCTGAGAGGGTATCTAAGCTGCAGGGGCTAATGATAATAATCACAGCTCAGAAGTAACCTCTTATTAGTGAAGGGGGGGAAAAAACCTGTATTTCCTGGATAAGCCACTTGCTTTGAATCTTAAAGAGCTAATATCATCTCACATATGTTTGAAATAACCTTTGCTAATCTCTGTGGGATATTATGAGACTTTAAACATCTACATGGTGCCAAGTGCAGCAGATAAGGAAACCACTCATCAATGCGACTAACAAGAACTAGGACGCTCACAATGGCCACTGTTAATTGCATATCCACTGTGCACTGGTATAATGCTAATAAATTTCACATAGATCTGCTCTTCTAATTTAACTGCACATGAACCCTGGAGGAAAGCATGTTCATCTTATTTTACAGATGAGAAAACTGAACTTTAGATAGGTAAGATGGCTTATGCAAACAGAGCAGAGCCAAGGTGCTAACATCATTCTATCTAACAAGGACCAAGTCTTTAAATTCTGTCCCATTCTGCTTCTCTCTGTAACTCTTTTTTTCTTGTTATTCTGATGTAAGTCAGAAGAAGAATCTCTGAGTAGCAGTAATTTATGGGCTCATTGCCTTCTAGGTAACAGGTGAATCACTCCATTCTTTTTTCTTCCCTAGCCCTGGTAATGCTCTGATATGAGATACCAATCATCAACATAGCATCAACAATGTTAATCAACATGCACTTAAGAGACATTTAATGTGATGAAATACAGGTCTGCTTTATTATTTGCCATCAAGGAAGCCTTAACAGTTGCCTGCTTTGAAGAGAGGGTATAATAATACAGTTCATCAAGGGTTTTTACCATGATTTAAATATGACTAATACTTAGCTTTAGGATTTACAACTCCTTAATAGACCTTAGGTAAATACTTTCTCACCATCTTTAACGTGGCTAGAGAAATGTGAAAGCATAATTTCAACATATAATCTTTTTTCATCTAGAAAACTCTAATGCTTTTAAATAAACAGTATTTCAAAATTTTTCATATAAAATAAAAAAAGCTTTACTAAATTTATAATAACAGTATATAGACCTCAATGGTCACTTATGAGAGATGATCTTTTAAAAAGAGTGAATATTCTTTAAAATGCACTGTCACAATTATATGCAGCTATCCTATTAAGGATATTTCATGTGCCAAATTTAAAACAAAGAGAAAGCTTGGGCAATTCCTTCAAAGCAGACTGGTTGGGTCTTCATTTCTGTATTTAGAGCTAAATGAGCTTAATTTAACATTTAGTTTAACATTAGCTTAATTTAGTGTTTGGTATTTTTAAGTTCTCATTTTCAGCTTTAAAAATTCATTAAGATAAAATCAAATAGCTTTGCATTTTTAATTAGAATGTAAAACAGTAAAAAAGAAAAAGCAGTATTTCATTGTTTTAAAGAAGAAACAGAGACAAAAATAAAAATTTTTGTGGAAGATGTTGAAGGGAATTTCTATATTTCTTGAAGAGTAATACCAAGGTCCATGGTTTACAAAGAGGATACTGAAACTCATGTATCACTCTACAGACATGCTATTTATAGTTAAGCCAATATTCCTATAGAATGTCAAATTTGCACACTATGGGTGGTGTACATTTATCAAGGCAGGCAAACATTCATTCATTCAGTGGGAAGTTGTGAGTAAGCCATATTTGACTGGTATATACATTTCAAAAACATTTTCAGAAACATGTAGGATTTATGGGAAATTTCTTTATATGTACAAATAAGAAAACTACATGTACTAGGAAAAACATACATTTGTGGTTCTATGCATCCTTAATTTACCAATTTACATGACTGCACAATATGTATATAACGACATATGTATATGTTCCTAAGTTGTCAGATAGCCTTGGGAAATGGTCAAACTCCTTTTGTGCTATCATGTCATTAGAAATGTTGCAAAAGTAACTTATGACGTGTCTTTGTGAAATTTTTCTGAGAATTAGCAACCATAGTAGTCTTTGAAGATGTAAAGAGCAGACATGGGAGAAAGAACTATTAAAAACAACCTTCATGTAATGCAGGATGGTGCTAAATGGGACCAGTGTAAATGAGCTGCTCAAAAGCAATCTTTCATACTGTTACCTTTGATGCTCTTCCCTGGGGCTCCAAGAGGGCATGAAGGAAAACCGAAGCAGCTTTCCCTCTGCCTTGTTCCTGGTAAATTATTTTATATATACTCATGGTAAATTATCCATTCCTTTTTCCCAGAAGAGAGCACGCAATATTGGACTATAATTGAACCGTTTGCAGTAGGGGAAAGCCTTTGTTTTAGGTGCTATTGATAGAAAATGAATAGCACACAGGAGAAGATCTGTTACATTGAACTCCAAATTACATAAGCAGCCCTGTATATGCAGTAAGTACAAATATGGCATGCATCAAAAATATCTCCAAAGCATGTCCTTCCTGATGAAAAGATCCTTTCCTAGTGAAAGGATCTCTGGGCCTGAATGTTTAACAAAATTCATACGTTCATGTGAGCTATGCCTGAATGGTTGCCAGATAAGAGCTTAAAAATATAGGCATAATTTTCTGCCCCCTCAATCTTACAGAAACCTGGGGTGGGAAAGCAAGTCTGTCTTTGACCTTGAGGGTGCCATTAAATAAGAAAAGACCCTACAAAATATAGCTTATTACCCCAAGGGCCATCCATCAGTGATAAATTCTATGGCAATATCTAGTGAACAAGAGCATTTACAAGCTCATTAACAAAACACTATGTCCAGGAGCCCTACCGAGGCTGTGAGTCAGAGATCTGATAATCACATTCTGTTGAAACCATACTTCTCTAGGGCATCAGCTCAAGACCTTATTGAGATGGGCAATTGACATTGCAACACACAATATCAAGAAAATCAAAGACACTTGATTTTAACCTCAAAGTATCAAACACACCCTGAATTTATAAGAAAAGCCAATGAATAGGAATTTTTTCTTGTTGAACACATCTTCTATCTTGTGTTCTAGTCTACTGATAAGCTAGATGCCTAATCTCTTGGACGATGGAGAGTGACATCTGGTAACCCAAAGTGCAGAAGTTGGACTCCGCAGAGCAGATACCCAACATGCCTGCTGATTGATCATCATGGTGACAAGGAGTAATATTTAACAGGAGAGTGCCTACCGTTGCAGCCAGCCACATGATTTCTACATTCTTTCTCTTTTTGGCTTGGATATTTTGATGGAGATTTTCTAGTAATCCTTTTAAATCATTTTGTTCTTGAAAATGTGAAATGTCTGAAAAACAAGAAAGGAGGGGGAAAAGGAAATTTGTGTTAGAGTTAAGCTGCCCACAGTGTTTTTCTTAACATATTTGCAAATGCAACTTCCAGAACAACAAATGCCACTTTGGAGCAGAGAGTATTTGAGGATAATCATACCTGGTGGGCTGCAGGCCACGGGGTCGCAAAGACACGACTGAGTCACTTCACTTCACTTCATACTTCCTTACCTACTCATACTTCCGGTTTATTCTTTGCTTAGAAATATGCCTCAGTTTCCCTCAGTCCCTATTGTGTATAACTGGTCACATAACACTCACCAAGGAGGGAAAATTTTTAATGATGAGGGCTGCCTCACTTCAACGCAAGTATACGATGTGGATGAGGTGTGAGACACAACCTTCCATTTTTGGTGACCGAGCAGCTAGTCTGAATCACCAGATTATATCAAACTTAACATCTCAGACAGACGTGAAATTTGAAGTTCAGCCAAAACACATGAAACCAGTTTCTACATAGCAAGATTCCTCAACCTAGGCAATGCTGACATTTTGGACTGGCTAACATGTTATGGAGAGTGGGCCTATATTCTGTGTTGTGGGATGTTAAATTGCATTCTGACCTCTATCATTTAGAAGTCATTAGTACCCTTGCATTGTGATAATCAAAAATATCTTCAGACATTGCCAAATGTGCCTTGTAAAGTCTATCTTGGTTGAGAACAAGTGTTATTAAGGAGCAGAGGTGCGGGTAGAAAGAAGAACAATGCAAAAGGCAAAAGTTAATTATATGCAATAATTGAGGAAGGGAGCAGGAAGTGACTGACTGCTCAGATCTCTACATACTCATAACTAGAGCATGGGTAACCAATGGCATGTGGTTCATATTTAAACCTAAGGAAATGTACATTATGACACAGTGTCCCTGAGTCTCAGTGAGATAGGATTCAAGTTTAGAATATATAGATGGACACAAAAAGTCTAAGAGAATGGTTGGGTTAGCACCATACTACACTCTACCATGAAATATACAAGTTGAGGGATGAAGAACTCCTGAGAGCTATAACTCAGGCTAAAAGCAGAAGAAAATACATATGAACAATATGGACTATACACAGGTTATCTTGTTACATTGAAGAGATAGATATGTTCCTGAATCTGACCATATTAAAGATGACACAAATAAGCTTTACTTATAATTAAGCTTTGCACTTTACAAAATTTTACTAGACAGTCCTTTTATTAAAATAATATATCTAAGTAGTTCTTGACTTCAGCTCCAGAGAGTAGAGGAAATACTTCCTAATAAAATGTATTTGCAATTTATACCTACCAAGAGTGGAAATGGTTGGTGAAATGGAACTAAGCATTGAAAACAATTATATACCATCTTGAATTTCATGTCCACAAAACAGAAGAGGGTCAGGATAACCTAGATTCATATCCTGCTTTAGGGAGGTGAGATTCAAATTTTTAAATAAATATACGCATGATTCCACTTTATTAGTTCCTAAATGGGAAAACTGTCAAAAGTCAATTTTTTACTGTGTAACTATTCAGTTCAGTTCAGATCAGTCGCTCAGTCGTGTCCGACTCTTTGCGAACCCATGAACCACAGCACACCAGGCCTCCCTGTCTATCACTAACTCCCGGAATTTACTCAAACTCATGTCCATCGAGTTGGTGATGCTATCCAGCCATCTCATCCTCTGTTGTCCCCTTCTCCTCCTGCCCCCAATCCCTCTCAGCATCAGGGTCTTTTCCAATGAGTCAGCTCTCTGCATCAGGTGGGCAAAGGACTGGAGTTTCAGCTTCAGCATCAGTCCTTCCAATGAACACCCAGGACTGATCTTCCTTAGGATGGACTGGTTGGATCTCCTTGCAGTCCAAGGGACTCTCAAGAGTCTTCTCCAACACCACAGTTCAAAAGCATCAATTCTTCTGCACTCAGCTTTCTTTATAGTCCAACTCTCACATCCAGACATGACTACTGGGAAAACCATAGCCTTGACTAGACGAACCTTTGTTGGCAAAGTAATGTCTCTGCTTTTTAATATGCTGTCTAACTATATACGATTCCTTTTTTTTCTTTCCTAATTTTTTTGGCCACAATGTGTATATGGTATCTTAGTTCCCCAGCCAGGGATAGAACCCACACCCCATGCATGGGAAGCAAGGAGCCTTAATCACTGGTTGACCAGGGACGTCTCAATGATTCTGTCAAGAAAGAGAAACTTTCCCTAAAGACCTCGCACTGTTAGGTAGGAGACTCTGATACACACAGATTTGAACAGGACACAGCCTAAGGATAAAGGGGAGGAGGGATAATACAGAGGGCCTTGAAGAGAACTGCTGAGTCAGCTCAGGACTCCCTAGTTAATGGAAGACACTAAGGACAATAATGGTGCCTTCTAATTGATGCTTACAGTGCAGGAGGAGTAAGTCAGGTCTGCCATCACTGCTCTTAATGCTGATAAATGGCAAACAAAATAAAACCCCAATAATCCATAACTTAGAATAACAATCAGCAATTTTAAATGATGAAAAGGGTGTATCATTGACTTAGAAAGTACCCTTGACATTGTTGAAAGGAAAAACTGGTCATATTAAAAAATGAATTTATTTATATAACATTGTGTGTGTGTGCATGAATTTATTTGTGTACCACGGCGTGTGTGCACATGCTTGCCTCTCTATGAAATTGCAGGCAGAACAAGACATCTGTTTAGATACTAACAGTGTTCATCTTTGGGTTGTGAGACTTAGGGTGATTTTTCAACTGCCTTTTAAAATATATATTTATATTATATTGAAATATAATTGACTAATAATGTGTTAGTTTCAGGTGTAAAGCAAAGTGACTCAGTTATACCTAAACAAGTACCTATTCCTTCTCAAATTCTTTTCCAGTTTAGGCTGTTACATAATATTGAGCAGAGTTCCCTGTGCTAAACAGTAGATTCTTGTTGGTCATCTATTTTAAATATAGCAGTGTGCACATGTCAATCCCAAACTCCCAATCTATCCCTCACTCAACTGCTTTTTTATGTCATTTGAGACACTTACAATAAATATGCTTTGCTTTAAAATAGTAGTTATTTTAAAAGCAAGGGAGAACAGAGTACACATGTATAAGGAAAGGGGAAAAAACCCCAAATTCTCATAATACAAAGACCTGACCTCCAAGTCTCCAAGGTCAGCAGGGTGCGACAGATTTTTAAACCATTATTAACTGCAGTCAAGTGTATGTGGTCATGGGCTATGACACAAGACAGTAAAATAATATTAGGGGTGGAAGAAAAGGAGTGGCCAATTCAGTGAAGAATAGTTGGATCTGGAAGGGTTTCTAGCAAAGGTAATGCTTTGTGTCTACTGAGAGCATTTTATGCTGAGAGAGAAGTGTCAGCAAAGGCGTAGACCTGTGAGACGATAGTGCAGAAATAGGAAACGTGGGAGTTCACCACGTCCTTCGGGAGCATGATCTCAGAAGCAAGAATTGTGAAGAGTTTTGCTACTACTCTGAGATATCTGAGCTTCCTCCTTAAAAAATGGGAGCACTTGGTGAATTTTAAATATGGACATAACCATATTTGAGAGGTCCCTGAGACACTTTCCGAAATCACCTGGTATAAATGACTTTCAAACATTTTTGAAAGCAATACCAAAGAATTTTACTTCATATAATTCTCCAGCTAGGCACATGTTTATTCCTTTGTAACAAACATTTTATGAAATCTATTTACCCTTGGACTTCACTGATTACTCAGATGGTAAAGAATCTGCCTGCAATGCAGGAGACCCAAGCTTGATCCCTGGGTTGGGAAGATCCCCTGGAGAAGGGAATGGATACTCACTCCAATATTCTTGCCTGGGAAATCCCATGGACAGAGGAGCCTGGTGAGCTACAGTCCATGGGTAGCAAAGAGTCAGACAGGACTGAGTGACTAACACTTTTATAATCACATTCCATGTTATTTTCTTTTGAATGTTGGCCCCAACCCACCAAACTGATTTAACATCTATAGGGTCAACATAAAAAAAAGCTAGCAAAGCATGGATTTAAGGCAATCCTATATTCAAGATGTTTAGGTGACTGTTTCATAAAGTTCAGAGTCATAGGAGACAAGTCAAAAACCCAGGGCCCCAGTATTGTGCCAATAATTTTCCTCCAAACTGTGTTAGTGTCTTCACAGTTAGCTGGTGGTATAAAAAAGCAATTCCAGTATTAATACAATAAACCAGCTTCTATAGAATTCTGAGAATCCAGAACAAAGCATAATAACTTTTCAAAATGATTTAGTTTCATAGTTGATGTGAAGATTTTTAAATCAGCCACTTTAAACAGACTACAAGATTCCTAAAATAAGTCAAACAAATGGCCATCCTTTGCTCATTTCTACCACAGAAGGACGGTGCTTTCAGATACATAGAAATGATGTTCCATAGAAATTTCACTCCTTCTCCTTATGGCATGCTTTTTAGAAGGAAGACATTTGATGATCTTAAATTTTTCAAGCCACTGTTTCTATTTCTGAAAGATAAAACTTGCTTTATTCAGAGCACACCCCTATCAGTCCATCACTTTGATTACGGCCAATTTTTTTTAACCTGACACAAATCCTGCAGGCCCAGGAATTCCAGTCTGGTTCTAGAAACATGCAAAGTTAGTAATGACTAGATAGGTGAGATTTCAAAATATAATGATAGATCCTGAAACAGCAACTGAAAATCCTGCTATACGTGGAACGTGGATTGGTTTTGTTACTGAACCAACTGGGGTCTGCTCACCCACTTGTAGGGAAGCTAATCCACTGACTCTGAGTTGAGGTGAAGGTAAGTGCTGTGTTTACTGTGGGGCACCAAGCAAGGAGTCCTGGACGGCTAGTGCTCAAAAAGCCTCAACTCCCTAGCTGACCTCAGCAAAGCATTTTTAAAGGCAAAATGAGGGAGTGGCATCCCAGGGTATGTGATCAGCTTGTGCACATTTCTCTGATTGATGGTGACCTAACAGGGCAGTGTCACAGGGGTGACACATCATACCTTAGGCGTCAATAGGTCTAGGGGTTACATGCTCACGGTAGTCAGTAATTGATTTCTTCCATTTGGTGGGGGCTTTAGTATTTGTAATACAACTCAGAAATGTGCATCAGATACTGTGTTCTGAGTACTTGGGAGAGGAACTACAGCAGAGTGTCTAGGGGAGGGCTGTGTCCCGTGAAGGCCTCATATGGAGTATCCTGCTCAGTTACGGTTTTAGACCTAGAATGAGTTTCCTCCAATGTAAATACAGCTGATAAATGCTGCTTTTGATACTCCTGCATTACTCTAGGACTGAATTTAGACAGAGCAACTGAATCTCTATACTTATCTCCGTAAGAGTATTTTTTTTTTCAAGCAAGGTTTAAGAAAGTAATCAGACGGTGAAAGGCACAAGAATTTAGATTGCATTATTGCTTATATTAAACAGCAGCAAAAATCTAAATGATGATTAAAGAGAGGTAATCTGTCATATATTTGTATATCTATACAATGACATGGAATCTTATTCCTTGTACCTCAGATGGTAAAGAATCTGTCTGCAGTGCAGGAGTCCCGGGTTCAATCCCCAGGTTGGGAACATACCCTGTAGGAGGGAATGGCAAACCATTCCAGTATTTTCTTTTTTTAACTCCAGTATTCTTGCCTGGAGAATTCCATGAACAGGGGAGCCTGGCAGGCTACAGTCCATGGGATTGCAAAAGTCAAGACACAACTAAGTGACTAAGACACATACAAAATGAATAAACATGTTGTATGTATTAACATGAATGTATACTAAAAACTATATTGAGCAAAAAAAAAAATTCAGACAAGATATAAAGCCAAATGTGCAAAACTATACCATATTTTTAAGGATACATACATATAAAGAATATAATCTGAGAATATAAAATACCAAATTCAGGATATTGATTTTCTCAGGGAAGAAAAAGTTAGGGGTACAAACCAAACAGGGCACAAGGGAGATTTCCAGTCTGTCTAGAAATACATGTTTCCTACAAAATTTCTGAGACTGACTGATGGGTTCCAACACGTTTGTATTTTATGAATTGTGCTTTTTTGCTGTTACTTGGAACTTTTATAATTCTTTTTAAAGAAAGCACTGAGCCAAGATTCTAGGAAATGACTTCTAATGCCAACTTCATTCCTGCTTTGACATGCTGTCACACACAAGTGGTTTAACCCTCTGTCCCTGCTTTCTGAACTACAGAGTAAGGACAATAATTCCATCATGCTTCATCAACTTAAGGTGGAAAACAATGAATAAAAGTCTTGGCAGAAGAGGTAACATTATTAAATTCTGTGTCAACTCTGAAAAACAGAGGAAGACATTTGTGTTCTTAAGAAAGAGCTTATAGCCTCGGATAGAAAGCTACTCTCTCAGGCAAAAGTCAACATTTATCCAAAGTAAGAAATATGCTCTGACGCAGACACAGGTGCACACATGGTCATGATTCCAAACATTTCCCCAAAGCCAGTGACTGTTCCCTCACCACTCCCTGATGGGACAGAGCAGCTAAGCTCAGAGTCACTTTGCAGTAGCTCCTTTTGCCTTGTTTTGTCAAATGGGATTTCTCGAACAACAACAGTTCTGAATATGACATTGACCCGATTCAAAGGCAGGGTGCTGACAAGTGAGAGGAATGAGACCATGAACTCTCAGCTCACTGAACTGTGATGCTAATAAGGCCAAGGCAATAGCTGCATCACCTCACGGTCAAATGACCAAGATGAAATGGAATTTACAGTTGCCTTCCCATCACCTTCCACCCATTTCTCAGTGGGGAGCAGGCACAACATTAACAAGGATCCCTCTCATCTCACCCCCATTCTGAAAGTCAAGTGGTATAATCTCATCCCCATTGAAATCAGGACTAGTTCAGGAATGAGCATTTAAATCTCTGCCAATCGGGACTTGACTTTGACCTTGAAAACTGTTTCAGGGTTATGTAAGAGACCTAAATTGTTCCAGATAAGTGGGGGTCAGGCCTCTGTGTGGCAGAAGAGGAGGAAAGCTCTTTTAATCTCTTTAACATACAATTGACACTGGCTTCCCCGGTGGCTCATGGGTAATGAATCCATCTGCAATGCAGGAGACCCAGGTTTGACCCCTGGGTCAGGAAGATACCCTGGAGGAGGGCATGGCGGCCCACTCCAGTATTCTTGCCTGGAGAATCCCATGGACAGAGGAGTATGGCAGGCTACACTACATAGGGTCACAAAGAGTCAGACATGACTGAAGTGATTGAGCAGGCACAGTTGAGCATGGAGATTAGAAGGAGGATAAAGTCAACACTAAGAGTGATGAAATAGGGGAGAAAAGTATCTTTTTAGTGCTTCTAAGGCACTGAACCAACCCTCTCTTAAAGGGTTGCCTACCTTACCAATGCATTTTCAATTTTTTTTCAGTGATGCCAGGTTGAGTTAGGGTTTCTGTCACTTTCAACCAAAAGCATTCTAAGGTACATATCTAGTTATATAGGGATTTTTAACACTGACCAGCCATATTGCAAATGCGTAATGTTGCATTAGAGGTGAGGAATTACAAGTAAGTAAGGCAAGATGCTTACTCCTTGGAAGGAAAGTGATGACCAATCTAGACAGCATATTAAAAAGCAGAGACATTACTTTGCCAACAAAGATCTGTCTAGTAAAGGCTATGGTTTTTCCAGTGGCCACGTATGGATGTGAGAGTTGGACTGTGAGGAAAGCTGAGCACCGAAAAATTGATGCTTTTGAACTGTGGTGTTGGAGAAGACTCTTGAGAGTCCCTTGGACTGCAAGGAGATCCAACCGGTCATCCTAAAGGAGATCAGTCCTGGGTGTTCATTGGAAGGACTGATGTTGAAGCTGAAATTCCAATATTTTGGCCACCTGATGCGAAGAGCTGACTCATTGGAAAAGACCCTGATGCTAGGAGGGATTGGGGGCAGGAGGAGAAGGGGACAACAGAGGATGAGATGGCTGGATGGCATCACCAACTCGATGGACATGGGTTTAAGTAAACTCCGGGAGTTAGTGATGGACAGGGAGGCCTGGCGTGCTGCGATTCATGGGGTCGCAAAGAGTCGGACACGACTGAGAGACTGAACTGAACTGAACTGACTGAGGAGTACTTATGGAAAGCATCCCATCCATCACTTCTACAGTGATGGTTTTAAAACATCTTTGTTTTACATTATTTGACACTGCTTCTATTAAGAAGATGGCATCTTTGTACCTTCATCTGGAAGCTGGGTGGGCTTGTGACTTTGTTGACAAATAGATTATGGCAGATGTGATGCTCTGTGACACTGAGGTCATAAATAACCATGAAGCTGCTGCCTTATTCTCCTGGAACTTTGCTGTCTATACTCACTCTTTGAGGGAATCGCCTATGGTAAATCCTGTACTATGCTTGCAGAGACCCAAGTCACATGGAGGGTCTTATTTAAGTATGCTAGTTAACAGCTTCAGCTGAGCCCGGCTTTTGAGCCATCCTAGCCCAGGTGTCAGAATGAGTGCAGAAACCTGTAGATGACTTCATTCCCCAGTCATTTAAAGGACAGCAGCCATTCTTCTTTCCAAGTGACATTCCAGATATCTTGGAGTGGGGACAAACACCCCCACCCGCCCTGTCTGAACACCTAACCTATAGAACCTGTGAGCACAAATAAAATGATTCTCAAATTAATCAGTAAACATGGAAAGATTTATTACCTAGTAATAAATTACCAAAGCAACTACAGTAAGGAAAAGAAAAATTTGGAAGGGACTATATTTCTAAGTATGAAAAAATGAACATATGAAAAACAGTGCTGAATACTTGTAAATCTAAGGCTGATTCATGTCAATGTATGACAAAAACCACTACAATACTGTAAAGTAATTAGCCTCCAACTAATAAAAATAAATGAAAAAAAAAAGAAAAACAATGCTTTTATAGGCCACTCTGGTTAGTACTATATTCTGTAACATTGTATCTTTTCTATAATTGATTCTGAAATAATTACAGTTAACTATACTAGCAAGCAAACAAATGCAATTAGCCAAAAGCCAATGAGATGTCTTAAAATTAGAAATTATGTTTTTGGGGGCTATAAAATCCTGAAAATTATGAAGAAAAAGCCCCACTGAAACCATCTTTCCTTGAATTGTATTATCAATTTATAATTTATGAAAAAAGCAATATTAGAAATCAAATATCAAACTCCCAACATGATCAGAACTGAATAATATTTTTGGCCTATATACTTTCATTGTTTCATCTTAAATAAATTTCAAGGTTGCATCACCCATAACAAAGAAAAAGACACACTTCAAAACTAATTGTTAAAATATATTAAAAGTAATGTGTTAACAATTCTTTTAGAATTTCCACATTCACTATTGCACATTGAAGGCTTTGGGACTTGGTGTGTAGGGAGAATATTATAACACATTCATATTTTTCTATTTTCTTTCTTCCAAAGAAATCAGTCATGATTTAATTTCAGAATCTCTGAGCAATCTAGAGTCATGTTGAAGGCTGGTAGGCAGGTGATACTCAAAAATTTAAATTCTGCTTTCCTCTAGACATAGAGATATTTTTATTAATGGGGAACAGAAAATGAGAGTATGAAAAGGGTCTTTATGCAAATAAATCCCCAGGTCAATCTTCCTGAGAAGACTGGTTGCACTGCTTGGATTATTTTTTGCCTGCTTTCAAGTGGCCTGGGTCCTTAGCACTGAGGAGCACTGGATGGTCACCTTTTTTCCTTCCAACTCAATTTCCAAGTTCCCTGCATTTCAGAACAACAGTAAGCAAATACTTGTTGAGAGCACATTCTACACACAAAAATCTGAAGACCAAAGCAAGAATAGATTTCTCAAAGCTTAGGACTAACAGGGAAGCACCTTTGGGGGTAACTTCAGCACCCCAGCTCTCTGCCCATGTAAGAGTCAGGCTGCCCCCTCTTAAATATACCAGGGTCAAATGGGAGACCAGAGAGGCAGACACATAACACGGCCTTCTCCGCAAAAGAAGGGTTCACCTCTGCCACGGCCCTCCTTTTTCTGATAATGAAGAAGGAATTGACTCCAAAACCACCAGAACAAAAGAAAAAGAAAAGAGAAGGTAGTTGAGAAGAGTAAGCTTTTTGCCAATGGTCTCTGAATTACCTCTGTTGGTTCCTGGAGGCACGTAAGAATGAGATATTGAAACAGACTCACTGACTTAGAGAAAGAACTCGTGGTTACCAGAGCGGGAAGCGGGGAGGGGAGGGACAGACTGGGAGTTTGGTATTGACATATCACACTAGTATGTTTAAAACAGATAACCAACTACTGTATAAGCGCAGGAGACACTGCTCAATATTCTGTAGTAACCTAAATAGGGAAATAATTTGAAAAAGAGTAGGTATGTGTATATGCATAACTGAATCACTTCACTGACACCTGAAACTAACACGATGTTGCTAATCAACTATGCTTCAATATAAAATAAAAATTAAAAAAAGCATGAATCTTGAATGTTTCACATTATATAGAATATAATAAAATAAATAACTCCTGAGGTATTTAAAAAGTCATTAATGAGGTAAAACAGAGGAAGAAGATTTTAGAAATGAGGCTGCTTTGCAAGGCTCTAAAATGAAAAGAGATAGTAAGAATATAAGGCCTTCCTTTTTTTCCTTTCATATAGCTCCTTTTTGGCTGGAAGTGACCTCTAGTTTGATAATCTAGGATTCTCATGTATTTGTCATTTATTGACAGTAACAAAATGTATCGATCTATGCACGTTGCCATAGTTCCCTTTTCTGATGCTCCTGATAAAGGTAATTTTATCTTTGAGTCTTTGATTTGTGACCCCTACCTGACTTCAAAGAAGAGTTGTGCTTTATCTGGAGTTGTATTCTGAAAAACTGGAAGCATGAAGAAAGAAAAGTAGTCGGGGAGGTGAACTGGAAAGTAACAAAGGCCCCTGCACTCGGGGTTCCTGGAAAGGCGAAATGGCAGGTAGAGAGTGAATGTTTGGCAGTGATTTCTCAATAGATGAGTGAATTACACATTTGGAAAAAAGCATTTCAAAAGTAAAATAAGTTGCTGTCTCCTCTTTGATGTTTAATTGAAAGTTGGAACTAATTTTTAATTATCTTTATTTGTTGGGCACTTTACAGGATGTGGGCTTCCCCTTGTAGCTCAGTTGGTAAAGAATCTGCCTGCAGTGCAGGAGACCCAGGTTTGATCCCTGGGTTGGGAAGATCTCCTGGAGAAGGAAATGGCAACCCACTCCAGTATCCTTGCCTGGAAAATCTCATGGACAGAGGAGCCTGGTGGGCTGCAGTCCATGGGGTCGCAAAGAGTTGGGCACAACTGAGCGACTAACACTTACGTACAGGATGTGATACTATCTTGAAACTGAATTCACAGGAAACTGGCATCAAATCAGGTCAAATTCAGATATTTATTTCCAAAAGGGAAGGTGAGTCCTAAGATTTCTAATACACCCCTCACACCTCACTGTGGGATCAATGAATTATCCTAACAGTGGTGATTTCAGGAGCTCATCCTTATGAGGGTGCTCAAAAAAAAAAAAATGTACTTTTTAAAAAAAGATTACCAGAGAAGCAATGATTTATACAGATAGCTATATGGATAGATCCATATAGAGAGCTAGGCTTCCCTTGTGGCTCAGCTGATAAAGAATTCGCCTGCAACGCAAGAGACCTGGGTTCAATCCCTGGGTTGGGAAGATCCCCTGGAAAAGGGAAAGACTACCCACTCCAGTATTCTGTCCTGGAGAATTCCATGGAATGTATAGTCCATGGGGTCACAAAGAGTCAGATATGACAGAGCGACTTTCATATAGATAGCTACAGAAAGAGCTTTACAATCAAATTTAACTAGATCAATGTGTGTACACAGGAAAAACAGAACTCTCTTGAGGAGCTCAAAGCACATACAACCATTATCTTATCTGTCTTGCTAATGTTCATAAGTGCAATGTGACAACTTCTCATCCTGGAAACTGACACTGAAAATATTAACTTCCTTTCTCCAGTGAGATAATGGTAGATGATGAACAGGTACATAAGGATTAATTATTCTCATTTAGCTCATAATGAAATGGAGACACTCAAAGCAGCAAGTGATTCACCTAAATGAACTTTTAATTGAATTCATATCTTTGGATTTCATGCCATTTGGTGCATACTAAATAGAGAGGTTTACTGGGAGTCCAGCTAATCTTCAGTGAGTGGTGAAAGAAGTCTAAAGAAAGAAGACCCCACTGAGAAGAAAGGAATGTAGAAAAATGGAAGGATGACTAAAAGGCTAGAAATCTGAGCCTTGATCCACACAAACTGGAGAACAGGGTTGATGGATCTGATTTGTGAGGGGCATGAAGTGACAAAGAAGATGCAGAGATAAATGGTGATTTGAACAGGGAGGTGGCCACGAGCATGTGTGTATGCGAGGATGTGTGTCTATCTTTGCTACTTGCAGCACTGTTTGTATTTATTGCTGTGATTCACCCTACAAGTTAAGAGACACTAGAAGTCTGTGTCTAGTTTTACATGATATGGAAAATTAAAATTGAATATTGTTTTGTATCACTTTTCAAAAAGATACAGGACTGCTTTAAGAGACATATAAAATTTAAAAATTATCTTAATCTATATTAACATAAAAAATTTTAACAGGTCAGTACATCAGAGTCTCTTCTGCAATGAACTGAAAATAAATTTTAAGTTCAGAAGATCAGGGTCCTTCAACAGCAGTGGAAGAGTAGCAGCGTAAGAAGTGAGAAGAACATTTAACTGGTAGTCAGAAATTAAAGAATTTATCCCTGTTCTCCCACTACCTGGGTGTGTGAATTTAACAAAAGCTATCCAGGATACCAAACTCTTCATAACCAATTATAGGGTTAAACTATATTAGTGTTAATCTTAACTATGTCCTGAGGAACACATAGTTAAGAAGATGATGAATATTCTATGGGTTTTTTGGTAGTTCTACAATGAAATAAAAATGCTATTTTAAACAAAATTAAATAAGTTTAGGTACTGTAGATTATGGCATAGTGGTAAAGAATCCACCTGCCAATGCAGGAGATGCAGGAGACTTGGGTTGATCGCTGGGTCAGGAAGATCCCCTGGAGAAGGGAATGGCGACGCACTCCAGTATTCTTGCCTGGAGAACCCCATGGACAGAGGAGCCTGGTGGGCTATAGTCCATGGGGTTGCAGAGTCGGACACGACTGACCACATGTGCGTGCGTGCACATACTTAGATTAGGGTTGGCAAACTATGGCTTGCAGGCTAAACTCAGCCAATTCTGTGTTTTTATAAATACAGTTTCATTAGAATTCAGCCAAGTTCATTAATTTACATATTGTTTATGGCTTATTTTGCACTTCAGTGGCAGAGTCCAGGAGTTGTGACAGATCATAACTGTGATCTGTGAAAAATCTGAATTATTTATCTCCTGATCCTTTACATAAAATGAATGCTTGCTGTGCTACAGATCTTAAAATTCTCAGTGTGATCAAGTGAAGTCCAAAATCATTTGACTATACAATTCTTTCATTCCCCAACAATTATTAGTAGCAAGAGTATTCCTTGGAATACTTTAGATTATTTCCAAGATCCAATTGTTCCCTGATTCTTCAAAACATTTGTTGTTCACTTGTTGAATTGTGTCTGACTCTTTGCGACCCCATAGACTGCAGCACACGAGGCCATCTTGTCCCTTACCATCTTCAAAACATCCAACTAAACAAATGACCCAATCTATCCCACTCACTCATTCATCATTCAACAAATATTTACAGAGTATAAGGTATGTGCCAGACAATATTTTTGTTTATTGGGAAAAAGAAGTCAACAAATAGACAAGGAGGCTTGTCCTCATGAAGCTTACATTTTAATAAGGTACTTGACATATTGTATACGAGATAGTGATAGATGTTTGAACATAGAAAAATAAAGCAAGAAGGGGACCAGGGCATTAGAGATCGGAATTGTCAACAGGGTAGTCAAGAAAGGTCTTACTGAGAAAGTGACATTTGGACAAAGACTTAAAGGAGGTAAGTGTTTTAAATGGTGGGAAACATATAAGGCAGAGGAAACAGCCAAGGAAAAAATTCCTAAGAAACAGCTAGAGGTCTGTGTGCGGCAGAGTGAAGCAAGTGATGGAAGGAGGGAAAGACAAACAGAGGGAAGGAGAGAGAGAAAGAGATGGGAGAGTGGAATCATAAAATCAGAGGTTTTGCCCAATTATGGGGAGCTTTGTAAGAATTTAGAGACATTGTAAGAATTTAGATTGTTACTTTGTAATAAAAAACAAGGTGCTATTGGATGGTCTTAAAGAGAGACATGATCAGATTTTCATCTTTAAAAGGTCACTGTGGCTGCTGTGATCAAAAAAACTGTTGAAGGAGGTGGCGAGAGGAAACAAAGAGAACCGGAGAAGGTTTTTGCCACCATCTGGCAGCAGGAGGAACAAGGATTTGCACAGAGTCATAGCAAAACAGGTGGAGAGAGCTGGCCATACATTTTGAAAATAGAGCCAATGACATTTTCTGATGCACTGAAAACGGGGTGTGAAAAAAAGAGGAGTCAAGGTTACTCTCATTATTTTCCAAAACAAGAAAAAGTTAGAAATGATAAAAACGGAAATGCGGAAGACAGTGGGAGGAATACATTTTTAAGGGCGCATAAGGAACAGAGTTTGAGGTGTTGAACAGGATGGATAAGTTCAGGGATGAGAGATGGGCTAGGGATGCAGGTATGTGTGTGTGTTAGTTGCTTAGTCATGCCCAACTTTAAGTGACCCCAGGAACTGTAGCGTGCCAGGCTCCTCTGTCCATGGGATTCCCCAGAATCCTGGAGTGGGTTGCCATTCCCTTCTCCAGAGAATCTTCCCAACCCAAGGATTGAACTCAGGTCTCCTTCACTGCAGATGGACTGTATGGACGTGGATAATGAAAGGATGGTATATAAAGCAATGAGGCTGTTCAACAAGGGAACAGAGTGGACATCTGCGGACTGGAGGCTGGTACCCTCAGCATTTAGAGGTCAAAAAGGTAATGTGGAATCAATAATGGAGGTTGAAACACAGCAGCCAGTGGACAAGACTAATCACAGAAAAGTAGGGGGTGGCCTGGAAGACCAATGATGAAAGAGGGGAAAAATAATCATGTCAAAACTATCGCTAGATCACGTAGGATGAGGACAGAGAGGAGTACTGGCTTTAAGAGATAGAAATATTGACAAAATCAGTTCCAGTGAAGTAATGTGGACCAAAGGCTGACTAGAGTGGGTTTAGCAAAAACATGAGAGGAGAAAAATTGAAGACAGTAATCTTTGAATTGCATTTTCGCCTGCTTGGGGAAACATTTTCTACATTCAGGAAGCCCTTCATTATAACAATTTTCCCATGTACTGCCAAACCCTTTCCCTCATCTTTTTATATGTCTATGCAATGCCAAACATATGGATAATATGTCAAAAATTCCTCAGCCATCTGAATGTTTCCAAATACACATAAGTTTGAAATAAAAAGCAAAATATTTGGATGACTAACAAGATTTTTCATTTGTATATCTGTATGTCTAGATAGTATCAGGGTTGAGATGTCTGGAAAACAGAAATTACTACTAAATAAATTATATAATAGTAATTTATAGCTCCTATTGGAAGGATTATCATGTGTTAAGAAAATTCTTGAATCTTCTGCCACTTTATATCCTGAAGTTTATTAGAAATGCCCAAACAGCCTATAGTATTCAGATTATTCTTTGTGTTTAGGAAACTGAGACACATTAATTCAACTTGACACAATAAATCAAGATCATCTCATGCTGAACAGAATCAAGATTACAGCTGAATTGTTTTATATATATATTTCACTTAGGTCAATAAATGTTTGTTAAACAACAAATAAATAAAAGATATTACAGTTTTACTATTCTGAAAATGTTCACTTCCTTCTACGTTCATGGCAAGAGTATTAATGAAATGCAAAACACAGATTTACACTTTGATAGATAGACGTGTAACATCTTACAAATCTAAGCTAGTGGGTCTCAAATCGTGGGCTTCCCTGGTGGCTCAGATGGTAAGGAATCTGCCTGCAATGCAGGAGACCTGGGTTTGATCCCTGGATTGAGAAGATCCCCTGGAGGAGGGGCTGGCAACCCACTCCAGCATTCTTCCCTGGAGAATTCCATGGACAGAGGAGCCTGGTGGGCTACAGTCCATGGGATGGCAAAGAGCCGGACAGGACTGAGCGACTAACACACACACACACACTCAAATCTTACTGTTCAATACAGAGGGGGCTTGTTAAAACACAAAATGCTGACCCCACAACCCCATACGGATTTGTTTGAAATGATTCTTTCATGGATGAAGTGAGGATAGGTGCTGAGTGGCAAAGGGTAGATTGTGCTGGTCCACACTGATCAGCTATCACTATCTGAACCCTTTCCCATTCTGCTGTTAATAGCAGGTAGCCTCATTTCCCAGGCTAGTTGCTGCCCTTTGATTTATAATTAAGGGCAATGAGGATTGAGAGGGAGATTAAGTAGGAGAAAGAAGCCAGAAACTAGTATATTTCTCTCTCCACCTGTTTCGCTTGCTGTCTCTGGAACTGGTTGCGGTTTCTCCATAACTTTAGCTTGCACTGGGCAACTTCTCTGCCCACGGTCCCACCTTCTACTGGACAGTCCCCACAAAGAACATAGATGGAGGTGGGGAAAGGCAATTTTTGTGCCCTGGAGCCAGTCGACCTAGGTCTCTTCAGGACCTGGGTTAGCTACTGCTAGATTCCTGCTATTGCTAAATGCTGGGTGGCTACATCACCCTGGTTAATTTCTCCTCAGTTTATTCATTTTATCTCCGATCTTCCACAGTAAATTCCTAAAATGCTCATTTGCATGACTGGGCTCTGACTAATATGGCTACTAAGAAATTTGAATTATTTTTCAAGTTGCCACAGGACAGTCTGGGCTAGCATATTCTATCAAATTCAGACACTTTTCTAACCATCTGCAGGTTAGTCATACCCTGATCTCACCCTCAAAGTTTATAGACAATGGAAAGGAAGCAAATGAAAGAGATACTCAGAGAAGGGAAAAAGGTGATGGGGTAAGGGTCTAACAGTGCTTTTGTCACCCACAGCTGAAACTTAGTTGACAGAATTAAACAGCAGCCTCTGATGTCACTGTTCTGGGAGCACTAAGGGTCTATCCTCATGTTCATAAAGGGTCTCTCTACATTAATGTGAACCTTTCAAAGGGAAGTCTAGGATTACCAGGTGTGGGGAGAAAGGTAATAATTTAGAAATTTACTTTGAAAGCTGCAAAATAGTTAACCTATATCAGCAAGTTCTTTCACTCAGTAGAAACAATCAGGATTGTTGACTTTTAGTTAGGTGTGTGCATGCCCACAATCATTGCATGTGTGTGTTAATGCCTTTTGAGATATTTGCTTTCCTTCATTTCATTACTTTATAAATGCAAGTCACTTGCAAAGGCTGCAAATGACTGGAGTGCTGCGCTCAGATGTGTCTGACTTTCTGCGACCCTGTGGACTATAACCGGCCAGGCTCCTCTGTTCTTGTGGTTTCTCAGGCAAGAAAATGAGTGGGTTGCCATTTCTTTCTCCAGGGGATCTTCCCAACCCAGGGATCGAACCCGTGTCTCCCTTGCCTCCTGCACTGTAGGCAGATTCTTTACCAAGAAGCCATCGGGGAAGCCCCAGGACTGGAGGCCAGGCTCAGTTTAAGCGGTAGTCCAGGGGCAGAGAGCTCTGAGGGCAGGGACAAGAAACACCCAGCACACTTATCCTGCGAAGTGAAGGCACCGTGTTCAAACTCATAGCGACGGCAAGCCGTGTGGTGTGCATCCAGATACGTGGGTTCCGACTGTAAGCAGTAAGTGGACGAATATTCAGAGACAGCTTTCTTTGTTTAGGGAGCACTGCCTGTCGACCCAGCACACAGAGCTGATGCTGTCAGTATTGATTTCATCACACACTTTCTGGTCTGCAACAGAGCTCATAAAATAACCACTAACTGAAGAAAATATCCATCTAAGCAGCCTTAATTTTCACTGATAAACAGAGCAAGTGTGGTACAACTCTTCTCTCTGATACATGTTCAGTATTCCAAGAACTGATTTATATGTGGCTCCTTGACTTTATCCATTTGCAACACAAGATACCTGTAAGCATGTGACCACACTCGCTGGCTGCCAACAGTGTGAATCCAACAGGGTGATAGGCTAAAGACGTCTGCCAAGACCTAGGGCTGATTTCTTCCGGGCACAGTATATGCTATAAACATTGTTGTTAGTTCTTCTTCAGCAATAATCTGAAGTGTATCCGTTTGTAAACTCATTTCACACAAAGTACAATTACGAATGATATTTTAGTGGTTCCAGTCTTTTCATTTCTCCTAGAAACAAAATGCAGTACTATCATTCAGGAAACTATTACCACATATTTGTTCTAGAAAAATTATCTTGATTTACTAGAGAGATATGTTAAGTTTGAAAAACTGGTTAAATATTCAATGACGATATTTTCTTTTTCAAAAGATATTTTTCTTGACGTGGACGATTTTTAAAGTCTATATTGAATTTGTTACAATATTCCTTCTTTTTCATGTTTTGATTTTTTTGACCCCGAGGCACGTGGAATCTTAACTCCCCAACTAGGGACTGAACCCGCACTCCCGGCGTTGGAGGCTAAGTCTTAACCACTGGACTGCCACGGAAGTCCCTCAATGCCAATACTTTAAAAAGACAAAGTATGAGATGCTAAGGGGTGAGTTGATTCATTCTCTGATCTAACAAAAGCCACTTTTAGATATTCAACACTGTATTCACAGTCAAGTTTTTCTTTTTCATTTATTTCTGGGACATCCTCTCATTTGAAGGTTCTTCTTTTCCCAGTGGAGTCCTATTACTTTTTTTTTTTTTTTTTTACTATTTCACATTACTTTGAGTTTTAATATCTATAATAATTTTCTTTCTACTTTTATCCTTAACTGAACAGCTTTGCTCCTTTGCTCTATTTTTAAGTGAGAGGTGAGATAAATCAAAAAACTAAAAACAAAAAATGTTAACTAAAATATAAATTCAAAGCAACAAAAATCAGTAAATTGCACCTTGTTAACCAAATCTTAGCTCAGCAAAAGTGAGCATCGGAATGTGTGGGATTCTTGCACAGCTTTTATGAATTATAGTTAAATAATTAACTATAAATTATTTAAAAGAGCTTGATAAGATCACAAAGGAAACCATGATTGATCTGATTTTGAAAGTTAGTATGGTGGATGTATGGAGAAGGAAATGGCAACCCACTCCAGTGTTCTTGCCTAGAGAATCCCATATACAGAGAAGCCTGGTGGGCTGCTATCCATGGGGTCGCCCAGAGTCGGACATGACTAAAGCGACTTAGCATGCACGCATGCATTGGAGAGGGAAATGGCAACCCACTCCAGTATTCTTGCCTGGAGAATCCCATATACAGAGAAGCCTGGTGGGCTACTATCCATGGGGTCGCCCAGAGTCGGACATGGCTGAAGCGACTTGGCATGCATGCATGCATTGGAGAGGGAAATGGCAACCCACTCCAGTGTTCTTGCCTGGAGAATCCCAGGGACGGGGGAGCCTGGTGGGCTGCCATCTACAGGGTCACGCACAGTCAGACACGACTGAAGCGACTTAGCAGCAGCAGCATGGTGGATGTAAACATCTTTTTTCAAGGTTTTTCCTCTGAAGCCATCGAGGGGCCACGGCAGAGCTGATGGCGCTGCTAGACCAGCAGGGGTATAAAGGCAAAGCCGGAACTTCCCTTTGCACTCCTGTCAAACCATCTGTACTCAGAACACCAAACTAAAGAATTATCTGTGACCTTTGGTCAGAATTCTTCAGGTGTTAAAGGGCTTCAGCCAGGCAGGGCAGCTTTCTTTTTCTAAAAACTAGAGTATACTCTTCCCCTTCAATGAGGGTTCTGACTTTGCTTGCTCTGGGAGGCCTGTCCTCTGCTCTCTCTGAGAGCCCTTTGCAGGCATTCTGGCCAGTTCCAGAGGCCTCACCACTGTACCCCTCTATAGACCCTCCAGATAAGGCGGTCAAGTGTGTTTACCTGCTTACCGTCGGCAATTCTGTCTTTATAATTTCTGTTTCTCTTAGGAAACTAAAGCAAAGAGAAAAAAAAAAACAGAAAGCTTCTCACTCGATTCTTGCTTTCAGGCTACTTTTTCATTTCTCTACTTTTCATTCACTTTACGTTTCCTAAGGGTGACTTTTACTCTGTTTCTTTACTTGTACATCATGAGTTCTCTGCCTGAATGTTTGTGATGTGGTTTCAACCCATGCTTTTATTAAAACTACTCCATCAAATATCATCAAATACGTTAACCACCAAATCCAACAGCTACTCTTTAATCCTCATTCTTCTTCCTTCAACAACACACTTCTTATTCTATTTCTGAAGTTCTTTATTCATTCATTTGCTTGGCTGCATAGGGCCTTAGTTGCAGTATGTGTGATCTTCTGTTGCAGCACATCAGCTTCTCTCTAGCTGTGATGCACGGCCTCAGGAGTTGTCGCGCAAGAGATCTTAGATCCTTGATCAGGGATGGAACTTGTGTCTCTTGCATTGCAAGGCACATTTATTAACCACTGGGCCACCAAGGAAGTCCCCACAATTATTATTCTTGCTCACCTTCTCCTAGTTGATGTTCTTTTTATTTAGCTACAGTGATGCTCGATGACCCTGAATCTGAACATTTCTCCATTTTGTTGCGGGCTCCTTAGTCCTCCTTCCCTTCTACTACAGATACTCTCCTCCTATCACATATGTTTTCTCATTTCCTACATGGAGTACATAGAAAATTATTTAAACAATTCCTCTAAAATGAATTATCCATAAAATATTAGTACTATAGTCCACGGGGACACCAAGAGTTCAACACGACTTAATGACTGAACAACAACAATCCTATTCTCTTATTTCCGAAGATGGAAAGAATTCATAGGCACTTTTCTTTTTCCCCATGCAGAAGTGAAATCTGTGGCAATTCATGACCACACAATGAATGTCAGAAATGATCAAGGAGAAACTAACACTTTTTCGACAACAAAAGCAACAAAAACAAAAGTAAATTTTTCACAGAAAGGATCAATACTAAGAGCAACTAGTATTCTGGAAAGAAGGCTTCCCTTGTGGCTCAAGACAGTAAAGAATTCACCTGCAATGCAGGAGACCTGGGTTCAGTCCCTGGATTGGGAAGATTCCCTGGAGGAGGATATGGCAACCCATTTCAGTATTCTTGCCTAGAGAATCCCATGGACAGATGACCTTGGTGGGCTACAGTCCATGGGGTTGCAAAGAGTCAGACATGACTGAGAGAAGAGATTTAGAGTTAAGATACACGATTCCTTGATCATGCTGAGTCACGAAAGTGTAAGCTACTAGGGGCAGAGTCTTTCATCTTTCACCATCCATAGCAATAGGCACAGAGTCATACATGATATGGTCTCTCTCAATGTCTGCTAAATTGAATGGGAGGCTTACAGCAACCATAGCCAAAAAAATACAGGATGAAATATAACAACAACATTTTACTTACCCTCATCATCAGCCTAAGATTTTTTTCTAAAAAATTTTTCTGCAATTTTTATGCTACAATTGATGAAATATTATATATAAGACAGGGACATCAAATATTGTGGAGGTAGTTGACATCAGCTCGCTAAAGGCCCTGCCTGACCCCCCTTCTAAGCTCACAAGCTAGAATAGCCCACCCTTAAAGCACTCACACAGGGACCAATAAATGGCAGTACTCCAATAGAACTGCATGAAAATGTTCTTCTCCTTTGCTTTGGAAAAAAGACAAGAGAAGGGAATTATTACCAAAGAGAGAAATGAGAGATTGGAGATTAAAAATTGACACTTGGTCAGTCCTCATTTAAAGGGAAAAGACAGCATTTCATCTGCTCCTTTCATGAAACTCAGGGGCCTTGAATCATGTGAGATGAGATGGTTACTCTAAATCATGGAGCAGTCTGTGCCAGCGGTTTACAACAGTACTTTATTTTATTTTGCTAACCCACCCCTTAAGTGTCTTAATGCTTTTGGCAGGGTATGAAAGGGGCCTTGAAAGGTTTCTGAACTCATCAAACCCATCTGGAAGATCAGAGCCGGAGAGAGAGAGAAACACTCATACCTGACCCATGGGAGCTTCCCTAGTTGATCAAAGGGGCCAGTGATATCACAGACAGGACCTGAGTGGAAGTAGCTCCTGGTGATTTACTGTGCCTTAGAGTTAAGGCAGCAAGACAACTGTCTGAAGGCTGCATCACTAAGCTAGGAAAATTCAAGGGAGAAATCCACAGCACAAGGTACCCAGACAGAGCACAGACCTCTCAGCCATCAACAGCTCTGTCTGATAACAGCCTCAGATAAATATACAATACATGCATGTGTATATGTATCTATACATTTGTGTGTACATGCATTCACACCTATATCTGTATACACGTACACATATATCTACACAAATGTATATGTACATATACACATGTATGTATTCCATTAGTGGAATACTTGATAGGTGGGAATGGCCTCTCTCTCGGCAGATTCATGGGATCTATGGCTGGGAAGTACCTGTTACAGAGGAGGGAGCCGAGAACGGGTGATTCCTTTCCTGTAAATCTTTGCTGAAACATCTATTGGAGCAAGAAATATACATATATATGTAAAAACATATGTATATATCTAAATGGACATCTACACATACATGAATATGTACAGCTCTAGATCCCATGAATCTGCTGAGAGAGACAGACAGACAGAGAGATAGAGAGAGAGGCTATTCCAATGCACCAAGCCTTTCACTAATGGCCCCTCTGCAGATACAAGGAAGATGTAGTTGGAGGATAGTAATTTTTGAATTTGATTATTTCTTCCAAAGGAACTTGAGACTTTCAAACAGATCAGTCTATAAATCACCAGACTGTGCCCAACACACTGAAAGGAAACGGGGTTCTGTTGCCTGGCAACTTTAATTTTACTCCCCTCCCCACTAACAACTCCTAAGGGGTGTGTGTCCCATCAGTACGGCTGATAGAACTATTAGGACAAAAAGATTCTGCATGTGTAGACTGCTGAATTGAGACTATCAACTGAACCTACTACATATTTAACAGCCTTGCAGAATATGTGGGGAAGAATCAATGTTTTAGACCATAAAAGTTAAGTATAAAAAAAGTAAAAGGATGGTACTGCTTAATTGAAAGTGAAAATATAGGCTAAAATAACTTATTCATTAATTCCTGATATTGCAAAACTAGGGGACATCCCTAAATTAAAAAAAAATCTTTTGGGATAAAAAGGAAAGTTTTTATTTACTAACAGAATTTGACTAGGTAATAAATCATAAAAAACCAGGGTTAAGTAAATTGATGGATAGGATGTCCAAAATGGATGAATAAGTGAAAGTAATATGGTTAGAGGTTAACTTATCATTTTAACACTATTACAAATTATTCCTTGATTTCACTATGAAAGAAAAATGGTAATTATATGGATTAGGTATATGATCCCACATGGAAATTTTTTCCTCCTTAACCAATAGACTAACCTTTATTCCCACTCTTAATAAAACTTATTGGTTCTTCCTTGAATGGAGTGCAATCCAGTGACACTTTGGGCTACAATATTTCTGCATGAGGAATAATCCTATATATGTCAGTGTAATTTCATAGATATGGTTCAGACTTTTGTTATGGAAAATAACCACAGTCACGTCACACCTTCAATCTGTGCCAAATCTATGATAGTGCTGTCTCAAAAATGTGTTGACGTAACAGGAAACAAAATATCAGAAAAATTCAGTATGTTAAGACAATTTATTTCAACTAATGAAATAAAACTGATTTGATGCAAAAGTCCAGCCTGTTTTCAAGGATGAGATATATTTACATGTTTCTAAAACTGTTATTTTAATTAGCAATACATTATATAAGATCTCATGTTCTTCACATTTTTAAAACTTACACTCCCATGAAGAGTTTAAATGACTTGAATGTAGGGATTACTTTGTATTTCCTATCTGAGAAACACTTCAACAATTATTTATACATATTTCTTTTTTGGAGTGCATAATTGTTTATGTATACAGTATTGAAATCTTTCAAAGACTTTATCAACAACCTACTTTTTAATATAACATGTGTTTTGAGTAGAGATGGTATAGCATTGGTTCTCAAATATTAGTATGGATCAGAAATCACCTGGAAGTCTTATTAAAAGATTGCAGGGCAAGTGCAATAGATCAGCAGAGGGGCCTGAGTATTTGCATTGATAACAAATTTCCAGGTGATACTGATGCTGCTGGTACAGGGATCTCACTTTGAAAGGACCCCTATAAACAGAAATCAAGTTGTCTGTAAAAATTCTGGGAATTACTTCCAAATTACAAGTAACTGTGAGAGAATTATCCAGAAACATCCAAGTTATAATAAACTTTTCCCATTACTTACTAAAGCAAGATAGTTTTGTTTATATTATTAACCTTCCAAGTAATTTACAAATCTGAAATTCATAAGTATGCTGACTGCCAAAGAATCCCTCTGTATTTAATTTCATTTTGGCATTAAAAATATTTTATGTGAAATAAAACATAAAAACAGCAGTAAAATTTTCTAATGATACATACATGGATGTGCTTATGCCACTGTAATATTCTGAAGTAAAATCACTGTGTTATAAAAAGACCTAAATACTCTGCTACCTAAGCTATTTCAAACTAAGTATCAGAATACAGATCAGGGAACAAATTGCCAGCAGATAGATAACAGGCAGAGTTTAATTACAGCTTTTGGTAACGATATTTCTTACTTTATTAAAACCTAGTTTCTTATTGTGACTATCTAAGTAGCTCAACTTATTTATGTATAGTACTTATGGAAGATCTCCAAATACATTCTTGAATCTGTGATTTTGGATTGCTCAAATACGTGCTTAATTTTGTGGGAAAAATAAAAGATGGCAGTACTGAACCATGGCCCAAAAGAAAACAAAAAACAAAATGTAAAATGTTATTTCTATAGGCTTACACCCCAACATGTTCACATAAATATTGCAATAAGTGTTTTCAATAAGTTGTGCCTTAATTTATATCACTTTTAATTACTTGCAAAATTTATGTTCTGATTTATATATATAGGAATATATAGAAACATACACACACACAGATTCTGATTCTGGGAAAGATAGAAGGCAGGAGGAGAAGGGGACAACAGAGGATGAGATGGTTGGATGGCATCACTGACTCAATGGACATGAGTTTGAGCAAGCTCCAAGAGATGGTGAAGGACAGAGAAGCCTGGCATGCTGCAGTCCATGGGGTCGCAAAGAGTCAAACACAATTAAGCAACTGAAAACCAACACACACATATATATGCTAGAGATATATCTGATGTAGACTACAAATTAGAAACCTACATCTTTATTAAAGTCTTCTATGTAGTTAAGAATTCTACAAAATTTCTGTTGGATTCAATTGAGATTTCTAATTATGAATTCCTTATTTTTCACTTCTGGCACTTTCCAAGGACACTGAAATTAATGTCCTAGTATGAGCAGCAGGACACACTTGACTGCAATCAGAACAACGAGGCAGGTGTCTGTGAGGCCACCTTGGCAATCAGTCTCTTTGGCGCAAACAATTTCAAAATCACTCTCACATTCCCACCCCATGCTTTTTTCTTCCGTTGACCTTTATGTCTGTCCTCTCCCAAAGAATTATTAATCAAGAAATTATTATTGTTGTGTTTTTTTCTTTTTTTTTGGTAACTTGCATACTTACAATCAGGAGGCATCTTTTCCATAAATATTGTGCAATACTCTTTAAGGAGTTCAAAATTTTCCTGATTAATACTTTCTTGCAAAGAGACATCCCCAAACCTAAATATAGAAAAAAGAGAATAGTTATGATTTATAAAACAGGACCCAAAAGTAACTTTTTTTATCTTTCTTTTTTAAATAGATGGTAATAGTTTTGCAAGGGAGGAGTCTGTTTTTTGAAACAACATTGCATAATGGTGAAATCTAACATATTCCAGTTTCCACTGGCCCTGATTCCACCAATCTTTTTTGACATACCAAAGTATTCTTACAATCATCAAATGTGAACCTGAATGAAATAAATCTAAAACACTAACCCCATGCCTCTGCATAACTGACACTCTGTCCAAGTTAGTTTCTCCCATCTCTGCAGGGCTGTATCTCTAAAGACACAAAAACTCTCCCCTCTCTTTTGATCCCTCCAATCTTCCTCCTCACCAGTGATAGCTTGAGGAGCGGTCCAGAAGACCAGGACCAGATACTGAGCTGCAAATAGCCTTAAACACACTGCTGCAGGCACATGGAGAGCCCTCCACTCTCCCAGGGACTAGCTCACTTCTGTGAACTGTATTTTTCTGTCCACACCATGAAGGATGCCAGCCTCTGTACTGGTGCTCTTCTGCTGTCTTCTATAAATGTAGTGGTTTTTTAGTTTAGTTAAAAAAACAACAGTAAAGGATTAAAACATTCTTATCAAATCATGGCAAAGAATACACTAGCTAACGATGTGGGTAGGAGATGTATAGAGAGTAAATTATAGATAAGGAAGCATTTAAAATACTCTCCAAAAGTTTAGCTTTGGGGAGCTTTCTCAGCCAGGCTTTACAGCAAGACAGTAACTTCTTTCTGTAAGAAGTTTTAGAGAATCTTTTAAAAATGTATTTTGTGAACCTTAACTCTTATCTGTTTTTGATAATCTCTACATGTGAACCGCTGAAAAATTGATGCTTTTGAACTGTGGTGTTGGAGAAGACTCTTGAGAGTCCCTTGGACTGCAAGGAGATCCAACCAGTCCATCTGAAAGGAGATCAGTCCTGGGTGTTCATTGGAAGGACTGATGCTGAAGCTGAAACTCCAATACTTTGGCCACCTCATGCGAAGAGTTGACTCATTGGAAAAGACCCTGATGCTGGGAGGGATTGGGGGCAGGAGGAGAAAGGGACGACAGAGGATGAGATGGCTGAATGGCATCACCGACTCAATGGGCATGAGTTTGAGTAAACTCTGGGAGTTGGTGATGGACAGGGAGGCCTGGCGTGCTGCGATCCATGGGGTTGTAAAGAGTCGGACACAATTGAGTGACTGAACTGAACTGAACTGACATGTGAACCATCTAAGATGCTAAAGTAATTCCTTTATCTGCTAAAAAATGGTTTCTTACAATTACTTATGAAATCACAGAAAATCACCTGTCATTTAACTGAGTAAACTAATATGAAAGGATGTGTTCATATAAGGATATAAAGGATATGTGTTCAGATAAAGGATCCTCCAATAACAATTATTTTAGTAAATAAAGGAAAGGATAACATGTTTTAGGTCCAGAAAATGTTGACAAAATTAGCAGAGTTTACAATGCTGAAATACATGTGAGCCTAAAACAATTCTAAAATTTGATACACACACATAGGTATTTGGAAACATGAAGAAAGCTAACCCATGCGAATATTCTGGTATTGACACCAATATTTTCCTTATTATTTTGCAACATTTAAACTTGGTATGAGCCAGGAATCTTTAAACATGAATAATTCTGTCTGCTATATCAAGGAACTTAGTTTGGAAGAAAGGAAAATGTTACCCATGAATCCAGTGTCTATGCATAGGTACATGTGGAATTACTCAGCATATTCATAACAATTAAAAAAAGACTGGTCTTATATCTGAACCTTACCTCTCCGCAAGAGTTTGCTGTTCATTAATTCCAACATTAAAAAGTACTGGATACACATGAAGCAATTGTCCTTCTTTAATCTGCAGAGGCAGCGACTCAAACATTCTCGCTGGAACCTTCACCTCCACAACATAATGCTCACTGGAGACAGAGGAGGACAGAGAAGCAGCGTTGCTTTATTTCATTCAATTTTATTTCTTTAGATTCATTGTAAAGAAACAACAAAACAGCTGGAACATAGCACTGACTCAGGTTTTTGGTTGTTATTTGCTTATTTTCTATTATTAATTCATTTGATAATCATTTCATTCATTTCACTATTAAATTACTTGGCATAAAGAATTGTTTACATTTACTTCTATTACTCTGAGTTGTTTTAGGAAAGGAAGAACATTTAGTGCATGTTCATATACCATGTACATAAGAGCTTCAGTATTTGTTTTCTTGATTTTAATTATTTTCAGACCAGCTCAATGATAAGAAAAGCAATTAAATGATGGATTTTCAATATAGTGAAACTAATGAACGAAATCATTTATAACATTTTTAGCATCCTAATTGTTATTATTGATGAACCTCCTGTTTGTGATGGCCTGATGGAAATGCAATAGTTTTATTATTCAAGACGTAACCTTGGTGGTTCCTGATCATTTCTCCACATTATCATGGGAACATTTTTTTCATTGGAAATTTCCATTAAAAATTACTCTTAATGTTTAGTGTTGAAGATTTAAATTGGGATTCACAAAATAAGGTCAAGAAGAATAACTGCTTATGTATTCTGAAACGTATCTTTTGATCTAGCATGAACTGAGAAAAGAAATGTCAAACTTCACCTGGAATTAAGGAAAGTCCATGTGTTTCCTGAACTATATAGCATGCTAGTGTTGTAATAAGTATATGGTGTAAGGAAGAACAGGACAATGAGCGGGTCTCTGTGAAAATCTTTTCAGTTTCTCTAGTATAATAACACTGATGCTTACTCTGAGTCTTCGACTGCCAGACTTTTTCACCTCAGCTTTGAACGAGAGAACTGGGAAATACCATCCATCCAGCAAGCAGGGATGTTAGCACCACCCTCAGATGAATGGACACTTCATTTCTCTTTTAAAAATTGCTTTCAGTGTCCTTTACAATAGACTACTAGGTGGCTGATATTTACTTATTTCAAAATTTTCTGGAATATGAGAAGATTCAGTGGGTGAAGTCTGCTCTGCATTTAAAGATTGCTCTGAAGGTGAAACATTATACACTTCATGATAGTTTTTTAAAACACTGAAGTATAGTTGATTTACAATGTTGTTTTAGTTTCAGATGTATAGCAAAGTGATACAGTTATACACATACACATCTTTTCAGATTCTTTTCCATTATAGGTTATTATAAAATATTGAATATAGTTCACTGTACTATTAAGTAGGTCCTTGTTTATTTTAAACATAGTAGTGTGTAACTGCTGATCCCACACTCCTAATTTGTCCCCCAATTCTCCTTTGGTGTGGTAGTCATTCCCTTCCCCAGGGGATCTTCCCAACCCAGGGACCAAACCTGGGTCTCCTGCGTTTCAGGCAGATTATTTATCATTTGAGTCACCAGGGAAACCCCAAGAATACTGGAGTGGGAAGCCACTTGCCCTGGTTGCTCACATGGTAAAGAATCTGCCTGAAATTCAGGAGACACACCTTCAGTTCCTGTGTCGGAAAGATCGCCTAGAGAAGGGGATGGCTACCCACTCCAGTACTCTTGCCTAGAGAACTCCACGGACAGAGGAGCCTGGTGGGCTACAGTCCATGGGGTCACAAAGAGCCGGACACGACTGAGCTACTAGCACTTTCACTTCCCCTTTAGTAACCATGTCTGTTTTCTATTTATGTTTTTTAAATAAGTACCTTTGTATTATTTTTTTGATCCTGCATATAGTGACATCATATGATACTTGTCTCTGTATGACTTGTTTCACTTAGTATGATAACCTCTAGTGTATCTATGCTGCTGCTGCTGCTGAGTCGCTTCAGTCGTGTCTGACCCTGTGAGACCCCACAGACGGCAGCCCACCAGGCTCCCCCGTCCCTGGGATTCTCCAGGCAAGAACACTGGAGTGGGTTGCCATTTCCTTCTCCCATGCATGAGAGTGAAAAGTGAAAGTGAAGTCGCTCAGTCGTGTCCGACTCTTCGTGACCCCGTGGACTGCAGCCCACCAGGCTCCTCCACCCATGGGGTTTTCCAGGCAAGAACACTGGAGTGGGGTGCCATTGCCTTCTCCGTATGCTGCTGCAAATGGCATTATTTTATTCTTTTTTATGGCTGAGTCATATTCCATTTTGTACATATGTGTGTATATATGTATATACATACACACCTCAATCTTCTTTATCCATTCATCTGTCAGTGGGCATGTAATTTGCTTCCATGTCTTGGTTATTCTAAATAGTGCTGCTATGAATCTTTTTGAATTACAGTTTTTGTTTTTCCCAGGAATGGGATTGTTGGATCATATGATAACTTTTAGTTTTTAAGAAACCTTCATACTATTTTCCAATTAACATTCCCACCAACAGTGTAGGAGGGTTCCCATTTCACCATAAACCTCTCAAGTGGTTACTATTTTTAGTTTTTGATGATGGCCATTCTGACTGATGTGAGGTAATACCTCTTGGTAGTTTTGATTTGCATTTCTCTAATAATTAGCAATTATGGTGAAGGACAGGGAAGCCTGGCATGCTGCAGGCCATGGGGTCACAAAGAGTTGGACACAACTGAGCGACTAAACCACAAAATAATTAGCAATGTTGAACATCTTTTCATGTGCCTGTTGGCCATGTGTCTTCTTTGGAGAAATGTCTGTTTAGGTCTATTGCACATTTTTTTGGATCAGGTTGTTTGTGTTTTATATTGAGCTGTATAAGCTGTTTGTATATTTTGGAAATTAATCCCCTGTCAGTTGCATCATTTTCTCCCATCCCATAGGTAGTCTTTTTGTTTTTGTTTATGGTTTCCTTTGCTGAGTAAAGACTTTTGAGTTTAATTAGGTCCCATTTGTTTATTTTTGCTTTTACTTCCATTGCACTCAGAGACAGATCCAAAAAAACATTGCTGCAATTTATGTCGGAGTGTTCTGCCGATGTTTTGTCACTCCATTAAAATATAATTGACATAAGCTCATTGTTTTAAGTATATGATTCAGAGTTTTAGCAAATTTATAGAGTTGTGCAATCATGACCATAATTCACTTTCAGAACATTTCCACTGCCTTAAAAAAAATCCTTTGTTTGCATTCAAACCCCAACTCCATAGTCGGCCCCAGCAAACAACTGATCTATTTCTATGTCTCTGCATTTTACTTCTCTACATATTTTATATAAAGAGAATCATGCAAGGTATAGTCTTTTGGGTCTGGCCTGCCTCATTCAGCATCACTGTCAGGTCACGTGTGTCAGAGCATGCTGGACAGTGTTCTGTTGTTTAGATATACCACATTTTGTCTGTGCATTCAAGTTGATGAACACTTCATTACTTCATGATTTTGGCTACCTGTGTTCTGAAAAACGCTACTAGTTTTGTGTGGACATTTCCTCTTGGGTATATACTGATGAGTCATGTAGCAATTTTAGGTTCACTCTTTAAGCAACTGCCAAATTGTTTCCAAAGTGACAAAACCACCAATCGTGAATGAGGATTCCAGATCCGTGAATATGGACTGTCTTTTCATTTATTGGATCTTATTAATTTCTCCAAGCATTATTTTGTGTGTTCTGTTTCTAATTCTTCATGAAAATTGCTCAGTCTTGTCTGACTTTGCAACCCGATGGACTATACAGTCCATGCAATTCTCCAGGCTAGAATAGTGGAGTGGGGTAGCTTTCCCTTCTCCAGGGGATCTTCCCAACCCAGAGATCAAACCCAGGTCTCCTGCATTGCAGGCAGATTCTTTACCAGCTGAGCCACAAGAGAAGCCCAAGAATACTGGAGTGGGTAGCCTACCCCTTCTCCAGGGGATCTTCCCGACCCAGGAATCTGGGGTCTCCTGCATTGCAGGTGGATTCTTTACCAACTGAGCTATCAGGTGTGGTATGTGTGCTCAGTCTTGTCTGACTCCCCGAAATCCCACGGACCACAACCCACCAGGCTCCCCTGTCCATGGATTTTTCCAGGCAAGAATACTGGAGTGGGTTGCCATTTCTTAGAGTGCTTTATTAAATTTAGTCTGATGTAGTTATTCTATTTGATGCTATTGTGAATGGTTATCTAGTCACCACTGTTTCTAACAACTTTCCAAGAGTGCACTTTATTCTTTTTCTTCTCTGGTCCAAACCAAGTCAGCCCCCTCTGGCAGGAGACTGGGGATTTTATGGCCTGCTTTACCCTCATAAAACTGTGCTGACAGAGTTGAGGAAGATGGGAGCAACTCGGCAAAAACGCCACACACTCCTACTGGCTTATCCAATGTACACCAGTTTTTCACGAATAAGTACTTCTAAATTTGTGCACAAATTTAGTCCTTAGTTGTAAGATGGTTGCTTTAGAAAATTCTGTCCAATTATAATGTCGCTTTCTGGAGAAAAATTTTGCCAAGCTGCTCACTTTGCCATTCCAGTTTCATTCCCATCCATATGATAGCTTTTGAATTTAGATACAGTCTAAACTCCCTCAGTTCTTTAAACTCCCTCAGAAAAAACATCTGCACTCTTCCTATAGCAAATGATCTGGTAAGCTTCCATTATAAAAGTGATAAAAGTATCAGTTTCTCACTTTTGATAATAATCCTCATAGTAATACAAGGTGGCATTGTTTTCTAGGCATGTGTATGAGCAATTTTATTCCTTTTTCTTCCAATGAATGGCAAATTAAGCATTAGGCTGCAGTTGAGATATTTAGTTTTAAAGGGATGTATTTTTTCTTTATATATAAGAAACAGTTACCTTTCAATCAACCATGGATTTCTAGGCATTCTTTACACAAAATTTTAAATAATTATATGTTTATTATAGAAAGAAAACAAGTTTAGTTTGAATTTTTATATTTTATACCTAAGTCTCTTCATCTCTGGCACAAAAAGGGCTCTCTTTAAAAATTCATTTTTTTTTTAAACTCTGATCTGAGAAAGCTTCAAATTTCAAATATCTTCATGCAGCATTTAAAAGTGCTAATGCCAGAATGGTTAAAATTTCGAGGACTTCTGACTGAAATAATTTATCCATAGGATGTAATTCTTCTATTGGAGGTCTATTCTACACACCATCATTTTTCTAAATTATTTGATATTTTGCCCATCATACAATGACCTTCAAAGCTATTTATTTAAAACTGTTCTTGGAAATCTCAGTCTGACAGTGAATTGTCAAAAATAATTAAGAAAAATGGTGGCATATGCCCCTGACATAGGAATACATCTTTTCTAAAATTCTGCTGCTTTTAACAGAATTTAATACCAAGTCATCTCAAGAATTATGACACTATTAACTAAATGATTCCAGCAAAAATAAAAACATCCAGAGCTTTAGACTAGATAGTAATAAAAAGAAAAATGTTTTTCTCATGCTTGCTATTACTTTGAATTCCTCACATTTCGCGGGGGAGCATTATCCTATTTATTTCACTGTAGTGCAATTTACAAACATCCATGAGACTTCTAAGAGTTTTTCAGTATCTTCCCCTGTCATGTCACCTATATTTATTTCTCATTCAAAGAAGGAAAAGAGAACAAAAGAAACATTTCCAAGCCAAATCTCAATTCTCCTTGGCTCTGTTGTCAGGGGTTAGTAAGAAACATCTAACAAAGCTTGGTCTTTAGGAAATGGGCACCACTTACCGCCTTCCTGTTATAACTGGCAAGACATCATTGGATGTGGCTTCGATTATTTTAAATGCGACTTTTTTCAAATCCGAAATACCAACGGCCATGTCCTCGAGCATTCCAATTTCCTCACCTAAGCAAGGGCAAAGGAACCTAGTTACAAACATACTATTTGAAGAGAATGTCTCTTTGTATTCCGCCTCCCTGCTAGAATTTGTTCTAACAATTTAGTGAATGAGTTCCTGAATGCAGTGAATCCATTCTAAGGACATTTGCCTCAGTCTGAAGGTTTTCAACAGTGAAATCAGAACCGTTTCAATAGACTCCAGCTGTCCATATGCCCTTTGAAGGAAGGAAGGAGGTATACCTTTGCTGGAAGGCTAGAGAGAAGCTTTAATTCTTTGATGACACAAAGTATCGTGCAAATCTTTCTCTCTTGGCAGGACTGACATTTGATTTCTAGAAAATAGAGATGGTTGCACTGAAGATCACTGACCTAAGCTCATGCTAGTTTTATATTTAATACACTGAAAAAATAAAGCCTAATGAGGAGGCAATTAAATAAGAATCTGTCCTGTACAAAAGAAATATAATGTGAGCCACATACATAATTTTAAATATCCTAGAAGTCAGATTTTTAGAGTAAAATTTTAAAGGTGAAATTAGCTTTAATACTGTTTTCCTTTAGCCCAATATATCCCAAACAGCATTGCAGCTGTAAATCAATATACAATGATTAATTATTCATGAATTATTAATATAAAACTGTTTTCTACTAGTCTTTGAAATCTGGTGGGCACGTTGAGGATTTATTGATCTGGACTAGATATGTTTCAAGGCTCAAATGCCACACCAACCTATGTATTGAACAGGGCAGTTCCAGACATTAGAGACTTGGGACTTTAAAAATCCAGTCATTGAAACTAGGTTAGCAAAAGCTTTTTATATTTAAAAAGCCAGATGGCTGCCCAGGACTCCACTGTGAAGTAATCTATAATTCCATTTTCAAAACATAATGAGGGTAAAAGCACAGTGACAAGGAGAATGAATATAAAGAATTGAAAGTTATATGCTTTCTCTAATGCTTGATGCAAGAAAGGTTGACCTCTTATTTTTATGTTTAACTGAAGAATCTATGGATCACATAGCTTTATGAATAGGGATATTATTTTAACATGGACTAAAGCAATACTCACTATATGTACTCAGCAGTCCTTCATATTGTACTATCAATCCCACTGTGTGAAGCTGCTCAAGGAAGCCAGGGTCATACAGACTTGTGTGCAATTTGATGATAAAACCACAAACCAATCCAGTAAGCTAAAACAAGAGAAAAAGAAAAGAAAAACACTGAAGAAATTCCTGGGGTCAGTGAGCTTTAATTTAAAAATATTTAAGACTTTGAGACATCACAGACTTAATTAGAAATTTCCAAGCATGTGTAACAAAATTGTAACTATTATATATCCATTTTGAAACCATGGATGTATAAACCCAGGCTCTCTGACAGTTTGAGAAAGGCAGCACTGTGAAAGGGGAAAGACCAGGCGGTAAAATCATAAAAAGTCACTTAACACTTCCAAAACATTCTCAAATATTTTTGCACACAAAGAATAGAGATAATAGTTCTCATTCCACAGAGTTGTAGTGGAGAGATCTGTAAAAGGCAGAGCAAAGTGCCTGACACTTTGCTCCATTTACTACTGGGTCATCCATGAAATGGTAGGGGACAAGGGATATTTTGGTTAAATTATTCCCTTTATCTGGATGGTTTACAAAGACAAGTTTCCATCTCTTTCCCTCCAGGTGTGTCTATAAAACTCAGTCACGGCGGAGCAGGCAGGAGGGGAGTGGGAGCATGGCTATTGTGACGGGTGCCATGGGCTAGGGTTGGGTGTCGGCAAAGGAGGTGACAGTGCCATCCTTCCATCCAAGACAATGGCCTGGCAAACTTCTATGTAAACGACAAAAACAAACAACAACAACAACAACAACAAACAGACTATTATAAGGCCCTGTCCAGAATTCACGAGGGAGCTGTAGAAATAAGGGGTTGCAAACAGATCCCTTTTGCCAGTCCTGGCTGCTATCTGCATGGTGCATGGTGCAGACACCCCAGGAATAATATGAGGACAGGACAAGGGACTCTTTCCCTCAAAGACTCTGTGCCCTATGAAACAAAGGACATTTCAGAGACACGGCCACCTTTTTGCAGAAATAATTATTTAAGGTCTCACACACTGTTTCTATTCAGCTAGGTATCTGTTATGAATAAGAAAAGCCGGGTATCAATACCTTAAGAAAAGGATCCCCTTAAAGAGCAAACTATTGGACTTTCCTGGTGGTCCAGTGATTAAGACTCCAAGCTTCCAATGCAGGGGGCATGGGTTCGATCCCTGGTCAGGGAACCAGGATCCCACAGGTCAGGCGGTATGGCCAAAAAAATAAAACTAAAAGCAGACTATCGTAAGAAGATCTCTTTCCTCACTAAGGATGCTATTTGACAGCCCATCAGTGTGCTGGGCTCACAAAAACAAGAGGCACCTACCGCTTGGCTGAAGACGATGTCTCTTCTCAACGTCAGCATCAAACACTGGGGCAGGCTGTAGGCGAGCTCCTGGAGGAGCACGAACGTCAGGGACCGCTTAGCTCGGTTCACCACTTCTCCCATGCCGTCCTTCAGGCTGAGGATGAGGGGGTACAGCTGCTCATACCAGTCCTCTGTGGGCGGGCGGGGCGTAAGAGCAGTGGGATCGGTGGATGAAGACTAATTTACTTGCTTTCAGCAATGTTCTACACATTACTTAGAAGTTACAAAGATAAGAGATTTCTGAGCCCAACCTCTCCTCTGAACTCCTGATGTCTATAACCAGCCACCCACTGGATCTTTCCACTTGGATGTATCTCGTTTATAGAAGAACTCCTCTCCTCTCTGCTCATCTCTAATCTGTGCATTGCCTGGATCTTGGTGGATGGTGCCACCAAACGCTTCCCCTGCTGGAAACATGTTTTCCTGGACTCCTTCTATAGTCTTCACATATATTGGGTCATGAAATTAGTTCTACCACCATAATAGGGCTTTCCTGTGGCTCAGATAGTAAAGAATCTGCCTGCAATGCAGGAGACCCAGGTCCTATCTCTGGGTCAAGAAGTTCCCCCAGAGAAGGGAATGGCTACCGCCTCCAGTATTCTTGCCTGGAAAATTCCATGGACAGAGGAGCCTGGTGAACTACAGCCTAGGAGCTTCAAAGACCCATCAAACACTCATCTTCCTTTTGCCCTCTCCCATTATCAGTTACCCATTTCCCACGGACCACTTCCTATCCTGCTCCATAAGTGACCCCTCTTCCTCCAGACGTATCCTTCTCCAATCTTTTCTCAACAGAGTTGCTACAGGGATCTTTCTCATCAGTTTGAATTCCACCACTCACTCTTTCATTTCCTTACTATTTTAAAGACACCAAAGCATTCACAATGAAGTCCCAAAGCATGACAGACCCTGCATTATCTGATCTCGGCCTGTGTCCAGCCTATCTCTCAGAACTTTTTCATTTGTAGCCTTGAGTCCCAGGGGAGCTGAACAGACACATTTCCCCACATCTGTTCTGCTCTCTCATCTCAGTGTCTCTGCAAATCCTATCTGCAATCCTGGAGTATTCTTCCTGTGCTGATCTTCCTGACAAATACTTTATCTTCTCTGCAGACTCAATTCAGGGTTTCTCTCTTCCAGGAAGTCTTCTTGATTTCTCCCTAAATCTCCGCCTCATTTACTAAAATTTGGATCAGGTTCGCTTCTTTGCGTTCACAGCTCCTTGCCTATACTCTTCTGCAAGATAGTAAACTCACTGAGGGCAAGAAATTTGTTTTAATCACTGGATCTCCAGATTGCAGCATATCAAATATTCAATTTTTAATTAAATGAGTAAAGTTGGAATAAATAGAACAAAAGTCTTTTAACATATAGGCATGAATGAGAAAATCAAGTTTTTGACAGTATTTGGAATCTGAATAGCTTTTCTTCAAGTCAGGATACAAAACTGAAACCATCTGTGCTTTCTGTATGCCTAGAAATTTAACATGTTTCAGTTATATAATTATGACTTTGGCATGTGATATAGAAACAAGTTATATTCTATTTCAGTCTATTTGAAAATCAAACCTTGACAAATGTCAAATACTATAAATTCCAGACTGTGTGCTATTCCATTAATATATAAATTGACAGTGGTATGACAAATACAAATACAATTGAAAAGAAATGAGTGCATGCTGAAAAGTTAACTATGAATCAAGATCTGAAGTGATACAATCTTCTCAGTTTACAGAGTGAGTAATGTGAATGGTCAATAACCAGTTAAGACCTTGAAAGAGTTATAGGTAGTGATGAAAAGAATCATAATCACTATCGCACCCTATCTACTGTCACTAACTTGTTTTATGTTCTATAATAGATTAGATGAAATAAACCAAAATGGTTGAAAGGATAATTAATGGTCCCAACTTAATAAAAAGAGGTGCTCTTGTTAATACTCTATGTAAATGCTTATGTGAAGTTGTAATACAAAATACATTAGGAACATTAAGAGTTATTATTTTAAAATATTGTAGAATTAAGTGTTATGACAGGAATAAAAAACACTAGAGAAAAGAGAATTCAATGAAGGCCTGTTAAATCTGTAATCATTTAATAAAGGACTCATTTGTGGGCAGCTTAGGATAAAATATGAACAGTGTGGTTCAGTTGAAATAGGCATCAGGTAACTATTGATTTTTATGTCATTAGTAGACATAAAAGGGCAGATGGAGGTACATCAGACTTATTTTCAGAGTAAAAGACACATCAAGAGACATCAAGAAGGAATACTTGATATTCATATTGTTTTCATAGTTATATTGTCTTACCTTTCACTCTGCTATTTGATTATTGTTCTCAATATGAACAGACAAATACATGTGGAAGACAAATATCTCAATAAATCGACCCAGATGTATATCTTAAAAGAGAACAGACTGAAAACCAATTTTGCTTTGTGTTTAGGTCTGCAAAAATGAATTTCTACTGAAGAATTCTCCAACGTAAAATAAAGCCTGTGTGCAGTAGATGGCGCTGCTTTATCAGCCTGAAGTAAAACTATGTGGTCACTTACTCCATTCTGTAACTGATTTATACTTTTACACATTTGCAAAGTTCCCAAATAGCAGGTATATGTTGTCCGGGCACCTTGCATCCTATTCTGTGTCAAGTGATCAATAACCTTGCCAAAAGTGTGATAAGCTCTTTCTATCAGAAAGTGGAAAATTAACTTATTTTTTCCCCCCCTTGGAAGATACTAGCTCAAATTAAACAGAGCTCATGGCTTTTCTTAAAGATCTTTAAAAGGAGAATCTTCACAGATTTCTTCATCAGCATAATTTCATCACTTCTAAACCTATCTTCACTCTAATTTAACCATTTGATTCCTAATCAGAAATGCAATAAGATTAAAAAAGAAAGAGATCACCTGATCTAGTCCTATTGGAATAAAACTGAGGACCTGGAAAAATAAATAAACATACTGAAATTCTACATCTAGAAGTGCTCTTAGGTATTTGACACTAACCACTTTCCAGTGTCTTTGCTTACTCTAATTATATATACTTCTTATGACTAAAATTTAAGGAAAAGGACAATATAAGGAAACAATGATGAATAAGAAAATGACAAGTAGGTGAGCAAGGTAGAATGTCTTAAAGATAGCAGTAAGCTTCCTATAAAGAAGTATGAGAAAGCTAAAAGTACTTTTTTTTTTCTAGAAAAGAAGCAATTTAAGTTTAGCAGATAAAGGTAAACCCCCCTGGCAAATGCAAATTGCCATGACTTCAGGCTTTGTTCCCTGTTAATATTCACTCAGTGTAAATCTCAGGTTCTGAAATAAACACAATGGTGTGTGACAGGGCAGAGACAGGCTGAAGGAGTCAGTTCATAAAGGGCCTTTTTGCTTCAACGAGCATTCCAAATCACTCTGAGAAAGGCACAGCAAATGCTTGTGTTTCTCCTGAAAAATATTTTTGGGGTACAACAAAAAAAGCATCAGGTCCTGACAATCCTGAGACCACTGTGACATCATCCCTCATGGCTTCCTGTCTCCCCCTATTTCACAATTTACATGGGGCTTGTTTTGTTCCAATGGGAAAGTCATTTTGTGGGATGGATGAAGATGGAGTTCATTCTGTATTTTCTAGTTCAAGTAAGAAATCTTGAAATGAGATTCAGACAACTAAAAACATCTTTAAACAACTACAAGTGGTGCCTATTATGTATGAGGGAACCTTCTGAGGCACTCTAAATTATTTATGTCTTCATGTGAGTGGTCTTACATGGGTGTATATACTATGCAAAAATTCATTAAGCTGTTCACTTAAAATGCATATACTTTTCAGTATCTGTGTTATAGCTCAATAAAAGGCTTAAAAAATAAAAGAATCTTGAAATGCACACATCCACGCTTCTGAGTTTAGCTTCGTCATGTTTCAACGGAGATTTTTACACACACGCATATACACATACACACCTACGATAAACCCAGAGACGCCAGGTAGCTAAGGGCTTGCCAACACGCAGCCACTGCGCCTACACCTCTCGCGGAAGCTAACTGGCCCAGCAGGCACGTAAGTGCCCACATCATTGATTCTTTCCCCTGGGTTCCTTTTAGTGACAGAGGAAAATATGAAGAGAATGTTTTAGTATCTCTATAAAAACTTGCTGAAACTCCTTAACCCTGAGACCAACAAGCAGAGTCTTTCCTCAGGAAAGCATAAAATGTGTGTGGCTTAGCTGAGCTTTTCCTGAGCTTTGTGAAGTGTGCTGGAAGTCGTCCAAGCAGAGCCTGTTTTCCAGCCCTTGACTCGCTTCTCTAACAGGATTCAAGTCAATTCACTGAAGGATTCAGAGAATGACGGCGGGGCGCCCCCTCACCTCCTCCACACACCATCTATTTCCTGTTTAGGATGTTCACGTCCTCTGAGCTCAGCGGCTCTCATGTTGCTCAGGAGAAAAATAAAAGGGCCAAATTCCAACCGACGGTAGCAGAATATAATGTTTTCTTTCCAATTTCTGAGCCATTTTCTTCTCAGGTGCTCAGTCTCCTTTGTTCATTTAAAGTAATTAACTTCACAGAAGCTTGTAGCCAGTATTATTTTTGTTATCACAACTTTTCAGACATTGGGAAAAAAGGACAAGCTCAAAGCTTGCCTACCCATTAAACTTCATGCAAAGAGACAGAAGAAATATATGAGCCTGGCTTGTAGGATTCACCTAAGTTCAGAAGATGATGAACTGTGGAGCAGGACAATTAGAATGGCCTTTAAGGAGGGCGATAAAATTCCCAAGGTTGTGAGAGGAACAGAGACCCATTCCACAGCTGACAGGGTTTCTAACAGGATGTCCAAACCTCAGGTGGCATAGAACTGGCAGTGGTTTCAAGGCTGGGGGCTGGGAGTGGGTATATCTCTGCCCATAGAGTCATCGATGGTGTTAAGGGCCTGTGTTCTATATCAGAGCTTCCCAGTTGGCACAGTGGTAAAGAATCCACCTGCCAATGCAGGAGATGCAAGTGACATGGGTTCAATCCCTGGTTCAGGAAGATCCCCTGGAGGAGGAAATGCCAACCCACTCCAGTGTCCTTTCCTGAAAAATTCCAAGGACAGGGGGGAGCCTGGTGGGCTACAGTCCATGGGGACACAGGAGCCAGACTGAACACATACACACATTAATCTGCATCGACTCAGAGATGGCGACCTGTGTGACCGTCTATGCTTTGGGCACAGTTTTACAATGTGAATGTCAGTGCTTGGAGGGATCAACTAACGATAAGGTTTCCTCTCCAGATACCTTACAGCAGGATTCCTTTGTATAACACACACGTGCAACCGTGGTCATAGACCCGAGGCACCCGGCCATCAGAGGGCTCCAAGGATCAGCCGAATCCCGGGCTACAGAACACAGAAATGAAGCTGACCCAGACAACAACGGAGTAATCAGGGAAAGAGAGGCACCTGCGGAGGCTGAGCTGCCTAGGATGACGCCCCTGGCCACGAAGAATGCCCTCCTCCAAGTCTTCCTCACTCCATTGCCATCTTTATGACTCATCTCCTGGCTCTGGTCCAGGAATTAAAAAAAGAAAAAAATCTATATTTATCTGTCTTTAACGAATGCTAAGCTGTCTTCCTTGTATCAATTTCCCCTTTTTCTCATTGCCCATCATGAGAAATACTGCATCTGTGGAGGACTGGCTACTGGGACCCCTTGATATTCACCCCCAAGGATGCTCATGTCCCTTCTAAAAAATGGTGTAATGCTATCAAGCCTCCATACCCACAGGTTCTACATCTGGCGATTCAACCAACCACAGATGCAGAACCTGCAGACACAGCGGGCCAACTATACACTCATTTGTTAGATGAACAGAACCTCTTCAGTATGAGGTCCTGGGGTGATAAATATTAAAACTCATGACCGCTACCCTCAAGGAGCTTAAAAGACAGAAGAGAACGTCTCAGGAGGTGTGAAGTAATGCCTTCAATGTAAGGAGGGTATAAGTGCTAAGAAAGTTGGGACAAGACACATCTAGCGGGGTGAAGGGTTTAGAGGCAAGAGAATGCATCTCTGGTATGAAGATCATGTTCAGTCATGGTCCTGTCGCTTCCTGAACAAGTGAACGGAGAGCTACACACAGGGAGGTCAGGGAAGCTGCTCGGTATATAGGGAGTGAGCACCAAAATAGTGAGTCTTTGTAGGAACAGTCGGGGAGGGATGTCTGGTTTGATGATGCTGAGTGCTGTAAACAGAAGCCAGGAACTAACTTGGAGGAGCTCAGAAGTGGGACTGGAGGGGAGAGGAGATGGGGCTTAAATGATGAAAAGACTTGGAAAAGGCAGGAATAAAGGGGAAGTAAGTATTGAATGACAACCCACTCCAGCATTTTTGCTTAGAGAATCCCATGGACAGAGGAGCCTGGTGGGCTACAGTCCATGGGGTCACAAAGAGCTGGACATGACTGAGTGCCTAAGCATATACACACATGAGTTGCGCCTGAAGCCCTGATAAAAAAACGATGGAAAATCAAGTGGACAGTCACTGTGGTAGGCATAGGAAATGGAATAAGTAGAAGTGGGGGGAGAAACAGGGAGATGTAGATTTTAGGTGAGCAGGAAGACAAAAGCTAAGAAGCAAGGCCAAATCTAGAAATAATGGGTATCAGATGCATGCATGTGTGTTAAATCGCTTCAGTGGCATCTGACTCTTTGTGACTCTACAGATTATAGCCCACCAGGCTCCTCTGTCCATGGGGTTCTCCAGGCAACAACACTGGAGTGGGTAGCTATTCCCTTCTCCAGGGACCTTCCTGACTCAGGGATCAAACCTGTGTGTCTTATGTCTCCTGCATTGGCAGGCGGGTTCTTTGCTACTAGCTCCACCTGGGAAGCCCTTGGGTATCAGGTCGGGCAAGGCTAACAGTAACTCTGGGAGGAAGATCCCATATAAATGCTGTGTCTTCCTTTGCCCCTAGGAAGAGCAGTCTTAAAGGCACCAAGGGTATTTGCACAAAGGGCAAAGATGCATCTTCAGATGTAATCATCATAGCATCCAGTGAACTATGACCCAAAGTAAGTGACTGATCTTGGTAGCTTCCAGATGTATGAGAAATGAGTGGACTGCCTGACTCCAGACAAACTGCCAGGGGAAGAACAAAGCAACCTTTTCTCACGTTAAGGAAATCTTGTTTGTTTAAATCCTGCCAGTCTGAGAACAATGTCATAAAACTTTCCAGTCTTGCTCTTAGCCAAACAGCAAAGGAAATGCATCAACTGCTACCCTGGTTAAACTTCTCATCTCATAGCACAAAGTTGAAAACTTGAAGTAAATTCTGCTAAGACAGTTTCCAGGAACTAAATCCATTAATCAAACACGCTCTGTATAGGCGGAAGCAAAAAAATTCAATCAGGGCTTATGCTGGAACAGGAAGAGTCACATGTTCACATTCCTTGGGCTTATTTTGCCTTTTGACAAAACTGTAATCTCAGGACTCTGATCTACAAACATGCTGAAATTGAAGAGTAAGTGCATAGGTCATGAGTCAACAAGTAACCTCAAATCACCAATACATCTACAACAGAGAGCTCTTGTCATTTAAATTTTGTCCACTATCTATGATTGAGAAGAGAGGCGTGGTGGAGAGTGAGTTGATGAAAGCTTGATTAGAACACCAAGAGGACAGAAAATGAAACACATTTCTACCCTGAAGTGTACTAGGTGAGTGATTAGTTTCCTAGTTAATTTCAAGGCCAGTGGAATACAGTGCACCCTTAGAAAATTATTTCTACAAATCCAACAAAGTCTAAAGTAAATAGATTCAACTTATAAGTGCTGAGTAAGTAGGCAAGAGGGGCTTGCTTCCCCAGTGGCTCAGTGGGTAAAGAATCCTCCTGCAATGCAGGAGACACAGGAGATATGGGTTCTTATCTTCCTGGGTCAGGAAGATCTCCTGCAGAAGGAAATGGCAACCCACTCCAGTATCCTTGCCTGGAGAATTCCACAGACAGAGGAGCCTGGTAGGCTACAGTCTAAAGGATCACAAAGACTCAGACATGACTGAGCAACTAAGGTAGGCAAGTAACCAACAATAATGAAAAACAATACTATTTCCTATCCTATTCTATATTTATATGCCTCACATTTCCCACAAGGGAGATATGAATCTTTTTTTTTTCTTTTGGTCTATCCCACTTTCTCTGTGGGTATGAATATCACCAGATATATGAGAATGAGAAATATTTTTTTCAATTGTGATTATGAATATGTGGCAACTCTTTCTGCATAAGGTACAATTCCATAGTAAATGTTTGAGAGATACCGATGGGATTGATTTTCATGAAGTTATCTCATAATACTGCTAATTTGTATCTGATAAAACTTAACATTTTGTGCCAAGGGTGATTGCAAAAACTTTATCTGTACAGATTTAAGATTTAGCGATGCTTTCTCCTGAAAAGAAGAGAAGCAGTGCAGAATCGTGATTGAGGGGACAAGGTCCTCAACTTGGACCACCAGGGTCTGAATCCAGGCCAGGCCACCGGACTTGGCATGAAAGTACATGTAACAACAACTGTCTACTTCTTTATCCATTAAATGGGTAGAACTACTCCTATGAGTGTTGCAAGGGTGAAATGATAAAGGCAGCATCTTCAAAATAATTTTGGCACATACAAAGCAACACCAAACTGTTGGCTACTACTTTTAAAAAGATGGGAACAAGCATTAAGTCATTCAGACATATGATCTGATGTCTGTCCACTCACCCACATTTCTTATGCTTTTCTTCTCTCTCTTTTTTTAAAATTAAGTTTCATTGGGGTATAGTTGCTTTACAACGGAACATGTTTCTGCTGAAGAGCAAAGTGAATTGCTGTGTATATATCCCCTCTTTTTTGGATTTCCTTCCCATTTAGGTCACCATAGAGCATTAAGTAATTCTCTGAGCTATATAGTTATCTGCTTTATACACAGTATCAATAATAAACATATATATATATGTGTCAATCCCAATTCATCCCACTCCCGCCTTTCCTCCTTGGTGTCCATATGTTTGTCCTCTCTGCCTGTCTTCTCTCCTATTTCTGAGGATAAACTATTTGTTCTCGAGCGAAGACCAGCTCCTCTATCTGTATACACCAGATCATCCCTCCTCTCACCACTGAAGGGTATCACTCAAGCAGTTCCCTCCCCTGCCTCCGACATCATCAGTATTTCTTTGTTACTGGATTGTTCCCATTAGGACACATGGTTATCATCCCATCTTTAAAAAATAATTCTCTCTTGACTCTACTTCCCTCTATAGCTTCCACCCTGTTTCTCTGCTTCCTTTTGTGCTGAAAGTCCTCAGAGGGTTGTTCATACATGCTGTCTCCAGTTCCTTTTCTTCTTTCCCTTGTAACCTTCTCTATTGAGGCTTTAATCCCTGTGTACTCTAGTTCAGCCACTCTCATCAGCATCATCAATGTCTTCCATGCTGCTAAATCCAAAGTCGCTTCTCAGCCGTCATTTCCCTTACCTACTGGCCGCACTGGGCAGATGGATCCCTCCTGCTTTGTTGAATACCTTCTAACCCTAGATCTCAGGATGTCATATATGTTAACCTCCTAAGTCACTGGTCATTCTTTATCTAACTCTGATGTCGGCTCCTCTGCTTGTTAACATCAGATTGTCCCCATTTGTGATCTGTAGGTCACTTCTCTTTTCTCTGAAAACTCATTTTTTTTTTTTTTTGCTGACATTATTCAGTTTCATGGCTTTAAATTACCTGCTAGCAATTCCCAATTTGAGACCATTTATCTAACCCTCTCTCCTGAATTTCAGATTTTTATATCTAACTGCATACTTGATACTTCCATGGCAAACGTAAGATATTCAAAGAGAACATGTCCCTATTCCTGACTACAAAACTTGTTCTTTCAAGAGTCCTTGCCAGCTAGTCCACAGCCACCCCATCCTCCAGTTCATTCCTGACTTCTCCCTTCTCTCATTTTCCCATCCAAACCATCAGAAAACTCTGTTGGCACCACTTTCAAAGTAAGTACAGAACCCAGCTACTTCTCATCATGTCTAGGCTACTTTTCTTAGTCCAGGCTACTACCATCATGTCTCAATTAGAGAAATAGCTTCTAACAGGTCTATGCCTGTTTCTATCCTTATCTACAGTCTAGTCTGAACATAGCAGCCTGGGTGTTAAAATCTGTCAAATCAGGCTAGTCCTCTGCTCAAAACCCTCCAATTGCTTCTTGATTTCCTCAGAGTAATAGTCAATACAAAGGCTTTAAATTATTTAAACTCGTCTACACTCTCCCCTTCACTTTTCATATTCAGACCAAATGAGCTTCTTTGCTGTTGTCTGATTGTGGAAAGCACACATATGCCTCAAGGCTTTTGCATTAGTTGTTTTCAATACTCAATATATCCTTACCCCAGGTATCCATATGGCTCACTCCCTTATCTCCTTGCTTCTTCATTTAAACATCAACTTTTCAATGAAGCTTGCTCTATTAAACGTCAACAATATTCTGAAACCCTCTTACTTTGCTCTGTATTTTCCCACAGAATGTCACTTGTAACATATTAGGCAATGTCTTTCTTTCTTACGGTATTTATTATGTCGAGAGACATGAAAAGAATATAAAATTCAGGAGGTCAGGTGTTTTGTCCGTTTTGTTCATTACTATATCCTGGTGTCTAGAATAGTGCCTGACACACAGTAGATGCTCAACAAAAATATGCTGAGTGATTGAAAACAAAGAAAAAAAAATTCACAAATTATGTGACATCTTATTATCATAGAACTTCAGAACTGGAAGAGATCTTAAAAAATTGCAGATGATCTTTATTTTACCAACAAAGAAAGTGAGGTCCAGAGAATTTAAGTGACCTGCCAAAGGTCATGTAGCCAAATAAATAAATTGTGGCCTTGGCAAGTACAATATCTTGGTTCTGAGTCAAGTGTTATTTCGATATAAGTCACTGTACAATTTTTAAGGGAAATAACATTAGTTTTCTGAGAAAACTGAATGTTCAAAATGTCATAATGTACCATTATAATTGGAATTCTAAGTTTGTAATAAAATATTTGTTATCATTTTTATTTTTACCAAATATTTAAAAAATTTTTAAGTGTACTTTACAAGTTGTTTTGCTTACTGGCCTATGAGTTTTAAAGACCCTTATTCATTGATTTTTTTTCTTCTCAGTGAAATTCTAAATATTCATGTGCAGAAATTCATTAAATCCAAGAGTATTAATATATAAACCTGTAGATGAAAATGATGCTCTGCACTTGCATATTTATACTTTACAAAGTAAAATAGACTTGTTGCACATTATAAAACCACTGAAACAATTCTCATGTTAAGTGTAAGTTCTGAGGATATGATGATTTTCAGGCATGTATGCATAAATACTATAGAAGGAAACGGCAACCCACTCCAGTACTCTTGCCTGGGAAATCTCATGGACAGAGGAGCCCGGCAGGCTACAATCCACGGGGTTGCAGAGTCAGACATGACTGAGCATAGCACAGCAGAGGCATGCATAAATGTGCACATACACTGAAGATAGTCACTTAGAAATATTGAGAAAATTAAGCATTTCTTGTCCAGTAGCAGTGCAGATCAGGGTGATTCAGCCTTTACTCCACAGTGTTGGCCTCTGAATGATGTTAGGCTCTGGAGATTCAGAGAAAATAAAAAAAAAAAAATACTTGGCATGTTCTCTCATAGAGCCAAGGCTAGGAGGGGAGATAACATTTAAAATAATGTTTCCAATAAATCAGAAATACAGAGACTGCAAATCAGTGGCCCAGGAACAGCTTCATTTGACCCTCAAATGTATTTTATTTGGCCTTTCTCACATTATAATGATTAAAAAAAACCCTATTATCTACTTTAAAAAATTGGGATATTGTATACAAAAATTCAGATTCACTTGAAAAATCAGAAGATACGGTAACTTTAGGTCCAGGTTCCCATATGGGAATGACTGGCTGGAGCTGGAGTGGGGGCCCTCTTTTGAAGGGATATATGCTTCCTAGTTTGGTCCAGTGTCCATCAGCTTCAGCTGGCTCATTCTGGTGAAATTGATCATTATCACGCATGATGTCTGTGGGACTTTGTACTTGCAATCCTTGTAGAAAGCGTGATTCTATAATTTGCAGAATTCAATGAAAAAATAAAATTGTGAGACTTCTGCTTGAAAAGCAGTAAGCAAGCTTTTTCCTTTCTTCCTCAGTAGTATCTCTCTGACCTATCATGGTGATTTCTATTTACTCTTTTGTGTCATAGTCCTTTGGGCATGGTGTTAGCCTGTGTGCAGATTTTCAAAGGCACCTAGCCTGAGTCTGCTTCTCCAGCACTTGCACCCAGGCCCCTTGGTAGGTAAGGGTGGGAATGGGAGATGGTCACTGGACTGGGATAAGGATGGGGAAGCTGGGCAGGCACTGGAGGACCAGCGGGGGCAGAACTGGAGATGAACTAAGTCTCCATGTCCCAGACACAGCCTTCTCCACACTACTGGACTTTATTCACAACAGCACGGCTAACTTTATTGAAAAGGCGAGATGCCCACAGAGCATGAATCCCATGGCGTGGGGCCCTGCTGAGAGAGGAATCTGAGCACTTGACTGCTCCGATGCTTGTAATGCCAGCTGTGGTCTGAAAGATCAGAAAAAGATGCCTCAGTGGATACAAAGTTTGAGCCTGTGGATGGTAGAGGTAGGCAATCCTTTGAAAGCCCAGCGCTGAAAAGCAAAAGATGAGATCTCAAAAGAGTCCAGTGTGACTGGGTAAGAAAGGATGAAGCAGGATGAGAGGAAGAAGGTGGCCGAGCACTGTGAAGAGACAGGTGGGAGTCTGGGAGTTGAGGGCCTTGTAAGACAGGGAGAAAGATAAGCAACAAGTGAGGCATTAGCTATGACCACCTGACAAACCATTAATCAGCTATTAATAGCAAACATAAAGGAAAGTAAACTCACATGCAAAACTGCTCTTAAAATTTTAAACTTATGGCTGATTCATGCTGTACAGCAGAAACCAACACAGCATTGTAAAGTGACCCTCCAATTAAAAAAAAATATTAAAGATAAAAAATTAAGCATTCCTTTTCACTAGTTATTCTACAGCCCCAATTCTTTTTGACAAATTCAATCAGGAAACACTCTGCCTGGATGTGAATCCTTGCTCAGATATCTACCAGCTCTGTGATCTTAGAAGCAGCGCTCAACTTTCTCATCTATAAAATGGGAATAAAAACAATATCCCCTATAAGTTTGTCGTGAGATTGAAGGGAGGGATGGATGGAAAATTTAGCAAGGTATATGTCATATAAATGTGAGTGCAGTCAGTTTTAACTATTAAAGTGATTATTTCCTCTCTTTGGATACCTTTGTTTAGTATCCAAGTTGCATTTGATTTTCATCCTTTGGGGCTTCCAACTCCTCAGTTGAAGGCAGTTTCCATGACCCAAGGCTCAGCAAGATAGATTTTGCTCATCTTTTCCTATTCCTTCTCTTTTCATTTTCTCCGGTTTAATCTATCTATCTGCTGATGACTCCCAAATGTATACTTCCTCTTCTATGTTCTTTATCTTGCAGAAGCTGTCTTTGGAAAATCTGTGTGTCTTCTTTCAAATATAACTGTTTATCCACCAGACTTCAAGAACAGGGCAGTGACTGAATGTGTTTCTAGATACAGTGCCTGGTATAGGACAGATGTTCAAATAAAATCTATTGAATGAATGAAAGGATCTTCCTCTTTGTTTTTCAACTAACATGTATTTGGTGTGTCTCTTCCATAAGGCCTAATGCCATGAACTATTTTAGATATAGTTGTGTCAGCTGATTAATTGTTCTAGTCATTAATTATTTCCAGTGTATTAGGAAGATAGTTACTGTGGCCAACCAAAGATATAAGATTTGCTTAAAACAAAACAAACGAAAAACCTTTGATTTGTCCCTATTTGGAGGATGGGGTGCCTTTTTCAGATGACTTATCTTTGGCATTAGCAAGCTACAGATAATAAATGGTAATAAATTATTGAAATAAAATAAATTCTTGGTAGTTATCAGTCAATTTTGTTAACTGGAGGCAGCTGGAAATATAGTAAAAGATGTGGGAGGAAAAGTGAATTCTCAGGTCCCATAACAAGTGTGTCTGAAAGTTAAAGGAAAATTACGAATTGGGAAAGGACATGAGACTAACCACTAGTAAGTGAACTAAGTCTGTGATATGCCTGATGTTTACCACGTTTGTAGGAAGAAAAAGTGATGACATGAAGGCAACCTGGGCTCATTAGGAAAAACTAGTCACAGGAACTTCATCTTCTTTTTGGCAGGACTTATAGCTGTGTGGATGAGGAAAAAATAGTATTCAATGACATAGAGTATTTGGCCTTTCACAGGGCACTTCATGATACCCTTGTGAAAGACAGAGAAATACAGGCCATCTAATAACATGAATGGATCAACATATAGCTGGATGAACACATGTTGCCAGAGTAGTGATTAACTAGTGTATTTCAATGCATGGAATTATTTTTTGAAATGTGCCTCAAGGATCTATATTTAGCTCTGCTTTCTCATCATTTTAATCTGTCGCTTCTGTGAGTAGATAGGAAATGTTTACAACATGTGAATAAAATAAACCTTAGTAGGGCAGTAGGCATGATGGATGAAAGAAACAGGTATTTTTCAGCATGTACTCAAAAGTGTATTACATTATAGTCATAGGCTTAGACATCAATCTCTTCGATAAAATTGAGACAGACTGGGTCTTAATCTTCTTGTGCCCCTAATATTTCAAAATGTCCAGCACAGAGTAATGCCTAAATATTACTTGAATTTTGAGAAGCCTGAGGTATAGGTCCAATTTAGCAAGGTTTATGGATTTCAATGGAGCTATTAGTGAAAGTGAAAGTTGTTCAATCATGTCCGACTCTTTGTGACCCCATGGACTGTATAGTCCATGAAATTCTCTAGGCCAGAATACTGGAGTGGGTAGCCTTTCCCTTCTCCAGGGGACCTTCCCAACCCAGGGATCGAACCTAGGTCTCCCGCATTGCCAGCTGAGCCGCAAGGGAATAGCTAATAAAAACGTAAACACCATTAATAGAATAGTATGTAAAAGTAGGGAGGCAATCCTGTGTTGCACTGTACTTGACGCTATACCTTTGAAAAGTGAAAATGAAAGTGTTAGTTACTCAGTCATGTCTGCCTCTTTGCGACCCCATGGACTGTAACCCACCAGGCTCCTCTGTCTATGGAATTCTCCAGGCAAGAATACTGGAGAGCATTGCCATTTCCTCCAAGGGATCTTCCAAACCCAGGGATCAAACCCAGATCTCCTGCACTGCAGGCAGATTCGTTGCCAACTGGGCCACCTGCTTATAAGTATGTTTAAATGTACAAAAATAAGAGGACAATCTTGTTTGTTAAGAAAACATATGGATATACATCAGCATTAGTTTGGAACAGTTATTCTATTACTCGTTCTCAGAATGTACAGAAAGATTTTCTTCTCTCAGCACTATTTGCAGTAATCCTGAAAAAAAATTTATGAAGTAAGATATAGTGAAAAATTCTAGATCTAAAATAAAAAACCTTCAAAGCTACAGGTTTAAAACATTATTAAATTGATACACTGTAAAGAGAAAAATCTACAAGTTGAGAAGAGAAATATTTGCAGTTATAGAGGAACATTAAAAAATGAAAAAATGGAGCAACAGTTCAGAAGACCATCTGTTTAACCAACAAAGAAACATGATGATTATAATGCAAAAATACAAGATGATGGTAAAGGAAGAAAAACCAACTATCATAAGGTTAAGTATGAGATTTCAAAACATATCCCAACATAAAACACAACAGTCAAAAGCACATGAACAAAATTTTATTAAGTTGATTGATTAATTGATCAGAAATCGACCACAACTATTTTATTGATTAAAATATTTGCAGAACTGAATTCTAAGGAAAACACTATTCTAATGTTAGGAAAATAATCACTCATAGATGATGTGGCAAGAAATTCCTATCAGTGTTTAGCACATCACACATAACAATAAACTTTAGATGGCTCAAATCACTCACTAAATCAATCTATTAATTAACTGTGGAATGAAAATAATGTAATGACTTTTCCACCACAGCTGTGCACTGAGGATAAACGTGGTGTTACTGAAGAAATGGATTTCATTATCAAAGATATTATTTTGAAATACAGTATTTAAAAAGTTACATAATGTGTATATGCATGCATGTAAAGTCATGTCTGACTCTTTCCAACCCCATGGACTGTAGCCTACCGGGCTCCTCTGTCGGTGAAATTTTCCAGACAAGAATACTGGAGTGGGTTGCCATTTCCTACTCCAGGGGAATCTTCCTGACCCAGGGGTCAAACCAGCATCTCTCGAGTCTCCTGCACTGGCAGGCAGGTTCTTTGCTGCTGTACCACAATATCAAGACACAAATAATTAGAAACTACAATATGATGATTTCTGTCCAAAATGGCATGGAATCACTGAAAATATCTAAAGCTGGTAAGGTAAAAGAGTGTCTGTAGGTACTGCTGTTCAGAGTACCTATTGTTACAAAGAACCATTCAAACATCCCCACCCAACCAAATGTTGGTTTCTAAATGCTATTCTCCAAAAAAGAAACCAGGATTCCTTGGAAAATAGCTGAACCACAAGCTGGGACAAATACAGATGAACCTAGAATAAGTTTTTTATGAAACAGAGAATAAGAGAGTGAATAAAATGTAAAAGTAAGAAAGTAAGTGAGAAACTAAATACATAGTCTATGGCAAGAGAAGCTACCAAAAGGCCACCAAGAGCTCCTAATAGCTAGCCCTTGAACAATTTGAGCCCCAAATAAATAACAACATTAGAGGCACATAAACCAAAGAATAAAGTAAGTATTCATGAGTCCACACTGATATCAACAAGTCATTGTATAAGTAAAACATGGGAGAGAAGGATTAATTCTTCCTTATAAAATAATTCCACTTGCAGCAATCTGACTTAGAGGATAATTTCTGAGATGTAGTTAAAGATTTTCATGTTCAAAGATGCTTACATGTTACAGTTAGAATTTGACATGGAACAACAGACTGGTTCCAAATTGGGAAAGGAGTACATCAAGGCTGTATATTGTCACCCTACTTCTTTAACTTATATGCAGAGTACATCATGAGAAACGCTGGGCTGGAGGAAGCACAAGCTGGAATCAAGATTGCCGGGAGAAATGTCAATCACCTCAGATATGCAGATGACACCACCCTTATGGCAGAAAGTGAAGAAGAACTAAAGAGCCTCTTGATGAAAGTGAAAGAGAGTGAAAAAGTTGGCTGAGAGCTCAACATTCAGAAAACTAAGATCATGGCATCCTGTCCCGTCACTTCATGGCAAATAGATGGGGAAACAGTGGCTGACTTTATTTTTTTGGGCTCCAAAATCACCACAGATGGTGGTTGCAGCCATGAAATTGAAAGATGCTTACTCCTTGGAAGGAAAGTTATGACCAACCTAGACAGCACATTGAAAAGCTTTACTTTGACATTACTTTGACAACAAAGGTCTAGTCAAGGCTATGGTTTTTCCAGTAATCATGTATGGATGTGAGAGTTGGACTATAAAGAAAGTTGAGTGCCAAAGAATTGATGCTTTTGAACTGTGGTATTGGAGAAGACTTTTGAGAGTCCCTTGGACTGCAAGGAGATCCAACCAATCCATCCTAGAGGAGATCAGTCCTGGGTGTTCATTGGAAGGACTGATGTTGAAGCTGAAACTCCAATATTTTGGCCACCTGATGTGAAGAGCTGACTCATTTGAAAAGATCTTGATGCTGGGAAAGATTGAGGGCAGAAGGAGAAGGGGACGACAGAGGATGAGATGGTTGGATGGCATCACTGACTCAATGGACATGAGTTTGGGTCAACTCCAGGGGTTGATGATGGACAGGGAGGCCTGGTGTGCTATGGTTCATGGGGTCGCAAAGAGCCAGACACGACTGAGCAACTGAACTGAACTGATCTCAAATATCTTTTTTCGGAAATAGTTAAGGGGATAGTATATGTAAACTGCAACTTTAGCTTGTTTGCTTTATAGTTCAGAAAGCCATTATTAATTTCTCTGTTGCATTGTTTAATGTGACAAAGTTCAGGGTAGAAACTAAAAGTGCATTTTTCCTAAATTAAGAGGAAGATTAAAATAAATGAATAATAGTTATCATTTTTATTACTTAATAAAAATAAATTTTACTTAAATAACTGACTAACAATCCCACATCAAATATGCAATAACATCCATCACATATTTAATATATTATAAGTATAACTGAGCACACATTCATTTGCTATATAATCACACTTTTATTTGTTAATCATCCCTTTTATGAACCAATATCCTTACCAAAACTTTCTATTGTGCATTCTATACACAATCATCCAACACATAAAATGTTAACAGCTTTAACTTTAGAATTATTTGATAATACTACATTATCTAAGTAATACATTATCTAATACTAAATAATTTTCAGACCAAAGTATGTATTTTATTTTATTAATTTAAACAATGTCTTATCTCCTAAAAAAGTTTATAACTCAAAAAAGAATGATTGAAATAAACATGGAAAATAAGATATTAGTAAAATTAATAAAGATAATGAAATAAATTATAAGACACTGTGTTATAATTTGACTCCAACTATCCACAAAACTGATCTAGTTATGAATTCGCTTTAGGAGCAAATTCTACATGATTTTTAGGCTATATCCAAGCAATATTTTACATTCAAATGAAGGTGATTCATCTAATTTTACAAATGACTTACCTACCAAATATTTTTACTTTTTAAATGGAAACTGATTGCACAGATACGTTCTTCTGATAAAATACAAGATATGAATATATGAATAATTTCCAATACTTTGGAACTCTGTTCTCATCAATAAGCAGTTTTCTGGAGCATCAAAAAATGTGGCAAAATTCAGTATCCCTTAACCTCTTAATCTTACTCTGCCCCAAGTGCCTTGAACACGTAATGGACAGAACAAATCACTAATATGGATTCTGCTTCTTTACCTCATTTTCCAGAGCACAGCACAGTGCCTGGCTCATCACTGATGGTCAAGAAATATTCAATTAAAGAAAACTGAAGTATACTATTTCTTTTTGACATAAATTATGATAGGCTTTCATTTTGATTCATGTGAAGTTATGAATCTGGACCAGCTTCATTAATAAAATTGATATTATTAAAAAAGAAAATCCCCATAGACAGTTAAATCAAGTAGAACATTAAAAAAATCTGTAAACTTTCAACCTAAGTGAGTGTACTATGGAGGATGAGAAACATCTACAATAAGAAAACTTTAGAAAGCCACTGTTGATGAATGTGATTTAGAAATGGGTCTACTGTTAATCAGGTGATGAAAGATTGATGGTTCCTGTAATTAAACTCCTGATGAAGCTGTGAGTAATAAAAAATCAGGAAAACAAATTGAGAAAACAATTTAATTTGATAAGCAGCCATATTTTCTTATACTCATTTTCCTTAAGGAAAAGGGAAAGCAGATTTTAGAAGAAAAGGCTAGGGTAGCACTTTTTATCTCCAAACACTTAAGAATCCGGCTGGAATAACTCTAGGAGCAAGTCTTTCTATCACAGAGGAGTGCAGATATCTGTCTTAGTTTTTGTTGTCAAAATTAATCAAATTAACAAAAAAATTTTAACAAAAGAAGCCATATTTGCTAGTCAACCTTGTAATAAGACATACTTTGAAAGTATTTCTCTCTGTCTCTATACATAAATATGTGTGTGTGTCTATAGTGACACACACACCCATATGTGTATACATATGTGCGCATCAGTGTATGTACCTATACATGTATCTATGAAAATTTAAGCTTCATGAAAATATGTCTTTCAAATAACACACAAACACATTCTTCTTATATGGTATTAAGACTTCTTATATGTTTTTGAAATAATTCACAAACTCACTCCCTCGGAATAAGGTGAACAGCATTTTACCATATCACCTTTTCAGAAACCTTTTTAAGATGTTGCATCCTGCTAGTCCTCAAAGTTTCTAAGTGTTTTCAGATGCTTGTTTCTGTTCCTAATAAAATTTTGGAGGAATGTGCATAAAAGTAGATTAAACTATATCAGACTCTTTAAAAGAAAACACTGCTCTCCTTTCAAGAGGGTTTTTATGTAGTTAAAAAAAAAAAATGAGCATTGCAAGCAGTTCTGAAAACACAACCAAGATGCAATTTGATAAATAGCCTTCCATCACCCCAGCCAGAGCAGTGGAAAAGCACACGATCAGCACTTTCATCAAAAGCACTATTGACTCCTCGTTTTTCTATCTCATTTTATCTTGGCTTTCTCATTTTGTTTACTCAGTCAATGACTGGGGAAAAAAATGACTCCTTACCCTTTGGATGAGTTACGATGGAGTCCACCGGAGAAGAGTCCTTTTCTACATCTTTGCTGCTGTCACTGCCTCCCTCGCCACCGCTCTCTCTTTCGATCAGTTTATCCACCATGGCAATAATGCAGTTCAGGCTCTTCCCCACACTGGCCCACACCCTGTCCTGAAAAGAGCATGAGTATCACTATGGGTCTTTATTGCAAAACCAAGGTGAGGCAAAATCAGATGAATACACTTGAGGACAGCAGGAAGAGGAGCAATCATGCAGACTGAGTGACTCTAATACCCCCCTTTGTTTGGCCAAATTATGGAGAGACAAGAAATCTATTTTCTCTTACTAAAGCATAAATCAAGTGCTATGATCTTTCTATCTAGGTCATTGTTTTTGCCCTGTCATATAACAATGATCAACTATCATTCAACGTGGATCCATAATTGAGCACAAATTATATTTTACACTGGAGATATCTATTTTCTTTATCAATAATTAGTGTGGAAGCAAAGAGTCACCAATATTTTAAAATAATGACTGCTGCTTGCATTCAAATTTCTTGTTTTTCTTTTTATTGTGATAATAATACAACGTAAAGCTGACCATTTTAGCCATTTTTAGGCATGCTGTTCAGTGGCATTCAGTATTGATACATTCACACGGGTGTGCAGCCATCATCACCATCCGGCTCCAGCATTTTTCATCTTCCTAAGCTGAAAATCTGTACCCTGTAACATGAATTCTCCATTCACCCTGTCACCCACCCCTGGTAACCACCATTGTACTTCCTGTTGCTATGAATTTGACGACTCTAAGAATTAAAAGTTCTTAAAGTGTGGTCTTCAGATCATCCTAACAGAATGACCTAGAGAATTAAAATGCATATCCGTGGGCACCACCAAGTCTTCAGAACAGTTTCAGATGAACAGATACACACTATGAATAAAGCAAATTATCAACAAGGACCAACTGTATAGCATAGGAAACTCTATTCAGTATTCTGTAATAGCCTACATGGGGAAAAAATCTGAAAAGAATGAACATGCATATAACTTCATATATGCATAACTGAATCACTCTGCTGTATACCTGGAACTAACACAACACTGTAAATCAACTCTATCCCAATACAAAATAAAAATTATATTATTTAAAATAACAATTGGGAACACTAAGTTGAAATTTCAATAAGCTTTTTAGGTGCTCAGAAATGAGGTGATTTTCCAGTGGGAGCCCAATGACATGGTTTCTACAAAAGTTCTTGCTAAATTTATTGCAATTTGGCAAAATCACATCCTATCTTCTTTCCTAAATAAGTCATACTTGCTTTTCATAACCCTCTATCTTAAGTATAAAATATGCTGTTAATCACAAGTAATCATAGCAAATTTTTCTGTAAACACAGATCATTCCTCCCAAGAATTAAAAGCACATTTCATTTGCTTTTAATGGAAGCTGATAAATCCATAAACTATATCATCTTCTGCCTAGTACCTGAAAAAACGAAGTGGAAATCTTCAGACCTAAAAAGCTCATCACTTCCAGGAGGCACTGCTGGAGAAATGTAAGCAAGCTGAGTTTGTGACATCACTCACTGAGATTTGGTGAGGAGTTTATATTCTAGATCATATAACCAAACTGTGCTGTGCAATGCTATGCTTAGTCACTCAGTCCTATCCAACTCTTTTGTGACCTCATGGACTATAGGCTCCTTTGTCCATGGGATTCTCCAGGTAAGAATACTGGAGTGGGAAGCCATGCCCTCCTCCAGGGAATCTTCCCAACCCAGGGATAGAACCCAGGTCACCCACGTTGCAGGCAGATTCTTTACTGACCGAGCCACAAGAGAAGCCCAAGAATACTGGAGTGGGTAGCCTATCCCTTCTCCAAAGGATCTTCCTGACCCAGGAATTGAACCAGGTCTCCTGCATTACAGGTGGATTCTTTACCAGGGAGCTTTACCAGGTAGCTTTATCAGCGACCAGGGAAGCCCATAACCAAACAAAACAGTCCCTATTCTGAATATGCCTTAATCACCACCATCAACCTTATTTTTCAGACTATAAGCTGAAAAATGAAGCAACTCTCCAGCTAATACTGTGGATAAACTCTGTTACTGAGGGAAAAAGGAGGAAAGAATTTCTCTTAATTTTTAGTCTAGCTCTGTAGAGGAGATAGGCTTTCAACTCTCTTCCTGTTACTCATGATGAGAGAAACTTTACGTTTTGATCAAAGATGAGTAGTATTGCATGCTATCTTTCTTATGTCAAAGGCATACAGAGGATGGACCATCTGCTCTTAACCACATCTTTGAAGAGCATGAACAGAAGGGTCTATAAGAGGGTGATTTTACATTCTCCACCTAGCCATTGTTCTTCTTCCTTTATAGATACATCAGGTTATACAACTCTGCTGTGAGAAAAAAGTCACCTTTGCAGCCAGTACAGAGATCTTCACTGGCATGAAGAACAAGCTGAAGTGTGCTCATTGATTAAGATCAACAATCATATAGCAAACAGTTGTGTTGTGTGTGGCAAACAGTCTTAAAACACTTAAATGGGTGGAGGGCACACAAACTGGGAGGATGTTTTGGGGGGAAGAAGCAGAGCAGGTGCTTATGTAACTAATCCATGATTCATTCACAGTCAGATATTCTGCTGAAGGCACATTTAGCAGCAGACTCTGAGCAGACTCAGTCTGTTCTTTATCTTTTGGAGAGCAGATCCTGCCAGGCCGGTGGTGACAGAACCCTGAGCTTTGCTGGATACTGCTTCCATTTCTTTTAAGGCATTGACAGAGGAGATTAAAGTCACTGATTTACATTGCTGTCCCTCATGCTAGACTGGGAGTCATCTGAGAGAAGGAAATGGCCATCCACTCCAGTATTCTTGCCTGAAAAGTCCCATGGATGGAGGAGCCTCATGGGCCATAGTCCAAAGGGTTCCAACGAGCTGGACACAGCTGAGGGACATGTGTCCTCAGTACAGAAGGTCTGGAAGAAAGGCAGAGAGGGAACGAACGAGGGAGGAAGAGAGGACGCCAACCCAGAGGCAGACTGAGGACTGCTATTTATATTCACCTGGTATATGAACATTAGCTGATTTAACCTTCAAAAACCACCACATAATATCAATATTATTGACTCAGAGTTTAGAGCTGAGGAAACTTCTGGTAAGAGACACTGAATAACATTCAATATTAAAATGGTAGAGGTAGACTAGAAATTCCATTTGATTCCAAAGACTTCATTTATTCTTTATGATTTCCCACAGAATTCTGGTATCCAGTAGGAATTCATTTTCACAAAATCACCAGAACTCTGGGGACAAGCTTCGGGGAGAGGGAGCCCAGGAAGGGTTAGGTATACGTGTGTGTCACCTCACAAAACTAAGATTAGGTTTCAGCTATCTGAGGCTTTAAAATGAGCCCAGTGGCAAATTCTGAACTAACAGAAGATTCTACAAAAAGGTCAGGCTGGTCCCACGTACCCTGAAGTCTGAAATCAACAGTACCATGTAAGTAAGGGTGTAACAATCACTTGACTAAAGGACCAATCAGTCTGGGTCAAAGGACATAAGTAGCAAATATTAACAGAGGGCAACGTCAGCAACAAGGCCCCAAATCCATTTGTGGGCCCAGGATATGAAACAGGGAGTGGCCTACAGGGATGGGAGGTGATAATTCACTTCTTAGAAGATAGTTAAGGAATATTATTAACTACCAGCAAGATAATTATTTTGGAGCTAGGATGCTAACAATGAGTAGCAAACATTTTTGAAGATGTAACTCGAGTATCTGATTTCTAAACAAGCCATTTTCCATCATGTCTCTGAGAAAGCATAAGCTCAGAGGAAAATAACCAGCCAAAATCCATTCTCATTTTGGTGACTTCCTATTCACGAGGCCAGTCCATGTGGGGGATTCTTTTTGTTCACATTGCTGGTATGACTGGGACGTACTCCACTTTCTTTCCCACTAAAGTCATGAAGAGAAGACAGTGGAAGCATGAAGACTGCCTGGAGTTCTTCATGTTTCCAGCCTTCCCCCTCCCCATTTTCAGGCAAGAGAAATATGATCTTCCTCCAGATTTTGTTTATCCCCTCAGCCACGTGACAGGTTTAGAAACACATACACACATACACACGACGACAACCTATCAGAAAAGCAGATGGCTGGGCCTTCCTTCTTCTCCCCCTCCAATAGCAGTCATTAGCCTACTACTGAAGAGAGTAACTGGACATTGGTGGGTTAAAGTCTAACCTTTATTAAATGGAGCTTAATGCTGTCCTCGACCCTAATAACACCTTCAGAAAACCTAACTTCTAGAAGGTGAAGTGGCTATCAACTTTTGCTCAGCAATGAGGGGAAAAGTCAGTGGGGAACAAGCAATGCTATTTATCCCATTCTGAGTCAGGTTCTGATCTTGGTTCTTGTTTATTTCTGGGTTAGGACCTAAGCTAACATGCAGGTCAAAGCCAGTGGCAATGGATATACACATTTGAAAGATGTAGACATGAGTAGCCAGGGGGTATTACACCTGGCAGAGTGAACCATGAGGGTAGGGAACGTGGTGCTTACTCAGCATGTCACCCATTTATGAGCTCAAGAGAAATCCTTATTGCTTTGGATCAGCAGTTAACGTTAAAAAAAAAAAAAACTCATTCAGCAATCCTTAGCTGATTAACTTTTCTAGGGATGACTTCTGATCAGCAAGAATGTAAAGGCTAAACTAGAGTTGATATGGGGACCCTGTTGTATCTTTATCTCCATGCATAATTTGTCACTGGTCACTATGAATTTCTGAGCACTCTGATTAGAACCAGTTAGTAAATTAACAAGACTGATCTCATCTTTAAAAAGAAGCTTCAGTCTATCCTTGAGTTGACTGAGAGTAATCTGCACTCCTCAAGCCTGGTTCCTCCACACTGCAAATCTGTGTTCATCCTATAGCTTGATAACTCTCCTTTCTGAATCCTGGAGTTGCACATATAATACTCTACAGGTACAAGATGGCACATTCACGGACAAAGCTACATAATACACACATACCTACACACATGTATATAAACACCATGCCCATGACATACATATCATGTCCACTAGAATCAGCCAGATATGTGACATCCATCAGAATTGAGATGCCCCCAACGTTTGCTTCTTATTCATCCTCCTGCTTAATTTCATCCACCTACTCATGCAATAATCCCTGACCTCGGTTTTCCAATGACCACACTGCTGGCCTTACCCTGAAATTCAGTGCCTAGTTACATAAGTGAATCAGACGGTCAGTCACTATTTCCCCAATAGGTGACCTTTCCAAAGTCCCTGATTTGGATCTTGCCCAGACCTACTGATTAGCTCTCACATGGTCAAGCCTACACACGAGAGCCACATTTATCTTCATTGATAACCATGCCTGTGCCATCACTCCTTGATCAAAAGCAGGCTGAATACTGCAGCAAGTATTTTCTCTTCTCTCAGCTTAGAGGCACCTCTGTAGTTGGGTCAACCAAGATACTAACTCTACACATGTCTCTTTAGTTTTCAAAATGAAAACTTCATTCAGGTCAGTCTCCTTGCTGCCCTAGAAACATGCTGCTAATTAGCTCAACATATATTTTCTGGGCATAGGCTACCTGCCTGCTGAGTGCTGAACATCAAAGATATGATGGAAACCTTGGAGGAACTAGTGTTTCTAACTTGACACATGCTGCTTTTTATGCTTCGAGGGCCTTCTCCTTTACCTTCCATCGATCCAAATTCTCACCCTTTCAGATTCCACGTATCCAAGAACTGTTCCTGATATTCTCTCTCTGCTTAATGCATCTTTTCTTTCTAATACACAGTGCACTCTACAAGGGAAATGACTATTATTTATTAATCCTTTTCCTCTCAGGTCCTAGTACTCATCGTGCATGCATGCTAAGTTGCTTCAGTTGTGTCTGACTCTTTGTGACCCCATGGACTAGAGCCGGCCAGGCTTCTCTGTCCATAGGATTCTCCAGGCTAGAATACTGGAGGGGGTTGCCATGCCCTCCTCCAGGGGATCTTCATGACCCAGGGATTGAACCCACAATCTCTTGCATTGACTGGTGGGTTCTTTACCACTAGCACCACCTGGGAAGCCCCTTGTATTCACCAGGTTTTAGATAAATAAAAGAATGAATAAATGAATGAATGAAACAAGGAAGGAAGAAAGGAAGGAAGAAATGATTTTTTCATCCTCTTCCACCTTCATATAACTTCTCTCTGAATTCTTTTGACATTTTTCATGTGTGTCACATAACTACTTCCATCCTGAGAATATCTTTCAATATCTCTGCTTGTTTTATGAGTGCTGGCCATTTACTTGAATATGGCTGTTGAGGTCAGAATCCATTTTTTTTTTTTTTGGACTGCATTTGTTTCCCCCCAAGTATCCATAACATTGCTGCACACTATTGATGCTTAATTAACATTTTTTGATTAACTTAATAGCCTGCTATTTAGAAGTAAAAATAAATTAAGATACAACTATAAGAACTATTATCACAAGTATCTTCAAATTGAAGTTAGAATTAAGCTCATATTCTGAATGGCTGAGTTTACCTTAACATGTGTCACATCAAGCTATAGATTCCAATCCATGGAAATATGAAATAAAGCTTTTGTTTAATAATAAATTAAAAATAACTGATTTACTAAAGCTTTTAATTTTAAATTGGTAATTGGGTTTCATCAGCACACCATCAAACTAGGCATTGTAACAGTCAGGAAAGTATTCAAGGGAGATGATGCTATCCAATATAAAACCACAGGAAAATCAGTCTTACATGAATAAAAATAAAATATCTCTGTTAAAAACAGGGGCTTGAGTTGGAAGACGAATTGCTGAGTCAGCAAACCCATCCATTCACTTATTCTTCCATCAGTTCTGAAAAATACATTGAACTGGTTTGTATCAAACACTGCATGAGGTGCTTTAAAACAGGGGGCTGAAGGTGAATGTATTAACTGCATGTGGGAAACTCTTGAAATTGGTAGGATTTCATGAATATGCATGCCCATAAAGATCTCATTTGGGGTTTCTTTTCTTTAATAGAACATTTGTGCATTTTAATGGACAGTCATGAACTTTGCTTAATCACCTTTTGTGGACTTTAATATCAGATAAGATTTCAGAGCACATCTCTCCCGGGTGAAATGGACTGGAGAAGTTCAGGAAGGTTTCCCATCCATCAAGAAAACAGATGATGGAACACTTTCCATTGCTATGCAGGGAACAACTGGCCTAATTCTCCCTGTCTTTTCTGATGGGAAGAATGGATGCTTTCAATGTCCCCTCCTTGTAATAATATGAACAAAACTAGACAACCCTATTAGGCATGACTTAGGAAGGAGGAAAAAAAAGCTGAGACAAGGGTAAAATACCTGCTTTCAATTCATATTTGCTGGGAAATATCTGAAATTATTTCTGTGTAACCAGAACTTTTGCAATCAGCACATAAATAATCAAATAAAATGCAAATTACCACCACTGGGTTTCTGGAAGCTGTTGGAGACCTTCACTCATCATTTTATTAACTTTGGTCATCTCTGATGGTCTATGTCCATCTTGAATTTTACCACTTCTATGCTTGGAGATAAATGTGAAAATGGATTGAATAGTTGAGAGTTGATTATGACTCTGGGAAATATGCACTGAGAGAGGGATTTAACAGTTTTCATTGGAAGAGAGAATTGGAAGAGAGAAACAAAATCCTCCAAAAAAAAAAAAAAATCCTGAGTCCTAATGGTGGAAAAGGTACCTGACATGGTGCTGAGTTAAGTTAAATTTAATTATTCCATGTTTCCAAATATGAAGGAACACAAGAATAGTAATTTGAGAGGAAATTTCAAAGTCATTAATGTATTCTACAAATGAGTATTGGGTACCTTTAATGAGCGAGTGCTCTGCTAACTAGGGGGATACAAAAGTGAGCATGGCATTGTCTTTGTCCTTAAGGAACTTATAAAGTTGAATATATGGAAGAAATAGACATATAAACAAGTGACTACAGTTCAGTGCTTACGAGACTGTGTGATCATGGGATGCAAGAATAATACTTTATTATACAAAATAGTTTGGAGTTGAATGTATATATAATATAAAATTTGTAAGTAAATGGCCATATTTTAGTAGACATCTTACTGACTTTAGGTAACTAAGTCATAAGGTATTGCTTTAGAAAAAGATAGATTAGTATCTAGCTGCCTATAACATATCATTACCTTTAAAAAATGAGAATGATTAATTTCCTTCTTATTAAGATCAGGTCAATGGTTTCACATAGCATAATTCTAGCCAGTCAGAGAACTGAACAGAAATGCTTTGGAATATCAATTTGCATAGGAACATTATGCATGACCTCAACTATTTTCCCTAGAGGTAAGGCCTAAGATGAACAGAAACTGGCAAGAGAAGTTGAGACTACAGGTCACTGAAGATTGTTCATAGATGAGGAATCTGGCTAGATAAGTTTTGTCATCAACAGTATTTTGCAACCAGGTATGCTCACTGCCACCAATGATGACAATATACATAGCTGTATCAATCATCTGTCAAACTGAAACCTTCATATTTGTTCTACACACCATTAGAGAAAGGTGAAATACAAAATAAACTGTAAGAATTTGGTAAAGAACATATCAGAAAAATGTAAATCTTACTCCAAAATTCAATCCTTGGGAATTTTGAGTTGCAGAGAAACCACATTTTTTTCAAGTTATATAGAGACTTCATTCCAAAAAATACCTGAAATAAGTATTATTGTGAATTTGTGCTATTGTTTCTATATGCTATGAAATTACCAAACACTTATTATGAATTAATGCAAACCATCTATTGTGCTTATGTGACATAAACGCATTTTGCCATAATAAAGCATAGTAAATGTTCTCCTAGCTTAAGAATGGAAACTAATGTTAAATTTGATTTACATTTACGACAGGAAGAAGGGAAAGTAATTGGCTAATCTGGATGCTGAAATGTTTCCTGATATAGAAAAGTAGTCCAACTAAAAAAATGAGTTAGGAATATGGCTAAATAGTAAAGTTTTCTTAGTCTCACATTTTGCTGGATGGATCAAATCTGAAAGATCAGAAGTTTATCTTTATTCTTTAACAATTATTGAATGAGAGTAGGCAGATTTAGCCCCAAACCCAACAGTGTTAAATCACAATTTCCTGAGAACAGTATAATTACGGGAAGCCACAAAAACTGGGTCAATTTAATACTTTGGTGGGATGACATGCTTTAATATTTTGGACAAACTAATCTTGGAATCCCAGCTGTTGGCGGCATCTGCTGTAGAGATGTAGAGAAAGAAAAGCAATATGTCATCTTTACCAGCTAAAACATGGAGAATGCTAGATTAGTCTATTTCTTTGCACAGATTGTCACAAAAATCCCCCTATTCCTTCAGGGTTTAATTGTCTACTAACTTTTCAGGAAAATAAACCTTTAAAGCTCTCAATTATTTAATAAGTAAAATTCAGCAAATAATAGACTTATTTTTGGCCAGTGATCATTTTAGTTTCAATCTCTTCTTTATTGACCAGATAATTATTATCTAGATTTATATGTCATTAATTTTTCCAACAAACAAGTTGAATAGAGAAAGGACATTCTCACATTGATTAATAGAGATTCTCTCTCCTGACCTCCAAAAGAAAGGTTTTTTACATGCATTAGCTCACTAGAACTTGAGTAACTTACTAACATGAACTTACTTTCCAAATATTTATTATGAAAAACTAATTGCAGTTGTTCAAGTTAGGTAATTGTTAAAACTACAGTCACTGCCAGAAATTAAATAAATCAGATTTTTTAAAAATAGAGCTATTATAATCTTATGTACAAGCCTAAATTAACCTACATGATCAGAGTGTTTTTGTATGCTATCACAGAAACCCAATTAAATTAATTGTTTAAAATGTTAAATTATTTCAGGAAGTTGACTAGACTTGTAATCAGTGCCGAAACTTTTCTAACACCTAATTAACCAAGAAAAGCAGTACACAAAATTATGTTTCCAATTCATTTAATAGTAACGTCTCTAAAGGCATTTCCAATTAGCCACATTTTCATTGGATTTACTCAACTTTTCAAAGTTAGATAAAGATCTGAAAATAATGTTAAGTGGTTATAACTTCACTACTATTTTTTAAAATAAAAGATTCCCATATTTTATTTCTATTTTCTTTTTTACATATATTTGCACCTATTCTTTTTCAAATTCTTTTCCCACTTAGACAAAGGGATCTTTCTAATAGAAAGTGGTCTCCAAGGAACAGCAATAAGAAGTTTGTTATATAACATTTTACTGAAGTTGGCCCTCTTGGGCCCTCTTGGCTGGCCCTCACAAGGTCTGGAATTTCTAATTTTTCTCAAATGTTGCTAGTAACTAACTTCCGCCACTTTTTTTGGTGTCTGTTTGAAACTTCCACCACTCTGCTCAGTCTGTCCTCTCTGCCCTCTTCTGCATGTGATTCTGATTTAATGATAAAAGAAGACATCCAGGTTAATGTCTGAAATATAAAAATAACTTGTACAACTCAACAGAAAAGAGCAAAGCAAATAATTAAAAAAACAAGCAGATGAACTGAACAGATATTTTTCCAAAGAAGACATGAAAAGGTGCTCAACATCACTAATCATCAGGGAAAAGGAAATCTAAGCCACAATGAAAGACACCCCACACATTCTAGAATGGGTGTCATCAAAAAGAAAATAGATAACAGGTGGTGGAGAGGACGCAGAGAAGAAGGGAACCTGTATGCACTGTTGGTAGGAAGGTAAATTGGTGCAGCCACTATGGAAATCAGTATGGAGGCTCCTCCAAAAATTAAAAATAGAACCACCATATGATGGTTCCACTTCTGGATATATATTAGAAGGAAACAAAATCTCTATTGCAGAGATATCTGCACCACCATGTTCATTGCAGTACTATTTATAATAGTTAAGATATGGAAACAACTTAAGTGTCCATCAACAAATGCATGAATAAAGAAAATGTGATACACATACATACATACAAGCATACACATACATACACACACACCAACCCACAGCCACAAAAAAGGAAGTAGGAAGAGTGCTCTCTGGGTGCCTTTGTGCAGTTCTGGTCACTCCGAGTGGAGCCAGAAAACCTGAAGGGCCATGATGGCTATGAAACCCAAGCTCCACTATACAAACAGACAAGGCCAGATGGAATCCGGGTTTAAGATGCTGACGGAGTCAAGTTTGACAAAGAATTTTTATTTTATTTTTTTTCATTTATTTTTATTAGTTGGAGGCTAATTACTTTACAATATTGTAGTGTTTTTTGTCATATATTGACATGAATCAGCCATGGATTTACATGTGTTCCCCATCCCGATCCCCCCTCCCACCTCCCTCTCCACCCTGACAAAGAATTTTTAGAAACAAAACAACACTTGCAGAAGTTGCAAGATGGTAACCATCTGCTTTTCTAAAGGTTGAAATTGATGGGATGAAGCTGGTGCAGACCCAGAGCATCCTCCACTACACAGCAGATTAGCACCATCTCTTTGGCAAAGACTTCAAGGAGAGAATCCTGATTGACATGTATGTAGAGGGGACCTTGGATCTTCTGGAACTGCTTATCAAATGTATCCTTACCTCAAACCAGATGATCAGCGAAAGGGAGTGGTTAACATAGCCCAGAAGCTATAACTGGATACTTTCCTGTGTGTGAAAAGGTTTTATGGAGTCATGGACAAAGGTTTTTTGTTGGCAATCAGCTAAGCCTTGCAGACATAATTCTACTCCAGATCATTTTGGCTCTAGAAGAAAAAAACTGCCTTCCTTCACCTTCAGGAGTACATAGTGAAAGTAAGCAATGTCCCTGCAATCAATAAATTCCTTGAACCTGGCAGTGAGAAGCAGCCTCTGCCAGATGGCATGTATGTGGAAACCATGTACAACATCTTCACACCATAGGACAGCAGCGCAACTGGAAGTGAGCGCTGCCCACAGAGACCGCTGTGTCCACAGCAGTGTCTTAACTGAAGCCAGGCTGCCACGATCCAGCTCTGCTGCGGTGCTGTGTATATTGTTCCCAAGTTGGTCTTTCATATCCTGATATCTCTTCTAGAAACTTTGACCTCTTTTTTGTCCAGTGAGTGATTGTTATGGGACCTCTTCTGAACACCTCTTGTGGTGAGGCCAGCATTTAGGTTAGAGCTGCTCTGTCTGCTCATTTCCCAGCAATGAGGATGGGTAGCATCTCAGGTTGTCCCCTGAGCTCCTGTCCTCTCCTTATCCCAATCTAAACACCCTCCAGTCTCTTCCTATTTTTAGTGTCTAATAACAATGGAGTTCACTAGATAGCAGCTCGCCTCTGAGCTAAAATAGATCCATGGTAGTGATGAATGCCTTTGATAGTCACCAAAATAAAGGATTTACTAATTAAAAAAAAAAAGGAAGGAAATTCTGCCATTTGTACCAATATAGATGGGTCCTGAGGGCATTATGATAAGTGAAATCAATCACATAATGGACATACAAATATTGTATAACTCACTTATATTGAGAATCTTAAAAAAGAAACCAAAACAGATTCATGGAAGCAGAGAGTAGATTGGTGGTTGCCAGAAGTGAGGAGGGGGACAAAAAGGGTGAAGGTGATTAAAAGGTACAAGCTTCCAGTTATGAGAAAAGCTAGGTCCTGGGGAGGTAATATACAATATGGTGACTACAGTTAACAAAACAGAACTGTATGTTTGAAGGTTGCTATGAGAATGGGTATCAAAATTTTCATCCTAAAAAAAGAAAATCATAGTCCTGTAAAGTGATAGACATTAAGTTCTTGTGATTATATATGTGCAAAAAATAATTTTGCTGTATACCTTATACTAATACAGTGTTATATGTCAGTTATAGTTCAATAAACCTGAAGAAAACTATTTCAAATAAAGAACAAAGAAGCCATCCAGCCCCACCCACCCTCACAAAAGTAAAATCCATTTTTACACCCTCTCTGCATTCTCAGCCCAGCAGCACACTTCTGCCCAGGACTTATCCCCTGCATGCCTACTGGGATTGATTATCTTCTCTTCTTTGTAAGGGACTTGTTCTATCAGTCATTGCCTCTCAGCCTCTCAGCCTTAAATGCTTTTTGGAGTAATAAACATAGTCAATTGTGCCACCTTTAAAACAAACCAAGTAAAAAACTAATAAACACAGACACACATCACAACTACCATTGTCAGCTAATATGCTCCTGTCTGAAAGGTCACCTCTCATACTGTTATCTTCTACTCATATTTAATTCTCAGGAAATACTTCTGGAAATCCCACTGTGACCCCCAGATTCCCACTTCCTCCTATGTACAATCCTAAGTTGCACAATCACTGTCATTGGTATCTCAAGAGCCCAGAATAGGCTGTGGAACGCTTGCATCTGTAGGCAGGTCACCTCTGGGTCCCCAGCACCTGGCACAGTAACCCAGGCAGAACAAGCACTTTGTAACACCCACCGTGCTGAACGCGTCACCATCGACCTCAACTCACCATTTTCTCTCGCTGTATTTTTTTCCCATCATAAGTTTATTTAAAATACTGAGCTGAAGTCTCTTTAGCAAAGCCTAACTTCTTCCACCTGTCTTTCTACATCCTTGTCGCAACATTTTGTGACTATTTATTAACATATTTTTATCTACCACTAGAATCTGAGCTCTAGGATCTAACAACCTAGCATGATTTATCTTGCCATTGGAGTACCTGTGATATAGAAGGTCTCAAAAAGTATCTAAAGAAAAGGGAGGAAGGAAGGAAGGAATGTGAGGGATGACTTGAGCAGAAGAAGGAGGAAGAGGAGTGGGAGGGAGTTTGCATAACACAATAAGGTGAAACTTATGACAACAAAAGATACACAGTTCCAACAATCTCCCTTGATTTAATATAAAAGTGGTAATTATTTGTTAAAAAGTTAACAATTAGTTAAGTCACTCAGTTGTGTCCAATGTTTTGAGACCCCATGGACTGCAGCACGCTGGGCTTCCCTGTCCATCACCAACTCCTGGAGCTTGCTCATATTCACGTCCATCACCAACTCCTGGAGCTTGCTCAAATTCATGTCCATCGAGTCGGTGATGCCATTCAACCATCTCATCCAGTCTTCCCCTTCTCCTCCTGCCTTCAATCTTTCCCAGCATCAGAGTATTTTCAAATGAGTCAGTTCTTCACATCAGGTCCCCAAAGCATTGGTACTTCATCAGCATTGGTCTTTCCAATGAATATTCAGGACTGATTTCCTTTAGGATTGACTGGTTGGATCTCCTTGCAGTCCAAGGGACTCTCGAGTCTTCTCCAACACCACAGTGTAAAAGCATCAATTCTTTGGCACTCAGCTTTCTTTATGGTCCAACTCTCATATCCATACATGACTACTGGAAAAACTATAGCTTTGACTATAGGGACCTTTGTCAACTAAGTAATGTTTCTGCTTTTTAATATGCTGTCTATGTTGGTCATAGCTTTTCTTCCAAAGAGAAAGTGTCTTTTAATTTCATGGCTGTAGTCACTATCTAAAGTGATAAAGTCTGTCACTGTTTCCATTGTTTCTCCAACTATTCAACATTAAGTGATGGGACCAAATGCCATGATCTTAGTTTTTTGAATGTTGAGTTTTAAGCCACCTTTTTCACTCTCTTCTTTTACTTTCATCAAGAGGCTCTTTAGTTCCTTTTCACTCTCTGCCTTTAGGGTGGCATCATCTGCATATCTGAGGTTATTGATATTTCTCCCGGCAATCTTGATTCCAGCTTGTGCTTCATCCAATCTGGTGTTTTGTATGATACACTCTGCATAGAAGTTAAATAAGCAGGGTAACAGTATCAGCCTTGATGGACTCCTTTCCCAATTTGGAACCAGTCCATTGTTCCATGTCCAGTTCTACCTGTTGCTTCTTGGCCTGCATACAGATTTCTCAGGAAACAGGTCAGGTGGTCTGGTATTCCCATTTCTTGAAGAATTTTCCACAGTTTGTTGTGACCCACACAGTCAAAGGCCTTGGCATAATCAATAAAGCAGAAGTAGGTGTTTTTCTGGAATTCTCTTACTTTTTCTATGATCCAGCGGGTGTTGGCAACTTGATCTCTGGTTCCTTTGCCCATTCTAAATCCAGCTTGAACATTGGGAAGTTCTCAGTTCACAAATTGTTGAAGTCTATCTTGGAGAATTTTGAACATTACTTTGCTAGTGAGAGATGAGTGCAATTGTGTGTTAGTTTAAACATTCTTTGGTATTGCCTTTCTTTGGGATTGGAATGAAGACTGTCCTTTTCTAGTCCTGTGGCCACTGCTGAGTTTTCCAAATTTGCTGGCATATTGAGTGCAGCACTTTCACAGCATCATCTTTTAGGATTTGAAATAGCTCAACTGGAATTCCACCACTTCCACTAGCTTTGTTTGTAGTGATGCTTTCTAAGGCCTGCTTGACTTCATACTCCAGAATGTCTGAGTTAACAGTAAGTTTACTTCATGAAATACAAGTTCTATTCTATATCTACTCAAACTCTTTCAAAGTCACAATCAAAATTTATTTATTGGCTATGCTGGGTAGTATGTGGGATCTCAGTTCCCTGACCAGGGACTGAATCCATGTCCCCTGCATTGGAAGAAAAGAGTCTTAACCACTGGACCACCAGGGAAGTCCGATAAACCAAATTTATGATCTATCCCATTTCCTCACTTATCTCAAGGACTATTATTGATCCTCATACTGAGGATCATATATAACTTACACATCTAAAAGAGATAGCATACAGCAATAATAGTAAAGTAATACAATTCATGTGCCTGGGCCTTTGCAGGACATGGGGCATTATCACACAGGCAAATCATCTATCTCTGGACCACACGAAGAGCTATACAGAACAGGTGCTGTTATTTTCACTTTACAGTGGAGAAAACTGAACTTCAGAGAGGTTACAAGGAATGCACGTCTCAGAGCAGTAAGTAAATTGAAGTAGAAGGTGAAGGTAAAAAGAAGAAATACTAGATTTTCTGTTTTAAAAATGATTCAGTGGGAGAAATGTAATCTTAATCAGTGACAACAAATACTTATTCAGCATTTACCTCTTGGAGCCCAGTGCTGTCTTTCCTGCGATAGTAATTTCATCAAAAGAAAGAGCAGGTATCACTTCATAGCCCTGCAGACAGCAATTTTTTTGAGTGACCTGAGCCTTTCAAATAATTTACTCCCTGAACACTTCTAAATTTAGAGTGGCAGGGAAAATAATCATTAACTCTTTAACATCCAATACAGTTAGCATACAACAGCATTTTCTTGGTTAAGCATGTGATATAGTAAGGAGTTTCTTTCTGTGTGTGTGTGTGTGTGTGTGTGTGTGTGTGTGTGTGTGTGTGGTGTGTGCATATACTTCAGAAAGTTCTTAGATAATGGAATATATATTGATTCAGGAGAAACACACTGTTCCCTCTCACCCAGAGAGAGAAACCTTGGTTTTCTTCTGTTTTATTCTGCCCACCTAGGGTTCCTATCACCATATTGACTTATTTGCTTTATTTGCCTTTGTGTGTGCTTGCATGCTAAGCTGCTTCAGTTGTGTCTGACTCTTTGTGACCCTATGAACCATAGCCCACCAGGCTCCACTGTCCATGGGATTCTCCAGGCAAGAATACTGGAGTGGGTTGCCACGCCCTCCTCCAGAGGATCTTCACAACTCAGGGACCAAACCTGCGTCTTTTATGACTCCTGCATTGGCCGGCAGTTTCTTTACCACTAGCGCCACTTGGGAAACCTTTATTTGCCTTTACTAGTTATTTTTTCAGATGCTTTCATGTGGCCCTTCTTTTGCCAATTTTAGAGCCACCTGGAGCAACATTTTTTAAATAACAAACCCAATAAACAAAAGAACTTAACAGATCTCTAGGTCCACTGCTATTTAAATGTTAATGCTTTTTAAGTATGCCCCAAACTAACACACTGGACTGCACCAATGAAAATACTTGTTGTATCCAAGTCATGGTTTATGGATGATTACTGACTCTTTTTCTAAAAACAATTTTAATGGTTTGTATCTCCTTAGTAAGTAAGGAAAATATTACAGTCTTGCAATTGTGGCATCCTTGCTTTTGAGAGAGTCAATTCCTACACAGGTTCATAAGAAGTCAAGGGTTCCCAAGGAGGAGAAAGAGTTCCTGAGCCCTGAAGAGGAGAAAGGAGTCTGGGACTCTCAAGGAGAAAAGGACAAACTTTCTTTTCTATGTTGCTTTGTCTTAGTCAATATAACAATGTATCCTGCTCGAGGACATGTTTCTCCTTAACAAGAACCTTCTGACTAATTCTGTCATCTTAAAATATATAATATGGGAGTGGGTCTGATAAGAACTTTCTATTGTTGGTTCTAATCTTGTTAATTTAAGATGTATATATTGTGGGAGTGGGTCTGAAAAAAGTATATAAGGCCTTGATAAGACTAGCTAGGGGGCCATTCTCTGTCCCCCTTCTGATGTCTGATGTCTATGTCAGAAGTTTTCTCTGTCGCTTTTTATACTTTAATAAAACTCTGTTACACAAAAGTTCTTGAGTGATCAAGCCTGGTCCCTGTTTCTGAAGCTAAATCTTCTTCTTTGGAGATCAGGAATCCGACATGGTTCTCTGTAAGCTATCACGTTGATGATATTTATTGGAGATAATTATTATTTGACTACATTATATGTACATTAACATATATAATGTAGCAGTTCAGTGGTAAAGGATCTGCTTGCCAATGCAGAAGATGCAGGTTCAGGTCCTGGGTGGGGAAGATCCCCTAGAGAAGGAAATGACAACCCATTCCAGTGTTCCTGCCTGGGAAATCCCAAGCCTGGTGGGCTACAGTCCATGGGGTCACAAAGAGTTGGACACAACTTAGCGACTAAACAGCAACAATCACAACAACATTTGTTTTATATATATACATGTATATATGTATATATATATTTATTTGCTATCAAATAGGTTATATATATTTATTTATATATTTTTATTATATATTATATTTATTTATATTAGATTTATATATATTTATATATATATATATAACCTATTTGATATCAAATAAATTTTCACATCAAATAAATGTGGTTGGGTTAAAACTTTCATTTATAATTTGCCCCCAAGGAAAAAATCATGACCTATTTACCCACAATCTGTATCATGACTGCTTTCCAACATGTTTTGATGAAAAGGAGAGATTTCTTGACACTTATGCTCTGTTTTACAGTACTAAACATGGGGAGGCAAGCTAAGTTTAAAAAAAAATAAAAGACTTACCCACTCCTCCTCATCATAGTCTGAATGGTGTGGAATGGAGTCCTGCCGTCTCATCGGCAGGGGTGGGTCCTGGGAACTGCTCTCCTCTGCGCCACTCTTAGGAGAGGGTGGTTTCGTCAGGACACCTCCTGGCCTGGCGGTGTAAAGTGCTAAAAGGGCACTTCTGACCAGCTGATCCTTGAAGGCATGTACAAAAAGCTCTGTCTGGAAAGAAATTGACAAGGATTAGAAACGCCATGGTAGGCACCTCAGCAGAGAGCTCTGGAAAGGTCAGTGGCAGATCTGCTGACACTTAAGCGGTGTGGATGGTGGAAAAAGTACATGCAACAGACAGAGAAAATGATTCATACCAATCAATGGAAAATAGCTTGCTTTCAGGCTGCTGCCAAGGCCTTGAGTTCTAAAGCTAATGCTGAGGTTCTATATGCACTATGAACACCATCTGTCTCCTCGACCCCCCTTCTCTTTTTTTCTAAATCCTGTCGTTAGAGATGGATTTCACTGGGGATTATCATTTGAACACCATCTACCTGCTGTGTCTTTCAGGTAATTTCCAAATATGCCTTTAAAAACAATGTTATCAGACTATGTTTATTTTGTGTTTTAAACAGAGTTACAAGTTGTAGAATGACATATCTTTGCAAAAAAAAAAAAAGAAGAAAAAATAGAGGCAGGAGACCTTGATTGTTTTTAGCATCATGGACAGATTTCACAAGTAGAGATGACACAGGCAGTCTTCCTCAGGAAAACATTTGGCTTTTATTCCCTATTATTACCCTCTAAACTGTCTCCTCCACCAAATGGTTTCAGTAATGTTCAATGTTAACGAGGTTACCGTGAAATTTGCCATGGTAGATTTTTACAAGCTGGTGGTAAATACCAAGTAAGTACTACTGTAATGATGCCTTTCCAACAATAAAGAACTTTACAGCTGTACTTTGCATTTTCCTGATGAAATGTTTAATGGCTTCACCCTGTTATATACTGGAGGGTGCAGTCATTGATTTTCTGTATTATAGTACACTGAACATGCAAGTGGCCTAACAATCTGTTCAGAGTAGAGAAATAACACAAGCATTGACTCACACTGTTAACATATTTATACTTTGTAACCTGTCGGGAAGGGGCCCCTTAACCCACAGCATTATGCTGAAGAACACATCATTTACTGAGATGATCTTGGCTAAAATGTTGTCTTCACCAATGCTTTAACTCAAGGTAATCATTTACTGGTGCTCTCTAAATCAATCCTAATGTATATCAACCCTGACTATTCACTGGAATGGCTGATGCTGAAGCTGAACCTCCAATACTCTGGCCACCTGATGCGAAGAGCTGACTCACTGGAAAAGGCCCTGATGCTGGGAAAGATTGTAAAAAGCAGGAGGAGAAGAGGGTGACAGAGAATGAGATGGTTGGATGGCATCATCGACTCTATGGACATGAATCTTAGCAAACTCCAGAAGATGGGGAAGGACAGGGAAGCCTGGCGTGCCGCAGTCCATAGGGTCACAAAGAGTTGGCCTGGACTGAATGGCTGAACAATAACAACTCAATAGGTGGTCTACAGTGCCATGCCCAATCACTGTTACTAATTTGTCTCTAAATTTCCCTGTTGTGTCAGCAATTACAGAAAACCAGTTAAACCATGTGCACCTAATAAAACTAAGTCACATCTGTAGAGCTACATCTTTGCAACAGATTGCGAAATTCTAGAGCTAGAAGGGACCTTGAGTGGACCTCTTCACTAACAAGATAAAAAAACTAAGAAAAAAGCGTGGTGACTCATCCTAGGGCCGACTGTTGATTGAAAGTATGAATGGAACAGAGCCAAGGTTTTCTAACAAATTCAGTTATCTCTCCCCCTTATTCCACACCACCCGCCACGACAGTCAGCCTAGATGCTTCTGTCCATTTTCCTCTTCTCTAACCCCAGCTTGCCAAGTGTTCCAAACATCCACCAGCTCTCACAGTTCGTTGTGTCCACAATTGAGGATGTAACTCTCTTCCCTGAGAAATTTTAGCAGATGGTTTTAAACACTCGTTTAATTTGTTAGTCATATTGGAGGCACTTGGAAGGTAAGTAGACAAGAAATATGATTAAAACAGGATAATATTTTAAGAATAAGCAGATGAAAAATATTTTATAACAAATAAGTTTTCTTATTTTTAAAAATAAAAAGGCAGCTTGGTTTTTTTTTTTTTTTTTTTTACTAAAAAGAACTGATGAAAAAGTTGGCTACACAAGTACAAATCATATAGTTGTAGCAAAATGGGAAACATGCTGTTTATGTAATTTTTCAGAGAGCATGGATGTCTCCATCAATGTGGATTCAAGTCAATGTAGGCAAAACCAAGACAATATTGTAAAGTAAAATAAATTAATTTAAAAGAAAAAAAGGAAAAACCATAAAATAAGTAAATAAATATTAAAAACATGAATGTACTTCCACTCAACTTAACCAAGCTATTTCTCTCCTGATAGTTTCAATAAATTCTTTTGATTTATTTTTAGAGCAAAACAGCTTGACTTCTTTGACTTCTGCTACTATAGCTCTAGTCTCCATAATGCTCACTAATTACTATGTAGCTGCATACTATTCACACCCAAAGAAGTTTCCTATGGTTCTTGTAATCACCACTATTTCTTCTCATGGTAGCACACACAGAGTTTCTGAGTTTATTCAAATCTCATTTGGGTTGATTTAGCACCAGTGACATGGGAGCTAATGTATACATTCATGGAGTTTTAAAAACCTAGAATTTTTTTTTTGGGGGGGGGCAGGGGTAGCTGAAAATAATGTTCAAAATCTTAAACAGAATAAAAACGAAACTTCTACTTTGTGTCTATACTGAAACATGTATCTGACTCCCTTGGAAACTCTCTGGATCACCCAGATCCTGAGCATAGGAATCAAATTTTGTTACACAATAGCAAAAATATTGTACTGCAATTTCCATGTGACCTGGAAAAATCTTAATTTTCTTGACCAGTGTTACTTGCTACATGTGGACCAATATAGACCCAGATGTTTTACCATCAAAATAAATTAGTTTGAAGAGATTAATGGAGTCACTCAATCCTATTATAGCTGTATTGCATTATCTCAGTTGCTGTCCTTGAGATAATACCAGTGAAGTCAAACATCAAGGAAGGAAGCAACATGTCTCTCTGAGCTACCTATTGACTCCGAGTTCTGAAAGCATTTTCCTTTTCTTACTTAGCTCCCACTACAATAAATGAAAGAAGAAAGGTTGTCTAAATATTATTGTAAGGGTGGGCAAAATAATTCATTTAAAATATTAACATAACAATACAGTAAAAAAGCATAAACTCTGAACCCAAGGCAGATCTATTTCATTTGTTCTATATTAAAAAAAAGAGAGAAAGAAAAGAAAATGTCTTCTTGCCTTTCTGCCATGTTCCCCATTCATATGCTCATACAAGTATCCTTCAAAGTAACACACAGAATTATCTGCAAGTACAAAACTACTAAAAATTACTCCTCTTGGGGATACATTTGCTAGCTTCCTGAATATTAATGCAGGATGAATACTTAGAATATGTTCATTTAAACTCTCTCTTTTAAACTAGAGAACTCAACAAATTAAGCAAAGTCCCATTCCTTTTAGAATCTCCTTATATTCACTGAAAACATCCAAGGCCATGCCTAATCTCACTGGCAAGACGAAATGCCATAAACAAGTAATTATCATTTTAGTAGTCATGCATATGACATAAAAAGCATCCTGCTTATTTTTAAATGTTGTTGTTCAGTTGCTCAGTTGTGTCTGATTAATTTTTAAATTAGTACACCTTAATTATTTCATGGGCTTCCCAGGTGGCACTAATGGTGAAGAACCCACCTGCCAAGACAGGAGACAGAAAAGCCACGGGTTTCACCCCACGACTTCATGGGGCAACAGTGCTTACTTGACATTAGCACCCTGATTGGTGTTTGGGGCGGCTGCTGCTGAGTCAGGTCTGACTCTTTGCGATCCCATGGACTGCAGCCCGCCAGGCTCTTCCGTCTGTGAAATTTTCCAGGTAAGAATACTGGAGTGGGTTGCCATTTCCGCCTCCAGGGGATCTTTAAGATCCAGGGATCAAACCCAGGTCTCTTGCAACTCCTGCATTGACAGGCAGATTCTTTTACCACTGAGCCACCTGGGAAGTCCCCTTGATATGTGTTTAGCATTCCCTAAGCAAAGAACATTGAGTTTTCAGCCAGGAAAGATATCTGACATCTGGGCAGGTTATATAAACTATCCCCTTGACCTTGGCTAAAATCACATAACCGCTTTTTCCCGGTATGTACAAAATTACAGTGCCTATGTGTGAAATCCTTATGGGAGTTCACTGTAAAGAGTACTCTTCTATTTATTCTTCTTTTTCTTGACCCACCTTTTCAGTTTCTGTTGCTGACTCACAATCCCCTGCTCACTCAAAATGTAGATAAGTGGACTCTAAGGGACCGTAAACCACTTTCTTTTTTTAATTTATTTTTTTTAATTTTGTGGCCACACTACGTGTGATCTTAGTTCCCTGACCAGGGATTGAACTTGTGCTCCCTGTGTTGTAAACACAGAGTCTTAACCACTGGTCTGCCAGGGATGTTCCTAAACCACTTTCTTAAAAGCGTTTTTTCTACTGGTGATGTCATTCTATCACTTCAAGAGTCATTTTTTGTTATGCCAAGGTCTTCATTTCTGCCTACCTCCTGAATCAGCATGGTAAAGGGTTTCCATCTGCAAGTCTTCTGAATTTACAACCTCAGCCTGATCTCAAGTTTTTAAAATAAATGTGTTCTTCCCTGTGTTTCCATCTGAGGGGTACCATTACTGTTCAGCAAATCTGAGTCCAAACATCTGGAGCATCTTCAGGTATATTATCTTCTGGGTTAGTGATCAATTTCTACTGGTTAGACCTTTTCAGTAATTTCCAAGATTGACTCTTGTATTATATTCCTACAGCTAATCCTAGTTAATAACCTTTCTGTGTTCCATACTGATATTTCCTTAGTCTTCTTACAGGTTGATTCCATTTTCTTTAACCTTTCTTTTTTTCAGGATGTTATCCAAATAAAATATTGTCATCTGAGTTCCAGCTCAGAACTCCTGAATCAGAATTTGTATTTTAGCAAAAGCTCCCCAGAAGCAGTACTGACATTTCGTGATGCTCAATATTCAAATCTCTCTGTTCTTACTCAGCTTAGTTGTTGCTCAAAGGATGATCTTCACAAAGCAAGTCACTGGGTTTCCAATCTCAACAACCTTTCAGTACCTACAGAATAGACCTTCTCTCAGGTAAATGAGATTAAGAGGGCTAGAACATATTTCTTTTTTAACTTTATGAGACATTGCTGAACTGATTTTCAAGCTGCAAACATGTACCCATCAATGATGGATGAACGTTCCAGTTATTTCATATCCTTCCCAACTCTTCCTATGCTCAGGCCTATTGATTTTAACTCCTCTAGTGGGTGGTTTTCTGTGCTTAGTCGCTCAGTCGTGTCCGACTCTTTGAGACCCCATGGACTGTAGCCCACCAGGCTCCTATGCCCATGGGGATTCTCCAGGCAAGAATACTGGAGTGGGTTGCCATGCCCTCCCTCCAGGGGATCTTCCCAACTTAAGAGACTGAATCCAGGTCTACTAACTTGCAGGCGGATTCTTTATCATTTGAGCCACCGGGGAAACCCAATGGGTAGTTAGTGGAACCTCATTTTAAATTTGCATTTCCCTAATAACAAATGATGATGAGAATCTTTTCATGTGCTTATTTGCCACCCATCATTTTTGGTAAAATGTCTTTACAATTCTTTTGCTCATTTGTAATGGTTTTATTAGATTTATTATTTTTATTTATATAATAAACACATTATTATATATAATAATATATATTTTATATATAATAATAATAAATAATACATTTATTACATTTATACATTTATTATTTTATTATTAAGTTGTAAGAATATACACTTGGCTACAAGTCCTTTGTTAGACATCTATTTTACAAATGCCTTCTCCTAGTCTAGACTTGCCTTTTCATTTTCTTAATAGGGTCTTTTGAAAACTTTGACAGTTTTTAATTTTGAAAAAGTCTTATGTATCATTTATGTTCTTTTTTATTAGTTCATGCTTTCTGTGTTCTAAGAAATAGTTGCCTCATCCAAGATGAAAAAAAAAAAATTCTTCTATTGTATATCTGCTTGCTTATTTATTTGCTTTTTTCTTTTTTCTTTTTCTGGCTGTGCTGGGTCTTTTCTGCAGCTGGCTCTTTGCTGTGGTGTGCAAGATTTCTCCAGTTGCGGCACAGGCACGGGGCCTTCTCGTGTTGTGGAGCACGGGCTCCAGAGTACGTGGGCTCAGTAGTTGCAGCTAGCAACTACTAGTTGGCCCATGGTATGTGGAATCTTAATACCCCCACTAGGGATTGAACTGGCATTCCATGTATTAAAAGGTGGATTCTTAACCACTAGATCACCAGGGAAGTCCTTGCTTTTTTTCTTTTAGCTTGTATATTAAGGTCTACGATTCATTTAAAATTAATTTTTATATATGTGTCAGGTGTAGATAAGGAAAGGTTTACTCTGCATGTAGATATCCAATTGTTCCTGCACTATATGTTAAAAAGATATGCTTTCCCCAATGAATTTCCACTGCATTTTTATATAAATTTATTTAAACACCTTTGCTGTGCTTAGTCACTCAGTCATGTCTGACTCTGCAATCTCATGGACTGTAGCCCGCCAGACTCCTCTGTCCATGGGATTCTCCAGGCAAGAATACTGGAGTGGGTTGCCATGCTCTCTTCCAGAGGATCTTCCCAACCCAGGGATCAAATCCAGGTCTCCCACACTGCAGGTGGCTTCTTTACCATCTGAGCCACCAGGGAAGCCCAGGAATACTGCAGTGGGAAGCCTATCCCTTCTTCAGGGGATCTTCCCAACTCAGGGATCAAACCTGGATCTCCTGCATTGCAGGCAGATTCTTTACCATCTGGGCCACCACAGACATCACCAAATGATCAATACTGAAGTCAGCTGATTATAATCATTGCAGCTGAAGATGGAGAAACTTTATACAGTCAGTAAAAGCAAGATCTCGAGCTGACTGTGGTTCAGATTATCAGCTCCTTAATGCAAAATTCAGGCACAAATTAAACAAAGTAGGAAAAACCACTAGTCCATTCAGGTACGACCTAAATCAAATCCCATATGATGGTACAGTGGAGGTGACGAATAGATTCAAGGTCTGGTAGACAGAGTGCCTGATGAACTATGGACAGAGGTTTGTAACATTGTACAGGGGGCAGTGACCAAAACCATCCCAAAGAAAAGGAAATGCAGGAAGGCAAAGGGAAAGCTTTACAAACAGCTGAGAAAAGAGGAGAAGCAAAAGGTGAGAGAGAAAGAGACAGATATACTTAATTGAATGCAGAGTTGCAGAGAATGGCAAGGAGAGATAGCAAGGCCTTCTTCAATGAATAATGCAAAGAAATAGAGGAAAAGAATAGAATAGCAAGGACTAGAGATCTCTTCAAGAAAATTAGAGACACCAAGTATTCATATCATGCAACGACAGGCACAATAAAGGATAAAAACTGTAAGGACCTAACAGAGGAAGAAGAGATTAAGAAGAGTTGGCAAGAATATACCAAAGAACTGTAAAAAAAGTTTTGAAAGTGAAAGTGAAGTAGCTCAGTCATGTCTGACTCTTTGCAACACCATGGACTGTACAGCCTACCAGGCACCTCCATCCATGGAATTTTCCAGGCAAGAGTACTGGAGTGGGTTGCCATTTCCTTCTTCAAGGGATCTTCCTGCCCCAGGGATCGAACCTGGGTTTCCCACCTTGCAGGCAGGCACTTTACCATCTGAATCACCAGGGAAGCCCTGACCTGCATAACCACAGGGGCATGGTCCTTCACCTAGAGTCAGACATCCTGGGGTGTGAAGTCAAGTGGGGGTTAGGAGGCATTACTGCAAACAAAGCTAGTGAAGGTGATAGAACTCCTGCTGAAATTTCAAAACCTAAAAGATGATACTGTTAAAAGTGCTGCACTCAATATGTCAGCAAATTCGAAAAACTCAGCAGTGGCCACAGGACTGGAAAAGGTTAGTTTTCATTCCAATCTGAAAAAAAGGCAATGCCAAAGAAAGTTCAAACTACTTTCCAGTTGCACTCAACTCACATACTAGCAAGGTTGTACTTAAAATTTTTCAAGCCAGGCTTCAGAAGCATGTGAACTGGGCACTTCCAGAAGTACAAACTGGGTTTAGAAAATGCAGAGGAACCAGAGATCAAATTGCCAACATCTATAGAATCATAGATAAAGCAAGGGAATTCCAGAAAAACATCTGCTTCATTGACTACGATAAAGCCTTTTACTGTATGGATCACAACAAACTGTGGAAAATTCTTAAAGAGATGGGAATACCAGTCCATCTTACCTGTCTCCTGAGAAACCTGTGTGCAGGTAAAGAAGCTACAGTTAGAACCTTACATGGAACAACTGACTGGTTTAAAATTGGGAAAGTAGTACGACAAGGCTGTATATTGCCACCCTGTTTATTTAACTGATACGTTGAGTGCATCATGCAAAATGCCAGGACGGATGAAGCACAGCTGGAATCAAGATTGCTAGGAGAAATCAACAACCTCAGACATGCAGAAGATACTACCCTAATAGCAGAAAGTGAAGAGGAATTAAAGAGCCTCTTAATGAGGATGGAGGAGGGAAGTGAAAACGCTGGTTTAAAACTCAACATTCAAAAAACCAATATCATGGCAATTGACTCCATCACTTCATGGCAAATAGAAGGGGAAAAAGTGGAAGCAGTAACAGATTTTATTTTCTTGGGCTCCAAAATCAGTGCAGATGGTGACTGCAACCATGAAATTTTCTTCCATGCTCCCTCCTTGGAAGAAAAGCTATGACAAACACAAGCAGCATATTAAAAAGCAGACTCATCACTCTGCCAACAAAAGTGTATATAGTCGAAGGTATGATTTTTCCAGTAGTCACGGACGGATGTGAGAGTTGGACCATAAAGAAGGCTGAGTGCCAAAGAATTGATGCTTTTGAATTGTGTGGACTCTTGAGAGTCCCTTGGACAGCAATGAGATCAAATTAGTCAATCCTAAAGGAAATCAACCTGAATATTCAATGGAATGACTGATGCTGAAGCTGACATGCCAATACTTTGGCCATCTGATGTCAACAGCCGACTCATTAGCAAAGACTGATGCTAGGAAAGATTAAAGGCAAAAGGAGAAGGGGGCAGCAGAGAATTAGATGGTTTGGTAGTATTACCAACTCAATGGACAGGAATTTGAGCAAACTTTAGGAGATAGTGAGGGAAAGGAAAGACTGGCATGCTACAGTCCATGGGGTCACAAGGAGTAGGATTCAACTTAGTGACAGAAATTGCTTTGTGATGAGCAAAATAATAATGTTATTGGTTGTTTAGTCACTAAGTTGTGTCAGACTCTTGGGATCCCACAGACTGTAGCCTGCCAGGATCTTCTATCCATGAGATTTCCCAGGCAAGAATACTGGAGGACAGTGCCATTTCCTCCTTCAGATCCTGACCTAGGGATCAAACCCACATCTCCTGCATTGTAGGCTGATTCTTTACCTCTGAGTCACCAGTGAAGCCCCAGAATAACGGGTTTCTTAAAAAAAAGGTCTATCCATCTCTATGGAATGGAGACTATTGTGTTTATTTGAAACTAATGTCAGACATACATTTGATTTATGATATATATGCTTACATTTAGGTCTTTATTTTTTTCATTTTGAATTTATTTACATTGCTCTCCCCTCTCTCTCCCTCCTCTTTTTGTCTCTTTTTGGTCTCAGTGCAGTGTAATTTTAGTCTAGGGAAAAGTAAAATGTGTCTTTTATCCCCCTCTATTACTAACCTTTCATATCTTATGTTAAAACTTTGGTTTATGCTTTGTCTTCTCTGTTTGGATTATTCATGTATAGTCAGAATTTGTCTTTTGCTATAATCCTACATCATAACATTAAATAATTTCTTTACTATTTCCATAAACTAATATGTAGCAAACAAAATCCAGTTATCCATCAGAAGATATACTAAGAATTAAAAAATTAGAAATACTTAATTGAGTTTGTCCATATTAGAACATGAGAAATGTATAGAAAATTTTACTGTGGAAATTCACTTAGGTCCCTATTATGTACTGAATATCTATAAGGATGATTTTCTTGGAAAATAATTCAAGAACTTGTTTTCCAAATATGCCAGTTCAGATTCAGTAAAAGAGAAAAAGGGGGTTATCAATAAAGAAAAGATTTATTTTCTAATCCATAGTGTGCAAGTCCCCGAGCTTAAAAGCAAAATATTTTAAGTTAACTCTTGCTAATATTAAACTATACTAAAATTTAAAGTGCTATTTTTGTGATTTACCTTTTATGCTAGATTTATTGCAGGCAGATTCTTTACCCTCTGAACCACCAAGGAAGCCCTCATGGATAATATTTTATTGTAAACCAAGAGCTAGTAACTGTCTTCATACACTATGCAAAACTCTGTTAACTTAGGTACTTCTTTGAAATACTGGGCATGGATTCTTAAAGAAATGCATGGCTTGCAAATTTAACCTAAAAAAAAAATCCTGATTTCAAGCGCTGACGGATTTATTAGTAGACAAAACTTGTCTACTCAGTTTAAAAAAAAAAAAAAGGGACGAAAGTTGGACCAATGCTGAATTAAAGGAGGTGAAAATATTATACATGCCCTGCCCCCTCCCCCAAATCACCACAGCAAGTTGTAAATGATGTATGAAATGACAAAGCCCTGCCCAATGCACGGGACGAATATAAATACTGCTCTGAAATCACCACTGTGAGGTACTATTTGCTAGAATTTTCTGCATAGCTGAACCCAGGAAGACCTCACCTCATCTACAAATCCAAAAAAGTAATGAACTGAAAACAATTCTATTATTTTACTCTATGCAACACTCTCCTCCTTCCTTTTTCTTAGCCATAACATTCATTGACTATTAGAATACTTAAGTATTGCTGAGGAGTTTAATAATTTTTTATTTTTTAACAAAGGAAATATCAAAACATATATTAAATGGAAAACCATAAAGGGTTTCCATTCCAGAGTCAACTAGACCCTGGGTCTGAATGCTAGTTTTGTTGAATCCTGGGTTTGACTCTACTGCCTGATTTTGTACATGCTTTAAACTTCTTTGAACTTCCATCTTTTTCCTTCGTAAGATGGAGATGATATGGACACACAGTTTGAAGGTTAAGTGAAATAACCTAAGCCACTGAAATCACTGGCATGATATTGGACAATGTAGTTAGTTGTAAAGTTTGGGTCAATTTTCCCTCTCTTTTCATAATGGAGGCACATATCCCAGCATGGAAGGAAGATTGCATTTTGAACTGGAAGTCTTGGGTTTTAATTTTTAACTCAGTTTATTAGACAATTCACTTGACTTTTCTGAAGACATCTTAGATATTTTTCTTCTGAAAATAGATGTTGATTATATCCTATGAGAAAAATATATGATAATATAGACTTTAAAATGTTAAGTAAGGGCAAAGTGGTACTAATTAACATATCTGAGTCAAAAATATATATACAGATATAGTATTCAGGTTTCTAGGAATCTGTTCTTCAGGGATGCAATGAACTACACTATTTTATCTAAAATGTTATCATGAGAATTTTCTTTGGTCAATTTCTTCAAGGGCATATTTATTAGAAATATCTCATAATAAATTGCAAGATGTCCTCAGGATGCAGAGGTTATGAATGAGTGTACCAGAATTGGACTCCAAGACACTTGACTTTGCATTTCTAATCAAGCAGCAATTTGATTTTTTCTATCTTGGTTCTCCATATCATTCAGATGCCCTAATTCATTATGGAAATTGATGTTTGAGTATCTACCCCATGCCAGACTAGCTTTTCTCTTTACATATACAAATGCAAGTCACCTTTGGAAGAATGCAGACCTAAGTCCCAGTACATTTCAAACATTAACTAATAATTTTGGAAATTTTTAGAATCTTCTCCCAGGAGACAATGTTGTAGAAAGCAAACTGAGGCATAAGAATCACCCCATGCTACTGATGAGAATCCACATGAAAGTTCTTCTCTCAAATGAAGTGACATTCCTACTCAAAGGGCTAGCTTCATATGCATAAAAATTAGGTGCTCGCCAGAGGAAAATACTTTTCAAAATCTAATTTAATTCATTTAATACAACCATGAAGCAAAGAAAATGAAAGATGTCAAGGAAAAGAGAAAATATACTTCAACCAATAATAGGTTTCATTTCCTACTAGGAAAAAAAAAGTGTTCAGTAAGATTTGAAAAGAGAATGAGGCCAATTCATTTTGATCCTGTGGCAATACTTTGAAGCTTACTTTCTAACCTGGTCTATTTTACATTTCCAGATGCTATGAAAGGTAATGTATGCAGAAAGCAACACCAGTGGGGATTTGGGTATTTCGTTTTCCCCACTGCAGTGACGATTTGGATCTTACTTTTTCTGAAAGCATCTTTAAAGAATTCTTCAAGCTGTCTGGAGAATGCTGGCTTGCAGAATTAAGCAGTAGGTCTGCATGGGTTGCTATCAGAGGTTGTAGTTGATTGATGTTGCTGAGAACTTCTTTTGCTTTGGCTGTGTTTTCAGGTGAATAGTAAATAAACTGGTATCCAGTACTGCAACAACAAAGATAAAGGCGAATTACACAACAAGCAGAAAGAACTGTCAGCACTTAGTACCAGATGCTAAGTGATAAACAGAACTCCTAATAGCACTACTTCCTATTGAACAGATAAGAATTATTCTAAGAGATTTTTGTGATATTCTGAGTTTTCTCAAGTCAAATGACCAAGATATTTTGAAAGACTAGATGAAATGATTCTAGTCCTTGCTTAAGCACTAAGAAGATTTTTCATTATTACATATGTCAAGAATTAGCATTCAAAACAAATTTAATTACTAATGAACCTGAGGTCACACAGTACAGAGAGAAGAGTATGAGCCTTTATATTTAGGCTATTATGGATACAGATCCTGGCTCTTACACTTGGTAGGCCACGTGATCTTAGGGTGACCTTCGTTTCCTCATCAGGAGAGTGGGAATAATTAACCAAACAGTTCTAAGAGGTGGGTAAGGTCAGCCATCATTCATGTGAAATGCCTAAAACAGTGCATGACACAGAGCAAGCATTTAATAATTACTATGTATATTTTCCCCATGATAGTTAGGGCAGAGGGCACAAATTCTAATAGCTGAGAAATAGGGAGAATATAAATTAAGGCCAAGTGAGCATATGGAGAATTTTGTTGTATAGAAAAGGGACATTGATGACATAAAAATTTCATTATGTTATTTTTTTCACCACTCTTTTTGTTCACCTTGCAGTTTTCTCATTTGACTTGCAAAAATATCTAAAACTGACTACAAATGAAAGAAGTACTGACTTTTATAATCATGTTTTAAGAATTGGATAAGCACATTATGGGGGTAAGATTTCCATCAAATGATGAAGTCTTTGTCCAGTTGCATTAAGAAAGATGAAGGAGACATTCCAGCGAAACTTCAAAGAAAAAGAAGAGTGGCCACGGTTGGTACATTTACATGGTGGGTGCAATACTTGGTTATATTTTATATCCAACCATCAGTGCTTTTTTTTCATTATACCACTGAAACTAAGTCTTCCTAAAACAAAGTTCCCTTACAGAGTTTACGATTCCTATCTCTATTCAAAATTTGATACCCATTCTTGTCCTCTTTGACCTCAATATTGTGCTTATCAACCAGTCAGTTGATTAAAATTGCTGTTGTCTGTACCACTGTCAACATACTATAATTGTTGCTGTAGATATTATCATTAACTTACAAACTCAGGTTGTTTCTCCAGGGCATGATGAACTAACAGGCTCAAGTTGTGGACCACCTGGCCCGAGAATCATAAACCAGAGATACCCTAGACTCCCAAAACTGTGATTATCCTGGCCCTTTCTTCTTCCTGCCCCTTTCTTTTTATTATCCTGGCCCTTTCTTCTTCCCCTTTAAAAAAAAAAATCCCAAACTCAAAGACCAAGATGGAGTGGCTCTGAGGCTTGCCTGCCACTTCCTCCTTGGTGTTTGGCAATAAATCACTTTGCTGTCAGAGTTGAGTTTGGCTTTATGACCCATGGGCACATAAACCCTTTGCTGGATTTCACCTTGCAACCCCTGTTGAGTATATTAAATATTCTCTTTATATTTACCAGCTCAATTATTAACATTCCCATAATTTCATTTTTCTTCTATTCTTTTTTCCATTTTAAAAAATTTATTTATTTTTGTAATTGAAGGATAATTGCTTTACAGAATTGCATTGGTTTCTACCAAATATCAACATGAATCAGCTATAGCTATGTTGGAATATAGTTGATTAACAATGTTGTGACAGTATCAGATACACAGCAAAGTGACTCAGCCTTACATCTATACATATCCATTCTCCCCCAAATTCCCCTCCCATCCAGGCTGCCACATAACATTAGCAGAGTTCCTGTGCTATACAGTAGGTCCTCATAATTCTTTCCATTTCTTATTTCAAAATATCAGCATCCAATAAGAAAAATTAACATCTAGGAAGAACTCTCCCTTCCCTTTACACTAATGATTTGCAGAACAAAGTATCTGTTTCTTTAGGGAGACAATACAATAAATCTATTATTTTATTTACTTTTTTCATATTTAAAATGTCCTTGGTTGCTTGGACTATTTGGGAGACAGGACAAGAAGCTCAATGAAGGATATAGGTTTATAAAGGCTAAGAAACATGATGAGAATTTGCTCTTAATTTTGTACTCAAAGTTTTTTTTTTTTTTTTTTTACATTTCAGAAGCAGGAGTTTAAAAATAAAGCACACCACTTATTTTAATGCAAACCGAAGCAGATGACAAGTAACAACAGTTAGGAAGAGAGAGAAAACAATAGTTCCTGACAATTATCTCTCTTTCTGGTTCTTCTGATCTCCTGGGAGACTGTGCTGAGGCCTTTAACAAAAATCATGAACTGGAATGTCCTCCTACTCACCTGTACTCAGACTGGATACAAAATTAAATTCACCAGTCATTAGTAAATCAAACAACTCTGTGTTATTACTGCAAAAAAAAATTATTATCTAAAGATATTGACATACCCACTCAGTTCATACCTACTACTAAATATAGAATAGATAACCAACAGGGACCTACTGTATAACACAGGGAACTATTCTTAATATTTTCTAATAACCTATAAGGGAAAAGAATCAGAAAAAGAATGTGTGTGTGTAAATGAATCACTTTGATGTACAGTGAAAAAAGTAGCATAACATTGTAAATTAACTGTACTTCAATGAAGAAAATACACAAAGTTACTGATGTGTCACCAGGGTGGGGATGATGTTTAACACCCAGCATTTTTGAGAGCCGAGAATAGGACTTATTAAGGACCATATACAGAAAATAGCCTGTGGGGGCTGCTCCGTGGTCCATTTTAACTGATCTGCTCTTCTACTGCTTTCTGGTTTCATCTTATGGGGATGGACAGGTCTCCCCTGGCTTAGCTCAGGAAAGCCAGTGTGGTCTTCCCACCTTATCTTCACAGATCTGTCTTCTTTCTGAGTGTGTCAGTCCTGGCCTCTCACGTGTTCACTCCCATGCACTCTTTTACTATTATTATTATTATTTGCTTATTTATTTGACTGAGCCAAGGCTTAGTTGTGGCATGCGGGATCTTCGATCTTCACTGTGGCATGTGGAATCTATGACAGTTCCTTGACCCGGGATGGAACCCAGGCCCTCTGCACTGGGAGCAAGAAGTCTCACCCACTGGACCGCCAGGGGAGTCCCAGTCCATGCCCTCTTTTTGACCTCTGTCACCATGACCTTCCTCCTTCACTCATGCCATACTTCCCTGGCAGTTCACTGTTACTTTATTTCTGAACATTTTTCCATTTTCGTGATTTTATCTACACATTTCTTACTCTGCAAATTCCCTGAGAGTCTCCTCTCCACTGGAGAGAATACATTGTCAAGATTTCTTTCTTGCATATTCTTTCCTTAGAGTCTAGTTCAGTGGTGCTCAAATTTTAGCAGGCATGATTCACTTAAGGATGATGTCAGGGCCCGCGTATTTATAATCAAGAAAGCAGGTGCCCTGGCGACACCAGCAGATTCTGCCACAGTGGGTTGCAGCTTTCCTAACAAGCACCTTGGGGAATCCTGATGCAGGTACACAGTGAAGCGCGTTTTAGAGACACGCACTGCCACTGTTTTGTAAGTTGTCCTCTACACCTCTGGTCACACTACACAATGACTCCGATCAAAGTTCCTTCTCTAAGGCAACTTCCGTGCATCTACTTTATGCTCACAGTCTGTTCAACATTAGTCTTATTTTTACTTGTTTTAAAAATTGAAGTAGAGTGGATTTACAATGTTAATTTCTGCTCTACAGCAAAGTGATTCAGTTACATATAGGCATATACTTTTTCATATTCTTTTCCACTATGATTTATCACAGGATTGAATATAGTTCCCTGTGCTACAGTAAGACCCTGTGGTTTACCCATTCTACATATACTGGTTTGCAGTTGCTCACTCCAAACCCCCATTCCACCTGTCGCCTCCACCTCCTTGGCAACCACAAGTGGTTACCAGTTAACAGTGGTTAAGACCTCATTTCTAGGTCTGTGAGTCTGTTTCTGTTGCCTATATTCAGCACAAATTGCTTTGGTTCCCTTCTCATTATGAGTGTTGGCCCCACCAAACTTTTCCATCACCCCTTCATCTTTTCCCTCCCAATATATTCCCACCTTCTTCCTCTCCATCCCTAATGCATTCTTCAATCACCACCCCATTATGGGGCATAACTGTAATTCCTGTCCCAGGCTCCTGAGTCAGTTTCTATTTGAACAGAGTTGTGTAGTAGGCATTGATTCTCCTGGTTAAGCCTTTTAATGATGAGCATCTTACCTAGTAAGGCCGAAAGACTCATTTTCCACAATAAAAGCCAATGTTGGTGTCCAATTTGAAATAGTATGGTATGAAAAAAAATTACAACCCACAAAATAAATTTAAGTGTACATAAATCTCATCTACCTATTCATTGCCTTACTCTTTACACATGTTATTTATTTTAACAGTTAAAGCTTTTTAAATAGAAAGTTATGAGTATAATTTAATTATTGAGATAAAAAGAATATAGCTAAATTCTATTTTATAGTGGTCTGAAATTTAAACTGAATCTAAACACTTGACTCAACTATCAATCAGACAAAGATGAAATATCTGCTTGGACAAAAAATATTGAATAGGATATAAATATTATAGCAAATCATGGGTAAAATATTTGAAAGTAGTATCATAATAGTTTTATATTGATGAAATAGTAAATTAAAGTATACAGGTGGATGTATATACAATATACACTTTGATTTAATATATATTTACTTAAATTATTTAATACCCTATTAATTAGCATACATACATATACATACTCAAATGTTCATGAGCATATTGTTATTAGAGGTAGGTATAATTTTTGAGGTATAAACAAAAATAAAGCACATAGTAAAATAATATTCATATTTACAAACGTTAATTGATAACTGAAATATGATTAAAACAATGATGTATGTTTTTGTGTGTATTCCAGCACAGTCACTTCTCGTTGGTCCTTCTTATTTTCCCATCCTCTAGTATTACATGGGATTCCCAGGTGGTGCTAGTGGTTAAGAATCTGCCTGCCAATGCAGGAGACAGAAGAGACAAGGGTTTGAATCCTGGGTTGGGAAGATCCCCTGGAGGAGGGCATGGCAACCCTCTCCAATATTATTGCCTGGAAAATCCCAAGGACAGAGGAGCCTGGCAGGCTATAGTCCATAAGGTTGGACACGATTGATGCAATTTAGCGCACACACACTAGTGTTACGTGTTCCAAGGCTCAGTCCTTGGAAAACTTCCTTGCTTTTATCAACATGTCCTTTCTAAGTAGTCTCATTTAAACTTGTGGTTTATAAACCTCAGTTGTATTAATGATTTTCAAATTCATTCATTCCCATCTAGACTGTTCCTCAAGCTCCATTAAAAGCAAAAACTTTTCTCTTGACAGTCCCAACTTATCACATCCCAAACCAAACTCCTGATCTGCTCCCCATTCTCTATAACAGCTCCCCACCATACCTCATGCCAAGCTCATCTGATGTGGCCAACATCTCTTTCTTTCCTACCTTGTGCCAAATTTTCCAGAAAATTCTGCCTTCTTCTCCCAAACATATGCAGAATCTAACTGCTCATTTCCACACTCGCTGCAACCATGCTTTTGTAAGCCACCACCATCTACCACCAGGATTATCACAATAGCCTACAAACTGGTTTCCCTTCTCTGTCCTTACACTGACACTTTGAAACCCTTGCCTCATGTTTAGGTTATGTTGTTGTTTAATCACTAAGTCACATAGGTTGGATGAAGGCAGGAAGCAGGCAAGAAGAGAGAAACAAAACAGTTCTTTCTTAGCCCGTTGTCCATGCCTCAAATTCGGGAACTTGCTCTGCTGTTTATCTGTGCCTTCCTTCCTCCAGGCCGCTGTGATCTCCATTCCTTAACCCATTTACTCAAGTGAGCTACTATTTTAGCAAATGGAGTCATGGAAAAATACAGATGAGACAGGATGAGGTGGCAAGGAGGGAAACAGGAAGAAAACAGAAGGAGGAGTGGCATGGCTGGATTAGGGTGGATGAACTTAGGAAAAGCTGCTATGGAATGCTGTGTTTCCACTCCTGCTGCAGAACTAAATCTCCTGGGAAAAATCACAGGACTAATTCTGCTTCTTTTTCTCCCCTTACTCAAGCACTGTTTTAGAAAAAACAAATGATTTCCTGAATCCAGAGAGAGGGATAGACATGCTTTCAGTTCTGAGAAGAAAACCATGTGGATAATAAATGAAAATGTACACGTTAGTGCACTTGAATATACCCTTCTGGCTTCACAGGGTTTAACAATGTGCTTCAGGAAATTGTAGAAGGTAAAAAAAAAAACAACGCAAAATCATGATGAAATCATATGGCTCTGCTTTCGCCCATTCATCCTTTCCATTCTTTTTTCCCTTTTTTTCTTTTTGCTAGAAGTGTAGCTTACAAAAAAGAACCTGAAAGAAAACAATATTTGCTTTTGTTTACCTCCTATGGACTTCACTTGTATAATTAAATAAGTTACAAATCTAAACTTAAATTGATGTTTGTCTCTGAAAATACTCTTTTTAAAAATATTGTTTCTTGGAAATTTTAGAATCAGTTTTTGAACAAACCTTGATGCTGCTGTTTATTAGCTCTGTAACAAGTAATGCTAATCAAGGGGGAAAAAAAAAACCCCAAACACCTAAAAATCATTTTAGCTCAACTTGCCCTCAAAGAAAATATAACTACTGACTCTGACCACACTGGTTCCTACAATCTTACTTTTCAGTTTGAATGCTCTTATCTGCCATTTTTTGACCATTTGGACCATATGTGTGTGTGTGTATAATATATAACATATATATATATATATATATATATATATATACACACACACACACACACTACATACATATTTACACACGTTCTTTCCTTAGTCCTATTCTTGCTCTAATAAAAGGCACCCAGACACTATTATCTGACAAAGTTCATGAGTTTTCACTTCCTTCCATGGCCTATTCCCATTTATCCATGGTTTCACTTGCCCTGATTTCTTTTGCCAACTTCCAAGAGTTTGGTTGATCTATTTCTGCCTAGTTTGGCTTCTGGTATTTTCATGCTCTCTCATCTGTGAACCTGTAATGGAGAAACACCCAAACCAGGTCCCCTGATTCCCTTCCATCCAAAAACTTTCTGAACTCCATCCTGGGCATTATTCTGCATACACCTCATTAAAATACAGAGAAGGTTGTCGTTGAGTCTCTCAGTCATTTGCAGCTCTTTGTGACCTCATGGACTATAGCCTGCCAGGCTCCACTGTCCACGAGATTTTCCAGGCAAGGATACTGGAGAAGGTTGCCATTTAATTCTCCAAGGAATCTTCCCGACCCAGGAATCAAATGAACTCTCATCTCCTGCTTGGCAGGCAGATTCCTTACCACTGAGACACCTGGAAAGCCTGTATGATAAGGTATAAGAATAGAAACCATCTTCCAACAAACAAAAGCCCAGGACCAGATGACTTGATAGGTGAATTCTACCAAAAATTTAGAGAAGAGCTAACACCTATCCTACTCAAACTCTTCCAGAAAATTGCAGAGGAAGGTAAACTGCCAAACTCATTCTATGAGGCCACCATCACCCTAATATCAAAACCAAAGATGCCACAAAAAAGAAAACTACAGGCCAATATCATTGATGAACATAGAGCAAAAATTCTCAACCCCCAAATTCTAGCAAACAGAATCCAACAACCTATTAATAAGATCATACATCATGACTAAGTGGGCTTTATCCCAGGGATGCAAGGATTCTTCAATATTCACAGATCAATCAGTGTGATACACCACATTAACAAATTGAAAGATAAAAACCATATGATTATCTCAAAACATGCAGAGAAAGATAAAAACCATATGATTATCTCAAAACATGCACAATTCAACATCCATGTATGATAAAACCCTCCAGAAAGCAGGCATAGAAGAAACATACCTCAACATAATAAAAGCCATATACAATAAACCCACAGCAAACATTATCCTCAATGATGAAAAATTGAAAGCATTTCCCCTAAAGTCAGGAATAAGACAAGGGTGCCCACTCTCACCACTACTATTCCACATAGTTTTGGAAGTTTTAGCTACAGCAATCAGAGAAGAAAAAGAAATAAAAGGAATCCAGATTGGAAAACAAGAAGTAAAACTCTCACTATTTGCAGATGATATGATCCTCTACATAGAAAACCCTAAAGACACCACAGGAAATTACTAGAGCTAATCAGTGAATATAGTAAAGTTGCAGGATATAAAATTAACACACAGAAATCCCTTGCATTCGTATACACTAACAATGAGAAAACAGAAAGAGAAATTAAGGAAACAATACCATTCACCATTGCAATGAAAAGAATAAAATACTTAGGAATAAATCTACCTAAAGAAACAAAAGAGCTACATATAGAATACTACAAATGATAAAAGAAATCAAAGATGACACAAATAGATGGAGAAATATACCGTGTTCATGGATTGGAAAAATCAATATAGTGAAAAAAAGTATACTACCCAAAGCAACCTATAGATTCAATGCAATCCCTACAAGCTACCAATGATATTTTTCACAGAACTAGAACAAATGATTTCACAATTTGTATGGAAATACAAAAAAATCTCGAATAGTAAAAGCAATCTTGAGAAAGAAAAATGGAACTGGAGGAACCAACCTGCCCGACTTCAGACTATACTACAAAGCTACAGTCATCAAGACAGTATGGTACTGGCACAAAGACAGAAATATAGATCAATGGAACAGAATAGAAAGCCAAGAGATAAATCCATGCACCCATGGACACCTTATCTTTGACAAAGGAGGCAAGAATATACAATGGAGAAAAGACAATCTCTTTAACAAGTGGTGCTGGGAAAACTGGTCAACCACCTATAAAAGAATGAAACTAGAACACTTTCTAACACTATACACAAAAATAAACTCAAAATGGATTACAGATCAAAATGTTAAGACAAGAAACTATAAAACTCCTAGAGGAGAACATAGGCAAAACACTCTCTGACATAAATCACAGCAGGATCCCCTATCACCCACCTCCCAGAGTAATAGAAATAAAAGTAAAAATAAACAAATGGGACCTAATGAAACTTAAAAGCTTTTGCACAACGAAGGAAACTATAAGCAAGGTGAAAAGCAGCCTTCAGAATGAGAGAAAATAATAGCAAATGAAGCAACAGACAAAGGATTAATCTCAAAAATATACAAGCAACTTCTCCAGCTCAACTCCAGAAAAATAAATGACCCAATCAAAAAATGGGCCAAAGAACTAAACAGACATTTCTCCAAGGAAGACATACAGATGGCAAAAAAACACATGAAAAGATGCTCAACATCACTCATTATCAGAGAAATGCAAATCAAAACCACAATGAGGTACCATTACATGCCAGTCAGGATGGCTGCTATCCAAAAGTCTACAAGCAATAAATGCTGGAGAGGGTGAGGAGAAAAGGGAACCCTCTAAAACTGTTGGTGGGAACACAAACTAGTACAGCCGCTATGAAGAACAGTGTGGAGATTCCTTAAAAAGTTGGAAATAGAACTGTCATATGATCCAGCAATCCCACTACTGGGCACACACACCAAGGAAACCAGGATTGAAAGAGACACGTGTACCCCCATGTTCATCGCAGCACTGTTTACAATAGCCAGGACATGGAAGCAACCTAGATGTCCATCAGCAGATGAATTGATAAGAAAGCTGTGGTACATACACACAATGGAATATTACTCAGCTATTAAAAAGAACACATTTGAACCAGTTCTAATAAGTAGGATGAAACTGGAGCCTATTATACAGAGTGAAGTAAGTAAGAAAGAAAAACACCAATACAGTATATTAACACATATATATGGAATTTAGAAAGATGGTAACGATGACAGCAAAAGAGACACAGATATAAAGAACAGACTTTTGGACTCTGTGGGAGAAGGTGAGGATGGGATGATTTGAGAGAATAGCATTGAAACATGTATATTACCATATGTGAAACAGATCAACAGTCCAAGTTCGATGCATAAAACAGGGCACTCAAAGCTGGTGCACTGGGACAACCTTGAGAGATGGGATAGGGAGGGAGGCGGGAAGGGGGTTCAGGATGGGGGACACATGTACACCCATGGCTGATTCATGTTAATGTATAGCAAAAACCACTACAAAACTGTAAAGCATTTAGCCTCCAATTAAATAAATAAACTGAAAAAAAAAAAAGAGAGAATAGAAACCATTCCCAAATATATCTAGAGGCAAATGTTCCCCTGACTGCAAATGGGCCTGAGGGATATTTTTAGGCATTACGGAAATGCCCTAAGTTTGGATTGTGATAAGGATCACACAGTTGTACAAATTTACTAAAAGTTCCTGAACTGTATACTTAAAATAGGTCAATGGCATGGTATGCAAATTATACTACAGGAATAGAGAGTAGAGTGCTGGTTTCCAGGGGCTGAGGAAGGAAATGGGGAGATACTGGTTGGATACTGGTCAAGGGGCATGGAGTTTCATTTATGCAAGATGTTTAGTTTCCAAGACCTAAGGTACAGCCTGGTGATTAGTTAACAATGCTACAGTGCTCTTGAAACTTGCTAAGAGGTTAAATTTTAAGTGTTCTCACCACACACACAAAAAAAGAAAAGAAAATGCTAACTATGTGGAATGATGGATAGGCTAATTAGCTTGATTGCAGTGATTATTTCACAATATATACATATATCAAAACATCAAGTTATACACCTTGAATATATAAACATTTTATTTGTCAATTATACCTCAACTAAGCTAGCGTCTGCCTGCAATGCGGGATACCCGGATTTGATCCCTGGGTTGGGAAGAGCCCCTGAAGAAGGAAATGGCAACCCACTCCAGTATTCTTGCCTGGAGAACCTCATGGACAGAGGAGCCTGGTAGGCTACAGTCTATGGGGTCGCAAAGAGTCGGACACAACTGAGCGATTTCACTTTCACTAAGCTAGGGGAAAAACTCAAATGCTCCCAGCACATGATGTTCTAATGCTGGTAATTATGATTCTGGGATAAAAGTACAGGAAAACAAGAAGGTTTATTTAGGACCCATGTCATTTTTTTCCCTGTTAAGTCTGATATTTTTATGGAGGAGTGCTAAAAAAGCCAATAATTTATACTGTGGAATTTATACTAGAAATCCAAGTCTCTCTCATTTTAATAGATAATAATTATTGGGTCTATAATATAGGGCTAGAATTATGCTAATTTCCTTTCAGGGATTATTTTATTTAGTCATGGCAACAACTTTCTGAAGAACAAATATTATTCCATTATATAGATTTAGGAATTGAAACCTCAGTAGGTTAATAATGTGGTCTAGAACATACAACTACTATATATGTTAGAACCAGGAGTCAAAGGCAGGTTTGAACACAGGATTCAAATACAGTTTGAACTGTTAATGATGTTTTACTACCCTTCTCCAATACCATGTTCATAAGGTAGCAAATGTTCATAAAACATCATTAAGATTTCAAACTGTATAATAATAACCTGCATTTGAATCCTGGTTCTACCATCTATATAATAGTTCTATGTTCTACACTAAGTTACTTAACCTACTGAGGTTTCAATTCCTAAATCTATATAATGGAATAATATTTGTTCTTCAGAGAGTTGATTTCATGAACATGGTATTGATCCATTTTAAGTTTGAAAAAATTACAATCCCTTAGCTAACACAGAAAATATCTCTTAGTTAGAAACATATTGGTAGGTACAGCATATAAATATTGAAACAAAATATAATTGGAAAGTTCTCACCTTCTAATGAAAACAAAGCACATTAAAAAGATGTATAATTCTATGTTATAACACATATTAGACATAAGAAAGAGTTCGAAAATCATTTCACCATCAATTGTTTTTGACAAATATTTAATGACTGCTACTTGGTCAATGCTCAGAAAAAAGCGAAAGGTTAGAGTTGTTTAGCAAGATAATCATTGGATGAGTGTGAAGATGCGTCCCCTAAATGCTACAGACAGGGCTGGTAGCAGAGAAGAAAAAAAGGGGGGTAAATAGCTGCTTCCCATAAGTCCTTGAAAATCTAAGGCTCTACATTCTAAATGTGTGCAAAAATTGCCCAGGTAACCACAGTTTCAGGGTTTGTTTACGGACTACTCAGTACTATTGGTCTTTACATTTCTAAGAGGTCAGAACTCTGTTTAAGAGCAACGAGAGGGAGGGGATATATGTATATTTATAACTGATACACCTTCCTGTACACCAGAAACTAACACAGCATTGTAAAGCAATTAAACTCAAATTAAAAAATAAATTAAAAAAAAAGAACAATGTAAAAGAATGTCACATTGTAAATTTTCTAGGTATTTTGTTTTTGGAGATCTTTTTCATGATACCTAGTTTTTGCATATTTGCTGAAAGTATTAGGGGCAAAGGGTTTGAGAAAGACATTTCTCTTATTCCATAACTACATTAAAAAAAAAAGGCAAAGGAAAGACAGAAAACAAAGGGGAAAGTCCTAAAGGAAATAGGACTCTCTGTCTACCTCTACCACTCTAACTAAATTTGTTATCCTTTCCAAAACATTCACTGATGCATCTCCCCTGTGTATACACAATTTCATGTTTTCTTGAAAATACATTTTATATACATCTCTCAGGTCAGTTCAGTTCAATTTAGTCACTCATTCGTGTCTGACTCTTTGAGACCCCATGAATCGCAGCACACCAGGCCTCCCTGTCCATCACAAACTCCCGGAGTTTACTTAAACTCATGCCCATCGAGTCGGTGATGCCATCCAGCCATCTCATCCTCTGTCATCCCCTTCTCCTCCTGCCCCCAATCCCTCCCAGCATCAGCAGGGTCTTTTCCAATGAGTCAACTCTTCGCATGAGGTGGCGAAAGTATTGGAGTTTCAGCTTCAGCATCAGTCCTTCCAATGAACACCCAGGACTTATCTCCTCTAGGATGGACTGGTTGGATCTCCTTGCAGTCCAAGGGACTCTCAAGAGTCTTCTCCAACACCACAGTTCAAAAGCATCAATTTTTCAGCACTCAGCTTTCTTCACAGTTCAACTGTCACATCCATACATGACCACTGGAAAAACCATAGCCTTGACTAGACAGACTTTTGTTGGCAAAGTAATGTCTATGCTTTTTAATAGGCTGTCTAGGTTGGCCATAACTTTCCTTCTAAGGAGTAAGCGTCTTTTAATTTCATGGCTGCAATCACCATCTGCAGTGATTTTGGAGCCCAAAATAATAAAGTCTGACATTGTTTCCACTGTCTCCCATCTATTTCCCATGAGGTGATGGGACCAGATGCCATGATCTTAGCTTTCTGAATGTTGAGCTTTAAGCCAATTTTTTCACTCTCCTCTTTTCCTTTCATCAAGAGGCTTTTTAGTTCGTCTTCACTTTCTGCCATAAAGGTGGTGTCATCTGCATATCTGAGATTATTGATATTTCTCCCAGCAGTCTTGATTCCAGCTTGTGCTTCCTCCAGCCCAGTGTTTCTCATGATGTACTCTGCATAGAAGCTAAATAAGCAGGGTGACAATATACAGCTTTGACATACTCCTTTTCCTATTTGGAAACAGTCTGTTGGTCCATGTCCAGTTCTAACTGTTGTTTCCTGACCTGCACACAGGTTTCTCAAGAGGCATGTCAGGTGGTCTGGTATTCCCATCTCTTTCAGAATTTTCCACAGTTTATTGTGATCGACACAGTCCAGGGCTTTGGCATAGTCAATAAAGCAGAAATACATGCTTTTCTGGAACTCTCTTGCTTTTTCGATGATCCAGTAGATGTTGGCAATTTGATCTCTGGTTCCTCAGCCTTTTCTAAAACCAGCTTGAACATCTGGAAGTTCTCGGTTCATGTATTGCTGAAGCCTGGCTTGGAGAATTTTGAGCATTACTTTACTAGCGTGTGAGATGATTGCAATTGTGTGGTAGTTTGAACATTCTTTGGCATTGCCTTTCTTTGGGATTGGAATGAAAACTGACCTTTTCCAGTCCTGTGGCCACTGCTGAGTTTTCCAAATTTGTTGACATATTGAGTGCAGCACTTTCACAGCATCATCTTTTAGGATTTGAAATAGCTCAACTGGAATTCCATCACCTCCACTGGCTTCATAGTGATGCTTTCTAAGGCTCACTTGACTTCACATTCTAGGATGTCTGGGTCTACATGAGTGATCACACCATTGTGATTATCTGGGTCGTGAAGATCTTTTTTGTACAGTTCTGTGTATTCTTGCCACCTCTTCTTAATATCTTCTGCTTCTGTTAGGTCCATACCATTTCTGTCCTTTATTGAGCCCATTTTTGCATGAAATGCTCCCTTGGTGTCTCTAATTTTCTTGAAGAGATTTCTAGTTTTTCCCATTCTGTTGTTTTCCTCTACTTCTTTGAATTGATCACTGAGGAAGGCTTTCTTATCTCTCCTTGCTATTCTTTGGAAGTCTGCATTCAAATGGGAATATCTTTCCTTTTCTCCTTTGCTTTTCGCTTCTTTTCACAGCTATTTGTAAGGCCTCCTCAGACAACCACTTTGCCTTTTTGCATTTCTTTTCCATGGGGATGGTCTTGATCCCTGTCTCCTGTACAATGTCATGAACCTCCGTCCATAGTTCATCAGGCTCTCTGTCTATCAGATCTAGTCCTTAAATCTATTTCTCACTTCCACTGTATAGTCATATACATCTCTAGATACCTAATAATCCATATACTAATTGAAATGACTATACAGTGTTCCACGTTAGTGATGCAGAATAGTTGCATAAATATATTCTTCCAAGATGTTTCTAATATTTTACTAGTATGAATAGACTCTATGAACACCTGAAATATTTGCCTTTTTAAAATTTATTTTTATTATATGTATATTCCTAAGTAAGTTGTTTTCCTGAGGTGTATTTTGGAAGGTTGCAGACAGAGAACCGGTGAGGCTGTGTGTGTGCGTGTGTGTGTGCATGCACCCATGTGCACGCTCAGTCCTGCCTGACTCTTTGTGGCCTCAAGGACTGTAGTCCACCAGGCTCCTCTGCCCATGGAATTTTCCAGGCAAGAATACTGGAGAGGGTTGCCATTTCTTTCCCCAGGTTAGCTTTCCAACCCAGGAATCAAATGTGCGTATCTCGTGTCTTCTGCATTGGCAGGCAGATTCTTTACCAGTAGCACCACCTGGGAAGCCCCTCTGTGAGGCTAGAGTCTTAGAAATATTTTTACTGCCTACTATATAGGAATGGATTAAAATAGGAACTGATATGCATGCAAAATTACTGTATCAAGTCAAGCATCCTTTTTTATAGTATAGATAATGTAATTTACTTTGAACATTATATTGTTCTCATAACAGCCCAGAAAGAGTTGAATAGATCAAAGTTTTTAAAATTTCTATTCAATTCCTAGAAAGGTCATCTGTAAACTAACATTATTTGTTTAAGAGCATATACATTTAATGCTGAAAAACTACTGATAGCATGAAGATGAATGCATACAGAATCTCAGTGGCCACAGAAGTCTGATTTTCCAGCTACATCATTAGCTGCATGAGCAATTCAGTCTGAAAATCATTATTCTCACTGATAAATAGGGGAATTTGTAATCTCTGAGATTCTTTGTAAATTCCAAGTCCTAAAAGATTACTGCAAAAAAGGCAGACTCAGTAATTTTATTTCCACCAAGTTCCTTTCATTTTGAATATAGACGACTGATCTTATTAAGCAAGCACTGGAAACAAAGGGTGAAATTTCTAGATTCCCTTTCCGAGTGACCCAGCCATTCACCCAGTGAAATTAACCAGAAACCTAAGAGCCTTTCAACCCTGCCGAGTTACCGCAATTCCTCATCCACTTGGATTTAAATCCTATAAAAATGTCCTTAAATCTTCAACTCCGTACTCACCCATTTCCTCCCATTGGTACTACTGTAGTAGCCTGTTTGCTCCTGTTAGTTCTCTCCACATAGTAACTCAAAATGCACATCTGATCATGTTCCTCTCCAGACCAAACTTGCCATCCTCTTAGCCTATATGATGAGCTGTCAAGACTTGACACAGCAAACAAGTGTCCTCCCAATCTGGTTCTCATCCTTTATCCCTTCTTTCTCTCCCTCTTCTCTTCTCTTCTCTGTCTGTCTCTTTCTTTTGGCTGCTCTATGTTGCTGGAGTCCCCAAGCCAAGGTGCAGTGAATGGCACCACCCTGTCCAGGTATACTGACAGAAGCCTGGGAATGTTCCTTGACATCCTTGGATTTTTACCTCACATTCCAAACAGACATATGAAGTCCAAACAATTGCCAAGTCCTTTAAAATATCTCTGCAACTGACTGTCTTCTCTCCACCCGTGCTTAAACCATCCTAACCAAGCCATCTTTCTCCAACAGAAACAGTGCAATTAACTACTCACTTACACAAGCCTCCTGAAGAAGGGAAGAAGACATTGGAATAGTTCAGGCAAGGTCTCAGATAATAAAGATTATGCAGTGACACTACTTTTCTCATCACACAAGCCAACTATGGGATCTTTCCACGGCATAGATCCCATGTGTATATATTTCAAAGTTAGTTTGTGCGTGCTGTCGTGTCCAAATCTTTGTGACCCCGTGGACTGTAGCCTGCCAAGCTTCTCTGTCCATGGGATTCTCCAGGCAAGAACACTGGAATGGATTGCCATGACCTCTACCAGGGAATCTTCCCGACCCAGAGATCAAGTTCATGTTTCTTATGTCTCATGCATTGGCAGGTGGGTTCTTTACCAGTGAGCCACCAGGGAAGCCCTTTGTAAAGTCAGTACTTTCACTAATGACAGTACTTGCAAAGAATGAGGTGCTCTAGAATTAGTTTGTAAGGTTCTGGGAAAAAAGAGTATTTTTAAGTTTTCTGGTGATTTATGACTGCAGTCACAAAATTAAAAGACTTGCTCCTTGGAAGAAAAGCTATGACTAACATAGACAGTGTATTAAAAACCAGAGACATCACTTTGCTGATAAAGGTCTGTCTAGTCAAAGCTATGGTTTTTCTAGTTATCATGTATGGATGTGAGAGTTGAACTATAAAGAAGGCTGAGTGCTGAAGAATTGATACTTTTCAACTATGATGCTGAAGATAACTCTTGATAGTCCCCTGGACAGCAAAGAGATCAAACCAGTCAATCCTAAATGAAATCAACCTTGAATGTTCATTAGAAGGACTAGTGCTGAAGCTGAAGCTCCAATACTTTGGCCACTGATATGAAGAACTGACTTCTTGGAAAAGACCCTGATACTGGGAAAGATTAAGAGCAGAGAAGGGGGCGGCAGAGGATGAGATGGTTGGATGATATCACTGACTCATGGACATGAGTTTGAGTAAACTCAGGTAAACAGTGAAGGACAGGGAAGCCTGCTGTGTTGCAGTTCATGCGGTTGCAAAGAATCAGACACAACTTCGTGACTGAACAACAACAATTTGTAGATGACTTTCTTTTCTGTTTTCTGACTTTGGGATTATGGCTATAAACATCTAAACCAATACAGAGCTTTCAGGGCTTCCCTGGTGGCTCAGATGGTAAAGAATCTGCCTGCAATGTGGGAGACCTGGGTTCAGTACCTGGGTCAGGAAGATTCCCTGGAGAAGGAAATGGCAATCCACTCCAGTGTTCTTGCCTGGAGAAGCCTATGGACAGAGAAGCCTGGTGGGTTACAGTCCATGGGGTCGCAAAGAGTCAGACACAACTGAACGACCAACACACAGACATAGAGAGCTTTAAAGAACATGCTGGAAATTACTCAGGATTTAATCTGAGTCTCCATATTTTTCCTCAGATTAAATGCATACTAGTTAACATAACTATGTCATGATTTTAAACTTTATGCAATTCCTGATTTATATAAAATAAGTCATCAAGCCATATTTTCTTCTCATATTTAGTTTTTTAAGTAACCAGAAAACAATGTTTCTGTAGTCTGCTGTATATTTCACACTTAAATTTAAGTTCTAATATTCCTATCAATTAACTTTTTCTTCTGAGATAAAACCAAAAGTCATATCTTAATAACTGTGTGAGATGAAAATATTTAATTGTGAAGTCAAATTATCTTCCTCAGAATGATGACATATTTATCCTTCCTCAAAAATCTCAAGGTTGTGACCACTGTTTCTAACAATAAAATGATTTCAACAGAAATAAGCGACTACAGTGTATATAAGAAGCTAGAGCATAACTGCTCAGTGATTTTCTGAGATCACACCATTAAGATTATGTGTTTTAGCATTTTCAGACACTGTTCTCTTTACTTAATTTATTATCACTCAAAATTCTATTATCATTTAGAAAACTTGTTTGCATTTACAATTAAAGTCATTTTCTTTAAAGGAAAGATTTAATTTTTAAAAAGCTTGAACTGTCACACTTGACAGAGTGCTTCTTGCTTCAGATCATACCTGTCTTCACAAGCTTTTGGGTAGGTAACTGGAAGAAGGTTGCAAGTTTTAAATGTTAAAGTCACTACTGCATGGCCAGTATTGAGCCAGATTTTAAGTTGGCTATTTTTATAAAAATAGAAATATCTTTTATAAAATAAAAAAGCTCCTTCTTCAGAACATATGAAAGTATACTTTTCCTTCCTAGTCAGGCATGAGGAAACACAGACATTATAAACGCCGACAGACGGCCACCTCAAAGTCTACAAGTCATTTGCCACAAGTGTCCCTGTGTTTCTGTCACTTAATTCAGACACAACGGTCTCTTCAAGCAGAGTAATTTGTTCTTCCTTTTACTCCTATGACAGACAAAGCTTTCATTTCTTTCGTTTATGCCCGATATACTTACTGCTTCAAGGAACACTTATCAAATCAGTTCCTCGGGGGGCAGACATAGTCAGTGCCCTGGCAGACACATAGCGCAGAATGGAAGAGAGGCAATCAGGATCACTGGAGGCTAAAAACAGATGTGGCCTTGCGAGAGGTAAGTGAAGACTTCCAGGCAAAGCTGAAAGAGAAAGACTTCGATCTGGTTCACCATGGGGTGGTGTGCGTGGAGCAGATGATGGTGTGAGTGGCGAAAGATGAAGCTGGAAAAGAAGTCAGGGTCACACTGTTGTTGTTTAGTCATTAAGTCATGTCTGACTCTCTTGAGACACCATGGACTGTAGCCCGCCACTCTCCTCTGTCCATGGGATTCTCCAGGCAAGAATACTGGAGTGGGTTGCCATTTCCTCCTCTAGGGGATCTTCCCAACCCAGGGATAAAACTTGCATCTCCTGCACTAGAAGTTGGATTTGTTTCCACTGAGATACCAGGGAAGCCCCAGGGTTAGATTCCACACGAAAATATTATGCACCTTGGGCTTTATTCTCCAGGCAAGAGGCAGCTATGAAATGTTTAAAATAATGAAATCATAAGATCATATTTGCCTTTTAGAAATATTATTTCAAGCAAGGTGAGAATGACAAGTGAGATGAGAGCCAGTCTGGAAGATGGAGAGTGACTAAGAGATATGGCAGTAGAATATTTAAAAGGTGTTGGATCCACAGATTAGGGCTATCCTAAACCACAAGTGACTATGGAAATTAATGACTTCCTGAGAAACAAGAAGTGACAGAACTGATTTATTTTTTTTTTTTGGAAGTGGAAGCAAGGGAAGAAAAGTAGTCAAGGATGTTTGCATTTTGAAGTTGAACATCTGGTGGTGTCTTAATTAAGAAAAACAGTCCCTAAGAAAAGTTTGTGGATAAGAAGATGAGAGATGGCTGCAAATATTGACTTTGAGGTGTGTGAATGACACTATTAACGTGGAGCTGTCTACTAAATGGTTATGAACACACGTCTGAATCTCAAGAGCCACGCCTGGGCTTAGCACAGAGATGGTGTATGAAGCCCAACGCCCAAGAATACGCAGGCACAGGGACCTTCTGTATATAGCACAGGAACTAATTCAGTATCTTGTAACACTCTATAGTAGAAAAGAGTCTGAAAAAGGATGTGTGTGTGTGTGTGTAAACATATATATGTGTGTGTGTGTGTGTGTATGGACTTCCTGTGTGGCTCAGATGGTAAAGCGTCTGTCTGCAATGCAGGAGACCAGGGTTCAGTCCCCGGGTCAGGAAGATCCCCTGGAGAAGGAAATGGCAGCCCACTCCAGTATTCTTGCCTGGAAAATGCCCTGGACAGAGGAGCCTGGTGGGCTACAGTCCATGGGGTCACAAAGAGTCGGACACGACTGAGTGGCTTCACTTCATATATATATGAAGTGAGGTAAAGTGAAGTGAAGTGAAAGTTGTGTCCAACTCTTCGTGACTCCAAGGACTATACAGTCCATAGAATTCTCCAGGCCAGAACTGGAGTGGGTAGCCTACCCCTTCTCCAGGGGATCTTCCTGACCCAGGAATAGAACTGGGGTCTCCTGCATTGCAGGCGGATTCTTTACCAACTGAGCTCTCAGGGATATATGTATACACACATGTATTTGTATAACTGCATCACTTTGTTATACATTCAAAACACTATAAATCAACTGCACTTGACTAAAAATAATTAAAAGAACATGTAGGCAATTAGCATCATATGCACAGTGATATAACATTTTCTGGAGGGCATTATATAGCAACTCTAACATGTAACCACTTCAACTGAGAAATTTCACTTCTAGGAATTTTATAAAAAAGAAAAAAACTTTCAGAAACATAAGAATAAGGGTGTGCAAAGAGAGAATTATAACAAAAAACAGAAAAATCTAAATGACCACCAATATTATATTGGTCAGATAATTATGCTATATTTAATCAATAAAACCCTACTTAGCTTTTAAAAAAATAATGAGATCTACACACATTGAAATGAAAGGTTGTCAGGACATTTTTGAGTAAATGAAATACTTGTTTACATGTTTTATATAAATAGCAACTAAGCTCTCATTATGTGCCAGGTATCGTTATAAATGTTCAGTGTATATGAAGTCACCACATCTTCAGAACAACCCTATGAGGTATGCAGTATTATTTCTACATTACAAATAAGGAAACTGCGGTACAGAGTGGTGAGGTCATTTGACTAATGTTGCAATGCCAGTAAGTGCCCAAGCCAGGATTCAAATCCATACAAGGAGTAGAGTCTATGAATTATCTGAGATGAAAGCTTCTGCCTTGCCCCAGAATGAAAACCAGAAAAACTAACCTGAGTTATAGGAAAGTCAAGAACATTACAGTCTCATGACCTGAGTTAGTAGATCAAGAATCATGATCACTGAAAACTCTGATATTTTTACCTAGAATAAAATGCACAGGGAAAAATACATTAAGCTGTTCAAATTGGTTTACTCAGGGGGAAGGAAAATAAAAAGGCAAACTTTTTAAAACCTTCTTCATTCTCTGAATTTGTGTGCGACAAGCAAATATTATTTTTGTATAATTAGAAAGAGAATGAAGCAGGAGAAAAAGTGCATTACAAATTCATTTCAGATCATATGTGCTGTGCTGAGTCGCTCAGTCGTGACTGACTCTTTGCAATCTCATGGACTGTAGCCTGTCAGGCTCCTCTGTCCATGGGATTCTCCAGGCAAGAACACTGGAGTTGGCTGCCATCCACTGTTCCAGGGCATGTTCCCGACCTGAGGATGGAACCCAGGACTCCCACATTGCAGGCCGATTCTTTACCATCTGAGCCTCCAGGGCAAAAAGCCCTTGGTTCCCTTGTGTTACATTTAGTTCAATGCTTTGCAAATGTCATCACTTAGGTTGTAGTATATAGCCAAGCCTTAGCAGGGCTATTTAATTGTTTTTTCTTTCCTGACTTCACACTACAGATGTGCAAGACCTAGAACCCACGTATATTTGAAGATTTGTTGTGTAGAGGGGCTGCATATAGAAAAGCATATACTGATTGGGAAAAGCCAAGTACACAGTTTTGGCAGATCTAGCGTTGTATTTGTCAAATATGAACAACCTTGAACGCTGAGAGTGGTCAAGGAGAAACTGATCCACTGGGAGAAGTAAATAAACCTTCAAGGAATCAAGTTATAATAAACACAAAAATTAAGTTCCTATCTCCTTGAAGATGATATATTGTCAACTACTGGGCAGAGTTCAAAAGAAAAAAAGAACGGATAAGGCTTTTATTCACACTTCTTATTTCTATAGGGGCTGTATGATTTTATTATATTTAAAATTTTTCTTTATTTTTTTGATGCTATAAAGTGTTCTTTCCAAAAGGGAAAAATGTACTTAAAATGAGCAGGAGATGAATTTTACCTGCAACCTGTAAGACTTATCTTACTAAATGGAATACCTTTGTTGTATTGGGCGTGACTTCCAAAATCCAAAAACACATAAGGATTATTAAATTAAGAAGACTCAATTAATATACTTTGAAGAATTAGTCATTTTAAGCCATTTTGAACCTTTCAATTTATAACAGAAAAGACACAAAGATATAGATTACATACAGAAAAATAAATTGGATGAGACTGTATGCTCTCAAAAACTATCCTGTTGAGGACAAAAATTATGGGTTATTTTAACTTCCTTCTTTTGACTTTTCTACATTTGCCAATAAACTTATTTTAAAAATTGGAAAACTGTCAATAGCAAGCAATATATTAAAAAATATATATCACTAAAATATCAAAATATTTCCATTTAAAAGATATATGACATAATATATGGATTTATACAGAGTTATGATGTGAGTGTTTAAACTACTCTGCCAGTGAGTAACAAGATGAACTTCTGAAAGAAATCCATAGACTAAGGTAGAGATAGAAAAAGAGCTCTAAGTAGGGGGAAAATTGGCTCTCAAAGTTAAACATGGATGCAGTCTTACTGCTTTCAATGAATACATTTGAATCAGTCATTCCCTTTCATAAAAAGAAATAAGAATATTATTTTAAGCATGAAAGTAAAGATTTTGAAAATAAGTATCTTTGTAACTGCTGCCTAGTCTGTTCATATGTTACTGGAGAAAGTACATAAAAAGAAGAGCTGAAAAAGCTTGACTCCTTTGCTTAGACATCTCAGCTTTATACCACTAATGAAAAACGTTAACTTATGTTTTAACTCCTATTAAGCAGCGGTTAGCAATTCTATCCTGAAGAATACATTTCAAAGCTAGTGGTATGATTTTGAATCCAATTCTCCCATTTCTGGTTTACTGGATGTTTATTACACTCTAGGCTACAAAGAACATCTTTCCCTAATGTGATATTTCTCCTTTTAATCCAAGAAACCACTTAGAGAACTAGGAAATTATACTGATTTTTCTGACAATAATAAGGAAAATTGATCTCATAAAAGGTAAGGCTGGTGTGTTTAACTATTCATATTGTTTTACTTTCCTTCAGAAAATTCCTTTAAATTCTAGTATATACTCAAGTGTTGTAGGCTCAAAAACAGGCTATAACATTTCTATGGGTAAAATTTTACTTTGCTTTCCTTTTGACTTTTCCAAATAATTTCTTTCTCTCTTCTATTAGAAATTGTGGGGCTGTCAATGTTGATAATCAACATTATCAACAGATTGAGGGAGCGCATTGAGGGGGTGAGGGTAGTGGAGGAAAAGACATGGTAGATACTCAAGGTAGGCATTTGACACTAAAATCTCTTGCAGGGAGTCAGCTGTGAGTTTGTCCTTAATGAACAGGTAGATCACAGGGAATTAATACTCTTGAGAAGTGAACACTGCCTGTCATTGGCTTTTCTTCTTTACAAAGGCTCTTGGTTTTCATGAGGTACCTTTTTATCTTAATGAAAGGGCTATGCCTTCAGGTCATGATCCTGCTCAGTGAAAGTTCTGGCTGAATCTGAGGTTCCAGCTGAGTGTTGTCATGGTAATTTTCCCTTTCTTTTAAGTAATACTGGAACTAAAGAATTGATTCATATTTTGAGAGAGGAATCTATAAGCTTCTAAACAGTCTAGGTAAATCACCAAATCCAAGAACATGTAAGTGTTTGATGAACAAATGAATACATGGGTTACAAACAATGCGATTTTGGTCTTTTAAGGTAATACACACACACACACACACACACACACACACACACACACACACATGCATATACATACGTTATCTACATATACATGTATATATATATGTGTGTGTACACATACATTACTAAAAAGACCAAAATTAGGATTTTTGTAAAAAGAATATAAATTTATACACACCTATATGTACATAACTTTGCTATACACCTGAAGCTAATACAACATTGTAAGTACACTATATTTTAATAAGATTTTTTAATGGTTAAATGGATAAAATGATAAATTTTATATGTAACCAATATTTTATTACAACAAAGACCTTAAAAAACAAGCCCACCAAAAAATAATATGAGTAATTTACATTTTGGTTCTTAAAATGCCTCATCTCTAAAGCATGAAAAGCTCTATAATATGCTTGGTTTTTATTCATTCATGTTATTCAGGCCCAAGCTTTTCCAGATCAAAATTCTTACTGCTTTATCACCATCTTTGGTTCCATTTTATAACAATTTAATGAGTGAGAGATTCTTTAAAGAAAAATTTCCATGTAACAAGACGTAATGCTTTTCCTCTGTATTACAACAAATATTCCTTTGCATACATTTTCTTTCCTTTTGATAGAGGCTAATTGAGGTTCTATGCAGTTTTCAAGTTTAACTCCCCTGTGCCGCTATTCCTGTTTCTAGCCTCCACACCATTCTGGCCTCTCCCAGCACTATTCACCTACATTTGTATCAATGGTTCTCAACCCTAGACACACATCAGTCTCACCCAGGAAGCTTTTAAAACTTAACAATGCCTGGGCTCCATTCCCAGGACTGACTTAAATATTTTAAAGCTCCAAAGGTGATTCTAATTTGCAGCCAAGGTTGAGCACCCCTGCTCTATATAATACTGACCTCACTGCATTATGATTATTTGTGAAACTTCATCTCCCACTGAAGTTTTTGGCACTTTAAATCAGACTCGTGTGAATTCCAATGCCTGTTGAGTTTGATCTATGGAATCTACTCTGTGGAACACTCCAGAAGATCTAAAATTCAAAAAGACGTCATGTCTTAGTTAAGGAAATAACAAACTATTATAACAGTACTGGACTAAAACAAACCTAGCATACCATAACTGTGACCTAGGAAACTATATGGGAAGTAAAAATAAAACATTGGGATGAAGAGTCAGATCAACTTGATAAATCAGGAAGACATGATGGAGAAAGTAGAATCTTAGGATGGATTATGTGTAGAATTTCAAATAGGATTATGTATATGATTTTTACAGAGAGAAATGAAAAATAGCGGGGAGATAAAAACAGTAATTTTTTGTAAACAGCAACAGAGTAAGAAAAGGGGAAGAGATGGAAAAGTGAAATCCATTAATAAAATAGTTTCTGTACCATAAAGAAACAACTTCAAGAGAGGAGGAAATGAATGTAGAAAGTCAGTGGGGTGAAATCATGGAGGTTTTGAATGCTCAATGAATGAGCATGGATTCCTTGATGGTTTCTGAACAGGGACTAATGTACTGAGACATTTGTGCTTTAAAAAAAATCAATCTTCCTAATTAATTATCTTGTAGTCTTGAAAATACTTTTTATGTGATCTGAATTACATTATATGAATACTATAGGCAATGCTTTCTTATGCTAAAATGCTTTTCATTATGTGGTCAATGTATTCATCAAAAAATAGATCACGAAGGAACAGACACATAAATTACATCTGTTCCTAGATGATAGTATTTCATTGGCTTAGCTGAGAAGAAAATAAATGAAGGGGAAGTCGTAACAATAGCTGTGGTGGGTCTCCTAAAAATATCTAAAAGATGCAGCTATCTCTTTTTGGGCAGGGGAAGGGTTATCAAAAGAAAGAAAAGGTGAAGAAAATTTCTTTCACTTAATGCTATTTCCTGTCCTGCCAAATGTAAATACGGTCTCATATCATAAGTCATATGTATTTCTATATTACTGTTTGTGGCTGAAAAATGCAATATTTGTTGCTGAAAAGGTCTGCAGAAAATTATTTGATTAATGTGATATCACTTTAAGCTTGACATGTTTGCTCAGGTTATTGCTCAACTTGATGAAGAGGCTGATACTATACTCATCGGGGTATTGCCTCAACAAGCTGTATTTGTCCCATACCACTACCCTATAGAGAGTATTTTTAAGATCTAGGCTAAGCTATTGTTTTAATTTTAAAAATGGCATTTCATCAATAAAGTCATCAATAAAGCAATGGGATAAATAGCACATATGAAAAACCTAAAGCAAATCAACATTTACAAGCATTGGACTCACTTTTTTATTTTAGATTTGATCTTAGAGCTCTGTGTGTTTGTGGTATGTGTGTTTGTGAATGTGTGTGTGTGTTTATATATACATAAACATGCCAATGAAAAGTGAAGAACACTGGAGAATTCAGGTACTCATGCAGATATTTAAAGCTCAAAACATCAATGTTTAAATATACAACTTAACATTTGTCTTTGCCCATAGCATATAGTGATATTTTACGAAATTATATGGATAGATTCCATGTTTCACATACACTTGCTTTATGTGCTCAAGTAAATTCTATGTACCCTGTGGGCATTTTCAATCTTTTAATTGTATTATGCACTTTAAAAATTTGATTGCAAAAAATAGTAAATTCTCAAGATAGAGGCTTCTAGTTCTAGACAAGATGGAATAAACACAATCTATTTTACTTTTCCCTCTAACCACCAAAAACAAAACAAAACAAACTACTCTGTACAAAATATATAACTCATTTATCAGAAGACACCAAGAGGTGGAGAGAAGAAAACAGACTGGCTAGGAGCCTCAGGACTTAAGGAATGACATCATCATTATTTCCACATTTGCTTGATTTTTGTCCCTCTTTGCCTCCTAAACATTTCACTTTGGATAGAAGGGAAGCCCTCAGTGAAGCGAAAGGTCAAATAAACAGCACCCAAGAAAAGTCAAAGGACTAATTAAAGGGTAGCCCCACAGAACAGTAAGTTTTTAACCATAAATGCCTGAGGGTGAATATCACAAACATAATAGTACCCCTCCACTCAAAGGATGGTGCAGCGAGGGGATAGTGAGAAATATCCCTGCCTAGTAAAGCCCTCAGGCACAAACCTGTATTTCACTCTTCTTCTCATTTCAGTAAACAGATGGCATCCCCTTCCCCATGGGGTCTGTCACTGAACTGACATTCAACCTCCATGAATTAAATGAGAGGTGACCCTCCTCTCAGAGCCCCTAGTTGGAACTCTGATGTCCACTCCCTGTTCCAACAGTAATGCAACAGAACCACTTTCTGCAGCAGAAAGGTTTGGGGGAAGAGTGTGACTACTAGGGGATAACACTAGGGAGTTTCTATGTGATAATGGGATGGTTATTTACGATGACTATGGTGATGGTTAGTCCAATTTACATCTGTGATACAACCTTACAGAACTATATTCCCTACCCACTGAAAAATTAAAACCAAAATAAAAAACTGGAAAAATCTTAATAAGAACACTAGCTAATTTAAAAGTATTATACAAGTAGAAAGATAATTTCTTTAAAACAAGAAAGACATATATATTATTATGTACACACACACACACACACACACACATATACACATTGCTAGCTTGTACATTTATATAACAGTACATCAGTTATACAATTCCAACTTATTTTAAATGCCTTCTTCCTGAACATCTGGACAGTGAATAACAAATATGTTATGTGATAAAGCTTTTTAAAAATGGTTTTAGTTTTGCCACTCAGATTATTTCATACTATTACTAAACCAACTATGACTAAAGAATAATTATTTCCCCCTAACTTTCAAAATTGGAGGTTTTTTTTTTGGCTGCCTGTGCACCTTGTGGGATCTTTGTTTCGTGGCCAAGGACTGAACATGTGACCCCGCCATGGTGGAAGTTCAGAATCCTAACCACTGGACAACCAGGAATTCCCCAAATATGAGCTCTTAATTCAAGAAGAGTAACTACTTGAAAGGGAAAAGAAAGTTACTCTTCACACTTGGATAACACTCTTTAAAATATACATGAGTATGGTCATAACCAGAGGATATAACAGGGTAAACTTGGTTGGTACATGTGGGGATAAACTACAGTACTAATGCAATATTTTAAAGTAGCTAAGAACAAAACACAAGGTTGAGAAAATAAATTAAAATTATAAACAACACCAACAATACTTCGGTTTTTGTGTCTCCTTTTCTGTAAGGAATAGGAAGTTTTCTCTTCTAACTTCATCACTTAACTAATAGAGTTCTGTATGGATGGCTTTTTTTAATGGAATAATTAAATAATAGGGCAGTTAAGTGCCTTGCCTCAGGCCACAGTGGAAATCACTAGTAGGGTCAGAGTCATAAATTAGGACTCGTGCTCTCCATTAAGTATCTTTGTCTTCACAGAAAATTAGACTATGCTTTCAGCTAAATATCTGTCTGAACATCACTCCATTGAGTTACAATCATTGATACTAGAATACTATTTATTAGTAGGATGGCTTCCAGAAAACTTTTCTGCTAACACAGTTCTACTCTATTAGTAATATGCTTAGCCATCACAGCCATTTCATTTATTTTAATTTCTGTTCAAGTTTTTTGTTTTTGAAATTCAACAACTCTAAGTTCCTGAATGGCATGGTTGGAGATGTCAAGAATTGTTCATTGTGATGGATCAAGCTTATTTATCCTAACTTGGTATACAAAAAACCTTCCCCAAAGGGAAGATAATCATGAATGCATTCTGTTGTCTATCACTTACTTTCTTCTTTCTGCTTCGAATCTATGTAGGAGTTTCCGAAGACCACCATTCTTAAATCCCTGAAAATGGGCAGCTGGGGCTCCCACGGTGATGACGTCGTAGAGAGCATCTGTAACAAGAATGGACACGGAGATGAACACCTTGCAAACACTTATCTCCAGCATGCTGTTTGCATTGAAGCATTCACACTGTGGGAAGTGTGAGGAATTATTCTGTTTAATTTTGCAGGAATAACAATGAACCCACATCTCAAGGGGGCAAGACGAGCTAATCAATCTTTCTAAAAGCCACCTGTGTACCTAAACAAGTTATAATATTTGCTTGATTTATGACTACATCTTAATTATATACTACCGTGTAGAACAGCATGTTCTCTCATTCTTCTATATACTTACTGAGATAACACATTAATTGGTCTTTTGTGTATTTTACTTCATTGTGTTTTGCATCATTTAATTTGCAATCATATTGAAATTCAACAATAATGAACAATCTTTCAACCAAAAGTTGCAGAGAAAAGAGCCAAAATATTATAGTACTTTGACTCAAGGACAAAACAGTACTAGTGCCTTTAAAAAAATCTATACACCACAGTTTTTTGCCTGTGTATACTACATCACACAATTTTGAATGCATGCAATTGAATTTTGCAATTTCCTTAGGTGGCATAGAAAGAAAACACAAGATGTCTTGATCTGTTTTCCAGTGAGATACTTTGCTTTTTCTAATAATAAAAAACCCATACATTTAAATTGAAACTCAATCCTTTGATCTTGAAAGCCATAAAGTTTGATACATATTAAGTTTACCACTTCAAAACATGCCATCATTTTACATTCTAATGAAAAGTATCCCTATAAGAAGAAAGACAAAGTGAAAGCCCTCTTGTTAAACCACACTTTATTTGAGAAATCTAATTTCATAGTAGATCCTTTTCAAATTGACTTTGATATTGACACCTTGGTTGTTTTTCCAATCTCATTTACAGGGAAAACATAGATTATTTTATTAGCTTCAGGTAAATACCATCACTTTTTCATAGTGGTTCAAGCCAAATACACCTGAAACAGTAAATTTTTTAAATAAAATACGTCCTCAAGTGAAAAGACTTCAGCTAAATTCAGAGAACTCAAGGTCACAAAAAAACCCCAGAAGTACAACCCAAACTAAACAGCCACTAAGGCAGATACTGAACAGTCACTTAATGGACTGTTGGAGTGCTGAGCTTGTCTTCTTTTAAAAAGTCACTAATCAACTGAAAGTCCTGCTAAGTCACTTCAGTTGTGTCCAAGTCTGTGAGTCTCTATGTACTGCAGCCCACCAAGCTCCTCTGTCCATGGGATGCTCCAGGCAAGAATACTGGAGTGGGTTGCCGTGCCCTCCTCCAGGGATCAAACCCACATCTTGTATATCTCCTGCATTGGCAGGTGAGTTCTTCACCACTAGCACCACACCTGGAAAGCCATCTTTTCTTAAACTAGCAACATATTAGATTTGTGTGAAATTTAAGATTTCTTAGTCCAGAGGATTTTAACCTAAGACCTAAGAAAAGGATTCTAAGGTGTCCAAGAACAGATGTTGATTGTCTTAGTGACTCCGTTCTCCTTCATGGAAGGGGGATCACAGCTTTCTCAAGTGATCATGTGATCACTCAAAACTGCCAACACTAAATTCTAGTCCACTTTCACTTATCTGATGAGAAACCTGAGGACCCTGAGTAGTTGTCTGCTTCATCCAAAGTCTTAAAGACCTTATACCCAGGGATTTCTGGAATGGAGAGTGAGGAGTTTGTTCCTGATGGGACTGTAAGTCCGTGGCTCCATATAACAGCTCTGCTAGGTATAAGTTGTGCAACACTGGGAAAAGTATACAATCTCTCTATGACATGGTTCTTCTGCTAGAAGATGGAGTGGGAAGTAGTTACAAGAAGTTAGCATTCAGTAAGTACTGGCTATGATTATTTTCCCTATTAATTAAGCATAGAAGGCTGATAGTTCAACTTTTGCTATTTCTCTAAAAAAAAGTAAAAATTTTAGTCTGAAAAGGAAAGTGATAGTGAGGCTCAGTCTTCTAAATAAAATAGTTTGTGCATCAATTTAAACTACCTGTGGGTCGGGGGTGGGGGTGGGGGCATGATGCTGCAATGAATTACACTACATTTCTGCTAAAACCTGGGTGATCAGCAATAGCAACAATATACCAAAGTGACTAAAAACATGTGGATAATTCCACATGTCTGAAGCACAAATTAAACATATTCCGAACTCAGTTTTCCAAAAGAGACATCTATGATTTTTATTAGATCCAAGAAAACTTGTGGCCTTTCCAACACCACCCAACAAGAAGAGGAATGATGAGGGAAGTCGATATCTGAGGGAAGAGAGAAGTTTTTATTTTGTTTTGTGTTTTTTAAGAGAGAAGTTTTAATTGATGGAGATTAACCTGTGGAGTGGTCATGTATGGATGTGAAGAAAGCTGAGCGCCAAAAAATTGATGCTTTTGAACTGTGGTGTTGGAGAAGACTCTTGAGAGTCCCTTGGACTGCAAGGAGATCCAACCAGGCCATCCTAAAGGAGATCAGTCCTGGGTGTTCATTGGAAGGACTGATGCTGAAGCTGAAACTCCAGTACTTTGGCCACCTCATGTGAAGAGCTGACTCATTGGAAAAGACCCTGATGCTGGGAGGGATTGAGGGCAGGAGGAGAAGGAGATGACAGAGAATGAGATGGCTGGATGGCATCACCGACTTGATGGGCATGAGTCTGAGTAAACTAAGAGAGTTGGTGATGGACAGGGAGGCCTGTTGTGCTGTGATTCATGGGGTCACAAAGAGTCAGACACGATTGAGTGACTGAACTGAAGTGAACCTGTGGAAAATTCTTAAAGAGATGGGAATACCAGACCACCTTAACTGCCTCCTGCAAAACCTGTATGTCGCCAAGAAGCAACAGTTAGAACCGGACATGGAACAACATGGTTCCACATGGTTCCAAAGTGGGAAAGGAATACATCAAGGCTGTATATTGTCACCCAGATTATTTAATTTATATGCAGAATACATTATGTGAAATACTGTGTTGGACAAAACACAAGCTGGAATCAAGATTACAGGGAGAAATATCAGTAACCTCAGATATGCAGATGATACCATCCTTATGGCAGAAAGTGAAGAGGAACTAAAGAGCCTCTTGATGAAGGTGAAAGAGACTGCAAAAGCTAACTTAAAACTCAACATTCAAAAAAATTAAATCATGGCATCTGGTCCCATCACTTCATGGCAAATAGATGGGGAAACAATGGAAACAGTAACGGACTTTATTTTCTTGAGTTCCAAAATCACTGCAGATTGTGACTGCAGCCATGAAATTAAAAGGCACTTGTTCCTTGGAAGAAAAGTTATGATAAGTCTAGACAGCATATTAAAAATCAGAGACATTATTTTGCTGACAAAGGTCTGTCTAATATAGTGAAAGTGAAGTCACTCAATTGTGTCCAACTCTTTGTGATCCCATGGCCTGTAGCCTACCAGACTCCTCCATCCATGGGATTTTCTAAGCAAGAATACTGGAGTGGGTTGCCATTTCCTTCTCTAGGAGATCTTCTCCAGGGATTGAACCTGGGTCTCCCACATTGTAGGCAGACACTTTACCATCTGAGCCACCAGGAAAGTAAAAGTAAAAGCTATGTCTAGTAAAAGCTATGGTTTTTCCAGTAGTCATGTACAGATGTGAGAGTTGGACTATAAAGAAGGCTGAGCACCAAAGAATTGATTCTTTTGTACTGTGGTGTTGGAGAAGACTCTTGAGAGTCCCATGGACTGCAAGGAGATCCAACCAGTCCATCCTAAAGGAGATCAGTCCTGAATATTCATTGGAAGGATTTATGCTGAAGCTGAAGCTCCAGTATGTCAGCTACCTGACATGAACAGCTGCCCCATTAGAAAAGACCCTGATGCTGGGAAAGATTTGAAGGCAGGAGAAGGGGACGACAGAGGACGAGGTGGTTGGATGGCACCACTGACTCAATGGACATGAGTCTGAGCAAGCTCTGTGAAGGACAGGGAAGCCTGGTCAACAAGCTGGTCAACAACAGAACTGACTTACTTTTGCAAAATTTGCAAAACTATTTGTGACCACAAACATGGCGCTAAGGCCCCTTTTAGGGTCTTATAAAGAAGCCCATGCACAGGAAAAGGCTTGAACCTAAGCTTTGCTAGCTTCATGGAGAATCTGTCTCTTCAATCTATCCATAGTTTCAGGCATCCTCTGAAGCTACTTTCTAGGAACAGAAACTTTCTCTTTATTCATCCATCTCACTGAAATGTTGGGAATCCTAGTAATCTATTCAGGAACTAAGATACTTTGAAAGAGTAGACAAAGGAAGAGAACCAAGTGACTCAAACACGCTCCACTCAAAAAAGAGCCAATTATTTATCTTTAAGTCTAAATGAAGAAACTAGCATTCTTTAAAATCATCTACAGTTAAGAACCTCCAAAGTTATGAGCAAGCTCTTTCATATCCAAAATTCTGAATTTTACTCTTTTCTATTCTATTTTCTATTTATGAACTCATCTCTTTTAGGGTTTTAACCCTATATTTTTACAGAAGCCTATAAAATCTCCATCTCTGGCTAGTCTGACTTCTTCCACACTAAACTATCCAGTTCCTAACCTGTCTTATGAACATCTTCGAGTGTCAACCAGCTATTAAACTTAACTTGTTCTAGCTTAAAAAAAAAGAAAAAAAAACTCTTAGAAAACATGTATTTTGCATATTTACATTTTATAAAGATGAATTATTAAAAAACATATTAGTGATAAACTGATACAGCCACTATGGAGAACAGTAGGGAGACGCCTTTAAAAACTAAAAATGGAACTACTCTGTGATCCAGCAATCCCACTACTGGGCATACACCCAGAGTAAAGCATAATTTCAGAAGACACATGTGCCCCAGTGTTCATAGCAGTGCTACCCACAACAGCTGTGACAGGGAAGCATCCTCAACAGAGGCATGGATAAAGAAAATCTGGTGCATACATACAAAGTAATATTACACAGCCATAAAAGGAACAAAATTGGGTGATCTGAAGTGACATGGATGGACCTAGAGAGTGTCATACAGAGTGAAGTAAGTCAGAAAGAGAAACACAAATACTGCATATTAATGCATATATGTGGAATTGAGAAAAATGGTATAGATGATCTTATTTGCAAACCAGAAATAGAGACAGAGACATAGAGGACAAATGTATAGACCCAGGGGAAAGGGGAGGGATGGGATGAATTTTGAGGTTGGGATTGATGCATATACAATATTGATAGTATGTATAGATACTACAGTATAGATGACAAATGAGAACCTACTGTATAGCTCAGGGAACTCTACTCATTGCCATGTGGTAGCCTAAACAGGAAGGAAATCCAAAGAAGAGGAGGTAAACATATATATATATAAAAGGATTCACTTCATCAGAGAAGCTAACACAACACTGTAAAGCAACTATACTCCAATAAAATTTAATTTAAAAATAAAATAAAATTGAAAAATGTTATATATTCTAAAATGCTCACTGAAGTCAGTTATTCATTCTATTCAACAGCATATTTTAAATATATCCTAGGAGCAGTTTTATTCCTTTACATTTAGTTAGAATTAGCTGCAACTGATTGCTTTTCTCTAGGAGAAATCACATATACAAAAAAAGAATCAATCAAAACATTAAAATCCTAAGATAATCTGATCAGTGATATTTGTCTCATTTTAAGATGTTCCTCATTTTATCCTCCTTATATTATCTTTTGTGATATGAATAGCCCTTAATTTTCAGATTTTTGGTACTGAGACAATTATAAAAATATAGATGGGCATTTTATTTTATAGGAAAGTTAAGCATTTTATAGAAAAAGGTTTCCATTTTATAGGAAAAAAGTTAAACTTTTATAGGAAAGTTATTTTATATAAATGTTATAAAATCTTATTCTCTTTTAAAAAATAATATGCATATTTTCTTTGATATTTTATATTTCAAAAATTTGTTGGCTTTAGGAAAATGGCATCTCATGCACCATATGAGGAAAGTGGAGTTCAAGCTGTTGAGTCTCCTTAGCTAAAGATACTAGGTTGTTTGAAATCTAACAGTAGGGCTACCTTATAGCCTTTTAAAAGCCACTTATTAATAAAACAAGATAAGTCTATTTTTTCCCAGAAGATCTCTTTCAAATTCCTACAACTATAAAAATAGTGCTGATGAAAAAAAAAAATGTAGACCTGCTGATCTCATTTCAAAGAACAATTTAAAACATAAACCCTGACTTTAAAATGGCCCACAAAATGAATTGGATATGAATCACAAGACAATAGGGAATTTTAAGGGAAATCTGTTTCAAAATAGTCCGAGCAGGTTGGCATCACCATTAAAAGATAATTGTGCTTCATTGATAAGGTGATATACCCAGGCTCTTGAGATACAGAAACGCCGGAGCTCTTAATAGCTCCGCCTGCGTAGAGATTAGAAGAGTAAGGGGCAGAAAAGTCAGCCGACTCATTCATATTAAACAGTAAATCCAGGCCGATCTTGCACCTGATTCCAACTGCAGTTTTACAGTATAATATAGTAGTTTCTTTCCTTTTTTCCTTCATTTCTTCCCTCCTTTCTTTCTTCCTTCCTCCCTTTCTTTTCTATGTACTATATACCATTATATATGTATCACATATAAAATAACTTAAACATAGAATATCACAAGAATCCATAATGTATAATGTTCACAACTATTTTTCTATGAAAGGAAAATGTACTGGAGATGGAAACTGTCTCCTTCATCCCAGGGCTTTGTGTTATTGTAGTCAAAGCTGCTAAGATCCCTATAGTGGTAGCTATTCTATTTGCTGCGTATAAGCAAAGGATAAGGATGAAAAATTCACTCAATGGGCCTGGGGGCACCTGAAGTTAAATGAAGGTTATTTCATTTGTCAGTATGAGACATGACAACATTAGTTCCGCTCAGTTAGTTGTTTCAAGAGCTAGACATTAGCCTTGTCTTTGGTGAATCTTCTTGCTACTGTTTGCAAAACTAACTCTCCAAATATAGCAGATAGATTAATCAAATGTGCATAGATGCAATTTACTAATGGTAAGAATGAAAAGAGATGTAGACATTGAAATAATTCACCAGTGAAATACCAAGGCTTGGCGAATCTTACTTGCATCATTACCTTGCAAAATGTTGTCTGTAATTCAGCTAAATGTTCAAATCAGTAACTATAGATCTTAAATACATTTAACTATGATTCATTTAATCTGCTATTAAAAATATGCTATATAAGTAGAAAATCTGATTGACTACCATTTATAAACATTATACTTTGCAAATAAAGAAAATCAAAGCTCAGAAAGGTTATGAATTTGGTCAAACTAGGAAAAGTAAGGCATAGAGCCCCCAAAAGTCAGTCAAGTTTTTAATTTCTATGGTAATATAGAGTTGGTGAACTAGTCTAGAAAGCACCTACTTTAACTGAATTTCAATTTAAAATAATGTTTAAAATTACAAAATCATAAAATTTTAATACATACATATTTTATAATGTTATATGTAGGACTTGCATGTCTCATATATACATATATACATATATATGATATGTGAGTAGCCTTGGGGGAAAATTTATATGTAATAGAATTCAGTATTTTCAAATTAATTTTTGATTTAATTAATTTTAATTAATCTCTAGTCTCTTTGCACATTTTTTTCCTTAGGTGTTCAAAGAAAGAAATCAGTCTTTCTGAAAACATGTGAAAAACTCTCTAGTTGACGAGTTGTACCCTATTTCTCTCGCCTGCCAATGCAAGAGACACAGGAGATGTGAATCCGATCCCTGAGTCAGGAAGAGTCCTTGAAGGAGGAAACGGTAACCCACTCCAGTACTCCTGCCTGGAAAATTCCATGGGCAGAGGAGCCTGGTGGGCTACAGTCCATAGGGTCGCAGAGTTGGACATGAGTTAGCGCCTGAGCACGCACACCCTAGTTCTGTAACTTAAAAATCTAGCTTTACTCTCTACTGTTTGGTATTTGTCATCATAAATAAGAAATTCTTTTATACATCTTATTATGGGTTGAATTGTGCCCTCCCTCCCCTCAGAAAGGTATTTTAGACTATGACCTTAATTGGAAATAAGGCTTTCAGAGATGCAATCAAGTTGAAATAAGGTAATTAGAGCAGGTCCTAATCCAACATGACCTAATCTGGTATGTCCTTAAAGGGGACATTCGGACATTGAAGCAGACACAGAAGATGATATGAAGACATAAAGGGGAATGACATGCAAAGACCGAGGTGATATATCAACAAAGAAAACTAAAGAAAGCTAAAGATTAAGCTAAGATTAAGTTTCAGAGGAATCATGGCTCTGCCAACACCTTCATTTTAGCTCCCGGCCTTCAGTCATTACATTTCTGTTGTTTATGACTCCTGCTTGGTGGTACTTGCTAAGACAGCTGTAGGAAACTGATAAATATCTCACTAAACTAATCAGAAGAAATTTAGTTTGCTTTTTCAAATGTCTTTATTTTAGTTGCCAGTTCCTTTTACACTGCAGAAACAACAATTAAATAATTTAATGCCTTGTATCATACCAGTTCACTCTAGTCTATTTTCAGATATTACCCTGGGAAAAAACAGCATAATATAAATGGTTCTTTTGTTTTTAAGAAGTAAGTAGAAAGTAAAAGCCCACTTAGCTAATAATTCCACTTTGTATACTGGAAATATTTTAAGGATCACCACCAAATATTTGAATGGATATTTAAGTATAAATTCATATCAATTTGTCTTCAACAGACTATTTGGTTTAATGATACTGCTATCTATCCATAGCTGTAACTTGAGTTATCATTTTCTCTCTTCTTTTTATTTCATCTGTCATAGAACTTGCAAGTGATGATTTTTCCAAAATGCTTCTCTAAATCCTCATTTCTCTAAATGTGGCTGCTTTTTTGGTTGAAGATTTCAATGTGTCTTAATAGGCTCTAAACTGATCACTTTCCTCCAATTTTAACTGTCATGAAAAAACTGACAATTTGCTTTATTCCAGTGATGGCAACTATCACATGAATCACAAAAACTATTATTGTTGATTCTATATGTTTTATATGCTCTAGTTCACTTAATCAGGACAGGAACAACACTGCTTAGAAAGATTAAATAACAGGCTTAAGGTCAAACATAAAGTGGTAAAGCTGAAATTCTATTATACTTCAAAATATATAAACTTGGTACTGTATCATAAAAGCCTCTTCATATTGGCTATTAGAAAAAAAAATTACGTTGGTTGCCAGATAGATTTTGAATGCCCTAGTTTCTTTATGACTTTGTTTTTGATGATTTTTAAAAACCATTAGATGTTGTTATGTTCAGTAGCTCAGATGGTAAAGCATCTGACTGCAATGCAGGAGACCCGGGTTTGATCCCCGGGTCGGGAAGATCCTTTGGAGAAGAAAATGGCAACCCACTCCAGAATCCTTGCCTGGAAAATCCCATGGACAGAAGAGCCTGGTGGGCTGTACAGTCCATGGGGTCACAAAGAGTCGGACAAGACTGAGTAACTAACACATGTTCAAATTATTAATAGACACAAGTAATCAAGGAAGAGCTTCTAAACGCCTTAGGGCCAATCCATTTTGCTATTAATTCAGTGTTTTCATTTGACATAATTTTTGGTGAACAGGATGCATGTTAAAATTTCAGGTACTTGATAAGGTATATGATGATGCAATTACAATTATAATTAAATATAAATAATCAATATAATTATAATGTGTTTATAATACAAGAATGGGCTTCCCTGGTGACTCAGCTGGTAAAGAATCTGCCTGCAATGAGGGAGACCTGGGTTTGATCCCTGGGTTGGGAAGATCCCCTGGAGAAGGGAACAGCTACCCACTACAGTATCCTGGCCTGGAGAATTCCATGGACTGTATAGTCCAGAGGGTCGCAAAGAGTTGGACGTGACTGAACAACTTTCACTCACATCAATAATACAATCATATGTCAGAATGATTTTAATTACGTTTGAACTTGTATATTAACTAGTTGTGTATAGACAATCAGTATACACAAACTTATAAAAATTTTTTTGATTACAAAACTTCAGGTAATTTTAAAGTAGACAGGTTTCATTTTAACCTTTTAAAAAAAGTCTAACCTCTCTATTTTGAACTGTGGTGTTGGAGAAGGCTCTTGTTGGAGTCTCTTGGACTGCAAGGAGATCCAACCAGTCCATCTCAAAGGAAATCAGTTCTGAATATTCATTGGAAGGACTGATACTGAAGGTGAAACTCCAATACTTTGGCCACCTGATGAGAAGAACTGACTTATTTGAAAAGACCCTGATGCTGGGAAAGATTGAAGGCAGGAGGAGAAGGGGATGAGATGGTTGGATGGCATCACCGACTCGATGGACATGGGTTTGAGGAAGCTCTGGGAGCTGGTAATGGACAGGGAAGCCTGGCGTGTGCAGTCCATGGGGTTGCAGAGTCAGACATGACTGAGTGACTGAACTGATTGAACCTCTCTATTGTGAGAACGGCTGCAAAACTGTGTGTTAGAATGCTTCTGCAGATGCATCTGTGAATGACTATGTGCATGTTTGTATGTATATGTTGATAGACTTAGCATGAAAGAGTGACAATCTAAAGGAACTTTTGGCTATCTAGGAAGATGAGCAGGATGACCATAGAATTTATTATTCACACAGAGAGAGCTTTGAGAGGTAAAGGATGTGGATGGCATCATTAACAAAGCTGCTGGACAAGCATCATAATATGGTCCTTTCGCTGATAAATAGTGGCAGATGGTTCCCCCAAATATTCACAAAAAATGATACAGCAATAAGTTAAAGAAAAAGGGAAATGAGAAGAAAACTTAAAATATACTTCATACTGAGAAACGGCAAGGAATTATGTAGCAGCAACATCTTATCATTCACTCTACAGCTATTTAAGTATGTTATGAAAATGTATATGTATTTTCTTGAAAAATGTATCTCAAAACTGAGTACATCAAAATACTCTACCACTTTCTGATAAATCCACTTCTCCTAGAGAAGGGGTGATCCTGTTGATAGTCACCACTAAGTCAGACAAACAGCCTTTCAGTCCACCTTTGGACTTTGGTTTCTCAGGGTAGATACAAAATGAACCAGTCTTGTTTTACCTCTTTTTCTTATTCAAATAGTAGCACAATGCGAGGCTATTAGGAACTGCTGAACATACTCAGCTTCAATTGTTTCATCGTCATCTTTGTATAACTGCTAGAATTTTAAATTCTTCCAAAAGTCAAGCCATTTAAAGAAGTACACACCAACATGAATTGTCCATTGGAAATACTATATCCCTACCTTTCAAGCGGGGGCTGTGTACGTGCATTCTTTGCAGATGTAGATTTATTGGAACAAATTCTAATGTTTTTTCTCCTTTGCTGCTGCTTGATTTGAAAGAGGACCCTAGGTGGAAAAAAATTGAATATCATTAGTAAATAGGTATGTGCATGTGTGTGTGAGTGCACAAACAGATGTTGAAAAGTCCATCTGATATAAAAGTTCAGAAGAAAAATATTTCCTGCATGAGCTGCTTTTTTTCCCTCAGAAATTTAATTTTAAAAATTCTGTTACCCATAAATGATGCCACGAGGGAAAAAAGTACAATTTTTTCTTCTTTGCTTTTCATGCCAAGATGGTAGAGTTGAAAATTTAAAAAAAAAAAAATTGGCTTTTCTACATTCATAACAATACTTATGATTGCTTTCACATAACATACATGAAACTCATTTCACTTTGAATATGTGAAGTCATTGATTTCACACCTGTTTCCTTGCTGAGTTCTGTCAGAATGTCTTGGTACATATTCAGCATTTGATCACAGTGAGTAAGGACGTTTTTTCGTAGATTGTCCCAGTGTGGAGAAAGCTCACCAAGTTCTTTTAGCTCCTGGTTTCTGTTAAGTATGGAAAAGAAGAGAAAACATTGATGGTTAACTTAAATCCATCCATACAAAATGCTTTGTCAGGGTTGCCAAACTAATTGACTGACCATACCTTTCAGGAAAACTTTATGCTTATTAGGAAAAAATCATTTTAACACAAAGGAAGATATGAATCATTTAGCTCACACAAAAATTAAAAGTTCCGTACGCTCAGTCACTCAGTCGTGTCTGACTCTTTGCGACCCTACGGACCACAGCCCACCAGGCTCCTCTATCCATTGGATTTTCCAGGCAAGAATACTGGAGTGGGTTGTCATGCCCTCCTCCAGGGGATCTTCCTGACCTGGGGATTGAACCTGTGTCCCTGCGTTGCAGGTGGGTTCTTTACCACTGAGTCACCAGGGAAGCCCACGGTTCTATATATCAAGAAACAAAGTATATTTAATTTATTGACAAAAATTTCACAAAGATGACAAAGACTTACTACCCTTAATATATAGAGAGGCCATTCAGTTTTGTTTTTTTTTTAAATCATACTAAACCTCAATAGAAAAATAACTAAATTCTAGGCTTTGACTATTCAAACTAAAATTATCTGGAATGAGCTATCTAACCATGTCTGAAGCTATTCAGATAATCTAGTTTATGTATAATATAGCTATAATTCTTTTAAAGCCCATAAATAGTATGATCAAGTATGATTTTATTGGTCTTAATTTCTGCCAAGGACAATTTAAGTAAATACTATATGCCTATATTTTGTCCCATCTTTTTCAAAAGACCTAATCAAGTCATCTAGGTTTTAATTATTAACTTTTATCTAATTCTCTACCCTTTAGCCAAGTTAATTTAAATCATCAGAATGCCTTTTTAAATTATAATGATAAATGATTTAATATGCTGCTTGGTTAGATTTCTTATTCATTTCTGTAACCTTTTACCAACAACATTTTCATGAGGCTAATTTAACCAGCAATAATGAACCGTCTTTGCTATTTTGGCTGTGAAACCTGCTAAATACCAAGCTAATAAATTCAGAAGATGTAGAATCTTTAACATCCTGTTAAATGCAAGAATAATGGATGGTGTGCAAAAATGTGACTTGCTTTCAAATTCTTGTAGCTGCTTTTGCTTTGTTTCAGCAGGAATGCAATATAGTATTGCCGCATCTTCCACCTGAGGTCTTTATGAACATTAATCTCAGTCTCAATGTTTCCATAGATTAGCTTTCATCACACAACATTCACAGAGGTAATCAATCAATGGACAATTAGAGTAAAGGAAGTTCATGGCAGAAGGAGGATTAGGAGGGAAGGTTGAAGAATTAGAGAGTCAAATTCTCTGTGTGGACTCAGAAGACAGGGTGTTCAAATTCAGGACAAAGTAGCAACAACCAAAACAAACACATAATTTAAAAAGCTGAAGATACCCAAGTCTAGAAGAACTCGGGTGCTTAGGTCAAATCTGAGGTACATAGCAAATGTGATACATCAGCTTACTAGGTAAGATTTTGAGCTTTATTTTCAATATATGGTTATAATAGAAATATTAACTTAGTATTCCTGTTTAATACTAATAAATGTACCAAGGATTTACAATGTATGTTGTCCCTGAATCTCTATCAGAAATAATAACTATAAGGGGGAGTGGTGAGAAAGGGAAGCGGTGATTGTAAAGTCCCTGACTATGGCGTGGAATACTACAATGGAATATACCTCCTTGCCTAAGACAAATCTGACAAAGTGTGGTCTGAAAAGCTTAGTATTCTATAGGGAGTGACTTAGGGAAGCAGGGAGGAAATCTGTAAACTGATATTTAAAACGTATTATATTACTCCAGTATGTCAAAACTTATATACAGGAATACATAGATGAAACCTGACATTCACTGCATGTTTCTCCCAAGAAAACATTCAATAGATATACATCCTGAAAGTGACAACCAACCAGCGTAAGGTTTCTCTGCATTTAAAAAAAAAAAAAGTTCAAATATAAGAGAACTATAGAATAAAGGTGTAAAAAACCAGAGCAATGAAAAATGCATAAAACAAAATGGGGCAAAGGAAAAAAGTCACTGTAAATTTTTTAAAAAAGAAAAAATTACATTGCTTGCTAAGTCACTTTAGTTGTGTCCGACTCTTGGCGACCCTATGGACTGTAGCCCACCAGGCTCCTTTGTCCATGGGATTCTCCAGGCAAGAATACTGGAGTCGGCTGCCATGTCCTCCTCCAGGGGATCTTTTTGACACAGGGACTGAACCCATGTCTCTTACATCTCCAGAATTGGCAGGTGGGCTCTTTATCACTAGTACTACAAAAAAAAAATTACATTAATACATTAAAATAGTGAAGATAATTGGGTGCACCAAAATCAGCAAGCTTTTCAATCAGGAAGGCTAGGGTTGTTTGTACCATAGTTTAATTTTGCATTGGTAAGTAAAAACTTTTGAGTTTAAGAGCTTTGCTTTCTTGAAGGCAGGGCCTGAGATCAAACAATCCCAGGACAGCCAGAGGAAGGAGAAAAGAGAAGGATTGAAAGGAAAAAGCAAAAGCAGATATAAGGTGGTCTGTTAATGAGCTGGGAAGAACTTCACAAGAATACAAAGCTGGTTACTTGACCACATGGAACAACTCCAGAGAAGTCATAATGAAATTTCTCCTCTTTGGAAAGATTATCTAGGTGGAGGAAAAGTCATTTATCTATACCAGTTCCTTACCATCTTCTTTAGTTCACTGATAAAGACCTCCATGGGGCATTAACTCCTTCATACCTCCAGTAGTATAATCTGTCTCCTCTGGGCAGCAACTGGGGAGTAATATCCCAGTGGAGACAGAATTTCCTGGGTCTGGTCTGGAAAGCCATACAGATTCACTCTGGATATTTCCATGGCAGATATTGGGGTCATGACAACGGCTGGTCTTCACCTTAAGGGAGACTGATAAACTGATGGAATTAGGAGATAAGGAGACAGTGATGGCACTAGCTGTGGCTCTCAATTGAGCAAGTGGTCAAAAGCTGAAGACATGTTGGGGGTGAGTAGGCATTAGTTCAGTTCAGTCGCTCAGTCGTGTCCGACTCTTTGAGACCCCATGAATCGCAGCACGCCAGGCCTCCCTGTCCATCACCAACTCCCGGAGTCCACTCAAACTCATGCCCATCGAGTTGGTAACGCCATCCAGCCATCTCATCCTCTATCATCCCCTTCTCCTCCTGCCCCCAATCCCTCCCAGCATCAGCAGGGTCTTATCCAATGAGTCAAATCTTCACGGGAGGTGGCCAAAGTATTGGAGTTTCAGCTTCAACATCAGTCCTTCCAATGAAAACCCAGGACTTATCTCCTTCAGGATGGACTGGTTGGATCTCCTTGCAGTCCAAGGGACTCTCAAGAGTCTTCTCCAACACCACAGTTCAAAAGCATCAATTCTTCGGTGCTCAGCTTTCTTCACAGTCCAACTCTCACATCCATACATGACCACTGGAAAAACCATAGCCTTGACCAGACGGACCTTTGTTGGCAAAGTAATGTCTCTGCTTTTTAATATGTTATCTAGGTTGGCCATAACTTTCCTTCCAAGGAGTAAGTGTCTTTTAACTTCATGGCTGCAATCACCATCTGCAGTGATTTTGGAGCCCCCAAAAATAAAGTTTGACACTGTTTCCACTGTCTCCTCATCTATTTCCCATGAAGTGATGGGACCAGATGCCATGATCTTAGCTTTCTGAATGTTGAGCTTTAAGCCAGCTTTTTCACTCTCCTCTTTCACTTTCATCAAGAGGCTTTTTAGTTCATCTTCACTTTCTGCCATAAGGGTGCTGTCATATGCATATCTGAGGTTATTGATATTTCTCCCAGCAATCTTAATTCCAGCTTGTGCTTCTTCCAGCCCAGTGTTTCTCATCATGTACTCTGCATAGAAGCTAAATAAGCAGGGTGACAATATACAGCCTTGACATACTCCTTTTCCTATTTGGAACCAGTCTGTTGGTCCATGTCCAGTTCTAACTGTTGCTTCCTGACCTGCATACAGGTTTCTCAAGAGGAAGGTAAGGTGGTCTGGTATTCCCATCTCCTTCAGAATTTTCCACAGCTTATTGTGATCCACACAGTCGAAGGCTTTGGCATAGTCAATAAAGCAGAAATACATGTTTTTCTGGAACTCTCTTGCTTTTTTGATGATCCAGCGGATATTGGCAATTTGATCTCTGGTTCTTCTGCCTTTTCTAAAATCAGCTTGAACATCTGGAAGTTCTCGGTTCACATATTGCTGAAGCCTGGCTTGGAGAATTTTAAGCATTACTTTACTAGCCTGTGAGATGAGTGCATATTGTGCGGTAGTTTGAACATTCTTTGGCATTGCCTTTCTTTGGGATTGGAATGAAAACGGACCTTTCCCAATCCTGTGGCCACTGCTGAGTTTTCCAAATTTGCTGGCATATTGAGTGCAGCACTTTCACAGCATCATCTTTCAGGATTTGAAGTAGCTCAACTGGAATTCATCACATCCACTAGCTTTGTTCGTAGTGATGCTTTCTAAGGCCCACTTGACTTCACATTCCAGGATGTCTGGGTCTACATGAGTGATCACACCATTGTGATTATCTGGGTTGTAAAGATCTTTTCTGTACAGTTCTTCTGTGTATTCTTGCCACCTCTTCTTAATATCTTCTGCTTCTGTTAGGTCTATACCATTTCTGTCCTTTATTGAACCCATTTTTGCATGAAATGTTCCCTTGGTATCTCTAATTTTCTTGAAGAGATCTCTTGTCTTTCCCATTCTGTTGTTTTCCTCCATTTCTTTACATTGATCGCTGAGGAAGGCTTTCTTATCTCTCCTGGCTATTCTTTGGAACTCTGCATTCAAATGGGAATATCTTTCCTTTTCTGCTTTGCTTTTTGCTTCTCTTCTTTTCACAGCTATTTGTAAGGCCTCCTCAGACAACCACTTTGCCTTTTTGCATTTCTTTTCCATGGGGATGGTCTTGATCCCTGTCTCTTGTAGAATGTCACAAATCTCCATCCATAGTTCATCAGGCTCTCTATCAGATCTAGTCCCTTAAATCTATTTCTCACTTCCACTGTATATTCATAAGGGATTTGATTTAGGTCATACCTGAATGGTCTATTGGTTATCCCTACTCTCTTCAGTTTAGGTCTGAATTTGGCAATAAGGAGTTCATGATCTGAGCCACAGTCAGCTCCAGGTCTTGTTTTTGCTGACTGTATGGAGCTTCTCCATCTTTGGCTGCAAAGAATATAATCAATCTGATTTCAGTGTTGGCCATCTGGTGATGTCCATGTGTAGAGTCTTCTCTTGTGTTGTTGGAAGAGGGTGTTTGCTATGACCAGTGTGTTCTCTTGGCAAAACTCTATTAGCCTTTGCCCTGCTTCATTCCATACTCCAAGGCCAAATTTGCCTGTTACTCCAGGTGTTTCTTGACTTCCTACTTTTGCATTCCAGTCCCCTATAATGAAAAGGACATCTTTTTTGGGTGTTAGTTCTAAAAGGTCTTGTAGGTCTTCATAGAACTGTTCAACTTCGGCTTCTTCAGCATTACTGGTTGGGTCATAGGCTTGGATTACTGTGATATTGAATGGTTTGCCTTGGAAACGAACAGAGATCATTCTGTCATTTTTGATATTGCACCCAAGTACTGCATTTTGGACTCTTTGAGTAGGCATAGAAAAACACATAAACTGGGCCCAGGACAGGCAAACTTCTTGCATAATTCAGGTTCACCTGCATCATTTTATGAAATCTAGATGGCATATAGAACAACACTCTTCATCTTCCCCAAGAAGGAAGTTCAAGTACAGTCCTTCCAAGTGATGGCCAGTTGCAATTCCCCAAAGATTTAAATAGAAGCAGTACACCAAGTAAAATAGTTGATACTCGCGCTGATTTGGGGAGCCTTAACTGATGTTGATCACCCATCTTTTCTACCACTCATTCCAGATTTGCCTCAGACTCTACTGGCATTTCAGCTGATCTGGGATGCTGCCTTGTGAGGTTATCTAGATCTTAGTCCCAAGAGATTAGGCTCTTAGTTTTCTTTCTTTCACGGAATTTTAGTTGTGGCAGTTCCCCAATTATTTGGACATGGAACATCTCTGAGTTCTAGTCATATTTTTCTTGGCTCAGATTGTGACACAGGAGCCCTGTTTCCCCACGGTGATGAGCATAGTACCTCTTACTATCTCTCCCGGTCCATTTAGTTAGAAATGTACGGTGGTCATATCACATGCAAAATCAATCACAACTCCCAGTTAATTGGGACTGTTACTGGGTCCTCTGACAGAACTGCCTCTGCCCCTACTCTAAGAATCAGTATTCTAACTGGCAAAGTCTAAGGTTATAGGGAAAGGATATCAGGAAGGGATCTCCAAGTAGGGCATCGTGATTGGATATAAGGGCCCACCCTTTCTTCTAGAGGTGGTTATTCTGGCTATGACAGGCACAACATCTGATATGAGCTGTTGATTTAGTGTATAAACTTTATCCTGGAGGTTTTTTGCCCAAGTTGGTACCTTAGCTGAGTCTTTCAAGGTGAATATTATTCCACTGTTCTACCAGGTCAGTGGCTTTTTGTAGGAGGTGGGGTGGGGGAGGGGCAGAATGGAGTGCCGTGATTACAAACTCGTATTGCAGCTCATTTGATGTAGCAAGCGTTCTTTGGTTGGAGCAATGTCATGTGGGACAGCATATCATTGGATCAGGCATTCTGTGAGCCATCAGATGTGGGAGCTAGCAGTGGCATTGTGAGCAGAAAAAGCAAACACAAATTCAAACTACGTTTCATATCCCAGTATTAACTGTTGCCTTCTCCAAGGTCATAGGGATCCAACTTAATTGACCTGCCACCAAATAGTTGCTCAGTCTCCCCCACAGAATGGTATAATATTTGAGTCCATTGCCAATGTAAATGCAATGTTAATTTAGCAGTAATAGTGGCTATATCAGTCTTGGAGAGGGAGGCCATGCCTTTAGGTTCAAGTATAAACCCTGTGTCTATCACCAAGGCCACTCTATTCTTGGGTCTATTTCACAAACTCTGGGGTCTGAGAGTCTGGCTAATATCCATGGGCAGGTAATAAAGTCCATCTGGTTGTAAAGGGCCTTTTCTGCAGTATTTGTTTTCTGATGAGCATGGCTCAGGCATAAAGGTATTTGTGCTAACTCCTATAAGCCCATCCCCATACCCCTGTCCAGACTCCTTGAATCCAATCTTCTAGTCTAATTTCTTCCAGATCATTCACTTTGCTAATACTCAATATATATCCATGCCTGAAGCCACCTCTCTCTCTAAATGAATAACAATTACACTGTTCTTCAAGTCTACCCACAGGATGGATTTTGTCATTACTAACCTTCATTATCTACCTAACACATCAGCCTGACCCATCTTTTTAAGAGTTTGAATTCTTTCCTCCTCCATGAGTCAACCGTATGAGATCTCCCATGGGGCTATAAGTATGAACGAGAGAGAAGCATCATGAGATAGAGGTACTGACATGATGTCGGTGACAATGAGACTCTGGGACAGCTCTTTATGAAATATATTCATACCTCCCAGATCTGCTTGAGCTCTATTCCAAACGTATTACTCCCATCTCACAATACCTTACTCCTGTATCATATAATGGGATCACATCAGTACCTATGTCATAATGGGCAGCTCCAGGCCAGAGCTGTGTCCCATCATCAGAAGTTTTGTCTCTTAACTAGGGTCCAGTATTAGACTGGGATGATGCAGGAGGCACCAGCACATTTCAAAACCCTAAAGGTCTGCACTGAAACAGTCTTATCTGGATTTGCTGAAGCTTCCACAGGCTAAAACCATTTCTCACCACAGATACTTTCAGGCCACGCTGGACCTCCATGGTCATGCACCCAAGGGCCTGCAACACAGGATCTTTTGAAATGTTCCTGTTACTTGCGCTCTATTTGACACATTTTGTTTCTCCATTAATGATTTATATGTATATGTAATAATTTATATATATATATATACACTTTATAGAAATAAATATATATATATAAATAAGTATATATTTATATATATATAACCACTATATATCATATACATCAAATGTATATATGATATATAGTGATTATATACATTTTTGTGTATATGACTTTTATGTATATTAATGACATGTATATCAGAAATACAGCTCAAAAGCACAGCAGTCACTTACATACATAGATGAAAAAGGTCTTTTTGTGTATGTATATGTATGTGCTGTATTCCTGATTTTCCCCATTATTTGTCATTGAAGCAACTTATGTTAGAGATGAAGCAACCCTATGTTACTCCACTGCAATTATTAGCATCTCCTTCATTTGTAAAATATCCCATTAGATAATCCAAATTATAGGATGCCAGAATTAAGATATCCTTTTGATATAGACTATAAGAAAACAACAACTACAAACTCATACAATATCACAGTTGAAGGAAATTTAGGAAACAATTTGAAACCTCTTGCTTCACAGAAGGAGGCATCTAAATAGACTGCTTGTTAGTCTAGAAGTCACTAGAATGCTATAAGATTTTTAGACTATAATCCCCATGTACACACTTTCCTCATCCCATAAAATTCTGCACTATAATGGCAAAGAAATACATAACAAATTAACAAAATAACAAACAATAAACAGTTGCTTGTTTGTTGAAGGTACTCAAAGAATATATGTTGAGTGAGTTGCGTTTACAGCCTGGACCTATTGACTTTTAGAAGTACATATATAATCTTTCATGTACTCTTAATATTAAACCTGAACTCAGGATAAGTTATAATTAGGAACTTTTACTTCTGAGTCATTCAGTTAGAATGGCATGGCAACTAGGTGCCCAGTAATAATCTCTAAAATGTGTTCAAGTGTATAGTGGTGTCCAGTATTCTGAGACCCATAGATAAGGTCCCTGTGGTCCAGCCTGCATGTTGCCACTTTTACCTAATAGAAATCTGGCATCCACATTATAATTACATAGTTACCCATCTTTACTAAGTCTTTGGTATGAATGATAAAGGTGATAAACTCTGTAAACGTATTTGCAATTCATAGAAAAATATTTTTTAAAACACTCCTTGCCCATCTATAAACTTCATCATTTTACTCACAGTAACAACAGCTTCTGCTTTCAAAAGCTGCGCACTGGGAAGACCCAGAGGGATGGGATGGGGAGGGGCTTTGGAGGGGTGATCGGGTTGGGGAACACTTGTAAATCCATGACTGATTCATGTCAATGTGGCAAAAACCACTACAATATTGTAATTAGTCTCCAAGTAATAACAATAAATGAAAAAAAAAAAAGCTGTCTCTTTCAATTGTTACCCTACAACAATAAAAAGAAAAATTTCTGGAAAAATCTCCTGTCCTGCTAGAAAACATACAATTTTTTATGAATTCCCTACTCTACTCTTACTAAAGTTCTATTTTTAAAACAAATCTTCTAGCTTGTCTCTTAACTCCTTCTGATTCTCCAAGACTCTAATAGCGAGGCACGGAAACTTGAAAAGACTGAATATTCAAATATTAATAAGCTTAGGCCAGTTACATGTTAAAGTTCTTTTGGCACTTACTGCCATCCATCCACTTTCACTTTGCTACCTACAAAAATAAAAGGCAAATTATATAAAATAAGTCTCCAAAGGAGACAGGTGATTGCTAAAGCCTACTTGAGAAATATCTAATGCTCTATGGTTCTTGACATTTCAACTGTAAAGTTTGACATTCTTGATAGTTGATGAAATATTCATACAGCACTCTGGAAATAACCTGATGGGGCACTTTTTGTCTATATGGTTTATTTCATCTTGCCTTGCTTAAATATTTCAAAAATACATGCTTTCCCTCTGCAGGAAAATTTCAAGTAGTTCCTGGAAGTTCTTATGACCTGTTGAATTTTCCAAAGTGTGAAACACACAATTAAGCATATAACAAGCTTGAAAATGCAGGCCATTAAACAACATAGAGAGAAAATGAGACCACCACCACCCCCAAGAAAAAAAACAGACCAAAGGACTCCTGGAAAAATAAAGAGGAATAACTGAACACAAAATGAGTCATATAAACTAAAAGTGAAATAACCAAACCTGCCTTACGACGTTCACATATGATGCATGAAACCTTGGAAAGATAATTAAACAGAAAAAAGTCCTGCAAACTTCCTTACTTACACCCCGGGGGTCATGCCTAAAAGAGCAGGGAGGGAGGGTGTTGGGCAATAGAGAAGCCAAGTAAGCAAACTAACATCAGACCCTTTTCCTTAGTCTAGCCACCCACCTGCTCTAACTGAATCTCTCTAATTATACAGAGCTATTAAAAACATTTCTGCTGGTAAAAAATAAAACTAGGTTTAAGACTACCAAAATAGAACAACAGTTAAAAGAGGAGAAAGTTTATCATCTACCTAAAGCTTCTATTTTAAAGATAGTTTTAAAGCCTGCTGATAATGTATTTAAGAGGGGAATTCCAACACAGGGAAATTTGCTCTGAGTCTTTAGTCCCGGAGACTTGTCTTTGTTATCATTTTGTTCGACCACAGTCCTTAGTCCATGGAAAGTGTGTAATGTAGGCCTGCTGACTGAATGAATGAAAGGACTGCTTGCAGATTGTAGTTCTTAGATTTTTCTGATATTTGAGAGAAAGTCAGAATATAAACTGACTCTGTATAGTCAAGGACCCTATAGTCCAGGCTACGGTCTTCCTATGGGAGAGCTGGACCATAAAGACACCAAAGAATTGATGCCTTCAAACTGTGGTGCTGGAGAAAACTCCTTCAAGTGCCCTGGACAGCAAGGAGATCAAATCAGTCAATCTTAAGGGAAAGCGACTCTGAATAGGCATTGGAAGGATTGATGCTGAAGCTGAAGCTGCAGTATCTGGTCATCTCATGAGAACAGCTGACTCACTGGAAGAGTCCCCGATGCTGGGAAAGATGCAGGACAGGAGGAGTAGAGGGCGTCAGAGGATGAAATGGCCGGACAGCACCACCGATGCAATGAACATGAACCTGGGCAAACTCTGCGAGATGGTTAGAGACAGGGAGGCCTGGAGCGCTGCAGTCCATGGGGTCACAAAGAGGCTGACACAACTGAGAGACTGAACAACAGAACATAAACTAACCCTGAAGTAGAATGCTGAGATCTACTTCAAATACAATGGACACATGTAATATATAAATGTGTCGCTGTGGAGTCCTCTAACCTTATATGGTCTAGGTCTGTAACCCTGGCTTCTTTAATTCTTCCTCAGGGACAGAGAAAGATTTGAAATATATCTTCATATAGCATTTCTTACTGCAGTGGCTTATTCTGTGTGTCAGTCTGGCTGAACCACAAGGCATCAGATATTTGGTCAAATGTATTTGCAGATTTGTCTATGAGAGTGTTTTCAATGATATTAACATTTAAATCTATAGATTGAGTAAAGCAGATTGTCTTCCCTATACTGGGTGGGTTTCATCCAATAAGTTGAAGGCTCACATAGAACAAAAGGGCTGAGCAGAAGATAACTCCTCTTGCCAGACTGATTTTGAACTAGGACATTGGCTTCTCCTGGGTCTCAAGCCTGCTGGCCTTTGGACTAAAACTACATCACAGTCTCTCCTGGGTTTCCAGCTTGCTGACTCACTCTGAAGATTTTAGGATGAGTACACACAGACACACATACACACACCTCCTACTGGTTCTGTTTCTCTAGACAATCTTGAGTAACACACTATCTACAGATTTCATCACAAAGCTTTCTCTCTGCTTATGTAAAAGAATTTGAGGGGTAGTGATTAGATATAAATGTCTAGAATACAGTTTAGGCTCTTTCGTGACTTTTTTTTTTTTTACAAATACTCTGTCGACTTCAAAAGAAAAATAACCACAAGAGACACTCAGCTTGTCTAAGGGACATACACAAAACATTGCTCTAGTCCTGGGGTCAAGCTCCACACGTGAGCATCTATTTTATGTGCAAACCCCCAAAAATAAACTTAAAAAAATCTGGTATGTAAATTCAAAAACCTTTGATATTTTGAAAAGTAATTATTGTAAGAAAGAATGCCAAAGAATAACAGTTAATTCATTTACAAAAATGTAGTAAGATCAAATAGCCTGATAAAAGTTTATCTACCAAAGGATACAGCCCAGTAAGAAAAACATTAACATGTTATTTGAAATTATTATTATCTAAGCAAATAGAAATATTTTCCCACAATGAGCTGTGCAATACCATTTTGTAAAATAAAAATAGCTACACAATTTAAATAGAGCTTTTGGTAGTTATCACACTCTAAAACTACATGTGGGTGTACATGGGTGGTAAGCTTAATAGCCAAATGACTTTCATTCATTAAGTAAAATTAGACCTCAAACCAAACCTGAAAGAAGTCATAAAAATTTACCCATTAGGAAAAAAACTAAATACAAAATAGTCAATGAAGAATAGACTCCATAAATGACTGGCAGGTGTCTTCATTTCATAAAGTGGCCAGGTGATACCATAAAACTGAGCAAAGTTTGGGAAAAATGACTGGACATTCTGAGTGATAATTTACTCTGGTTCTTGCTTGCCATTAAAATAAGTGACTGTGGTACTATACACTCAAGGTAACTACAGGAATTAGTTGTAATCACAGAATCTGTTTGTATCTGATAACCAGCCAAGTTCTATAATTTAATTTTAGGTAACTTCATTAGAAAAAGAATGAGGAGTGATGACATGTTTTATTCCATCCTGAGAGTCTATTTTCTGTTCCTGATAAAGGTGATTTGGTGTTTATTTACTTGTGAATAACACCTCACTTACCCTCCAAAGTTGTCAAACATGGTCATTTATTATCATTATTATTTTTTATTTCTTAAAGCTCAGTGTTCCACTTATACTTAAAGTGGTGGCATATTATCTGAAATTTATCCTAAATCCCACATATACTAATACATGTCTTTTCATTTTGCGTAGCCAGGAAAATTACTAACTGTACCTGAAAGGTTAGTAAAGCAAGAACTTGTGCTCACAGTATCATTATCTTTCCATTACTCCTGCCCCTTCTTTTAGAGAGTGTAAACATTTGTGGGTATTACCCCTGCAAATTCTCACCCCTGGATCTGGAATGTAGATGTCCCCAGTTCAGTTTCAGAAAGTGAAAGAAAGTGAAAGTGAAGTCCCTCAGTCGTGTCCAACTCTTCGCGACCCCGTGGACTGTAGCCCGCCAGGCTCCTCTGTCCATGGGATTCTCCAGGTAAGAGTACTGGAGTGGGTTGCCGTTTCCTTTTCAGAGGTATGTGGTAATCCAAGAGGTTCCACAAAGTTCTCGGCAACAGAGCTCTCTGAGGGACACCATGAGGTTTTCCAGGTCATCAAGGTCATTTTGGTACAGAATGTGTCTCTTTCCTTTTTTTTAAAACAATCCTCAGATATAATTGTTTCAAAGTCCAGGCTAAACAAAATAAAAAGTTCAGTCCCACTAGGCACATTTCAAGGGCTCAACAGTCACATGGTTATCAGAGTAGGCAGTGCAATATAAAACATTTCCACCGTCGTGGACGTTACAATAAACAACACTGCTCTAGACAAATGAGAATGTAAGTGAGCAGTGCAGTGACCTGTCTGATGCCATATTGTGAGGAAGTGGCAGAATCAAGACTTGTACCACAAGGTCTTGTGAATGCAAATCTTGTTCTCTTTTTAATCCCTAGTGAGTATGATTTCCTCGGCAGCTAAAAGGTAAAGAATCTGCCTGCAATGCAGGAGATGCAGGATCGATCCCGGGTCAAGAAGATCCCCTGGAGGAGGAAATGGCAACTCACTCTAGTGTTCTTGCTGGGAAAATCCAATGGACAGAGGAGCCTGACTGTGGTCCATGGGGTCACAAAGAGTCGGACACAACTGAAGCGAATGAGCAGACAGGCATGATTTCTCTGAAGAAAGTTATTCTTCCATAGAAGGACAACATGGGAATCTCCCATGTGAGGGACTCATCTGAACGTCACTTTCATCCAGGTCAACAAAGCTGGTGCAAATAGTTTGCTCAAGTGTGCACTTACCAGACAGCCTTGGCTACCAGAAATGTTAGAATCTAACAACTGAACAAAATTCTTATATATTTTCTATTTTTTTAACAAATATTTATGTAGTGCTTATTACAGTTATTCATGCCAAGTACGATAAGAACTTTACAAATGTTCACTCATTCTATATGCATAACAGTCCAGGGAAGTAGCTATTATTATTACTATACTTATTTTACAAATGAGGAAACTGAGACTCAAGGAAGATAAGTAATGTACTCAAAGTCATTCAGATAGTAAGAAGCCAAGTTGGGATGAAACCCAGTATTTAAGGAGGATGCCCATGTTTTCAACACTGTTAGAAAGACCCTCCACTAGAAACAGCACAATCTCACTCTCACTAGATATCACAGCAAGAATATATATCTGTATACCTTCAACTTGGGAAAAAAACACAAAAAACAAGAAAACCTTCTGCCTGTTGGTGACAATGACACAACTTGATATCAGCCCTCTTATTCTTTACATTAAATTCCAGTGAGCAGGAAGAAAGGAGGATTTTATGTTACTAGAGTTCTTCACTAAAGATGCTATTGCTGGTTATCCTCGATAAGTGCGGTCCAATAGAACTCTGTGTGATGGGACTGTTCCAAAGTTGTGCTACTTAATTGTGATGGTTACTATCCATAGGTGACTATTGAGCACTTAAAATGTGACTAAGGTGATAGGAAAACTAAATGTTTAATTTCATTTCATTTTAACAAATTTTAACTCAAGTTTAAATAGCCACTGGCTCAAATAAGAGCCACAGAGGGCTCTAGTTTTCCTTCTAAACCTTGTGCCTGACCACTATGTACTGCACGAATGACTAATACTTATCTATTCAGTCATGCAGATCAGAGTGTTTGAATTATTCTACACACATTACTCCCAGATATAATCCATCACTAAACTCTGCTGAGTTCAGCTCATTAAAAAAAAAAAAAAAGAAAGAAAGAAAGCTCAAATGTTTGTACATTTCACCATTTTCCCCCAACCACCAAGGTCTTAGCCACCATCATGATAAGCCTAGGCAAACACTATATGCCCTAAATTGTTTTACCTCTACACATTTCTCTGCCTTTTTCTAACTATAATCATGTCATTCTCCTCTCACAATTTCAGTTGTTCCTGGGAGAAGATTATATTCCTGAGTGCTTATTATATGCCGGGTATTATGCTAGGTTCCAAGAATAGTACAAGAAGAAAATTGACAAGTTCTTCCTTTTCTGTGTCCCAGGAGGCCCTAACTAATCTGAAGCCTGACTATCATTCCAAAATCACTCTCAACTCTAAATACACAAGTTTTCTGGGAGAAGACATGCCCAGTCCATTTTTCTGACCACTTGGAATTTGTAATGCCGTACAGTAAACATATACATGAGGTATACCAAGTTAGTAAACTAAAGGAGATTACAAATATATTATAGACTCAGTTTTCTATCTGAAACACTGTCAAAATTCAGGCAAGATAAAAACAGTGACAATAGTTTTGATATATTGCATGTCTCCTGTGTATATGGGGTTTCCCTGGTGACTCAATGGTAAAGAACCTTCCTGCCAATTCAGGAGATGTGAGTTTGACCCCTGGGATGGGAAGATCCCCTGGAGAAGAAACTGCAACCCAGTCCAGTATTCTTGCCTGGGAAATCCCATGGACAGAGGAGCCTGGTAGACCACAGTCCACTGGGTCTCAAAGAGTCAGACAGGTCTTAGCAACTGAGTATGCACGCACAAGAGTGGTTTCTGCATATTAAAGGCCTATGTACATATGCAGGCTTCCCAGGTGGCACAGTGGATAAAGAATCTGCCTGCCAATGCCAGAGATACAAGAGACTTGGGTTCGATATTTGGGCAGGGAAGCTCCCTTGAAAGAGGGCAAGGAAACCCACTCTAGTATTCTTACCGGGAAAATCCATGGATAGAGGAGCCTGGTGGGCTACAGTCCATGGGGTCACAGAGAATCTGACATGACTGAGCAACTGAGCATGCATGCATGTACATATATACTAGTCATTTTTCATCAACAGCTCACTTTAAACCTCACAATAACTTTGTGTATTTATTACTTAGTCCTTTATTTACAGCTGAGGAAACTGAACATTAGGGCATTTACATAAATTGTGGATTTGGAAGAGTCAGGTTTCAAGCCCAGAGTTGCACTTATACACACACACACACACACACACACACACACACACACAGTGCAGTCATTACGTGCTAGAGTTTCTTGATTATTCACTTAATTACTACAGCAGCCTTTCAGGACAAATGATAACACTATCTAAAAAGTGAAAAAGAATGAAAACTGAGAGGTTAAGTAATTTTCTAAAATTGTAAGTGTGTATCAAATGGTAGATACAGAGATTGTGGACTTATTACTATTCCAATTCTGTGGTTTTATCATCACAACCCACACTCTCCCCTACTCAATCCATGTGAAGGAAAGAATCCTGGTACAATGGGCAAACATGCTTCTGAATGAGTTTTGCCTTATTTGTCCCAGAAGGGTTATTATTACAATAGCAAACAGCAAAATAAAACACATATTTCTGTCGCCAGCTTGGTGATACTAAGCACTCTCCAGGACTTCTCATTAAATGATACCAAGAATCCATAATGATGAACTTAATGGCACACAGCATCTGTCCTCAAAACTAGGAGTTGGTAGAACAAATGTGCTTTCTATGATAAATAATATACCACATGGTATTCCAACTGTGCATCAGCATTGCATGAAGAAAAATGAACAGAAGAAATAACACTAATCAGGTAGGAGTCAATAGTGGAGTCCTGACGGGATATTTTTATGCATCATTGTTAGATCTTTAGGACTTCAGATTTTTCTCAGAGAAAAAGAGAGATAGGAAGAAACATAAAGATAAAACAGAAGAGATAAAACATCTATGAGATTCATCAGCTTGAGGTTTATTTATCTATGAAACCTAAACAGTATAGCTGCTCCTATTGCTTTTCCCATTAATCACTGTTTCTTTCAGGTCAGTAAGGATTTTCAGCGTGCCTCTATTTTATCCAAGTATGCAAATATCAATAGACTCTCAAAAGTTATATGCTTCAGCCAGGCCAAAATAAACAAAGTACAGGTGAAACTGGAGATGTGGGTAGATAGTAAGGAGCCCTAGCTTGCCTTGTAGGCTGGGTAAAGGGGAAACCTTGTGTGGTGAAAAAGTTTGAAAAACAGTACATAAATTATACTTGAGATGATTTAGTTCCATGGACAGAGTAGTCTGGAGGGCTACAGTCCATGGGGTTGCAAAGAGTTGAACAGACTGGGCTACTAACACACATACAGGCACAACCATGTGCAGTGAACAGGGTAGCTCACTATGTGGTAAAATTCTACTGTAAAACTTTTTGTACAATGAGGATATTTCTGAAGTAGAATTTATCTGAATATATTTTAGTTCTAGCTCATAATTCCTAGCGAATGCTCTCAACATTTCTTAAATGACAGCCCTGTAGCATTATCAGTTTGAAATAATGTGAACCTTTTTGAATACAATAGTCACAAAATATTTTTAAGATAAGGTGCAAGATCAGAAAATTAAAAATCTTCAGCATTTCTTTCAAATTTTATATAATGCTTAGAAAATCCATTTAATAGTATATGGTAATATTTAAGTGAGCATATATTAACAGAACATGTCTCTGAAATGTAACTTGGTGCAGCAAACAGGCTTAAACCTGGGATTTCAAAGTATCTTACCATTATTTGCATATGTAAGAATATATTGGATTCAAGAAATAGATTTAAGATTACATATTCAATAGATAGATACACTTGTCATAGGTCAGTAATATGGCACAGAAAGTGAAGCGTATAGAATATTTGAAATATATAGTATTGAACAAAAAGGTGTTTATCTTCATTAGCAAAAAATATTTTATTATCATGAATTTAGTATATGTACAATATTTACAAACACTAATACCTAAGAGAAAGCATTCGCATTCTCTCAAAGAAGTGCTAGGAAAACTTTTATTTAAAGATGTTATGTCCCAAATTCTATCACATTTTTCCTACTAAAACATTTGGTTCATATGTTTTATAGTCTATTTACAGGATTGTACCTCTGCCTAGTACACACAAAGGTTTATGTCTTAAATAAGACCTAAGAAAGTCTTAAAGTTAATTGTCATAAATTACTCCTATCCTTTCTTTTAGACTCTCGAAATTATACACAAGGAGTTTCACTCCTTCCTTACCCCTGGGACCGATGAAAAAAAATATACAAAGAGAAGAAATGAAGCAGGAGAAAAGGAGAAAAACACATGATATAAACCAAACTAATTTTTTCCTTGGGAGTTTTATGGACCATGAGGTTCATCTTCACTGAAATACTTCATTTCTTAAAACACCGTACCATAATAAGTTTTCAAACATCATACTATAATGTAGAAAAGTATGCATTTTTGACAAAACACTCTATGACCACCCAAGCTTCCCATCTAAACATATGTGTGTGCACATCATCATTTAATATGGTATATGTAGCTGTCATAGAGCTTCAATGCCACAAGTTCCATCATGTCCTCTAGTAACTACATATTTCAACATAGACTAAGCACAGCAAACTTTTGAAGTAGCACAAAATCCAAAGATAATACTCAACATAAAATACAGAGCAACACTAAAACAAGCTATAAAAATTTTATAGGTGGTAGTTTGGCAAGACCTACATAACTTGCTGCATGCAACCCACGTTGAGGGACTGTAAAACTTGAGGCACGATAAACACAGGCAAAGGTGCACATAAAGACGCACACAAATGCACATGCACCTTCTATGTATTTAGGATCTCTGTGCTGCCTTCAACACGTCACTCTCTCCTTTTCTCTCCATTATAATAACTCCAGAGTAAACCAGTGGTCTTCCCCCAGCCCCACATCCTTCAAGGAGGCTAGGTCAAAGAATGCCACATCCCTTATACATCATGATTATGGAGTCATTTAGTAAAATCCTTAGAAGCACGGTGTTATACTGATACTTGGTAATAAGAACCTCCCCCTCTTTCCTTCCCAACACATAATTTCAGTCTAGCTCTCAAGAGGTTACACATGAAGGCTGTCTCCTTGATACTCCTGCTAGAAATCGGCATTATCACATTTTCAAACCAATTATGTGAGTCTATAAAGAGAACCGTGAATTTTTCTTATTGTTTATTTTTTAATTGCTCAGCTGGTAAAGAATCCGCCTGCAATACAGGAGACTGGTTTGATTCCTGGGTTGGGAAAATCCCCTGGAGAAGGGATCGGCTACCCACTCCAGCATTCGTGGGCTTCCCTGGTGGCTCAGCTGGGAAAGAATCCCCCTGTAATGCGGGAGACCTGGGATTGATCCCTGGGTTGGGAAGAACCCCTGGGGAAGGGAAAGGCTATCCGTTCCAGTATCCCTGCCTGGAAACGAACATGGACAGAGGACCCTGGCGGGCTACAGCCCATGGTGTCACAAAGAGTCAGACACGACTGAGCGACTAAGCACAGCACATAGTTAACTTACAATGTTGTGTTAATTTCCTTTATAATTTAATTTAATTTTTATTATTTTTCAGCCACACCATGCAGCATGCTGGATCTTAGTTCTGCAACCAGCAATTGAACCCGTCCCTTCTGAGATGCAAGCGTGGAGTTTTAACCACTGGACCACAAGGTAAGTCCTGTGTTACTTTCAGGTGTATAGCAAAGTGATGCCGTTTTATATATATATACACATATAGTTATTTTAGATTTGTTTCCATTATAGGCTACTACAAGATATTGACTATAGTTTCCTGTGCTATACAGTAGGTCCTTGTGGTTTACCTATTTTATATATGGTAGTGGGTATATGGTCAGAGAAGGCAATGGCACCCCACTCCAGTACTCTTGCCTGGAAAATCCCATGGATGGAGGAGCCTGATAGGCTGCAGGCCATGGGGTAGCGAAGGGTCAGACACGACTGAGCGACTTCACTTTCACTTTTCACTTTTATGCATTGGAGAAGGAAATGGCAACCCACTCCAGTGTTCTTGTCTAGAGAATCCCAGGGATGGGTAGCACAGAGTCAGACACGACTGAAGTGACTTAGCATACAGTAATCCCAAACTCCTAATCACCCCACCATGATATACCCCTTGGTAACTGTAAATTTGTTTCCTATGTCTGTGAGTCTATTTCTGTTTTGTAAATATGTTCATTTGTATCATTTATCCATAAAAAAGTGAACCATGGATTTTGAGGAAGCAAGGTCACCAGCAGAAAAGCCATAATAGATTGCTATACTATCACAGGGGAGAAATGATGGTGGTGGGATTTGAATGGAAGGAGTGAAAATCTAAAAAATAAATGAATTTAAGAGCAACTGTGGAATGAGAATGATAAGAAATTGACACTTGAACTTGAATGTGGATAGATGTAGTGAGACAAGATAAAAATATTTATATTTTACCTTTCTGCATTGAACTTTTGAAGAGTGAATGTTATTTACTAAGATAGAAACTAATTGAGGGAGAATAATTTAAAGGGAAAGACATGGCAAAAAATCAAGAATCTCTCTTATGGATGCTGTCATGAGAACACAGTAAGCCCATCCTCATTTACTATACATTTTCTTGAAGAAGGAAGAAAACTCAAATTCTAAATAGCTGGCAATTTTCCTAAAAAATAGAGTCATCCAAATTTCTTTTTTTTAATTTGAAGGAGAGATAAATTTAGAATAGACTTTGATGTTCAGACAGAAAGTAAACTCTAAACAAGAAGAAACCAAGATAAAGCTAACTGGCAGTCCAAGTAGTTTTTATTATTTGTATAAGTTATTGTCAAATGGTAAAGAATCTGTCTTAAATGTATGAGACCTGGGTTCAATCCCTGGGTCAGGAAGATGCTCTGGAGAAGGGAATGGCTACCCACTCCAGTACTCTAGCCTGGAGAATTCCACGGACAGAGGCGCCTGGAGGCTACAGTCCATGGGGTCACAAAGAATCGGATGCAGCTGAGCGACTAACTTTCTCTCAGAGGTTATCACATTTGTTTTCTATTGCTGTGTAATAAATTATATTCTAAATACACCATCCAGAAATAATCTTTGTTTATGTTAGTGTGCATATTACTAGTAGTTCAGTGTATTACCAGTCTGTTTTCCTTCTAATTTATTTATGTATCAATCAAAATTAAGATGTCATAAGTTTGAATAGATAGTAGACTGCATTTTTAGCATTATATAGTAGATTCACAGGTTATTCATAATACAACTCAGATGCGGAAGGAAAATTAACCATGGTACGGGGGCATAATAGTTGTGGGGACCAAAAATCTGCTTTCCAGTGAGGCTGATGAAAATGTGAGTAGATGTAGAAAATAAAGACACAGTATTTCTTCTGGGTAGTGGGTTGAGAGTGATTTACTTTTTACTTTTTATATTTTCTATATTCTCACTGTTGTCTATAGTGAACATATTTTATAGAAAAAATGTACCATATAGTTTACATATCTGTAAAATATGGCTTCAAGAGAAAAGAAGCAGGAAATTGCTAAGCCCACAAGCCTTTCTTCATAGCAGTAAACATAACTTGATATCTATAATTTCTTGCTTGTGAATTTTTTGGACCTAAACTGTAATATCAAACTCAATGTATAGTGTTGTGGAAACACTTCACAGCCAATGCAAATGCAGTTAGGCAGCTGAGCTTGAACTCAGAAGGCATTAATGCTTAGACGAATTAGAGGGAGGCCCCAAAGAATTTAAATCTATCACTGCCCTCGGACTCTGCATGTGTACAATCTCAAATTTAATAAGTGATTCACTTTGAGATCAATGTATACTAAGAGACTAATAGCAAGAGAGGTTTCAGAAGGCTGCTGCATGCAATGACAGACACTGTGTTTGGGTGATGGAGTAGCTATTGCATCATTATGTCCCTGATGACATTTACACTCCATGTTATGATGGGTGGGATACATAACATTTTCCTCTTTATAATTATAGGTACGCATTATGCAAGGAGGTGAACCATGCACATACATGGTCCCTGCAAACAGAGTCACACTTAGTCTGTTAAGTGTATACCAAGCTTGAAACAATAAAAATAATAACATGCTTACATGTATGAGTGGGATATCATTCTTATTGAGCTAAGTAATTTATGAACTACTAATAATCCCTTGTCTTTAAGACAGTTGTGACTAGACATATACTTAATACTCCTTTAATTTCCTACTTTACTTGCTATTTTCGTTTATAATTAAATCCAAATGTAAACACAGGAAATCTCTACTTGCAAGTTTACAAAGCTGATGTCAATCAGAGTAGTCTTTTCAATTTTCCCTTTTCTACCCCCTTAGTAAATGAAGGGAAGTCATACAACAAAATATTCAAATAATAGCCTAAACACTCCTGTGTGTGTGTGTGTATGCTAAGTCACTTCAGTTGTGTCCGACCCTTTGGGACCCTATGGACTGTAGCCCACTAGGCTTCTCTGTCCATGGGATTCCTCAGGTAAGAATATGGGAGTGGGTTGCCATGCCCTCCTCCAGGGGGTCTTCCCGACCCAGGAATTCAACCCACGCTTCTCTTATGTCTCCTGTATTGGCAGGCAAGCTCTTTACCGTTAGTGCCACCTGGGAAACCTAAACACTCCTATAGGGAGATGGCAAAAACACAGCAACTTGAAGTTGTAGAGAAGTTTACATCGAGTATGAAAAGAGAGATTGCAAGAGTCAATGGATTATGAAAGAAAGTGTAGGATTTTCTAAATCCAGATTTTCACAGAAGTCGAGGGCTGACAATCTTTGTAAATTCATCATCTTGGTAACAGAGAGAACAGCTCACCTTTGCAAAATGTTTATTTTGGTTCTTTAAGGAAAAATGTTTGTGACCCCTGTTATACAGCTAAATTCACACTGTATTTACTAACTTTCCTTAAATAAAAGAGAGATAAATGAAAAGGAGAGGGGAAAAGATCGTGTATCTATGACTGTGTCTGTCTATCCATCTACAACTATCTCTGTGCATTCACAGAGTCTATGCAGAAGGAAATATAAAATGGGACTTAATGGCAGCTTTTATCTGCTACTCATTTACTTACTGCTCATCACCAACTAAAATGATATAATTTAGTTAATGGTTATTTTAAAGATTCAGAAAATAATTGTTTCTGTTCCTTAGCAATGAAAATGACCATAATATAAAGTTGCCCTGGCAGCTTATTTTTCTCTGTTGAAGAAAAGACTCCAAGCTTTTTAAAAAAATGACTCTTTCATTAGAGATTTCCAAGCTAAAAATGAAGCATTTTGCACTCTTTGCAAGTGCTGAAAGATAAGGGCACAATGGCACCCACAGCCTTCGTCAAACAAGGTAAGGAGACCCATTAAAGTTGTGCTGTTGGTAGGAAAGTTGAGGCGAGTGAAATACTTTCTAGGATGTGCGTGAGACTAGGGTTAAAAGAAGCCATCTGCAGCACCATGGATGGACCCAGAGATTGTCATACAGAGTGACATATGCCAGAAAAACAGACATCGTATGGTACCACTTACATGCAGAATCTAGAAAAACAGTACAGATGAACTTATTTAAAAAAACAAAATACAGTCACAGACATAAAAAACAGGGAAGCCCCAAAACACTTGATTACCAGGGGGAGACGGGAGAGGGATAAATTGGGAGGTTGAGACTGACGTACAGACACTGCTACGCATTAAAAAGAAACCAAAAACAACATACTGTAGACAGCACAGGGACCTCCACGCAGTACTCTGTAATGACCTATGTGGGATAAAAATCTAAGAAAAGAGTGGATATATGTATATGTAAAACTGATTCACTTTGCTGTACAGAAGAAACACAACATTGGAAATCAACTATGAAAGTGAATGTGCTAGTAGCTCAGTCTTGCAGACTCTTTGCAACTCCATCAACTGTAGCCTGCCAGGTTGCTCTGTCCATGGAATTCTCCAGGCACAAATACTGAAGTGGGTTGACATTCCCTTTTCCTGGGGAACCTCCCAACCCAGGGATTGAACCCGGGTCTCCTGCATTGCAGGCAGATTCCTGTTTGAGCCGCCAGGGAAGCTCTATCAATAATACTCAGTTAAAAATAAAAAAAAAAGGCCAAGAAAAGAACTTCGGAATAAAGTTCTTTTTAGGTTGGAGATTCCACCCAACCAAGAAAAAAAATCTCAAATTCTTTTGTAGGATAATGTCCTATTCTTACATTCTTAATTTGTTATATTCTGCATATTAATTTTATAGAATAATATAATGAATACAGTATATTATTTTATATTATAAACATAATAATAATTTAAAATATTTTATCAGTTGGATGGCATAAATCTTCAAGGGCAGATTTTTTAAGAAAGTTTGCTGGATGATATTTTCTGTGCTTTTAAGTATGCCATTTCCACTTGTCTTCATTCATAAAAGATATTATAGCCAGACCCTATATAATAAAGTGGAGACACAGCCTTTTTCTCTCAATAATCAGTAGGTATTACTACATAGACTTCTGCAGAGAAATATTAAGGTTAGCCTGATTTTCTCAATAGCATGTAAAGAAATAAAAACTGCATGTTTTCTTTCAAGATTTTGCATGAATTATTCTTTCCCAAAAATGCAAAAATTTTCTGGTAGTTTCCAGCTTTTTGTCCTAAACATCCATCATTTTCCCTCTCAACATTTTGAATGTTTTCCCACCTTTGTTTAGTATTTGAGAAGAACTCCTGTCTGTGTTCCACATCTCTGATGTGATTTCTCAGTGTCAAGTCTGTTCTGATTCTGGATTTTTTTTTTTGCCTGTTGCATTTTAAATTTTCATTATTCTCCATTATTTCTTTCTTCTCAGCATTTTTTTTTGGTCATGCTGTGAAGCATGCAGGATCTTTGTTCCCTGGCCAGAGATTGAACCCAGGCCTCCTGCATTTAGAGCACAGAGTCCTAGAGTCTTAACCACTGGACCACCAGGGAAGTTAAAAACGTGATGGCCCTTAATTTAGATGGTTCTGATTCCTTTTCATAATAGGCATACCTCCTTACATTCTACTGAGATCACTAGCCAGTTTTCTTACAATTTTTTCCTATTTCTCTTTTAAATTTTCAGTATGACTTTTTCTCTACATTTCTTTAGAAAATATTAAAGATTCATTGTTGAATTTTTTCCAACACATTTGAATAATAGGAGATTTACACAAAAAAGGTGCATTGTAGGGAGAAAAAGATGCCAGAGGAGTAGGTGAATGTGGACTAGCTCTCTCTCCACAGATACATCAGGAATACAGCTTCAGACACAATAGCGCATGCAGAACACAAGCTGGGAGCAGACAGGAGTACCTGAGCAGTGGAAAAGAATACACAGAACCACACAAAACTCGGTTAGACAAGGAGCTAGGGGGAAAAACAGGAGTGCTAGTAGGACTGGACCTGCCCTCAGTGAGAGGGGGAACTGAAGCAGGGGTCTGATCCCCACGTTGGGGCAATTGTCTGAGTCAGAGGAGAAACACTTAAGGCTGAGAGTGAAACAGCTGATCTGTGGCAGGCTAAATGGGATGAGAATCAGACAGTCCTTGCTGCAGCCATGCATACCCTGGACAGGGATGCAGGTCATACCCTGGAAGGGGCAGCAGCTGGGAATTGGAGTTTAGGGATTGTGGAGCCATCCCAGGGCGAAGGCTGCTGTTGACTGCGGAGAGATGGATCAAGGGGATGTGAGGAAGGAGACTGTGGTGGAAAATTTCTGTGGTGGAAAGCCAGGCAGCCATGGAAGAAGGCCATACTGCTGAGTCACACGTAGGGGGTGGAGCCATCACCATAGCTTCTCACTCCCCACACGCCAGCATTGGCAGCTGAACAATAGAGAGGCTGGCACGTCAAACGGCTGATGTACTGACTACAGAGTAGGACCCACCCAGGAGCCCCTTTAAGTGACTGATGCACTGATCTATAGAGTAGGACCCCAGCCAGGGGGGCCGCTCTATGTGCCTGACATGCCGAACAGCAGAGAAGGACCCCAGGCAGAGGAGCCCTCTAAGTGCCTGAATGAGCGGAGCTGCAGAGAAAGACTGGCCAAAGGGGCCTTCTACAAGCTTCTACAAAGGGGCCAGCCACAAGAGGCTTGAAAAAAGACTCTGATAGGGCCATAACTTTTGCTCTGCCAGGGTCCCCACAGGCCAAGCAGCCATACCCCCTTCACACTCAACTCTCAAGGGGGCAGACCTGCCACAGGCAAAAATAAAAATAAATAAATACACTTACATCTATGCGCACAGGGTCTCTTTGGTTGTGTCCAACTCTTTGCAACCCTGTAGACTGGGGTCTGCCAGGCTTCTCCGTCAGGGGGGTTCTCCAGGCAAGAATACTGGAGCATATTGGCCAATACTGGTTGCCATACCCTTCTAGAGCACTATATTTCCTGCTGCCCTAGCCGTCAACCCACTGAGTGCCTGGTGCTGCCAGAATCCCTGAGACCCAAGCAGCGGCACCACCTCCTCACCTGGCCCTCACAGGGGCAAACCTGAGTCCTCCAGGACAGCCTCAGGAGCAAACCCTAGTGGACGAACCACATGCAGAGGTGGAAATAAAACCACAGCTGAAACCCAGGGGCAGTGTGGCTAAGGAAGACGACCCAAAACCTTCCGCCCAGCTGTACAAGCTGCAGATTAAATCCACACAATCAACTAGGCAGACTCTGTGTCCATGGAATGTATAAAAGGTCATTGAGAGCGCCCACAAAAGAAAATGCACTAGTTCTGATAGCTGTGGACATTGGAGGCAAGAACACAGAGGACTAGGACAAGTTAGAATCTGAGCTGCCCCCACAGCAGGTCCAGAGACCAGCACGGTGTCGAGGGCATCCTAGGAGGTGAGGTGGACTGTGACTCCCAGCGAGGGAAAGGACTCTGACAGCAGTGACTCAAGGAAAACATTTATTATTCTTGTTTTGACTTGCTCTGTATCTTCTTTTGGATTTTTTTCCTTTTATTTCCCCCCTTTGTTGTAGCTGTCAATTTTATTTCCACTATGAAATCTAATTAATCTTTTAAGCTTTTTTTTTCCTCAGTCACATTTTTTATTGTTGTTATAAACCTCTGCCTCTACGTTGGGCATTTGTAGTTCTGTGGAGTCTTCCTTTTCTTTTTTTTAAATTTAATTTAATTTTATTTTTTCCTTTTCTTTTTTTAATTTTCACTTTAAAAATTGTTTTAAATCTATTATTATTTTTTCTACATTTATTCCTTTGTTTGCTTTTCCTATGTTCTTTTCCCTTTTCAGTTAATCTTTAATGTATATAAATCTTTACCTATCGCTATGTAACTCTGCATATCTATTCTTTCTTTCTTTCCTTTCCTCTCAACACATTTGTTAAGTTTTATTTTCACTATTTTATTCCCCAGTTGGCATCTTGCTTAGTTTTATTTTCCAGTTTGTGCTTTAGCTCGTTTTGTTCTTAATTGGTAGATATAATTTTTGGTTTCCCTTGTTCACTGGGTCAGTCTATTGTGCTTTATATTTGTTGGGCTGTTTTGACTTTGCTTATGGGTGTACATGTATATATGTATATTCAATTACACTTTTTACTGTTGTTATAAACCTCTATTTATGTTGAGCTTTTGCAGTTCTGTGGAGTTTTCCTTTTCTTTTTTTCTTTCTTCTTCCTTTTATTTCTTTTCTCATTTTATAATTGTAACTTCTAATTTTTAAAACCTATTGTTTTTTTCTACATTTATTCCTTTGCTTTTCCTACTGTTCTTTTCCCCTTGCAGTTAATCTTTAATGTATATAAATCTTCTATCTACCTCTATTTAACTTTGCATATCTATTCTTTCTTTCTTTCCTTTCCTCTCAACATATTTGTCAGTTTGTTTTCATTGCTTTATTCCCCAATTGGCACCTTGCTTTAGTTTTGTTTTCTAGTTTGTGTTTGTTAGTTTTGCTCTTAACTGGTAAACATAGTTTTTGATTTCCTTTGTTTGTCGGGTCAATCTACTGTACTTTATTTTAGTTGGACTGTTTTGACTTTGCTTATGGGTATATACATGTATATGTGTACATTCCCTTATTTTAATTATCTTTTGCCTGATTTTGTCGCTGCTATATGTCTGGGGTTCGTCTTTGGTTTCTCATTTTTGGGTATTTGCATTAATCTCACTTAATGCCATAAAAAAACACTTGTGGAATTTTCGTTCCTGACCAGAGATCAAGCCCTGAGCCTTGGAGTGCAAGCACTGACTCCAAGACCCTAGACCACCAGAGGACTAACCCTGGGGGGTATCAGACAGTGAGAACTCACAGAAAGGAAACCACTGGAACCTAAGAGCCACCATCATCTCAACACCAGTAGCACCCTGTGCAGGATGCTTCATCTAAACCACAAACAAAACAAAAACACAAACCCAGTCATCAGCAGACAGGATTAGCACCTCACTCAGCCTTTCCCATCAGACGAAAAACAAGCAAACAAACAAAAACTCAGCACAAACCTCACCCTATAAGAAGCTTACACAGACCACTGGACCAGCCTTAGGAAGGCAGAAACCAAAAGGAAGAAAGAATTCAGCCTTGAAACCAGGGAAAAGGAGACCTTAAACACAATAAGTTAAAAAATATATATAAACATATATATATATAATGAAAAGCCAGAGAAATACCACACAAATGAAGGAACAAATTAGAAACACAGAAGTCCAAATAAATGAAGAGGAAATAGGCAAACTACCTGAAAAAGAATTCAGAATAATGACAGTAAAGATGATAAAAAACCTTGAATACAAAATGGAGAAAATGCCAGATCAGTTAACAAAGACCTAGGAGAATTAAAGAAAAAACATGCAGAGACAAGCAACACAATTGCTGAAATTAAAAATGCTCTGGAAGGAATCAAGAGCAGAATATCTGAAGCAGAAGAATGAATCACTGAGCTGGAAGATAAAATGGTGGAAATAACTTCTGAAGAGCAGAATAAAGTAAAAAGACTGCAAAGAACTGAGGAAAGTCTCAGAGACCTATGGGACAATATCAAATGCACCAACATTCGAATTATAGCAGTCTCAGAAGAAGAAGAGAAAAACTAAAGGTATGAGAAAATTTTTGAAGAGATTATGGTTGAGAATTTCCCCAACATGAAAAAGGAAATAGTCAATCAAGCCCAAGAGGCACAAAGAATGCCATACAGGATTAACCCAAGGAGAAACACACCAAGACACACACTAATCAAACTAACAAAGACTAAACACAAAGAAAGAATATTAAAAGCAGCAAGAGAGAAGCAACATACAAGGAAACCCCATACACTTAACAGTTGATCTCTCAGCAGAAACTCTGCAGGCCAGAAGGGAATGGCAGGATATATTTAAGATACTGAAAGGCAAAAATCTACAACCAAGATTACTGTACTTGGCAAGGATCTCACTCAAAACTGATGGAGAAATAAAAATCTTTTCAGACAAGCAAAAGTTAAGAGAATTCAGTACCACCAAACTAGCTTTACAACAAATGTTAAAGGGACATATAGTGAAGAAATATGAGAGAAGAAAAAAGATCTACAAAACAACTCTGAACAATTAAGAAAATTAAGAAAATGGCAATAGGAACATATATATCAATAATTCCTTTAAGTGTAAATGGATTAAATGCTCCAACCAAAAGACACAGACTGGCTGAATGGATACAAAAACAAGACCCATATATATGTTGTCTACAAGAAACCCACTTCAGACCTCATGACATATATAGACTGAAAGTGAGAGGATGGAAAAATATATTCCATGCAAATGGGAAGCAAAAGAAAGCTGAAATATCAATCTTCGTATCAGACAAAATAGACCTTATAATAAAGAATATTACAAGAGATAAGGAAGGACACTACATAATGATCAAGGGATCAATCTAAGAGGAAGACATAAAGATTTTAAGTATCTATGCACCCAACATAGGAGCACCTCAATACATAAGACAAGCACTAACAGACATAAAAGGAGAAACGGACAGTAACACAAAAATGGTAGGAGACTTTAACACCCTACTCACACCAATGAGCAGATCATCAAAACAGAAAATTAATAAGCAACACAAGTCTTAAATGATACATTAGATGAGATGGATCTCACTGATATCGTCAGGAAATTCCATCCAAATGCAAAAGAATACACCTTCTCAGGTAGACAAAGAATATTCTCCAGGGTACTCCACATCTTGGGTCACAAATCAAACCTTAGTAAATTTAAGAAAGTTGAAATCGTATCAAGCATCTTCGCTGACCACAATGCTATGAGGCTAGATATCAATTACAAGAAAAAAACTTCAAGGAACACAAACACACAGAGATTAAACAATATATTTCTAAATAACCAAAAGGTTACTGAAGAAATCAAAAGGGAAATGAAAAAATTTCTAGAAGCAAATGACAATGAAAACATGACAACTCAAAATGTATGGGATGCAGCAGAAGCAGTACTAAAAGGGAAGTTTATACAATACAATCCTACCTCAAGAAACAAGAAAAACATCAAACAGACAACCTAACGTGACACCTTAAATAACTGGAAAAAGACCCCAAAAATTAGCAGAAGGAAGGAAATCATAAAGATCTGAACAGAAATAAACAAAAAAGAAATGAAAGAAACAATAGTAAAGATTAATAAAACTAAAAGCTCATTCTTTGAGAAGATAAAAAAAAATTAACAAACCTTTGACCAGATTCATCAAGAAAAACAAAGAAGAATCAAATCAACAAAATTAGAAATGAAAAAGGAGATGTTACAACAGACAATGTAGAAATACAAAGGATTATAAGATACTATTATAAACAGCTACATGACAATAAAATGGATAACCTGGAAGAAATGAACAGATTATTAGAAAAGTTCAATCTTTCAAGACTGCAACAGGAGGAAAACAAAATTATGAACAACCCAATTACAAGCACTGAAATTGAAGTTGTGATCAAAAATCTCCCACAAAACAAAAGCCCAGGATCAAATGGCTTCACAGGAGAATTCTACCAAACATTTATTTATTTTTTTATTTCATTTATTTTTATTAGTTGGAGGCTAATTACTTTACAATATTGTAGTGGTTTTTGCCATACATTGACATGAATCATTTAGAGAAGATGTCTAATGTCTGTCCTTCTAAACCTCAAAAAATTGCAGAGGAAGGAACACTTCCAAACTCATTCTACGAGGCCACCATCACCCTGATATCAAAACCAAAGAGAACACAAAAAAAGAAAACTATAGGCCAGTATCTCTGATGAAAATAGATGCAAAAATCCTCAACAAAATTTTAGCAAACAGAATACAGCAACACATCAAAAAGCTCATACACCATGATTAAGTTGGTTTTATTCCAAGGATACAAGGATTCTTCAATATACGTAAATCACTCAATGTGGTACCCCATATTATGAAAGGTAAAAACCATATGATAATTTCAATAGATGCAGAAAAAGCCTTTGACAAAATTCAGCACCCATTTATAATTAAAACTCTTCAAAAAATGGGCATAGAAGGAACCTAACTCAACATAGTAAAGGCCATATATGATAAGCCTCCAGCAAACATTATTCTCAATGGTGAAAAACTGAAAGCATTCCCTCTAAGATCTGAAACAAGGCAAGGGTGCCCACTTTCCCCACTGTTATTCAACATAGTTCTGGAAGTCCTAGCTACAGCAATCACAGAAGAAAAAGAAATAAAAGGAATACAGATCTGAAAAGAAGAAGTAAAGCTCTCACTGTTTGCAGATGACATGATCCTGTACATAAAAAACCCTAAAGATAATATCAGAAAATTACAAGAGCTAATCAGTGAATTTAGCAAAGTTGCAGGATACAAAATCAATACACAGAAATCACTTGCATTTCTACATATTAACAATGAAAAATTGGAAAGAGAAATTAAGGAATCAATCCCATTTACCATTGCAACAAAAAAATTAAATATCTAGGAATAAACTTACCTAAGAAGACAAAGGAACTGTACATAGAAAATTATAAGACACTGATGAAAGAAATCAAAGATGACACAAACAGATGGAGAGATATTCCATGTTCCTGGGTAGGAAGAATCAATATTGTGAAAATGACTATATTACCAAATGCAATCTACAGATTCAATGTGATTCCAATCAAATTACCAAAGACATTTTTCACAGAACAAAAAATTTCACAATTCATATGGGAACACAAAAAACCCTGAACAGCCAAAGCAGTCCTGAGAAAGAAGAATGGAGCTGGAGGAATCAACTTTCCTGACTCAGACTATACTACAAAGCTACAGTCATCAAGACAGTATGGTACTGGCACAAAAACCAGAAATACAGACCAACGGAACAAGATAGAAAGCCCAGAAATAAACCCATGCACCTATGGGTACCTTATATTCGACAAAGGAAGCAACAATATACAATGGCACAAAGGTGGCCTCTTCAATAAATGGTGCTGGGAAAACTGGACAGCTACATGCAACAGAATGAAATTAGAACAGTTCCTAATACCACACACAAAGATAAACTCAACATGGATTAAAGACCTAAATGTAAGACCAGAAACTATAAAACTCTTAGAGGAAAACACAGGCAGAACACTCTGTGACATAAAGCAAAGCAAGATCTGTGACCTGCCTTATAAAGTAATGGAAATAAAAATAAAAGTAAACAAGTGGGACCTGATTAAACTTATAAGCCTTTGCACAGCAAATGAAACTATAAGCAAGGTGAAAAGACAACCTTCAGAATGGGAGAAAATTTCCAAAATATACAAGCAGTTCATACAACTCAATACCAGAAAATCAAACAACCCAATCAAAACATGGGCAAAAGATCTAAACAGACATTTCTCCAAAGAAGACATACAGATGGCTAACAAACACATGAAAAGGTGATCAACAATACTCATTAGTAGAGAAAAGGAAATCAAAACAATGCAATATCACCTCACACCGCTCAGAATGGCCATCATCAAAAAGTCTACAAATAATAAATGCTGGAGGGGGTGTGAAGAAAAGGGAACGCTCTTGCACTCTTGGTGGGAATGTAAATTGATATAGTGACTATGGAAGACATATGGAGATTCCTTAAAAAACTAGGAATAAAACCACCACATGACCCAGCAATCCCACTCCTAGGCATATACCCTGAGGAAACCAAAACTGAAAAAGACACATGCATCCCATTGTTCATTGCAGCACTATTTACAATAGAACTATTTACTAGAACATGGAAGCAACCTAGATGCCCATCGACAGATGACTGGATAAAGAAGTGTGGTACACAGACACAATGGAATATTACTCAGCCATAAAAAGGAACACCTTTGAGTCAGTTCTAATGAGGTGGATGAACCTAGAACCTATTATACAGAGTGAAATGTGTCATAAAGAGAAAGATAAATATTGTATTCTAACATATATATATGGACTCTAGAAAAATGGTACTGAAGAATTTACTTACAGGGCAGCAGTGGAGAAGCAGACATAGAGAATAGACTTGTGGACATGGGGAGAGGGGAGGAGAGGGTGAGATGTATGGAAGGAGTGACATGGAGACTTACATCACCATGTGTAAAATATATAGCCAACGGGAATCTGCTGTATAGCTAAGACACTCAAACAGGGGCTCTGTATCAGCCTAGAGGGGTGGGATGGGGAGGGAGATGGGAGGGAAGTTCAGAAGGGAGGGGATATATGTATACCTATGGCTGATTCAGGTTGAGGTTTGACAGAAAACAACAAAATTCTGTAAAGCAATTATCCTTCAATTAAAAATAAATAAATTTAAAAAAGGTGTAATGTAAGCTATAAATGAGGATCACATATGTGATGAAAAATTTTCAAGTGCTCAGTAGTCATATTTAAAGAGCAAAAAGAGACACATATAAAATTAATAATATATTGTATCTAACCCAAATATAGCCAAAATGTTATTTAACATTTCATTATAAAATTGGTCTTTTTCATTTGTGTGTGAAGAATTCAAAAATTGGTTTGTATTTTACATATATGTAACATCTCAAATTGAACTATTCACATTGCAAGTGATTAACAGTTCTAGTAGCCAAACATACTGGACAACGCCAGTCTTGATTTTTATGTTAGTATCATACTTTACGACGTGAAATAAGTCAGACAGAGAAAGACAAATATATTATACTGCTTATATTCACAATCTTAGAAAAATAATACAAATGAACTTATTTATAAAATAGAAAGACTCACAGACTTAGAAAACAAACTATGCCAGAGGGGAAAGGTGAGGTGTGTGATAAATTGGGAATTTGGGATTAACAGATACACACTGGGTGTATAAAATGGATAAGCAACAGGGTCCTACGGCAGAGCTCAGGGAATTCTACTCAATATTCTGTAATCCTATATGGGGAAAGAATCTGAAAATGAATGGATATATATGTATACATGGGCTTCCCCCACGGCTTAGCAGTAAAGAATCTGCCTGCAATGCAGAAGCTGCAGGAGACATAGGTTTGATTCCTGAGTCAGGCAGATTCCCTGAAGGAAGGCATAGAACAGCATTCTTGCTGGGAAAATTCCGTGGACAAAGAAGCCTGGTGGGCTACAGTTCATAGGGTTGCAAGGAGTCAGTACACAACTGAAGCCACTTAGCATGCACCCACATACTGAATCACTCAGCTGTACACCGGAAACTAACACGACCTTGTAAATCAATGACAGTCCAATATAAAATAAAAATTTTAAAGAAGACTTAAAGAAAAAAAGCAAATTTTTATAGAAAAAGTAATTAATGTAAGAGATGATCGTAAACAATTTTCTCTTACCTACACAAATCTTCTTTGATTTGAAGAGAGATCAATTCCTTAGGAATATGAAAAGAAAGTATGCTCTCTGACATCTGCTCCCGGATTTGCATCCACTTATTGTCAGAAGTGGGAAATCTGTATAATTTACACACTGGGTTCTTTAACACTGGAAAAGGAGACAAAAATCAAGATTAATAGTCAGATTATAAAGATATGCCCATTAGATAAAGATCAAGTAACAACATCATTAATCAGGCTACCATTCTAGTTATTTATTTGATGAAAAATTTTTATTATAACCCATAGTGTATTTGAGTTCCTAAGAATTTTCTCCATACACCTTATTTTTTTCAGTAGCTTCTGGGACATCAGTCTGTATTAAATTAGAAAGTGATACATCAAATTCCAATTCATAAAGTGGCCACTGTCGTTCTCTGATATACTGCCTAATAATTCTTTTCCCTTCTAAAGATTTTCTTATAGTATATGTATTTATAACTATAGATGAAAATATATGAATTTATATATCATACATACTTTGAAAAAATACATTTCTGAATTTCTTCCAATCACTCTTAGTCAACTTTACCCACATACATAGTAGGTGACAACTGATATATTAAAGGTTCTAAATGACCCTACTACCAAAAGTGACTTATTTCTTAAATGTCAAAAGGTTTATTCTTAGTTTAAGATCTATTACCATTCAAATATTATTCATACTTCAGTGCCACTAAGTCAATAACACACTTTCCTGAAACCATACATTATTAAAAGCAGAATAGGGAAACTATGGAACAAACTGAATATTTGGGGTGTGTGGGCAGTGATTAGGGGAAAAGTAACATGGTCATGTCATTAAGGATTTTAAAAGATTAAAAGAAAAAGTTCAAGACTAGATATTAAGATAATACTTGAGACACCTTTTATGAGGCCAGCATTCCTGCTGCACTACCAAGCCCTGTATTTCAGGGCAAGGTTTTATCTCCACTGCTGTAGGGCGATGAATGTAAAAGAAGCTTTTGCACAACAAAGGAAACTATAAGCAAGGGGAAAAGACAGCCCTCAGATTGGGAGAAAGTAATAGCAAACGAAGCAACAGACAAAGGATTAATCTCAAAAATATACAAGCAGCTCCTGCAGCTCAATTCCAGAAAAATAAATGACCCAATCAAAAAATGGGCCAAAGAACTAAACAGACATTTCTCCAAGGAAGACATACAGATGGCTAACAAACACATGAAAAGATGCTCAACATCACTCATAATTATCAGAGAAATGCAAATCAAAACCACAATGAAGTACCATTACACACCAGTCAGGATGGCTGCTATCCAAAAGTCTACAAGCAATAAATGCTGGAGAGGGTGTGGAGAAAAGGGAACCCTCTTACACTGTTGGTGGGAATGCAAACTAGTACAGCCACTATGGAGAACAGTGTGGAGATTCCTTAAAAAGCTGGAAATAGAACTGCCATAGGACCCAGCAATCCCACTCCTGGGCATACACACCAAGGAAACCAGATCTGAAAGAGACACGTGCACCCCAATGTTCATCGCAGCACTGTTTATCATAGCCAGGACATGGAAGCAACCTAGATGCCCATCAGCAGATAAATGGATAAGGAAGCTGTGGTACATATACACCATGGAATATTACTCAGCCATTAAAAAGAATTTATTTGAATCAGTTCTAATGAGATGGATGAAACTGGAGCCCATTATACAGAGTGAAGTAAGCCAGAAAGATAAAGACCAATACAGTATACTAATGCATATATATGGAATTTAGAAAGATGGTAACGATAACCCAATATGCAAAACAGAAAAAGAGACACAGATGTACAGAACAGACTTTTGGACTCTGTGGGAGAAGGTGAGGGTGGGATGTTCTGAGAGAATAGCATTGAAACAAGTATACTATCAAGGGTGAAACAGACCACCAGCCTAGGTTGGATGCATGAGACAAGTGCTCAGGGCTGGTGCACTGGGAAGACCCAGAGGGATGGGGTGGGGAGGGAGGCAGGAGGGGGGATCAGGATGGGGAACACATGTAAATCCATGGCTGATTCATGTCAATGTGTGGCAAAAACCACTACAATATTGTAAGTAATTAGCCTCCAACTAATAAAAATAAATGAAAAAATAAAAAAAATTAAAAAAAAAAAGAAAGAAATATATCAAAGTTTAGTGAACAACAAAATATCACGTCCATCACCAGTCAAGTATCTATGATTATTTGGCTTCAGTTTACCAATAAAGCTAACTAAAAACAGAATTTGATATTGAAGTGGATCTAAAACTTTTAATAATGCCCAGCCTGGAATGTGGCCCAAGTCTCTTCAATGTATAGAGTAAAACACCTTTCAGCATTTCAGAGTTCCAAAATCCTTGTGCATGCAAGTCACTTCAGTTGTGTCCAACCATTTGCGACCCTATGGACTGTAGCCTGCCAGGCTCCTCTGTCCATGAAGTTCTCCAGGCAAGAATACTGGAATGACTTGCCATGCCCTCCTCTAGGGGATCTTCCTGACCCAGGGATAAAATCTGTGTCTCCTGCATTGGCAGGCAGGTTCTTTACCACTAGCACCATCTGGGAAGCCAATAAGCCTGTACCACATTTATTACTTGGATAAATATATATATATATACACATATATACACACATACATATATATTTTTGAGCATTAAAATGAGGAACTACTCATCCATTCTGCAACCACCATTCTCAGTGGCTCAGTCTGGACATTATCATTGTTAAGAACTGAGAGTACATCAGAAACCTTGACATCAAACATCTCATTCTTCAATAACCAGATTCAAAGCTCCCAGTACACTTCTCTATTTCCTATAAGTGTTATCTAGAATGTGCACTTTTTAAAAACACCAATGTCGTTTAGTCACTAAGTAGTGTCCAGTTCTTGCGACCCCATGTGGACTGTAGCCTGCCAGGCTCCTCTGTCTACGGGAATCTCCAGGCAAGAATACTGGGGTGGGTTGCCATTTTCTTCTCCAGGGGATCTTCCGACCCAGGAATCAACCTGGGTCTCCTGCATTTTAGGCAGATTCTTTACCCACTGAGCAATGAAGGAAGATAAAAACACCAATAGAAGCCAGGAAACAGTAGTATATTTCCAGTACGTTGAGAGATAATATTTTAAATCTAGTATTGTATGTCCAAAAGGATTATGTTTTTGCCATAAACATGACCTTTAAGTCTTGTGAATCAGATTATACCACAGACCATATATAAGGCTAATTACACTTTCTCATTTTTGTGAATTATAATTGACATAATATTATACTAGCTGCAGGTATACAATGTAATGACTCAGTGTTTGTATAAATTGTTAAATGATTACCACAATGAGTCTTGTTAACAGCTGTCACCATACATGATCACAAATTTTTTCTTGTGATGAGAACTTTAAAAATCTCTCTCAGGAACTTTCAAACATGCAATATAGTATCATTAACTATAATCATCATGCTGCATATTATGTCCTCAAAACTATTTTATAACTAAAAATCTGCATCTTTTGATCCCTTCACCCCCATCCTCTGTCCCTCATCTCTGGAAACCACAAATCTGTCTTTGTATCTATGAGTATTTTTTTTTTAATTTGTTATGCTTTGGTTTGTTTTCAGAATCTACATACAGGTGAAATTATACAGTAGCTGTCTTTCTCTGTCTGATATTTCACTTAGCATAATGCCCTCAAGGTCTATCCATGTTGTCACAAATGGCAAATTTCATTCTTTTTTATGGCTGAATAATATTCTACTGAGAGAGAGAGAGAGAGTGTGTGTGTGTGAGATCTGTATATCACATTTTTTAGGCTGAATAATAGTCTATTCAGAGTGTGTGTGTGTGTGTGTGTGTGTGTGGTGTGTATGTGGTGTGTGTGTGGATGTGTGCATGTGCGTGTGAGATCTGTATATCACATTTTTTAGGCTGAATAATATTCCATTCAGAGTGTGTGTGAGTGTGTGTGTGTGAGAGAGAGAGTGTGTGTGTGTGAGATCTGTATATCACATTTTTTAATCAATTCATCTGTGGATGCTGAGATTGTTTCCAAGCCTTATCCACTAAAAATAATGCTGCAATGAACACTGGGATGCATGTATCTTTTTGAATTAATATTTTCATTTACTTTGGATAAATACCCAGAAGAGGGAATGCTGGATCATATGGTAGTTATTTTTTTAGTTTTTAAAGAAATCTCCATGTTGTTTTCCATAGTGGCAATACCAGTTAACACTGCCATCAACAGTGCACAAAAGTGTCCTATTCTCCACATCCTTGCCAACAACACTTGTTATATCTTTTATTTTTGATATCCTTTCTAACAGAGGTGAGATGGTATCTCACTGTGGTTTTGATTTGCATTTCCCTCATGATTGGTGATGTTAAGTAACTTCTCATGTACTTCCTGGCCACCTTTATGTCTTCTTTGGAAAAACATCTATTCAGATCCTCTGCCCATTTTCAATCAGATTTTGTTGTTATTGAGTTGTAGGAGTTCTTTATATATTTTGGATATTAGCCCTTATCAGATATAGTTCCTTTTATATGAAATACAGAAAGCTACAACCCATGAAAGAAACTATGGTATTTAATTCATCTTTAAAGTGACAATATTTCAAAGATGTAAGAATTTTACTAAAACCTCTACTGTCATAGACTTGGAAAAGAAAAAAAATATATATGTAGGCAACTCAATATATTGTAAGTCAGGTTAAATCACTTATAGGATATTAGGAATTCTAATATAACTAACATGGTCAGGAATATAAATGAATCATTTTAGAGTAAGATAAAAACTCAGCCTCTGTCCAAATTTTCCGTTTGTAATCTAAGTAAATATTCAATTATTTGAGTTATCTATATTTAGTACATGTACTGCTTACTAACCTCTGTTTTGGGGTTTTTTTTTTCAAGATTACACAGAATCTTTGTCTATTCCAAACCATGGTTAAAAATCCTTGGATTTTTCTTGCCTTTAATAAAACAATAATTATTTTTAGAAGATTTATACTTTTAATTAGGTTGCAAAATATAATATTCTTTATTTATCTCAAAACCAGCCCTTCAACTTTTGATTCTGCTGTTTTCATTTTAATGCTCTTCAATGTATTCTAAATATAAACCTTTGTTGAAATAACATAAGTAGAAATCAGGGACAGTATGATTAATGTGCTCCAGAATTCTCCTGTGACCACCCCAGACACAAGGTCCAAGACCCTGTGAAAATGCTGCTAGTTTTTAAGGAAAACGCTTGAGGCAAATAATAGACAAAAATCAGGCCACTTGATCTACCTCCCAGAATTCCCAATAATGTCTCCTATCTAACTTTCATGCTATATATTCTAAGCTTTTGAAACTCATAAATCTCTAAACACTAATACTAAATTTTATATAGTTACAAGGGTCTCAATGCAGACATAGTGGAATCCACTTTACACCCCAGTTTGATCCAGCAGCATTGCTTATTGAAAACCTACTAAAAGCAAGAACATTTACTCTGTATCCTAAAATGTCATTTAACAGAGTAAGACTTAGAAAGTAAAAATCAGTATATGATCTGCAGAAACTATAAAACTCTTAGAGGAAAACATAGGCAGAACACTGTGACATAAATCAAGATCCTCTATGACCCACCACCTAGAGTAATGGAAATAAAAATTAGAATAAACAAGTGGGACACAATTAAACTTAAAAACTTTTGTAGAGCAAAGGAAACTATAAACAAGGTGAAAAGGCAACCCTCAGAATGGGAGAAAATAAAAGCAAATGAAACAACTGACAAAGGATTAATTTCCAAAATATACAAGCAGATCATGCAAGTCAATACCAGAAAAACAAACAACCCAATCAAAAAGTGGGCAAAAGACCTAAGCAGATATTTCTCCAAAGAAGACATACAGATGGCTAACAAAGACATGAAAAGATGCCCAACACTGATCATTATTAGAGACATGCAAATCAAAATCACAATGAGATATCACCTCACACCAGTCAGAATGGGCTTCATCAAAAAACATACGAACCATAAATGCTGGAGAAGATATGGAGAAAAGAGAACCCTCTTGCACTATTGGTGGGAATGTAAACTGATACAACCACTGAGAAAAACACTATGATGATTCCTTAAAAAATTAGGAACTACTGCGTGACCCAACAATTCCACTACTGGATATATTCCTTGAGAAAATCATAATTGCAAAAGACACATGTAGCCCAGTGTTCATTGCAGCACTGTTTACAATAGCGTGGACACAGAAGCAACCTAGATGTCCGTCTAGAGAGCAATGGATAAGGAAGCTGTGTACATATACACAATGTATTACTGAGTCAGAAAAAGGAACATAGTTGAGTCAGTGATAATGAGGTGGATGAACCTAGAGCCTCTTGTATAGAGTGAAGCAAGTCAGAAAGAGAAAAATACAAAGTATATTAACACATACATATGGAATCTAGAAAGATGGTACAGATGACCAGATTCACAGGGCAGCAGTGGAGATGCAGACATCAAGAATGGACTTATGAACAATGTTGTGGGAGGAGAGGGTGGGATGAAGAGAGACAGTAGCATGGAAACATATACACTACCATATATAAAAAGATAGCCAGTGGGAATTTACTGTATGCCTCAGGGAATTCAAACTGGTGCTCTGCGACAACCTAGAGGGGTGCGATGGGATGGGAGGTGGGAGGAAGGTTTAAGAAGGTGTGGCCATATGTACACCTATGGCTGATTGATACTGATGTATGGCTGACACCGACACAATACTGTAAAGCAATTGTCCTTCAATTAAAAATAAAAATTTAAAATTCAATATATGGTCTGACTTTTAATTACCATGAAGTTTGTCCCACTGGTTACAAACAGATCAGAGAAGATGTCTGGGTTGATAGTGGGGAGATTTTTGCCATCCTCACATAAAAGAGAGTCATGGGATTCATGCATCAAACATTGAACAGTGGGCCATAAATAACGAATGCTTTTGTCATTTTAGAAATGCTTCTGCCCTATAGCAGAGACACAATTTCAACAATTCTGCACACACACTCCAGCTGTGGAAATGAGCCCACCACTTTCAGCTCTGGCTTTCCACTGATGCCAAATGTTTCTTCATATAAAAGGTGCATTGCTGACCATATAATAAGCTCAACTCACTTTCCACGTGGCTCAGTGGTAAAGAATTCACCTGCCAGTGCAGGAGATGTGGGTTTGATTCCTGGGTCAGGAAGATGCCCTGGAGTAGGTTGTGCCAACTCACTCCAGTACTCTTGCCTGGAAAATTCCACTGGATAGAGGAGCTTGGTGGGCTACAGTCCATGAGGTCCCAAGAGTCAGATGTGGCTGAACACACTAGCAACAACTATTTAACATCTATTACAAGTTATTTTTAGAGACTCCTGCATATATTATCTTCCTTTTTCCATTGCTTTTGCCAGAACAACTGCTAAAAATATCATGTGATAGATTCTACCAAGAGAATAGTAGTAAAGAGATTTTAGATCCCACCATGGTTCCAATAATGACTTAATAAGAATAAAGTTCTAAGCTAGTCCAGATCTGAATACATTCCCTCTGAAATCCACCCCCTAAGGTGAACACAGGGACAGAAAGCTAATGACAGATTTGTTTCTCCTAAAATTACAGCACAACTCAATTGTCTAGATTGTTTGTTCCAGACACTATAAAGGGCCTTTTTAATAAGGTGGCACACAACCTGCTTTTCTATGGCTTTCAGCAATTGTGGAACCCAAGTGCTCCAGCTCTAAATTATCAAGGTAAAGATGCCAAGGATATGTTCAACAAAGCCAACACTTAGCTGGCACATAAAAAAAGATAGCTGTTCAAGCAACCTGGGGCAGGAAAAGATAAACCAAAGAAGTATCATAGGGTCAATTCTTTTCTATGTCTGTGTTGGGACATCAGAGGATTAGACAAGATTTTCTAAATACAGGAGACCTGAGTTCGATCCCTGGGTGAGGAAGATCCCCTGGAGAAGGAAATGGCTACCCACTCCAGTATTCTTGCCTGGAGAATTCCATGGACAGAGGAGTCTGGTGGGCTACCATCCATGGGATCACAAGGAGTCAGACGCGACTGAGCAACTTTACTTTTGGGAATATGGATTCAGGGTGGAAGAGATCATCAAAACGTAAAAGTTATCTCATCAGGTTGTCTCCTTTTTTTTTTTTAGAATTTTCCTTGAATAATTTAATTAAATCCTATAACAGTATAACATAACAGCAAGGAATTATTGAGAACTGAGTCTTACTAACACAGACTTTAATTAATAAAACTAGAACTTAACATTCAGTGAAACACATTTTCTTTCCTAAAATTATCGCATTTCTTTTTTTTTTTTTTTTCCAAACACAGACAAGGCTAATTTGTTTGTTTGTTTGTTTGTTTGGCTTTCTGGTTTTCTTTTTTTTTTTTCCATTTATTTTTATTAGTTGCAGGCTAATTACTTTACAATATTGTAGTGGTTTTTGCCATACATTGACATGAATCAGCCATGGATTTACATGTGTTCCCCATACCGATCCCCTCTCCTGCCTCCCTCCCCATCGCATCCCTCTGGGTTTTCCCAGTGCACCAGCCCTGAGCACTTGTCTCATGCATCCAACCTGGGCTGGTTATCTGTTTCACCCTTGATAGTATACAAGTTTCAATGCTGTTCTCTCAGAACATCCCACCCTCGCCTTCTCCCACAGAGTCTAAAAGCCTGTTCTGTACATCTGTGTCTCTTTTTCTGTTTTGCATATAGGGTTATCATTACCATATTTTAAAATTTCACATATAAAAAATAATAATAAAAAATAAAAAAATAAAATTCCATATATATGCATTAGTATACTATATTGGTCTTTATCTTTCTGGCTTACTTCACTCTGTATAATGGGCTCCAGTTTCATCCATCTCATTAGCACTTATGAAAACAAATTCTTTCTAATGGCTGAGTAATATTCCATGGTGTATATGTACCATAGCTTCCTTATCCATTCATCTGCTGATGGACATCTAGGTTGCTTCCATGTCCTGGCTATTATAAACAGTGCTGCGATGAACATTGGGGTGCACGTGTCTCTTTCATATCTAGTTTCCTCGGTGTGTACACCCAGAAGTGGGATTGCTGGGTCCTATGGCAGTTCTATTTCCAGTTTTTTAAGGAATCTCCACACTGTTCTCCATAGTGGCTGTACTAGTTTGCATTCCCACCAACAGTGTAAGAGGGTTCCCTTTTCTCCACACCCTCTCCAGCATTTATTGCTTGTAGACTTTTGGATAGCAGCCATCCTGACTGACGTCTAATGGTACCTCATTGTGGTTTTGATTTGCATTTCTCTGATAATGAGTGATGTTGAGCATCTTTTCATATGTTTGTTAGCCATCTGTATGTCTTTTTTGGAGAAATGTCTCTTTAGTTCTTTGGCCCATTTTTTGATTGGGTCATTTATTTTTCTGGAATTGAGCTGCAGGAGCTGCTTGTATATTTTTGAGATTAATCCTTTGTCTGTTGCTTCATTTGCTATTATTTTCTCCCAATCTGAGGGCTGTTTTTCACCTTGCTTATAGTTTCCTTTGTTGTGCAAAAGCTTTTAAGTTTCATTAGGTCCCATTTGTTTATTTTTACTTTTATTTCCATTATTCTGGGAGGTGGGTCATAGAGGATCCTGCTGTGATTTATGTTAGAGAGTATTTTGCCTATGTTCCCCTCTAGGAGTTTTATAGTTTCTGGTTTTACATTTAGATCTTTAATCCATTTTGAGTTTATTTTTGTGTATGGTGTTAGAAAGTGTTCTAGTTTCATTCTTTTACAAGTGGTTGACCAGTTTTCCCAGCACCACTTGTTAAAGAGGTTGTCTTTTTTCCATTGTATATCCTTGCTTCCTTTGTCGAAGATAAGGTGTCCATAGGTTCATGGATTTATCTCTGAGCTTTCTATTCTGTTCCATTGATCTATATTTCTGTTTTTGTGCCAGTACCATACTGTCTTGATGACTGTGGCTTTGTAGTATAGTCTGAAGTCAGGCAGGTTGATTCCTCCAGTTCCATTCTTCTTTCTTAAGATTACTTTGGCTATTCAAGGTTTTTTGTATTTCCATACAAATTGTGAAATTATTTCTTCTAGTTCTGTGAAAAATACTGTTGGTAGCTTGATAAGGATTGCACTGAATCTATAGATTGCTTTGGGTAGTATAGTCATTTTGACAGTATTGATTCTTCCAATCCATGAACACGGTATATTTCTCCATCTGTTTGTGTCCTCTTTGATTTCTTTCATCAGTGTTTTATAGTTTTCTATGCATAGGTCTTTTGTTTCTTTAGGTAGATATACTCCTAAGTATTTTTTTTTGTTGTTGCAATGGTGAATGGTATTGTTTCCTTAATTTCTCTGTTTTCTCAAGCATTACCCTCAATGGTGAAAAAGTGAAAGCATTCCCCATAAAATCAGGAACAAGACAAGGGTGCCCACTCTCACCACTACTATTCAACATAGTTTTGGAAGTGTTGGCCATAGCAATCAGAGCAGAAAAAGAAGTAAAAGGAATCCAGATAGGAAAAGAAGAAGTGAAACTCTTGTTGTTTGCAGATGACATGATCCTCTACATAGAAAACCCTAAAACTCTACCAGAAAATTACTAGAGCTAATCAACAAATATAGTAAAGTTGCAGGATATAAAATTAACACACAGGTTGTCTTTAATACAGTTCTCCACACAAAGGTTATCTGTGATTGTGCTTAGTCACAGAAGTGGTTCAATTCTTTGCAGCCCCATGGACTTTTGCCTGCCAGGCTCCTGTGTCCCTGGGAATTCTCCAGGTGAGAATACTGGAGTGGGCTGCCATGCCCTTCTCCAGGGATCTTCCCAACCCAGGGATTGAACGCAGATCTCCCACACTACAGGAGGATTCTTTATCGTCTCAGCCACCAGGGACGCACTCATTTGTGATTATCTTCATGCAATTTCTTGCTTTCAGGAGGTGGTAGAAATCACATATATAAATCGAATATGACTTTATTAGTTTCAATCTTTACAAAATCACTATTTTAATGTCCTGTAGATTCTTGTAGAGAATCTGTTTGGTAGCTTTTAATTATGCAGTTGTTTAATAGTCTCACTATTCAGCTGAATGTCCTTGCATTGCCTCTTCTCCAAATGCTGGATAATACTTAGAGAAGATAAGTCTGGGTAATCCAATTAGATAATGACATTCTCTCATTTGTAGTTGAAAATTTCTTAGTTTTATATACAGACATCTTAAATGTAGATTGGCTCTTTTTAAGATTAAATGAGATCTAAAAAAAAAAAAAACCTAAAAGAAATCACGAAAAGACTGTCCTAAGCATGGTTATAGGAAAGAGAATATAAGAAAACATGACAGGAGTTCTGAAAAACAGCAAAGAGAGACCGCTCTTTAAAATAATGAAGATGAAATAAACTGTTAAAAATTAATTCCCCCAAATTTTTAAATTACTTTTCTTTAGGTGTCATACAATCCATACTATGTTATTGCTTGTGTTGCTTTAAAGCATCAAAAAAATAAGAATAGAAATAGTATATATAAGCTCAGTTGGAAAAGTGCTGCTCCCCTTGTGTAGCCAAGCCCACAAGCCCCTAGCACTCCATCTTCAATTCAAGGCCATAAACAAGAAAAACCATTACAGATGTCAGAATAAAACATAAAGGTAATATTTGTGGGAATTTAGTCTCCAACTGGTGATAACTGGTGAGTTCAGTGTGTATACTGTATTGTGTATTGTGTTTTGTAGTGTATTGTATTTTCAATGTTGGTTGGTCAGAGAAGTGTTTTGTTTCATTCATTCTAGTTTCAATGATTTGTTCTGTTTATTCTAATCATCTGGTCCCATCACCTCATGGCAAATAGATGGGGAAACAATGGAAACAGTGACAGACTTTATTTTATTGGGGTCCAAAATCACTGCAGATGGTGACTGCAGCCATGAAATTAAAAGACGTCTGCTCCTTGGAAGAAAAGCTATGACAAACACTAGACAGCATGTTAAAAAGCAGAGACATTACTTTGCTGACAAAGGTCTGTATAGTCAAAGCTACGGTTTTTCCAGTAGTCATGTGTGGATGTAAGAGTTAGACCATAAAGAAGGCTTAGCGCCAAAGAACTGATGCTTTTGAACCGTGGTGTTGGAGAAGACCCTTGAGAGTCTCTTGGACTGCAATGAGATCAAACCAGTCAATCCTAAAGGAAATCAGTCCTGAATATTCATTGGAAGGATTGATGCTGAAGGTGAAGCTCCAATACTTTGGCCACCTGATGTGAAGAGTCGACTCATTAGAAAAGACCCTGATGCTGGGAAAGATTGAAGGCAGGAGGAGAGGGGGATGACAGAGGATGAGATGGTTGGATGGCATCACTGACTCAATGGACATGGGTTTGAGCAAGCTCCGGGGATGGTGGACAGGGAAGCCTGGTGTGCTGCAGTCCATGGGCTGCAAAGAGTTGAACACAACTGAGTGACAGAACAACAACAACAACAATTCTAATCCAGTCACTAAAGCAAAGGAAAAATCTAGAAAAGCGTCCCTTTCTGGTTCATCTTTCATGCTGAACAACCTGGAATGACCTGCAGTTCATGGAACTCAAGTTGTTTCCTGGCATTTTGCCTCTGTTCAAGGCATTCTCTGAATCTCAAAGGAATGCTCCTTTTTCCTGGCTACAGGTAATTATCCCATAAACTCAGCTCAACTAGTACCTCCTCCAGGAGGTCCTCCTTGACTTCCACCTCCTCCCTCCCTATAGGCGTCTCTCCTTGGTACTCCCCATCCCCCTCTCTGCATGGTTCTTACCAGTTGTGCTATAATTGTCTGTTTACTGCTCTGTGCCCCCGTTAGAAGGTAAACCTTGAGAAGGCCATGACTGTGCTGTTTTCTTTACCTTCATTTTATCTCCTGATTTCCCAGGCAAGAATACTGGAGTATGTAGCCATTCCTTTCTCCAGGGGATCTTCCCGACCCAGGGATTGAACTCGCGTCTCTTGCATCTCCTGTATTGGCAGATGGATTCTTTACCACTGAGCCACCTGGGAAGCCAAACATTACCTTCCCTAGTAGGAAAACAGAACGGCCCTGACTGTGTAAATTGAGAGGAGAAAAAGCAAGAGGGAAGGACATAACTAAAAACCTCACTTCAATGAAGAGCACAGTCAGCAGAATGAAGGAAGGAACACCAGAGCTGAAAGTTCTTCTCATAATTGTCCACAAAATATTACCTTTTTGACTATATCATCTTCCTGACTTTATTTTCCTTCTAGGTTACATAAGGTGGGCAATAGACAGGGGTGATAAAACAGGAAGAAAGCTGAAGCATTAGAAGTGTCTGATGATTTCACTGATTCCTATCAATAGATAATGAAATTTACTCTTCCACTCAGGCTACTTAACACTCTATGTTAATACACAATAAAGAAAACATGAAAATTCCAAAAGAGCAAGGTTAATGGTGTGAACTACTAATGCCACCAAACACAGAAGTAAACAAAAGATGTTACAGACATCAAGCCGTCACATGACAGCCACCTGGAGGGGGAGTCCTGAGGAAACTCAGAATGAAAGCAAAGAATGCCTGCCATCTAGCTGTCAACTGCCGCAGACACGCCAGACTGTGCACTCTGAGGAAACTGGGGATGAGAGAACACAGGATACTGGCCCCGGAGAGCTGAGGTGCATCTTAAAGGAACGACTGCAACGAGCCCAGACTTCGCATCTTCCCATACACAGAAAGGACTTCCCTGGTGGCTCAGAGGTAAAAGCATCTGCCTACAATGCGGGAGACCTGGGTTCTATCCCTGGGTTGGGAAGATGCCCTGGAGAAGGAAATGGCAGCCCACTCCAGTATTCATGCCTGGAAAATCCCACGGACAGAGGAGCCTGGCAGGCTACAGTCCATGGGGTCACAAAGAGTCCGACACGATTGAATGACTTCACTTTCACTTTCATACACAGAAAAGGGCTGATTTCATTAACTTGAGACATATGGTTTTCCTTAATTACCAATAATCTTTTGATGTTCTGGCTCCCTGCCCTTTGTTGCAAAAACTCCCATACATCCTGGCTCTTCAAAGCAGTCCCTCAGAGTGATCTGAGACTTCTGTCTCCCGGGCTCAAAGTCCTGAGAAAGTCTGCCTAATAAAACATAGCTCTCATCTTTACGGTTGTGCATTTTTTTCTTTGCACTGACAATGGGCTCCACTGGATTTATTAAAACAGCAAAGAGCAAAGAAATCTGGTGAGTGAGTATAAGGATAAAGGGCCAATGTTAGGAGTCAAGATGGTCCTATATTTTATATATCATAGAGTTATAAATACAAGGGCAAATCTGTTCAACTAGTATGAAGAACATATGAGGATTCCCCAGTGGCGCGTTAGTCAAGAATCCACCTGCCAATGAAGAGGACACAAGAGATGCAGGTTCAATCCCTGGGCCTGGAAGATTCCCTGGAGAAGGAAATGACAACCTGTTCCAGTAATCTTGCCTGGGAAATCCCATGGACAGAGGAGCCTGGTGGGCTACCTTTGCATGGGGTTGCAAAGAGTCGGATGCAACTGAGCAACAGAGAAGATACCACAGAGAAACCTTTGTTATTATAAACTGATATGATCTAAAATTTGACAAGGTAGTTAATTTAGTACCTCATGAATGAAAAGGAAAAAAAAAAAGAAAAAAAATAGAGATTCGCTTTTTTGGTTGGAATTCCTTAGGACTCAAAATGAACATAGAGAGAAATATTTTTTCAAAGTCTCTAAGAATATTTCTTAAAATATTCAGAGTCACCAGTTGCTTTAGATGGGGTGGTATTGAGGAGAATGTTGCCTGTAATTAGTTCAGTTATGTGGTATTGTGAAAAGCAATTAAAATACATGGTGCCAAATGAAGCAGAAAAAAAATTTAAAATGAGAATTTAACAGTAATTTTTAGGGAAAGTAATAAATAATTTTAAACAGAAATAATTCAATTTGAACATCTTTCTCAGGGACAGAAGAATAACAGTGCAGTTTTCTGTACTTGGAGCAAAAATTCAAGTGGTAAGATACACCCATTACCAGTCATTTGACAAATATCTGCTGAGTTCCTATTGTTTTCTGTCCCTGGAGACACAGAAATAAATAAGCAATGTTTCTTCTTCTGAAACAGCTCATAATTGGGCAACTGCAGTAAAGCAATAGAGCAGGTGTGCTAAGTCACTTCAGTCTTGTTCGACTATTTGTGACCCCATGGACTGTAGCCTGCCAGGCTCCTCTGTCCATAGGATTCTCCAGGCAAGGACACTGGAGTGGCTTGCCATGTCCTCCTTCAAGGGATTTTGCCAACCCAGGGACTGAACCCACTTCTCTTACATCTCCTGCATTGGCAGGCAGGCTACTGACCACTAGTGCCACCTGGGGAAGTAGATGACTTAAGCCTATTTGGGGGAAAAGAAAAAAAGATACAGTGGACTATTTTGAGAATACTTGTGATTCATCCATGAGGCAAGAAGATAAACAGCAATAAACTCTCCAAATAGGGGGGAAAGTATCTGTATTTAGGACTGAAAACAGGATAGTCCTCACATTGAGGTTTAGATTTTTTACAGTCATGGAATTCATCGCTGTCAGATACACCCTCTGTGAAAAGGATAGACAGCATACCCGTTAATACACAGCATGAAGCTGGTCTTCAAAAATATCATGGATAATTTCATGACTCAAGAAGTGTAGAATTCAACTAGGAAAGATGCTGTATCAGATCAAATGCTTGCTGACAGAGGGAAACTCACTCAAAATGTGAAGATAATAGGAAACAATGACAGGGTCCATTAGCTTCTCAGATTGATCATGATAATATCAAAGTCCATGGGCTGAAGTATTCTGTAGCATTATACTTTAACAAAGAAAATGGGTAGATTTAGGAAATCTAGAGAGAATTGTTGATCTTGACAACATTTTTTAAAGAGTTTACTTCTGGCCAGGCTTATTAAATATAAATAACTCCTGAGAAAGACAACTGTAAGTGACAAAGAATTGGATATAGGACTCCATGTGAAACTGATGAAAATGAAAACTTTCATGAAATATTTCTAAAATGAAGGAAAACATAGCAAAGGCCAAACTATGCTCTCTAGATTTCAGACATGGAGGACCAAAAACGAAATTGAAGACTGTCGAGGTCAGTTTGGTCATCCGAAAAGTATTGATGCCCAAAGAGGCTGACCAGTCTGTTAGAGTCACACTGCTGTTAGCAGATCTAGGCTGTGACACCAGTTCTTCACAGAGCCTGTTCAGTGCACTGGTATGAATACCATCAGAGCCCGTTTGTTCTTGTTTGGCTGTAGACAAAGGCGCCTCAGTTAATGCACACCCAACTCTGTGACCAGGTAAGAGACTTGGTTGTTCACACTTCCCTGTGTTCAAAATTAACTTTCCCTACCCTCATCCCTGAAGCAACACCCCAACAACACACAGTTTTATGTGTTCTCACTTCCATTTTGCTTAAATGAATGCACCAATAATTAAACAGGTAACTTTTCAACAACTTTCATAAACCATTATAAAATCAAGCAAAACGAGAACCTCACAATTCTTAATACTGCATCTTCTAATTCATTTCCTCTTTCAGAGAATATAAAATCCAACAGCCAAAAGGAATTTATTTTCTCCTATATAGCTAAAGTACTTATATATCTTTTTTATGGAATTGTAAATCCTGCCCCCTCTCCTCTTCCTCATCATTTTTTCTCCTCCTGCCCTTACCTCTCCAGGCTTCCAACATATACATTCAACTTGAGAGGCTAACACGGCATGAAGACGGTGAGGTTCAAGAGAGAAGAGCTTTTTCCTCTGTAGTCTCACAATAGATAAGTGAATTTTCTGAGTTATTCATTAAACTTCTAGAGATATAAATAGAATAGTGAAGAGCAGCTATGAGCTATGACATCCTCTTGCGCTCAATCAGTAAGAACTTCATAACTCACTTGAGACTGGCAAGTTCCATATAATACATGAATATAAAGGCCTGGGAAGAATGTCAATAGCTCCCTCCGCCTACAGATTGTGAAAAAGTATCTCATGGAAATATAATAGATTAATTCCAAAGTTGCTGAGTTTAGATGGATAAATAAATAGAACAAAAGACCAAGGTACACACAGACCCAAGTCATGGGTGCATATTCCACTTACATATTCTATACATGTGCAACACACTGTAAGATTATGAACAGAAGCATGTTATATATAGCACTTAGATGTATTTTAAAATATTTTTTTTTAAAAATCAAGCTTTTAGAACATTTGACAGTCATTTTGTCTTATCTTTCCCTAATATACCCTGGAGAAGGAAACGGCAACCCACTCCAGTATTCTTGCCTGGAAAACCCCATAGACAGAGGAGCCTGGCAGGCTACAGTCCATGGGGTTGCAAAAAGCTGGACACGACTGAGCGACTTCACTTTCCCTAATATAAGAAGGCTCATAGAACATATCTGTGGGACTTCCCTGGTGATCCAGTGGTTAAGAATCTGCTTTGCAATGCAGGTGACCCAGGTTCGATCCCTGGTCAGGGAACAAAGATTCCACAAGACACAGAGCAACTAAGCCCATCAGCCACAACTAGAGTGCCTGTGCTATAGTGAAAGACCCACAGGATGCAGTGGGGATCCCACATGCTGCAACTAAGACCCAGTGCCGCCAAATAAACAAGGCTGCATTTAAAAAAATAATTTCATGAAAAGAAAATATTTTTGGCAAATGTTCTAGGCACTTTCAGATTGCCTGGACCGGACACAGGAAAAATCATCAGAACAAAGTATAAAATCACCACCAAAACCGTCACCTCCAGGAAAAGGGAAAGCGGTAATCAATCCTGACTCCGCTAGTGAGTGTATTTAAATTGTAGAATGTAGCTGCTCCCAAGATTTCCATGTTGCTTGTCTCTGTCATATTACAAATCAAAGGTTAGGAATCATACCCTAGACACTTGGAAGAGTTAATAGGCTTCCAAAACTCATGCCTTGCAGATTTTATGGTGCAAGGATCAGAAGGTGCAGATTTATTTTTCTCATGTTCCCTTTGTCTCATCTTCCTTAGGTGATATATTTCTTTCTACCCCGAGAGCCACTTTTCTCTTTCTCTTTGAAATTTATATTAAACCAATCAGTATTTTAAAATGGCATTTCCCTTTGTGTGCATAAAAAAATTACAAGGTTCACATGAGTGAATCACTTAAAAAGTGTCTTATAATTACAGTGTAGATGATTTTGATGATAATTTGATTCATTTAAACTGTATTTAACATGAGTGCAATATCTCTCACATTCAATTTTACTTCTCAAAATTGACATTTGGAGAATTAAATAGATTATCTAGATATATTGAAATCAAGGTTTAGAGGTTTGGTCAGCTTTTAAAAGAAAAAAACATATATGAAGAAAACCCTTTGAGGATACATTAGTTATTTCAGCCATATGGATGACTTATCAAGTATTTTTATGGTATCTGGCTGGTGTAGATGTGCAGATAGCCCCTTCCCTGTATAATGCACATTCCTCCTGATAATATATCCTTAATAAGCATTTTTTAAAACATGCCATTTGGTCCTAGGTTGAGAAGTAGCTGCTCTTCTTTGGTTTAACCCCCCATTCTATTAAGTACAATTCATGGGTTTTTGGTTGCTATATTTTATTTTTAGTTCTTTGATTCAAAGTGTTGCATGTTTTTCTCTATCTCTTATTATTACTGGGTTTCTGCAGGGGAAAACTGCTCATTGTTTAGGGGTTCTGTCTTAGTAACTTTGAAGTTTGGTATCACTCAATCTGATTATCATGCTATTCATGTCACTGCTGAAATGCATAACAGAGCAAGGCTACGAAAATGTTAAGGTTTATTTTACTGTTATACCAGCTTGTTAATTAATGGCTTTTTTAGTAACAGCATGATCTAGTAATTAAAAGCAAAGGCCTTAGGATTAAAACCAAATTAAATGTTGGACCTGCTACTGGCTAGGTAGTAATCTTGAGCAATTTCCTCATCTTTAAAATGGAGATAATAACAGTGCCTTCTTCATAGCACATATTAGAAAACAAGTTAAGGCAAGGCACATGAGGCATTCAGCATCTTGCCTGTCATTGTACTAATCATTATTTGCTAATATCATCATATCACTACTGGTAACACAATGTACGTTATCATTCAAAAATTAGTTCCATGATTTACATATATATTATCACATATTTTGTAACTGTATCAGACGTCAAAGTCATCATTTACCACACTGTTCAGTGCCTTTTTGAAATTCAAATATATTAGCATTATTAACACTACATATATATGCATATATATATGCACACACACACAATGGAATGCATAAATGTGTGTATGAATTTTTCCTACTGAATCCACATACATACTGTTTTAACAACTTTATTTTAAATTCTAGAATTAGAAAGTCAAATTAATTAAGAGCTTCACATTTCTAATACTTCCTCCATCATCTGAAACGATGTCTCATTTCAAATAAAACAAAACCCAATTGATAAAAGGAATTTGTTTTGCCATTTAGCCAAGATATACAAATATATTTTTTATGGAATTGTCAAGTTTACCCCCACACTGCTGACTCCCATGATTACCAATATTTAATAAATGTTTATAACAGTTCTGTGAGAACGGTATCCAGGTTCAGTATCAACTTCTTAGAAAATTAAAATGTATGTTCACATGAAATGAACTTAAGTTTCCAAAACTGAGGTACATACCTGCATTCAAAAAAGGTAGGTTATCTTTTCTGCTCACACTTCCTGGGGCTGAACATTCACAAACCAGTGCACACTAGAAGGAAAAAGAAGAAAGAAAACATAGTTGAACACGATCAAATAAGGAATGAGATTCTTTTATTTGCAAAACATGAGGCCGTGCACACAGTTTCAAAAAGTTTTGAACAAGACATTTTTGAAAAACTATTTTGAGCTGTATCTTTAGGATGAATCTAATTTAACTTGTGATTATTTACTTACATATAATATGATTTTATTATGCAATTATAGGCTACATTTCAGTTTGAGTTAAAGACTTCTTAGGAAAGAAAATTTGTACTTTCTTTGTGGAAAAGAACCCTCCCTAACATGCTAGAAATAGGTTCCCATTACAGCAAATCACCTAGGACAAGGTGAATGGCTTTGTATTTCTGTCACCTGGGTGGGTCGATTTTAGATCAATAAAAAGCAAATTATTTTCTAGTTTTTAAGTAAAGGTAACTGTAAGTAAAAGAGAAAATATATTGTAGCATCTAATTTCACAATGCAAAAGGAGACTTTTTGTCTCTGGCAAAAGATACAAACACTTGCTCATAAAGGATGAGTGCACTTTATAAATAAGCTGATGTCCCATTTATGAATAAGTAATTTATACACAAGCTAATCTAGAGATAATAGATGATCTATTAACCCATGATAAACAGATTCAGCTCATGATCCTTTACAGAACAGACACTGCTCTGGACAGGAGAGCGGAGAGACAGAGAGAGACACAGAAACCCACCTCCCTTCTCCAAGGACTGGCCCGGGTTTGAGATTCACAGCCACAGAGGTCATTGTTCATGATAGCAAAGTGTGTGTCTCTCAAGGATTTTGAGAAGGGACACAAATAATTTAAAACCTTGATTTAAATGCTACTTTCTGTATTCTTAAAGTCTGCTACTCATTCTTCTATCATAACATTCATCACATTACTCAGGAAATTTCTAGATGGAGAAAAATGTTCTTTCCTAAATTTTTTAGTGCTTATATTGAGATCCCACAGAAAGAATGAATAACTGCAAATAATTCTTTAAATTTAGTGTTCTCTAGATCATTTTTGCAATCAACCAGAAGTCAGAGGTGATTTCTTTTTTTAATCCACAGGTATTTTGGATATGCACTTTCCAAATCACCACAGCAATGTGCAAGGATCCTTAGACACATTTCTTTATTTCTTTAGTTCTTTATTTCTCCTATTTACAATATTTTCTCTACTTCTTTCAGCCTACATAGGGCTGTTAAAGTAATCTATGGTAAATATTATATTCAACATATCAGTGCTTGGTTCTAGAATGTAAAATGGTTATTTACTGTCCAATCAAGTTCAATATTCTCAGACTGGTCCTCAAATGCTTTTATGCTTTGTCCCTGACATCCTTCCACATAATAACTAGGTACATGGCTCTAAATCATCTTCCTTTCCAAAAGAATATCATCATCTACAATATAACATATAGGGATGGTTTAGATTAAACCTTTTTAGTGAAGAAGTTCCTAATTCCCAGAAACCAGGCTATTATCCTGAGAAACTGCTTCTTTTAATGGAGGCAGTCCTGCCTCTTTGAAATCAAAGATAACTTTCTGTTTCCAAACTAAAAGCCTGTTTCATTTCACCAAATGAATACAGACATATGACTTTTGTATAACCATATCTTCCATCCTCACTGGAAAACTGATATTAAGGACATTTTAAACTAATATTCTTATTTTGCAAAGATACTGTATTTCAAAGTTCTACTATTCAGAATCCTCTCAAGATTTAAATCCATTGAACATAAACAGAAAGTATCTAATAAACAGTTACTAAATTAATATTTTCATACTTGGACCCTGGTTATTGCTTTCTTCAATTGTTTCCTGAAGTGTACACTTTGTGTCACTATTTAGATTGAAAGTTCTCCAGGCCAAGAAGCTTATTTCTTATTTCCTTAAGCTATATTTAAAAAAAAATTTTTTACATTGACCTTAGAGTCACTGCTACACTGTGCCAGTTGCTACAGAGAATGCAAAGATGGAAATGAGGTGGAAATTGTGCTTAAGAAGGTTCAGCTATTTATACTGCTCATTGCTATTATGATGATGGATATTTGCAGCATTACACATTTGCATGGTGTGCACTTGCAATGTAATGACTCTACATTTGTGATTCTGAGCAGGAATAACAAAACATCACATGCTTTTTGTACCAGATGTAGCACCGTAACCCTATTGATTGTGATTAATAATTTTAAAAGTATCTTTTGATGGTAAGTGTGGGCAAGCAGAAGAAACATAAGATATGTAAAATTCTTAGAGCTAAATGATTTTGACTCTCAGCTAATATATCAATTTGCTACGTGTTGATCTAGAAAATTAGCAGTATTGTATGAACAATAATCACAAAGCTCTGTATGAATCCATCAAGACCAACACTTCATGGCTAAGTACTTTCACATTTGTTAGTTTATTCCATCAATCACAGTTCTCAAAGTTATTCTGGAGTCTCCTGGAAATTCTTGATGACTTTTTCTAAAGATACTTTCACTTAATTTATTATACTTTTTGGCTGGGTCGCACAGTATGTGGGTTCTTATTTCCCTGACCAGGGATCGAACTCATGGCCTCTGCATTGGAAATTCAGAGTGTTAGCCACAGGACCACCAGAGAAGTCCCTCTGATAACTTTAGTCTTGGTAGCCTTTGTGGCATCTAGCACAGGGTAAAGACAATTTTATTTTCAAATTAATACTAAAATATTATTGTCTGTTTCCTTCTCTTTCTCTTATAAGCATATAGTAGAATTTTTCAGACTGTATCACCCAATCAAGTGATAGCTAATGGTATGTGTACTTATATACTCTTCTGTTTTAAGCATTTCCTGTTTGACTTTCTAATATGATAAATGTCTACAGATATAATTCAAATAAGTGAATTATATACAGTATAATTACAAATACAGTAAGTGTCAGTAGATAAAATCCACCTAAATATAAATTTCAAGAGTGTTAAACAGAATTTCTATGCTTTTGTGATCTCATTCAGTCTCGTGGCTTAAACACCACCCAAATATCATCTGGTGACTCACAAATGCATAACTCCAGTTTGGACAGCCCACCTGAATTCCAGACTTGAACCTCCAGCTGCTTTGATACATATATACTTAAATATCTAAGAGGAATGTCAAATACAGCATCTCAAACTCTCCCATCTTCCTCCACCTGCTTCTCTCAGTGTTTTTGACAAGATGGTAATTCTATTTTTTAGCTATCCTTTTCTCCTGGAATATGGCCACAATTCACTTTCTCCATCAGCATCACCCTGATCCAGCCCATCTGCATTTCTACCCTGAATCTTCACAATCATTGGGTTTCATTCTGCTGTCTGTACCTCATGGTAGGCTCTACTCAATACAGCAGCCAGAGGGTCCTCTTAAAATATGAACCAGACTTCACACCTATACACTCGTCTCCTCAACTGTCTTCACATGTAGCCCAGAGCCTAACGGGCTTCAAGGAAGTACACAGTCCGTCTTCCCTGCTTCAAGAATCTCTGGCCTCAACTCCTATCACTCTCCTCCTTGACCCCTCAAATCTAGTCACACTGACCTTCTTGCTGTTCCTTCAACACAAGGAGCTTCCTGCCATCTTAGGACCTCTGCTTTCTGCTCACTCCGCCTATAATTCTTTCTCCTTCCAGAAATCCACAGTTCTTATTCCTTATTTCCTGCAGGTTTCAGCTCAAATATCATACTACTAGTGAATCTATCCTTGACTATCCAGTTTAAAATGGCCACAGCCTAGGACTCTCCAGTCCTTTTTTCCCTATAGCAAACAGCACCACCTGATCAACAATATATTGCTTATTTTTTAATTGCTGCTTCACAAGAAGGAGGCATCTGTGCCTAGTTGGTTCACTGATGAATATGCGTGTGTGCTCAGTCACTTCGTCGTGTCCGACTCTTTGTGACCCCATGGACTGTAACTGACCAGGATCCTCTGTCCATGGGATTCTCCAGGCAGGAATACTGGAGTGGGTTGCCATGCCCTCCTCCAGGGGATCTTTCCAAGCCAGGGATGAGCCTGCATCTCCTGCAGCTCCTGCACCACAGGCAGATTCTTTGTGGCTAAGCCACTGGCGAAGCCCTTGTACAGTGCTATATGTAGCCAAATATTTTCCCATCTAGGAGACAATTTTGGATTTAATTTCTTTAAAATTAAAATCGACTTCATTTATTCATTGATTCAGTTTCCTTCTGTCATGCTCAGTTCTGGGCAATGAGGGTAGAAAAGAGAACAAAACAGACAAACACCTTTCTCTCAGGAAGTTTAAGTCTAGTGAAGGAAATAAACAATACATGAGATAAATAAAAAACACATATGAGGTTGGACAGCAGTAAGTACTAAAGACAAAATAACTCGGAGAAGAGAGGGTGTTTCCGGCAGGCATTGCAGTTTTAGATATGGTGGCAGAGAAGGTTTCGGTGAGAAAATGATTTTGTATAAAGACCAGAGGAAGTAAAGGAGTGGAGCACAGATACTGGGGAAAATGCTACATGGATAGATGGAATGACAAAGCTCATGGACCCAAGTTGGAAATGTATCTGGAATGTTTAAGGAGCAGCAAAGAAGATAATGTGGCTGGATCAAGATGGACAAAACTGAGGAGCAGAAAAGGAGGTGAAGGATGTGAAGGGGACCAACACCTGTAGGACTATAAGTGAGGATCTGGACTTATCGGGGCTTCCCCTGTAGCTCGGTCGGTCTTCCGGGAGATGAGAGGCCACCTGAAGAATGACACATTCTGTATTATATTTTAGTGAGTGCTCTGCTGAAAATAGACTATGACGGTCGTGAGGATGGCAGGGAAGGAGGCTGGAGGGAGTCAGGGAGACATGCAAGAGACCACAGTAAGTCCCCTACCTACGAACCTTCAAGTTGTGAACCTCCAAAGATGCAAACATGCATTCTACCAACATAAGCGTGGGTGAAACTGCAGCCTGCCCTCCGTCTCCTATTGCTGATGACCCTTCAGCTCTCCCATCTCCCACCTCCTCCTGTTCCTCCAGGCAGTAACTCTTCTTGCCTGTTCACTCGATGCCAGCCCTCTTATGCCAGCCATTGTATGGTACTACTGCATTTTGTAAGGTTAAAAATGTTTTCCTTATTTAATGTTCGTGCTTGTTTTTTATGTATTATTTGTGTAGAAAGTATTATAAGCTGATTACAGTACATTACTACATAGTCGATTATGTGAGTTGGGTACCTAGGCTAACTTTGTTGGATGTATGAAAAATTGGACATATGAATGTGCCCTCAGAATGTAAGTTGTTCATATGTAGAGGACTTACTGTACTGCAAAAATCTAGATGACAGACAATGTGGGTCATAGGGCCTTAAGCGGTCACAAGTTGTCAGATTCTGAATTCAAAGTCAAAATGAACAGGATTTACTGCCATATGGACTATGAGAGGAACAAAGGATTGAAACATAACCCAAAATGAAAACAAAAAAAATTTTAATAAACTTAATGTTTTTCACCTTACATGTTAGCTTTGTAAAAGGACAATGTTAGGACTTCTTTTGTGAATTTTTCTTTGTACTACTCTGTCATTTTAACACTTTGTGTTCTATTTCTGTGTTTTTATGTATCAAATAGAAGTTTGAACCAGTATAATACGGTGAAGGACCCTATGCACAATCTTTCTTTGATTTAAAAACAAACAACCAAGCAAAAAAACCATAATAATATGGTTTTAGGAAACAAGTAAATGTATGTGAGAGGAAAGAGCTTGGATTTTCATTTATAAAGATTCAAGATTAAAATGTCATATTTTACATCAGAGGTACTATTATAAACTGAATCACATTCCTTGGAATTCACATGTTGAAGTCCCAGTGTTTCACGTCACTGTATTTGGAGATAAGGACTTTGTGGAATGGGTTAAATGAGGTCACAAGAGTAGGACCTTAATGTTACAGCTCGTGTCCTTAACAAGAAGAGGAGGAGACACCAGAGTTTCCTCTTTCCCTCCATGCACGTGTGCCATGGAAAAGCCTTGTGAGGACACAGCAAGAAATCTGCAAGCCAGGAAGAGAGGATTCACCAGGAACTGAATCATCTGGCACTGTGATTCGGGACCCAGCAGCATTTCAGAACTGTGAGAAATACATTTCCGTTGTATAAGTCATTTAGTCTATGGTATTTCATTATGGCAGCCCAAGCAGGTTCATACAGGTACTAATTTTTTATCTGCTCAGTATATATAAGGGATAACATGTGCCACTTAGTACACGACTATGGTGCAAAGAGTTGTCCCATTTCTTCCCCCGCATTCGTGCAAACCAGTGAGAGGGATGTGGTTTTAGGATAACCTCAATCTCAGTTACTTTGTCTTTTCATATATCTCAGCCATTGACTAACTTCAAGATTTAAATCACTATTAGTAACAGACCATGTGAATACATTTCATAGAGATTTTTTTGATTTAGCAAGTCTGCAAAAAGGTCCTCATATTTGAATTTCTAACAAACACTGTGATGATTCTGACCACACTTTGAAAAGCACTGAGATAATGTTCTTTCCACAAAACTTCTAAATATCATGCAGAGTGGACCTTATGACATGCTCTTCATGACTGTTCCTAGGGATTGCCAACAGGGTTTATAGTAACTTTATAAAAAACTTTACAAAAGGTCAAGAATGCAGATAGGATAAAGCTAAAACCAAGAATGCTTGATGTGGTTAGCATTTTAGTCCACTTATGACAACTACATGGTACGTGCTGACACTGCCACCTATTTCTAGAACAGCTCAGTTAACTCATTTTTTTAAGTTCATATTACTAAATCAGAAACATTATGTATGACTTGAGTGGGGCATATTCCTGAGTATCAAGTTCTCCATTTATGAAAAGAACATGACTCAATTTGTGCTATCCCATAATAGCAACATTGTAAAGGAGTCAAGGGGTGAGCCAGCTTTGGGAAAAAATAGAGGTGGCTGGTAATAGGTTAGGAAAATGGAAAGCAGGCTTCCTTTGAAATGGGAAGAGTTTCAGCTCCTGGTCTCCATGGGTTTAGGCACAACTGTCTGCCTATTTCTGCCTTTAGTTCATCCTGTCCCCCTGACACCCTCCCCACCTTCTTAACCTACAAATCCCCCCCTCTCTAATCTTGACACACACAGGCATCTCCATGTGGTGATGACTAGCAGGAGTCTTACACAGAACTCCAGAGTTAACAAGGGTTGAATGACTGAACCTAGCCACAAGACAGGAATCTTAAGACGATCTGCTGCATAACTTCAACATGGCCCTGCCATTTGCCAGCAACCTGATTCAAACATTGGACCTCATTGAAATATGTTCATGACCTGGAATACATTCTGAGGGAGAGCAGGGAACTGAGAAGAACAAGGCTTGGGGAAGTGGTAAGACCCTAGCCTATGCAGACTAAGAACAACATTTTTTTTTGAAAGTCGGTTTAGATTTTTTTTTGTAATGTTAACGATTTGTTAAGTGCTAGATAAGTACTGTCTCTCTCCCATGTAGATGCTTCCTTGGTACCAAAAATTAAAACATGCTCCCAGACAAGGGACACTAAGTCAGAAAATAGGTCACAATGGATCATGTTATTAAAAATGCTCATTTATGAAAAGGCAGACATTCTAATATGTAAAAAAATACATTTCCCTGGGGGGGGGGGCGGGGCGGGGAGGAAAGAACTATTAGTTTATAACTTGATCCCCTGTCCCTCAGTGAGACAGGCAACTCCCTTCCTAAATCAGGACTTTAGACTAATAATTTTGTCTCTATTTAAAGAAAAGAAAGTAGAAAGGAAATAAAAATCCTGGATACTGACAATATTGGGGCTTTTATTCTGGACTTCAAGGAAGCTGGCACTGTCCCTCCCTCTCCAGAGTCCCTGCCACCACCACCCCCAATCCTCCCAGCCCATTTACCACTTACTGCTTATTTTTTTCCATAATTTCCTAAGGCACAGAGTTGTTCAATCTGTCCTCCTTCATATGAAAACAAAACCCAAACTCCAACTATATTGCTTTCCAAAGATAATTTTGAGAGCAGAGAAGTGGTTACTTTTGGCAATAGGCCTCCCAGAATGTTCTGTGCATCTCACATAGGGCTAATTACTGCAGGATACAACAGCGATCAATACTTTTGTTCTAACTGAGAAGAGGCTGTGCCAACACAGAGAGCCAGCTGCGAAGAGAAAGGTGTTTTGAATGGTGCATGGCTTTGCATAGTTTCATGCAAACAGGCCGTCTGGGTTGTGAGAATGAGACACACGTAAGGTACTCCCATTCCAAGGCTAATTTCTCATTTAGCTCTTGAATAATGAGATTCCATACCCCACAGAGGTGATGGTGATCCGGGCAGCTGGCAAAGCTGATCGTTTCTAATTTAATTTGTGCAGTGAGCTGACTGGGAGCCTACCTTTTGTCCCTGCACATCTGTCGTGATGTTGTCAGCTTCCCCATCCTCAATCTCCCCCATCTTCACGACACTGACTTCTATGGTGCCGACAACTTTGCCACCATCTGAGGTTCTGCAACCAAAAATAAAAGAAAATGAATGAAAGGTAAGACTCTTCTCTTTCCGGAAAGTGTATCCAAACATGTTTGTTTCTGAAAACCACTAGCACTGCTTTTTACCTGCATCGGTTGTAATGAACAAATCTGCTTTTTATACACCGAAACCTGTACATCATGTTGGTGTTGTTTTTAATTTCCAAAGAAAATTAGGCATGGTAAGTGCATGGACTGTCAAAAGCTACCTCATGAAGGTAAAATCACCTCAAGGCTCTCAGGAGTAGCCAAGACTATGGATTCATGCTCCATTTGATAACCCCATGTCCCTACAGTAGCATCAGTCATGTCTCCTCTGTACCAATCACATGGGATACTGTCCACATCTATTACAGACACTACATCTGAATAAAACAGAAAAGAGTAAAAATAACCTTATATTCCTCTATGACCCAGCTGTTGGCTATAAACTCTGATTTTATGCTTTTTCCTAATGTCATTTTTCTTTCTCAGGGATCAGTTAAAGATGATTCTCTCCCAGCAAACATCAGAAAGTTATAGTACATACGAGCAGAAATTAACCACTGAAGTCATTTAAGATAACCATTGCTTTTTCAGATAAAGAAGCTGAGACTCAGGAAGATAGACTCATTCGTGGAAACAAAGTGGCAAAACCAGAAACCAAGGTCTGTATCCTCTTTAAGTCTGTTGACTTAAAGTAGTCCTCTCTACTTAATGAAAATGATAATTTTATATTAAGATTTTCATCATAATCACTGTTACACAAATTTTATGGTTAACATCAATAATGAAAACAAAAATAAAATTAATAACAACAATCCTCTAAGAGTCTCAAATTTATTTTCTGGGCAATTAAACATACAGAATAAATGATGGCATCATGTCCTGGGAACACTGTAAGACATAATGATGCTCTTCCCTTTAAACTTACTTGGAAGATTAGGCAGGTAAGTCATCCATTGGTGGAGTGCAGCTGTGGCTTCTCTCTAAGCCTAACTGACTAATGTTAGTTACATAATCTTTCATTTTCTTTATTTAGTCATTTAAAATTTTTATTTAAAATTTTAATCTGAATATAAATGGTATATTTCAACCAATTCCTTAAAAATGTCACTATTTTATTATTAGAGGTGTCAGAAAAGGAATAAGAAGATTAGTATAAATAGTTAACTAAAATGCTCATTAAAATAATGAATAAGTTAGGTGAAAAGGAAATCCAATTTTTATCAGATCATAAAGTTTTTCTCAAAAATATACAGAGTACAAATTTAAGCATACCTTTTGAATTATGCTTCTAAGAAAACCAAATTAGAAAAATTCTAGAGACCTATATATAGGGACTATGATAATGTAATAAAATAAAGATTATGTACATAGAAAAATAAAAGTGATTTACTTAAATAGTGTATTAAGATTATTATTAAGTGTAAAATAAAATGCTTCTTGGTGATTTTTAAATCAGTGTAAATCATAATATTAACTCAATTATTTTAATTAATATAGAAAATTTAAGTATTTAATATAGAGAAGATGTATATGCAGATGACAGTATTATCTATGATATTGTAAAAAAAAACTATTTAAACTCCAATTCTGAGATAATTTTAACAATCAATTACACCATTTTCCCACTTGAAAATTATGTAATAACTTATAAATCATGAATGTGACATATCTCCGTCCAATTATTCAGTATCTGATAGTTAATAAAGAATTTAATAAAAGCCCTGATACTACTCATAGTTTTTTCTAGAAATCTGCAGACTCCTCCTTCCCACAATTTGATAATCAATAACAATTAAAGACACCTTTTTCTTCCCATAGGCATTGTTTAAAAATTTTGCTTAAGCAAACTGCTTAATTTCTAGGTATACAAAGCTTGTGTATAGCTTTCTGAATTTTTTCACTGAACTAAACTAAATAATGTCATAGTGATTTGAAAGAGAGGCCAGACTTCTCACAGCCTCATTCCCAGCACTGAGTAACAAACCAATATTTGCAATAGTAGGTGAAAGTCTGAATTCAGGAGCTTGAGTTATCTGCCAGCTTCATGACCTTGGACAAGGAACTTAACCATGTGAAACTTTGTAAAATGGAGATGATAATTTTATTATAAGGACTACTACATGATTTATGTAAAGTTCTCAGCATGATGACTTACACAAGATAAGTGCTTCTTCCTTCTCCCTCTCCTCTTCACCCCAGTAGCAGTAGTAGAAGTATCAACAACATTGCTATTGTCATTAATGTCTTTGTTGTTGTTTGGTCACTAAGTCCTGTCTGACTCTTTTGTGACCCCATGGACTGTGGCCCTCCAGGCTCCTCTGTCCATGGGATTTCCCAGGCAAGAATACTGGAGTGGGTTGCCATTTCCTTCTCCATGCCTGTAGCAAGAAATACTATAATCTTTTAATAGTCTTCGATGCCTATTTTAGTAAAATTTCTGAAAATAACTGAATTCAATTCAGAATTTTACTAAAACGGACATCAAAGACTGTATTCTAAAGATTATAGGATTTCTTGCCACATGCATCTCAAGAGTGTCTAAGTACTCATTAGAGATACAAAGACTTTGTAATGACAGATGACATTCTAAAGTTTACATTCCTAGTAGTGCTAAAGAATACAAGTTCATACCAGTTACAATGCAACTGAATCTTTCAAAGTGCTAAAGTTAGATGAAGAAGCCACACACCATGGGCTTATGGGAATAAGCTTCCGAACTGTAGCTGTATATAGTCCCTTTAAAAAAGCATCGGTCTGCTTTTTAAATACAGGCATATCTTGTTTTACCATGCTTTGTTTTATTGCTCTTTGCTTTTTTTTGGAGATCACAGTTATTGAGTCACCTTTTTACAAATCGAATGTTCATGGCAACCCTATGTTGAGCTAGTCTATCAGTGCCGTTCCCCCCCATAGCATTTGCCCTCTGTGTTTCCGCATCATTTTAGATTAAGGAATTCTTGAGGGATTCTAAAACTTTTTTTTTCTTTTTGGATAAGAATCTCTAAGTACCCTAAAGCATGCTTCTTCATCTGAGATTTATGGGAGACAGAGTGGTGAATCTAGGTTATAAACTGGAGAGCTGAACCCAAGATACCCAAAAGCATCCTGTCAGTGAACTGCAATGTGAAAAGTAGAGGCAGTTTTCTGTTTATCCTGTAACAATTTACTACCCACAGAGCATGGGTATTCAACACTTCTCTTCAATCAGGCAAATCACAATCGAAATACCTATCTCATGTTTCCAAAGGCTGCTGTTTCAAAAGTGATTTAAAAAATTAGAAAATATTCATTCTTAAGTGATTAATGATGCTTTCAATTTATCACTCATTAGGTTTAGGAGGCTACTAATAATTGTGGGCATGTGTGCATGCTAAGTTGCTTCCGTTGTGTCCAAGTCCTTGCTACCCTATGGACCATATCCTGCCAGGCTCCTCTGTCCATAGGATTTTCCAGGCAAAAATACTGGAGTGGGTTGCCATGCCCTCCTCCAGGGGATCTTCCTGACCCAGGGATTGAACCCAGGTCTCCTGTACTGCAGGAGGATTCTTTGTAGTCTGAGCCAGTATTCAATGTGTCCATATATATTTTACTGCCATTATGACACTGCATCTTGGCATTTTCACAAAGATACAAATTTCACTGAACTAAGAAAGAAAAGCAATCTTCATACACTTTCCTAGCAATTTATATGGTCATAAGAACAAGATGCATTAATAAATATCTCAATCTATATAAAGAAAAAAAAAGAAAAAAGCTATGTCATTTCAGCCTCTTGCCAGGTCATTACCACTGCTTAATGCAGAGAGCTATAAGAGAAGTAAAAGATGAATAGTTCATGGCAGCTACATTATTTCAATCACAACATCAAGTTCCTATTTCCCTCAGCAGATACACTTAAATAATTAACCATGCCAACAAGAGGGAAGACAGAGAAGGGGAAATTTTCAGCAAAGCAAATCTATACTTCCTTATCACTTAGGTTTTCATGCTTAATGCATTAGTGATTAACATTCTTTAAAACCTTCCTTTAAAATAACTCCCCTAATGCTTCCTAAAGAAATATTCACCCTCACATGCTGAAGCATATAAACATTTTAGAAGACTGAAGCAAAAGGAGTGTGAAACAGTTTTCTAACAAAAGACAGTTTGATGACATTTTTCCTCTAAACTTCTTTGTCACCTATTGTACCATCCCTAGTAGAGCAAACAGAAAAAAATAATACTATGGAAGTATTAAACAGCAACATGCAAATAACTCCTCTATTTTGGAAATGCCACAGAGATACAAATGGCTCTGTAAACATCCAGGGGAAAACCATCATTAGCACTGTCAATCTCTGAATATAAAGTAGCCTTGGGGTAAGCACAGGAATCATCATCTGGGAGACATGCGTGCTGGACGTGCAACCAGGCAATGAAAATCTCACCTGGACAGAAACAAGCAGAGGCCGTAAGGAAACAAATGGGGTTACCGACTGAGTGGACTCAGACGATCGTTCTAGAGAATGTACTGGGCCTCAGAGAAGTGAGATTTCTACTGAAGCATGTATGACTAAACACACCTCTCTTCTGGCTGAACTTCACACATTTCAGAAGCCATATAATACTTCCAAGCTAACACTCAAAACTTTTCAGTAATTCTTATTATCATAGTTTACAGACTTTAAGGTTTAGTCTTTTGTTTTCTTCTCTTCTCTCATTATAAGCTTATCTCCAGAAATTTCATGCATTATCATGGGATGCAATTATCCTATCTTAGAGGATCTAGCACAATTCTTTAGGTCCTATTTTTACTTGGTTTCCTATTCTAGAACTCCAAATTCCTTTTGTCCTGATAGAAGTTTACATTCTATAAGCTTGCAGTCTAACTCGTCCTCTTCCCAAACCCCAACTCACATCAGTAGAGTATCACTCTCCAAAGGCCAAACCCACAGAATATTCCATTTCTACCAGTGCTTCGCCCCTACCATCCAATAAGTCACTACACCCTACTGATTCTTCCCCTTTTTTTGGTCCCTTCCAGTGGCAACATCTTAATGAGTTTCACCAAATTTCTTTCATTGCACTTGAAGGACCTACTTCCCATCTTCCAGAATCTTTCTCTTCCCTCGTGTTCATGTCAGGCTTTCTTCTTAAAGACCTGCTATCACTATTTCATTTTCTCTGCCAAATTTCCTTAGATACTTACCAATGTCTACCCAGAGTGTTTAATGTGTAGACTGTCTTTCAAAACTTATCCAGGGTTATGGACAGCTCGGTATTTTCGGTTTAAACTGATCCATGTCATCACGCACCAGTAAATGACTGAGATGATATTAGTGAAAAGCACAGAGATCTTTGAGTGACAGAGTCCTTGGTTACAATGTTGGCTCTTTAAATAACTAAGTGATCATGAGTGGGCAATTCAGCCTCTATTAAGATTTTTGTGTCATAAAATATGAAGGTAGTGAACCATCCTACTTGTCTCACAAGGTTTATGTGTCCCAAAGAAAAGATCTTAAGTTTAAATATAAAAATGCTTTTGTGGGAATTTCCTGGTAGTCCAGTGATTCGAACTTGACACTATCGTTGTTGGGACTGGTTCTATCTCCGGTCAGGGAACTAGAGTCCCACAAACCACACAGCATGGCCCAAAAAATTGCTTTCATATATGGTAATGGGCACAACTGTTATACTTACCTGGGCCACAAAGTTCCAAGAGCACATCATAGATATGTGGACTATCAGTTTTTCAGATTATTTGGCTTGTAAATTCCTCTTTACTGTTGAAAACAGTACTATCCAAATATGAATAACTGCCTCAGTACAAATAAGCTAAAGAAATAGTTCTCTCCTCACGACTCTATTAAAATATATACATATATATCAACATAGAGTGAGTTGCATTTGCAAACTTGATTCAACGCTAGATGTAAAGCATAAGCTATTTCTTTAAATTTTAGAAATAGCCATCTCTTTAAATACAATAAATACCTCATCAGCAAGGTGAGACAATACCTTGGCATCTTGTAAATGTCCTTGTCAGGATTCCCAGGGAACCAAAGCTACATTCAAGTTGACAGGTCACCATCATCTGCTCTTTGGTACATAAGATGTTGCAAGTAAGATAGAAGAAGCACACGCCATATTCTTGTACCCACTGAATGAAGCTTTAAAACCTGGACAGGCTGCACAGAGCAGCTATTTGAGGACTCAAAGCAAACAGTGCCAGACACACTGGGGAAGAGGATCAGAATTTTAAATACCACTGACCCAGAAGTTAATTTACCATTTTTTCCCCTATCATACCTCATGATCTAGACTTAATACAGCCCCAAGCCCAGAGATGGTCATGGCATACACAAAGAAAGTTCCAGAAGAAGCTCTCTAGTCTGGCTCAAAGAATAGAAAAGAGGTCTCCTAAAATTCAGAAGAGTGATGAAATCACTTTTCCTGTCTCTACTCTCTTGGATCTTAGCCCCCAAACAATCCAGTGGTGGCAGCAACAAAAATGAGAGCTAGGAGGAAGTGCAGGAGCCTAAAAGGATGAGGAAAGGAAGGCTTCCTCTCTGATTGGAGCTGTGATCCCAAGGGGATGGGGTGAATGTCCTTTACTTTCTCTCTCTCTCTGTTGTCCCCTATGTCTTGGCCTCCAGAAGAGGGTATAGTTGCATGACAGAGAAGTGAAAATCAAACCCCAGCTTTCTGGATAAAGAACCTTTTGATCCTTCCCTTTCAGGAAAGCCACAGGAAATGGGGATGTGCCAGAGTGTAGAGAGGAGGGAACTTAGAAAGGTACATCTTAATGTTTTTCATGAACTTCTGGGCTTACCTCAAGCTGTTCATGCATGGATCTAAATCATGTATGAGACACTTCAAGAAATAATCTATGGACTACACTACCCCCAGGCCCCAGACTGTTACCTGGGTGACAAACTTGAAGGATAGGTACAAATAACACTGTGAAAGTTTTGAAAACAGAAGTGATATTGCAACTATGAAGTTTCATAAGACACAAGGTCAGCATACAAATAACAGCAATTAACAATTAGAAACTGAAATTTTTTAAAAAATATATTAATCGTTTATAGTAAGTCCAAAACAAATCTATCCTTAGGTATCAATCTAACAAAAATATGCAAGATCTATATGCTGAAAATGACAGATGTTGATGCAAGAAATTTTAAAAGTTCTAAATAAATGGTGAGACGTACTGTGTTCATATATGGGAACAAATTTATTAAGATGTCAATTCTTCCTATATTCTTCCTACAGCTTTAAGGCAATACCAGTTAAAATGCCAGCAAGGATTTTTTGTATATATTGACAAGTTCATTCAAAAAATTATAAAGGCAAAGTAAATAGAATGGCCCACATAATTTACAGGAAGAAAAACAACAATGGAGAAATTAAATTTACTGATTTTTAAGATTTACTGGAAATCTATAGTAACCAAAACTGTGTGGTAATGACAACAGGACAGATATATTGATAAATGAGACAGAATACAGAGGCAATATAACCAACTGTTTTTGACAAAGTTAATCAGTACAATGGGAAAAAACGCAGTCCTTTCAACAAATGGTACTGGAAAAAACATTCACTTAGGGGAAAAAATGAAATATTACTTAAAACTTCAAAACTGAAACAAAAATAACAAAGCAATGGTTACTGATATCAATGCAAAACAAAAAATATAAAACTTTAGAAGGAAGACAAAGAAGAAAAGTCTTCATGAACTGAGCTTTGTCAAATTTTTCTTCAATATGACACCAAAAGCATGCTCTAAAGAAGAAAATGATAAATTGAACTTCACTAGAACTGACAACTTTTGTTTTGTAAACGATACTTTTTCATGAATAAAACAACAAGCTACTGACTGCAAGAAAAATATTTACAAATCATGTTCTGACCAAAAAAAAAAAAACTTGTATAGAAAAAACACAAGAGCCTTCAAAAGTCAACAGCAAGCAAATGAACAACGTAAATAGCAAATGGCCAAAGTTGAACAGAAGTGTCTCAGGAGAGGATATATAGATAACAAATAGCCCGTGAAAAATTGTTTAACATCGCTGGCCATTAGGGAAATGAAAATTAGAAGGATTATGAGACATCACGCTGTATCTTAGAATGTCTGGTGAGGATGCAGAACCACTGAAACACTCAAACACTGCTGGTGGGGAAAATAGCACAGCAGTTTCTAACAGAGTTCAACACACACTTAACATCTGACTAGGAAATTCCAGTCCTAGGTATTGACTCTAAAGGAATGAAAACTTAAGGTCACAGAAATACCTACACACGAATGTTTTAGCAACTCTATTCATAATCACTCAACACTGGAAACAACCAAAATATATTTTCATACGAATGGTTCAACAAATAGTTGTACAACCATATCATAGAGTACTACTCAGCAATTAAAAAACAATTATTGATGTGCACCACACCTTGATGAATTTCAAATACATTAGACTGAATAAATGAAGCCAGTCTAGGAGGGATCTGTAATCTATGATTCACTGGCTGTCTCAGAAAGCATTTCTCTATGGTGATGGAGAACATACATGGAACATACATCCATCACCACAGAGAAATGCTTTCTGAGACAGTGACCACACCGTGGTTCTGAGAGACTGGTGTGGGTGGAGGTGTAAATCATCAGGGCATCAGAAGGCAGCTTCTCTGCAGTGATGGAGCAGTTCTGTATCCTGACTGGGGTGGTGGTTACAAGAATCTTTACACATGTTAAAATTCACAGAACTGTACAACAGTAGAACGTCAATTTTACTGAATGTTCATTTACTAAATAGAATAAATGAGCAAAGACATAGCGGTTTTCTATGGTAATGAATAAATAACAAATTAATAGCCATTTAATCTGGGAATACAAAACCAAACTACTAAAGGTTATTCCCTTCCATGTGAACAAAATATTCTAATTTGTGGCAACATTTATTTGTAATGATAGAGTCAAAGTGTCAATTCACCCCATATCTTGGGCTTCTAAAATATCTGCTGACATAAAAATGCCATGTGCTAGAGAAAAATGTTCTACCTGAACAATGTGGGGTGGTACTTCAACAGAGACTGGAGAGTAAAATGCTCTTGCGGGAGGTGCAATGAAATTTCCAAGTCAATGACTCTTATTCATGGGGTAAACTAACTGGCCACTCATGTCTGAATTTACTCATGTTTAGACTGACAAAAGAGAAACTATTGCTAAGGTTTTCTGTTAGTTTATGTTATTATGTTTATTTGTTTGAAATTTAAGAGAAAGAAAAATGTTGAAAGGAAATGAGCACTACAAAATTAAGCAGAGACCACTGGGAGAGGAAGAGAATAGTAGTGAGAAAGGAATTATAGGGTGTTATATGTAGATTGCTGTGGAAATCCGACTTAACACTGACATTTTTAAAAGCGAAAAATACAAATATTTAAAAGACCAAGTATAAACAACCTTGAAAGACAGTTAAGCAATATATATATATATATATATATATATATATATACTTATATATATATATTTTTTACTAAAAATGGACATGCTCCTACAGCAAAAACTCTTTATAAGAATGGTTTGCCACATAGAAATCTCTTGCATTCCTATACACTAACAATGAGAAAACAGAAATAGAAATTAAGGAAACAATACCATTCACCATTGCAACAAAAAGAATAAAACACTTAGGAGTATATCTACCTAAAGAAACAAAAGACTTATACATAGAAAACTATAAATCACTGATGAAAGAAATCAAAGAGGACACAAACAGACGGAGAAATATACCGTGTTCACGGATTGGAAGAATCAATATTGTCAAAATGGTTATACTACCCAAAGCAATCTATAGATTCAATGCAATCCCTATCAAGCTACCAATGGTATTTTTCACAGAACTAGAATAAATAATTTCACAATTTGTATGGAAATACAAAAAACCTCGAATAGCCAAAGTAATCTTAAGAAAGAAGAATGGAACTGGAGGAATCAACCTGCCTGACTTCAGACTATACTACAAAGCCACAGTCATCAAGACATTATAGTATTGGCACAAAGACAGAAATATAGATCAATGGAACAGAATAGAAAGCCCAGAGATAAATCCACGAACCTATGGTCACCTTATCTTCGACAAAGGAGGCAAGGATATACAATGGAAAAAAGACAACCTCTTTAACAAGTGGTGCTGGGAAAACTGGTCAACCACTTGTAAAAGAATGAAACTAGAACACTTTCTAACACCATACACAAAAATAAACTCAAAATAGATTAAAGATCTAAATGTAAAACCAGAAACTATAAAACTCCTAGAGGAGAACATAGGCAAAACACTCTCTGACATAAATCACAGCAGGATCCTCTATGACCCACATCCCAGAATATCAGAAACAAAAGCAAAAATAAACAAATGGGACCTAATGAAACTTAAAAGCTTTTGTACAACAAAGGAAAATATAAGCAAGGTGAAAAGACAGCCCTCAGATTAGGAGAAAATAATAGCAAATGAAGCAACAGACAAAGGATTAATCTCAAAAATATACAAGCAACTCCTGCAGCTCAATTCCAGAAAAATAAAGGACCCAATCAATAAATGGGCCAAAGAACTAAACAGACATTTCTCCAAAGAAGACATACAGATGGCTAACAAACACATGAAAAGATGCTCAACATCACTCATTATCAGAGAAATGCAAATCAAAACCACAATGAGGTACCATTATACGCCAGTCAGGATGGCTGCTATCCAAAAGTCTACAAGCAATAAATGCTGGAGAGGGTGTGGAGAAAAGGAACCCTCTTACACTGTTGGTGGGAATGCAAACCAGTACAGCCGCTATGGAAAACAGTGTGGAGATTTCTTAAAAAAACTGGAAATAGAACTGCCATAGGACCCAGCAATCCCACTCCTGGGCATACACACCGAGGAAACCAGATCTGAAAGAGACACGTGCACCCCAATGTTCATCGCAGCACTGTTTATCATAGCCAGGACATGGAAGCAACCTAGATGCCCATCAGCAGACAAATGGATGAGGAAGCTGTGGTACATACACACCATGGAATATTACTCAGCCATTAAAAAGAATTCATTTGAATCAGTTCTAATGAGATGGATGAAACTGGAGCCCATTATACAGAGTGAAGTAAGCCAGAAAGATAAAGACCATTACAGCATACTAACACATATATATGGAATTTAGAAAGATGGTAACGATAACCCTATATGCAAAACAGAAAAAGAGACACAGATGTACAGAACAGACTTTTGGACTCTGTGGGAGAAGGCGAGGGTGGGATGTTTCAAGAGAACAGCATTGAAACATGTATATTATCTAGGGTGAAACAGATCACCAGCCTAGGTTGGATGCATGAAACAAGTGCTCGGACTTGGTGCACTGGGAAGACCCAGAGGGATCAGGCGGAGAGGGAGGTGGGAGGGGGGATCGGGATGGGGAACACATGTAAATCCATGGCTGATTCATGTCAATGTATGACAAAACCCACTACAATATTGTAAAGTAATTAGCCTACAACTAAAAAAAAAAAAAAAAAAAGAGAGAGATCTTAAAAAAAAAAGAATGGTTTGCAAATGTCACCAAAAAATCAAAATATTCTAAGCAACTCTGAAAAAACTGCAAAGATAGCAGGCATGGAGGATTAGAGGATTTGATAATTAAATAATTAGTATTAAACGCTAGTGATGGGTCAATATTTACTATTCAAATTTTGAATTTTATATATATTTTATTGGATTTGTTGTGGTAGTGCTGGTGGCTTAGTCACTGTTAGTCTGACTCTTGGGACCCCACGGACTGCAATGCAGCCTGCCAGGCTCCTCTGTCCATGGGATTTTCCAGGCAAGAACACTGGACTGGGTCGCCATTTCTTTCTCCAGGGGATCTTCCTGACCCAGGGATCAAAAATGCATCTCCTCTATCTCCTGCATTGGTAGGTGGATTCTTTACCAACTCAGTTACCTAGGAAGCCCATACATACAATATATATAATGTCTGGATACGTATGAAAGGCCTCTCTAAAACAATGCCATTTGAACAAATACCTAAACAAATATATAAAGGAAGTAAGGAAGTGAACCACATATCTTCATTAGGAGAAGATCTTAAAGATAGAAGAAGCAGATGGTCTAAAGGAACACAGTGGAACACAGTATCCATATTCAAGGAAGAACAAACCATACTGTGGCTAAAGCTGGGTAAACAGGGAGACAGGGCTAGAAGACTAAGTCAGAGAGCCATGCATTAATTCTACATTGTTGCATCAGTTCAGTTCAGTTGCTCAGTCATGTCCCACTCTTTGTGATCCCATGGACTGCAGCTCGCCAGGCTTCCCCGTCCATCACCAACTCCTGGAGCTTGCTTAAACTCATGGCCATCGAGTTGGTGATGCCATCCGACCATCTCATCTTCTGCTGTCCCCTTCTCCTTCTGCCCTCAATCTTTCCCAGTATCAGGGTTTTTTTATAATGAGTCAGTTCTTCACATCTGGTGGCCAAAGTGTTGGAGTTTCAGCTTCAGAATCAGTCCTTCCAATGAATATTCAGGACTGATTTCTTTTAGGGTTGACTGGTTTTATCTCCTTGCAGTCCAAGGGACTCTCAAGAGTCTTCTCCAACACCACAGTTTAAAAGCATCAGTTCTTCGGTGCTCAGCTTTCTTTATAGTCCAACTCTCACATCCACATATGACTAATGGAAAAACAATAGCTTTGACCAGACAGGCCTTTGTCAGCAAAGTAATGTCTTTGCTTTTTAATATGCTATCTAGGTTGGTCGTAGTTTTTGTTCCAAGGAGCAAGTGTCCTTTAATTTCATGGCTGCAGTCACCATCTGCAGTGATTTTGAAGCCTCAAAAAATAAAGTCTGTCACTGTTTCCTCTGTTTCACCATCTATTTGCCATGAAGTAATGGGACCAGATGCCATGATCTTTGTTTTTTGAATGCTGAGTTTTAAGTCAACTTTTTCACTTTCCTCTTTCAGTTTCACCAAGAGCCTCTTTAGTTCTTCTTCACTTTCTGCCATAAGGGTGGTGTCATCTGCATATCTGAGGTTATAGATATTTCTCCCAGCAATCTTGATTCCAGCTTGTGCTTCATCCAGCCTGGCATTTTGCATGATATACTCTGCATATAAGTTAAATAAGCAGGGTGACAATATACAGCCTTGATGTACTCCTTTCCTGATTTGGAAACCAGTCTGTTGTTCCATGTCCAGCTCTAACTGTTGCTTCTTGACCTGCATACCACAAACCCAGTAACTTACAACACCACCCATTTACCATCTCACAGTCTCTACAGATGAGAGGCCAAACCAGATCCTCTACTCAGGGTCTCATAGGACTGAAGCAAGATGTAGGCTGAGCCACACTCACACATGGAGACTCCAGAAGAACCCACTTCCTGGCTCATCCTGGTTATTAGGGGAATTTATTTCCTTGTGGCTTTATGACGATGGTCCCCACTTTCTTGTTAATCCCACAACAGGTACAAAAGGCAATCACTTGGCAGGGCTGCGGAGGAGACAGTCAGCTTCCAGTTAAAGAGAAATGATTGCGGATAGGGAATGGGGCTGAGGAAGAAGCTCAAGGATCAGAATAGAGTTAGGGAGCAGAGGGCACCAGGGCCAGGGAGTGGACACACAGGCAAAATGATGGGCAGCTATGTGGATGAAAGACGTAGAGAATGGAGTGGTGGACACAGTGGGGGAAGGAGAGGGTGGGGTGGATTGGGATAGTGGCACTGACCTATACACACTACCATGTGTAAAATCAGTAGCTCGTGTGAAGCTTCTGTATAACACAGGGCGCTCAGCTCGGTGCTCTGTGATGACCTGGAGGGGTGGAATGGGCAAGGCGGGGATGGGAGGGAGACTCTAGAGGTAGGGGATATATGTATAAATAGGCTTCCCAGGTGTCGCAGCGGTAAAGAATCTGACTGCCAATGCAGGAGATGCAAACTCGGGCTTGATCCCTGAGTTGGGAAGATCCCCTGGAGTAGTAAATGGCAACCCACTCTACTACTCTTTCACGGAACATTCTATGGACAGAGAAATCTGGTAGGCTACAGTCCACGGGGTTGCAAAGAGTCGGACATGACTGAGTACACACACAGCTGATTCATGTGGTTGTACAGCAAAAACTAACACAATGTTTTGAAGCAGTTATTCTTCAAATTAAAAAAAAATTTAAAAAAGGTGACCTAGGAATCCAGGTCATCTTACAGTACAGGTCAGCTACGATAAGGAAACTCAGTTTAGCTAGGCAAATATACATTGGCAGATAGTGCAGCAGTGATTGAAATTACTCTACAGACCTGAAATTTCTCATTTTCTGATTTTCACTTGTTCTGCTTACCATCTTTATAATGCTTTACTACATCATCAGGTAATTATTTTCAAGGTCAAAATGTGACTAACCCATAGTTAAAGGCGTCTAAAGATTTCTATAAAACTTTTCTTGTTAAAATGGAGAAAAGCAATTAAAGCCAAATTCAAGACACACTGCTATATTGAAACAGTTCACTGTTCACTGTGTGTGTGCTAAGTCATGTCTGACTCTTTGGGACCCCTTGGACTGTAGCCTTCCAGGCTCCTCTGTCCATGGGATTTCCCAAACAAGAATACTAGAGTGGGTTGTCGTTTCCTTCTCCAGGGGATCTCCCAGACCCAGGAATTGAATGTGCATCTTCTGTTATCAGCAGGTGAATTCTTTACCACCGAGCCACTTGAGGAGTCCCATTGGAAACACTATACTGCTTTTATTCATGCTAAATAGATTCCGAAGATCAGCAGGAATAAATCAAATGTTCTTTTTTTTTTTTCAAATGTTCTGTATCAGCGTTTCAACCTAAAGTACATGAGAAAGCAATTACTTGTTCTTCAGATAACTCCCTGTTAAAACATTATTTTAAAATTTCTGATTATAAGAAAGCATATTTATTAGTAATTAAAATGTCTATCACATCATTAAAAAAAATCCATGTAAGAAAACAAAAGGACTTTGGTATTTGGCAGACTGACATGCTAACAGAAAGTAGAAACACAGTAAAAATTAAGTCACAGAATTAAAATTTTCAATTCGAGTGATTGTTCTATATCCTTTTGTAAATATTTGAGAAGTGAATTGAAGTTTGTGTTCCAAATAAGTTTCACTAGCTTTCAACAGCCTTGGATGCAGCTATTTTCTCTTTCATTCTAAGATAACTCCTCAGAACTTAGGATCAGGATTGCATAAAATCAGAGAACACTTAGAACAGAAAGTAAGCTTAAGAATCACCCAATTCACTCTGTAGAAACTGAAGCTGAGAGAAGCCAAGTGAAAGGCTCACAGCCACCTCACAAGTCATCAGTCGTGCTGAGATTTGCCAAAGAACAGTAGAACCCAGAAGCCTATATATATATATATACACACACACACACACACACACACACACACACACACACACACATATATATATATATACACATATCTCAGGCCTTACTTCTTGCATACAGCATCTAGTTCCCTGATCAAACCTGGGCCCCCTGTACTGACAGCCTGGAGTTTTAACCATTGGACTAAGAGGAAAGACCCTATTTTTTTGGCCCTAATTTTAAAAAAAAAAAATTATTTCTGAAAACCAAAAAAAGGAAATTGCAGTAAATTTTAAATGTGTTTTACTTCCAGCTTTTTGGTCAGTAAGTTGATTGTCCTTATCTGGAAAATCCTTTATAATGTGAAACTTTGGTCGAACTCTCACTAGCTCACTCCAAAGCCTGGAGGAAACTTGCTTTCTGAATTACCTGATCTTCAGAGCAATAGATACTTTGAGATAATTCCACCTTTTTTTTTTTGGCCATGCCTCACGGCATGCGGGATCTTAGCTCCCCAACCAGGGATCGAGCCTGTGCCCACTGCAGTGGTGGTGTGAAGACTTAACCACTGGGCTGCCAGGCAAGTCCTACCACCTCGTCTTTTAAACTTTTTTCTTAGGTGTCTTCTCATAGCTTGGACCCTCTCCTTCAGCAGCATTATTTTTCTCGCACACCTCTGTGTTTGGAGGTAACTTCTCTGTGTACTGAGTAAATTGTTTCTTATAAGCATCACCACCTCTTTCCATATAGAATCTGCAATGTTCTGATACATGGCGTGCTTCCCAAATACTTCTGCTTTGAATTCCTTATTTTCCAACCAAGGATTCATTTGGCTCCATGAAGGATGGAGAAGCTTCTTTCCACCACTCTCTTTAGAGGCACCCAAAGTTTCTTTCCAGTGGCAGTTCTCAGGTGAACTAAACTCAATACAAAATATCTTCACACTATACTTTGGAAGTTCCTGAGTATAAGCTGCAGGCTATCACAGTCTCTTCGACACAGGCATAAGAAAGCTGACAAATAAGCTCTCTGTAACATGAACTATCACCCCATATTTGAGTGTACTGTATTTATTTGGGGGCTTCCCAGTGGCTCATGTGCTATTATGAAATGCTGCTTGCTGCACATTCTCAGCCTCTCCTGTAGCTTCAGAACTGCCTAAGATTCCATTCTTAAAATTAGTTCCAGAAGGAAACCCTCCTCATCTCTTAGAAATTCATCAGTCTTCCTTTCTGACTCCATCGCTCTGTATGGAATGCAGCAGGTAGAAAGTCTGTAAAACTTTCATTGAGGAACAGGCCTGTAGTATGTAAAGAAGGAAAACCCCTCTCCAGAAAATACATACTTCCATTTTTGAAATTTACCTGAGTCCTGAAACTCAAAGCCCCAATACTTTGGTCACCTGATGCAAAGAACTGACTCATTGGAAAAGACCCTGATGCTGAGAAAGACTGAAGGCAGGAGGAGAAGGAGGTGGCAGAGGAAGGGGTGGCTGGATGCCATCACCAACTCGATGGACATGAGTTTAAGCAAACTCTGGGAGATGGTGAAGGACAGGGAAGCCTGGCGTGCTGCAGTCCATGGGGTCGCAAAGAGTCGGACACGACAAAACAACAACAAGCATCATTGAAGTCAAAGAATTTATAAAAATAATCTCTGAGAAAATAAGGACATTTCATAACAAATATAATAAAAACAATTATGTTTTGTTTTGTTTTTACCACTTCCTCCCTATAAGGAGACTTCACATAGCCTTTATTATCACAATATATTTTTCAAATGAACTTGGCAGGAAAGAAAACATCACTTGAAAAGTATTTGTTTCAAGGACTAGCGGGGGTTCAAGGGAAGAAGAGATGGAATGAAAAAACAAACAGAGGGAGATAAACACTTTTTTTTTTCCTATTAAACTATAAAGGGATTCTTTTCTTAAAGTCCCTCCTATAAATCCATAATCTAAGCTCATCTCAGTGTCATTATTACCATTAGTAGACAGATGAAGTAATGTAAGCAAAGTAATTACCTTTTGGTGACAGTAATGGCATTCTAGCTTTCCAGTGTTATAATCACACGCCAATCCTTAAAATACTTTAAAGGCCATATCACTGGGTCATAGAAGCAATTCATGGTACTAGAAGCAAATCTCCATAGCCCAGAAATTTAGTGTTAGTTGGCAGCCTGCCCAACAAACAAGCAAACCCCAAAACTGTTAAGAGACAGTCTCCTCCTTACTGTGTAAGTCCCTGGAACATCTTCAATTTGATTCTAGATAAGAGAAAAATAATTCCCACTGTATACTGTTTCTAAGTTTAGGATCAAAACTTTTAAACCTGCTTCAAATTAGACAGACTACATCGATGTTGAGGGAGATTAAAATAAAATTCTAGGTATCTGGTCTGGTCTTCAGTGGACGGATGAGGATTAGACCAAATTTATAACAGCACCCTAAATTTGGTTTTAGCAGTCAAGTTTATATTGAGTTCTAAAGAATGTGTTTACTGTGCAATTTGCATGTGTGAACATCAGAAAGAAGTAGATACAACATGTATCTACAAGTAAAACTGGTCATTCTATTTGCTTATCATATTGTAACACATGCTAAGTAGCACTTAGATCAGGTCTAATTAAACCTGGGTCAGTGATTTCAATTGATTTATAAACCTATTTTATATTCAAGACAGTAAACTGTTCCATAATGTAATAAACTCATCAGGGCCAGACAATGTGCAAAAAGAATCTTTAATTACCTAACATTTTCTATCAAATTCTAATAAGCTTAAGTACCTAGGTAAAGGGACCCAATAGCTCACCGACAGGCTGGGCCCATTGCTAGAAGCCACCTACTCCTATTGTAATACAGCCTTGAGAAAAACCATGTGTTTACACTGGTATTAAAAGAAATTAAGTAAAGGAAAATCAGTGGGCCCATTCTTTCTTCCCTCATTCTACATCTTTTTACCTTTAATCTCATCCTTCTCTTCTGCCTTCTTAAATCTTTTATCATACGACTTTAAATATTTTCTAGTTTTCTTATCTTCCATTATAAAATTATATTAATGCTTGTCTTCCTTTCCCTGACTCAGTTCTTCATCTACCTGAAATCTCACTGCAAACACTTTCACTCAACCACACTGTTACTCTGAGGGATCATGCTATACTGCAGAACAACAGACATTAGTGAATTTCACTTGATGGATTAGGGCAGAGACACCCAGGCCGGAGGACACTGTTGGGAGACACATTGTAAAGGGGCAGGTAACTGTCTACAGTTCTGCAAGGAGAGTAGCTCCAGCGCAGCTCAATCACACACTGTAAGTAACTGGCAGTGTGTAAATGGAAAAGCAAAGTCAATCCTAGCTCATCTCACTAGGAACACAGTTAAGAACAGTGACCTTCAGTGATCATTAAGCCTGTTAACTGCAGCAGGAATAGAGTTCCGACCTGCTTCTTCAAAAGCCTGATGATAGGGAAATGGCCAATTTGGTCTTAGAACACTGAGGAACCTGGGAAGAAGACCAGCCCTTTTCACCGGCCCTCCTGGAGACTTCTACCTCTCATTAGTTCATTAATGAATATGGAGAGTGAGTATGGAGAATACTAGGGACTTCAGATGGGTAAAACCATCCCAGGTAAGGGATACAAGAAGATGGAGGGAAAATAACAGGACGTCAGCGTGGGGAAGAACCGTGGGAGTACCATCTACACATACCGACAGCGCCGTGCTCCTCTGTGAGTTGAAGTTTTGAAACCGAGCTCGAACCCCTGAGAAAAGGGGTTTCCAAAGAAATACGGGGACTCTGACTCTACCTTTATAAAGTGTTATGGGCACATAAGTCACCATAAACAACAAAGGAGGTGGTGATCAGTGTCAAGGGCAATCTGTGTGGCTGCAGATGAAGCTGAAAAAGCACTTGCTATCTTGTATCTCTTGGCTTAAGTTTTTGCACACTTCTGTTCATGTTCATGTTGGGGAGGGGAAAGTAAGAACTACAAAATTTAAGGCAGAAAAAGAGCATAATCATATAAAAATTATAGAAAAAGATGAATTGAAAATGGATATGACCCAGCAATCCCACTCCTAGGCACACACACTGAGGAAACCAGATCTGAAAGAGACATGTGCACCCCAATGTTCATCGCAGCACTGTTTATAATAGCCAGGACATGGAAGCAACCTAGATGCCCATCAGCAGACGAATGGATGAGGAAGCTGTGGTACATATACACCATGGAATATTACTCAGCCATGAAAAAGAATTCATTTGAATCAGTTCTAATGAGATGGATGAAACTGGAGCCCATTATACAGAGTGAAGTAAGCCAGAAAGATAAAGACCAATACAGTATACTAACTCATATATATGGAATTTAAAAAGATGGTAACAATAACCCTATATGCAAAACAGAAAAAGAGAGACAGATGTACAGAACAGACTTTTAGACTCTGTGGGAGAAGGCGAGGGTGGGATGTTCAGAGAGAACAGCATTGAAACAAGTATACTATCAAGGGTGAAACAGATCACCAGCCCAGGTTGGATGCATGAGACAAGTGCTCAGGGCTGGCGTACTGGGAAGACCCAGAGGGATGGGATGGAGTGGGAGGTAGGAGGGGGGATCAGGATGGGGAACACATGTAAATCCATGGCTGATTCATGTCAATGTATGGCAAAAACCACTACAATATTGTAAAGTAATTAGCCTCCAACTAATAAAAATAAATGGAAAAACGATAAAATAAAAATTACCAAAAAATGAAAAAAAAAAAAAAAAAGAAAATGGGTGCTGGGATTTCTAGTTGTGGCTATAGTTAAGGTACCTAATTGTTCTGGGGCTTCTCAGGTGACACCAGTTGTAAAGAACCTGCCTGCCAATGCAGGAGTCATACGAGACCCAGGTTCAACCCCTGGGTGCAGAAGATTCCCTGGAGCAGGGCATGGTGACCCACTCCAGGATTCTTGCCTGGAGAATCCCATGGACAGAGGAGCCTGGCGGGATATAGTCCATGGAGTCACAAAGAGTCAAACATGACTGAAGCGACTGATCACACAGCACACAGTGGTTCTGAGTTTAACCAAGAAAGGACAAGCGCCTAAAGGCAGGACTTTCAGAAAAAGGCATAAATTCAGTTTGGGGCAGCTGTATTAGGTGATTGTAAAAATAACGATGTGTGCACTTAGGCAACCTTAAAAACAATCTGTCCATGATATAAAAGAGAGAGTATGTAAAGTCACTTCTTTCCCCTTTCCACATATTCATGTGTATGAATTTCACAAATGCGCGTCTATATAGGCCATGACATGGATGTAAAAAGCCATGGGGTTGACATGCTTACTGACTGGGGTGGGGGATGCGAGAATCAGGGGTGGGAACTGCATGTGGATGGGGCAGAAAGTGTGGAGGAGCAAGGCATGTGTGTAGGACTGAGGGGTCACTTGGAGAAGATCACAGACCTGTCTATAGAGGCACGGATTAGAGGAAACCTTCATGGCGGGGAAAAGTGGATGAATGCATATACAAGTCTCTCATAGATTTCTCTGGGAAATGCTTGATTGTTTCTATTGTTCCAAATCAGCATTTTCTGAACTATGCAGCTGTTTTTCTTTGAACACCGTGTCTATTTGTATATTGCATGCGTGAGTGCTAAGTCACGTCCGACTCTTTTATGACCCATGGAATGAAGCCTGTTAGGCTCCTCTGTCCATGTCATTCTCCAGGCAAGAACACTGGAGTGGGTTGCCAGTCCTTCTCCAGTGGATCTCCCCAATCTCCAGGGATCGAACCTGCGTCTCTTTTGTCTCTTGCATTGTCAGGTATGTTTTTTTACCACTAGCGCCACCTGGGAACCTACTGTGTCTGATAAGCATTTGATAAGGGGTTGCATGAAGAAAGCTTCTTGAGTTCAAATTAAAGAAAAGTTGTGGGCAATGCTGTCTCTGAGAGTCCCTGAAGCACATGAGGATAATGAAGACTCTGAGAAGTCCTACAATCAGGTCACCTACTTCATTTTTTAAAATATAACATTTCAACTTACTAGACATAAAACTTCTTCACGCAAAGAACACACACTAATAACTGAAGGGATATCAGTGTTCTAAAGAACATTCTTTGGAAAAAGATGATATAAATGCATCCAAAGCAGCAGAAATACAGGGTGATAATGATGAAAGTGGCTTTGGTAAATACGGGCAAATCCAATATAAAATTTTCAGGTCAAATATAATGCCTTGCAGGCCTAATCACTCCTGTAAATTATCTTCAAAGATAAATAAGCTCTCAAACTTCTTAAGCAGGTAGGTTTTTGTGTACAGATATTAACTCTATGTGATTTGCATTTTAAAAGATGGGAGAGCGCAGGCTTTTCTTTACAAATTGAGGAGCTATTGAAGTGTACTCCAAGTTCGAGTTGTATCTTCAGTGACTAAAAACTCTAATTTGCAATCTGACAAATACGACATCTTTTGAATAATGCAAACTAAGGAAGTGCTAATTGGTTTCCATAGTCATATCTCTGGCCTCATGAAAATGGATTAGGAACATAAGAAAAATGCAGACTATAGCACTGCAGAGCCACTTAAATTATAAATGAAAGACAAGGCTACAAGGATGAAGAGGGAAATAATAATACTGATGATGGTGATAATTTTAGTAATGGGTGACAGCATGATGAACACCTGCTTTGCATCAGGTACTGTTTCAGATGGGTTGGGTACCATTTATCTAATTCTCACCTGGGTGGGAATAACAAAAACGACATCAAAAACCCTAAGGCTAGAGGAGCTGATCAATAAAAGAAAAAAAAAATCCACCACTAACATTTATTGAGCACTTACTATGTGTCAGGAGCTGTTACAAACATTTCACGTTAGTAATTCACAGGAACCGAGGCTGTCACATGGCCACTGTCATCCCCATTTCACAGATAAGAAAACTGAGTCTCAGAGTAATCAATCATGTTGCTAGGCATTAAAAAAGCCTGGATTTGGGCTCAAGCATGTCTCTAAATCCCAGACTCTCTACTCCACTATCCTAAGTCCACAATATTTGTATGCTTTGCATTCCCTAATTTTATAATAAATTAATGTCATGTTGTCACTTTATTGCAAAGTGGCTCATGTTACAGCCTTCTGATAATTTTAGGTGGTCTTGTTCCTAAATGGCATTAATAAAGTTACATATAAGAACAAAGTCAGCTTCAGAAGCAAATAGCCCTACTTCTGTTTTTGATGTCTCCCTTCCTTTTCACACTCCAGTCCCAAGAAACATCACTTGAATTTATTTCTGTAGACATTTTATCACAGATTCAGCAATAAAATGCATCAGTCAACTCTAAAAGCAATTGACACTCTGTGTCACTTTTACGAATTTCTACCCTGATTTCAGTGCTATATTGCTAAACTTTCAAGTCAAAAAATTTTTTAGATTTTTCAGAACTCTATCAGAATGCTGCCTGTTTCAACCAAATACTTTCCCTAGGTCTCTTGCTGGTATCTGGTATCTGATAAGCCAAATCTGGTGTCAGTGTAATTAAAGCCAGAATTTGGATTTCAAGGAAGCACCCATTCTTCAGATAATAAAAATGTAATGTTCAGATTAAATCAATTTCTTTGCCATTGCCCAATTTAGAGATTTGTAGATGTCACATTCTAAGAAAGACCTTCAACAAACTAAGTAAGCAAACTAATGAAAATGTTAAGCGATGGGTGAAGGAATTAGTAAGCTTAATACAAGAAGAAAGGAAAACAATCTTAACAGAGTGTTTTCCTCTAACACATGGCAATGCATGGAACTTCACTGCCTTTATTAATTACCCAGAGCCACGGTAGGAGGGAGGTTGTTACTACTCCCATTAACAGATGCTAGAGGATAGACAACAGGCCTGGGGTGACGCAGCTGGTAACACAGCTGGGACTGGAGCCCAAGGCTGGTGGGAAAGTCAAGTGCTCTTTCTAGTGTTAATATATTACATTACTTCACAAGGAAAAAAGAAAGGTGGGGAGATTTAAAACTGGGCAAAAAAAGCTGCTTTCAAAGTGATCATAGAGAAAACAATGGAGAATAGTCAAGATCTGTGAGAAAGCAAAAGAGCCTGAAAATAATGTAACTGTATAAACACGTCTATCCGTGCAGTCTAAGAGGTATTTGCATGAATATGCACACCGAAAAAAGTTACATAAAATGGGGGGGGGGGGGAGTATAAGGTCACTGTTAATTTCTTTCAGAGCCCTTCCCACACATCTGTATATTACAAAACACAACACCATATGTCTCTTGTGAGACTTCTCCTACTTAACACCAGGAAGGAAAGTGAGGAATAAGCAAGAAGATAAAATCTAGGACAAATAGGAGCACTTTTCCAACAATGATCTGTTGGAAAATGGGAGAGGTGTATGACCTCCTGAGTCTGAGTCTTAGGTCACTAAAGAGGCCCAAGAAGAAGCTGAGGTGTCAATCTCTCTTCTGGCCTCTAAACACATTTCATTCTAAAATTCTCAACAAAATATATCCTCTCTAGGAAATCCTTGATATCAAGAACTCCTCTTCTAATTACCACGCTGCCCCAGCTGTGTCACCTTAAGAAGTCATACTGCTGTTACTCCCTTTGCTTGTAAAACAGGAATAATATCATCTTCCAGGCAAGGTTATCAGAAGATCCAATACGGTAAGATATTTGAAATGCTTAATCCTTCATAAATTTCAAAGTGTTAGTTATATCTTCCTATTCCCAGGTGGCGCTAGTGGTCAAGAATCCACCTGCAATGCAGGAGATTCCAGAAACGCAGATTTGATCCCTGGGTCGGGAAGATCTCCTGGAGGAGGAAATGTCAACTCACTCCAGTATTCTTGCCTGGAGAATCCCATGGACAGAGGAGCCTGGCGGGATACAGTCTATGGGGTGTCACAGAGTTGGACATGACTGAAGTGACTGAGCAAATCACACATGGATCTATGAGGTTCGGGCCAGTGTCTTGGAGGAGCTTCATTCTGAATCATGTCAAAAGCAGGGTGAATAAAACATTCCAATGATTCGAGGCGTTCCACATAAAGGTGCATCTGAATCAAACATGAGTGTGCGTTTGCTACTGATGTGCATGTTTTCTTGCTTGCTCACTCCCAAAGGAAAAAGATGCAGTGCTCTTATGTATTGCTTTCAGGGGTTAGGATGGGCATTTTTAGAAAATTCGAGGCAAGCGCATCAATTAACTTTTACATGCTATTCTTATCCTCAAATTTTTCCATTGGTGCCTTTCATAATTTTAGCAAATAATCTCTTTAGTAAAATAATCACTGATATACTATTATCTCTCAAAGCAGGCTTTTGGCCACCAATCAATGTCCATTGCCTTTATTTAATATAGAGAATATTTTAGACAGGCATAAAAGTTAGTGTGGTAAAACCAGAATTTTTTGCTGTAATTCTACTTTCCGGTAACTAGAAAAGCTAACCAGAAGTGACTTTTAAAAGAGAATAAAACATCTTCAAAATATACGTGACTGTTAAGATACTTGTACATGATCTTATAAATCATCTCTGAAGCCCAAGTAAGTGCTGATAAGAAAAGATGTTTTTATGAAAGTATCCATCACACATACAATTTTAAAGACAGCATCTGGTGCTTAAAGTAAGCATCATTTGCATGTAGGAAAAGAGTAATAGTAGGCAACCCATAAAGAAAGTTTAATTTTATTTCAAACGAAAAATACATTTATCAGTTAAAACTCTATGGTCAATACATGGCCAAGGTTGGTCTCAGGTTACGTTCATGCCTCATAGTAACAGACAGAATCTGACCCTCTGCCCTATAGCCTATAGAACATGCTCTGGTTCCCAATATGCAAGATGCCAGTGACATTTACTCTTTTTTTTTTTTTCACCACTCTGCATATGCTTGTGTGGAAAACTGTATGTTACAGCCTAAGGAACCTTTCCTTAATATTGCTTCCTGCTCTTAAATTAAGAGCATGCCTTTGGGAGATTCAGTTTAAAGTATGTGCGCTTTTTTTGCTGTTGTTCCATTTTTAGAAACAAAACTGAAATATGCGTATGCGCTGTGTGTGTGTGAGGAGGCTAAATTAAGCAAAACACCAAAAAATAAAACAAAACTTAAAAGACTCCATAATTTGTATCTTACCATCTCTAAACACATGCATTTGACACTAAGGTAAAATAAATAATAAAGGTTTGCGAGGAAAGTAAAAGTCCTAAAATAATATAAACATATCTATCCATATAACCTATGAAGTATTTGCATGAATATATACATGAAAGTGTTACATGAAATAGGAAAAAATTAGATACAGTAGAAGTTTAGTGTCTGTTTCTTTCATAGCCCCTACCATATGTCTGTACATTATAAAACATAACACCATATATCTATGCAGGATCACTGAAGTCTTACGTTGTATGTTACATGACAGTGCTACTGTACATGTGAAGGAAGTAATAAACGAAAAGGAAACATAAATTCTCTTTTTATGGGTAAACACTTCTGTATTCAAGAAAATTTTCTCACATCCACTATGACAAAATTACATAAATGTTTGCTTAACTTGGGGGGACTACATGTAGGAGATTACAAAAGAAACGACAGAATAGTTGTTAAGATGAGCTAAAAGTTTCCCATGACAAGACAATGTGACCTACACAAAAATAAATGTGAATTCCAAGTAAGGCTTTCAGCTTTTCAAGCCAATTACAATCCATCACTCACTATTACTCTGGAAGTAACATGCCTCAGATATACTCTAATACTTAGGTTGCATAATGTTCACTAATTTAGGATTCTCCGACTCAGAAATAAATGGCACCAGGTTCACATTTAGCATCCATAAAAATATAAGAAAGTCATCATCATGAATCAAAATTCCAGCAAAATATGTTTGAACCTCTACTACGTCACAGTCATTTAGAACTGAATTTTAAGGTTAAAGTATTAAGAAAAAATAGTTGAGGTCCCAATATAAAGTAGAGAACAGGGTAAAGATTAAATGGGATCATTTGTTTCCTATCAGGCAGGAAAACCAAGCAGAGGAAGCTCTGGAGTCAGATCAAACTGAATTCTAATCCTACAATCAGCAGCTTAGACAAGCTGCTAAAAAACCGGGATGATAAAACTGCAGAAATTACATTAAAAACTGTAGGAAAAGCACCCAACACATCCCTTGCATGCTAGTAGATGTTCAATGAATAACGGGATTTTTTGTCATCATTCTTACTAGTAGTATCAACTGCAAAACGTGAACTCTGCTGCTATTTTTAAAAATCTGTTAAGAACCTATCACTATAGTTGGCATATGAAAAATTCATGATAAATGCTTGCTCAATGAGCAAGAACTGAATGAAATCCGAACTGCGTGGAGATGGGCAGCAAAGGTCAGACAAGATCAAATTGTTGGGTTGGCCATAAAGTTCATTTGGGTTTTTGGTGACAACTTACGGGAACCCAAATGAACTTTCTGGCTAAGCCAATACTTCTTATTTGTCTCAGTTCTTCTGAGGAGGATTTCCTAGGAAAGAATTTTTACCCTCCCCTACTTTTTCTGCCTTTGTGATTGTCTGACTACTTTATGAGCAATGTAATTTTTCCTCTGACCTCTAGAGCCATTGCCAGAGAAAGATCTGCTTCTCCATTCTGTTGTTAAGTCATTGTTCTAAATTTTGGTTTGTTACAAATCCAAGAGACTCAGGTTAGGTTAGCAGAGCAAGTACTTGTTAAGTGCTTGGGCAGTAAACCAGGTATAGGGTCATGGTTCTGGGGTGAGAAGAGATTGCCCGGGTTTCCCTCAGTCTCCACTTATCCTAAACCCAGCAGGCTGATGCTTGCTTACTCCATTATGGCTAACATTCCTGAGCTCTCCACGGCCACTGGGACTCATCAGGCCTTCATTTGCTATAAAATGAGTGGTGAAATCAATGTGGAAGACATCTTGAACAAGTGGTCCTTGCCCTGTGTCCTTGCTTTGTTCTGCCATTACTAAGTCATGTAATGTGTGACATGTTTTAACTCGATCTCAGTTTTCTCTTCGGTCAAAGGAGACAAAAAAGTGGGTCACTAAAAGCACAGGTTTGGGACTCCCCTGCCGATCTTGTGGTTAAGATTTCACCTTCCAATGCAAGGAATGTGGGTTTGGTCCGAGGTGGGGAGCTAGGATCCCACTTGTCTGGAGGCCAAAAAACCAAAACATTAAAGCAGAAGCAATATTGTAACAAATGGTCCACATTTAAAAAAAAAAAAAAAAGAAAGAAAGAAAAATTCCAAAAAAAATTTTTTAAAAAAGAGCACAGGCTTTGCAGACAGAAGTATGTGGCTTCACACATTGGCTTTGCAATGTAACAGCATTGTAACTGTGCAAATTACTTAACTTTTTCCATACCTCAGTTTCTTACTATATAAAGTGACAAAAATAGTAATATCATAGGCTAATTTGATAAGGGTCAATGAAACAACATCTCTAATATACTCATCAGAGCATAAAACACATAATGTCTCATTCTCCCCAATATAAGCAAACAGGCTTTAGTCTACAATTTCAAAAATGCACTGTCATATTTCATGAAATTTAAGTCTATAAATAAGGCACACACTTTTTGCCCTTTTTAAGATTTCTGTGGGAAAAAAGTTCACCTCAAACTCAAAAATCCCAGTTCACAGCACACAGGATGCAGTGGCCACATTAAACTATTAAACTCCATGGAACGACTTTGGGAGCTTTAAATCTGAATTATCTGAAATGAAGCAACCCAAAGGGACAGTGATCACAAAAAAACTAGGCAGATTTTAGAGGTATTTGCCATCCAAGTATGGTGCAGACAAGTATACCCTTATTTCTGTGAAATGTTTTTTAACAGAAATCTGAGAATTCTATTGCTTTAAAAACAATGACTAGAGAATAGAAGGAATAAAACTGATATATTAGTGTAAAGGCATAGTAAAAATAAAACCAATAATCAAAAAAACACAAAACTTCTTATCCTTGATCAAGTGGCACTGGTGGTAAAGAACCTGCCTGCCACTGCAGGAGATGCAGGAGATGTGGGTCGGATCCCTGGATCAGGATGATGCCCTAGAGGAAGGCATGGCAATCCACTCCAGTATTCTTGCCTGCAGAATCCCCTAGACTGGCCAGCTACAGTCCACAGGGTCACAAAGAGTGAGACATGACTGAAGCGACTTAGCACGTAAGCATGCGTGCATCCCTGATCTAACACTTTTCTGACTCAGTACCTTCAGAGGCTGCCAAGTCAGTGGAAAGAAGATAAATTACAACAGATGTAAAAACACAAAGCACCAGAAATCAACAGGTTATAATAAGTGTATAATGTGTCTTGTTCACAGGCAAAGAAATCCACAAATTTGGCAAAACGCAAAATGGGATAAAAACAGCAACCTAGCCATTTCAAAATTTATTTCTTCTAGAAAATGCAATGTTTTGTTGCTAAATTTGGTTTCCTTTTATACAATCAAAATCAAATAAATAAGAATCAGGAGTTTAAAATCAAAAGTGTCAAAAGTGTCTTGATTTCCTGTAAATCTAGAATTATGATACTTTTTTCAACCTGTAAGTGTAATACCTTAAACTAGATCTTCCTGTTCCTACTCTTCCTCTAATTGTGTGTGTTCAGGTATTTCCCTTCCACTAAAGATTTCTTGGCTCCTGATATCTTTCTCAAAGCCAGTAGCTAAATATTGTGTGGTAGGCTGCTGATATTAACAACAGTTATGATACAGTCAGTACTATGGAGTGTTGAGCAAGGTGAGGAATAAAGTGTCATGTAGCATGCACAGAAAACGTGTAACCTGCTAGTGGTTCTCAGCAAGCCCAATGTCTGACATCTCATATCATGAATCTGGGGCACTCAGGTCATATCTAACTGCCATGCTAGATGGATAATAGATATCTTCTAGAATATCAATGATAATGCTAGACGGACATTTTAGCTGGCACTTACACACTTCCTATGGAAAATAACCACAGCAAAATTCTATCGGGAATAACATCACAAAACTACAAACATTTTTAAATGCCTTCCTCAATAAAATACAACAAAAACAACAGCCAAAAGGAAGCCAAAAAGAATACAACAACCTTTGTAGGAGCCATCAAAACTTATTTTTCTATAAGACTGTGAATTACTTTAAATCATTTTAAATCATCTCTTAAGTCAAAATGCAAATCTATAAGGATCAGGAAAAATCAGAAAGCAGAGAGCCAGCAGTAGATTCCACCATAAGCTGTGGCATCTACACTGAAATAAATTGGTTATAATGAATCCTCAGGGGCTGGGCAGAGGGCAAACACACTTAAGACACATTGCCTGTTCCCTTATGTAAATCATCCAAGATTTACAAACAGTGCTGTATATAATTTTTATCTTTATATATACTGTATAAATATTGTAAGGTAGTATTCTCCAAGCATACATAATTTTAAAGTTATTATACAACTGGAAAACAGCATACTATTTTCTTTTAACTTATAAGGAAGTTAAGAAAAATGATTACTTAATACTCTCCCCGGTATTAAAACACTGTGCAACTTCCTAAAGATTGTTGAATTGTCTTCTGAAATCATGCTGTGTTGTGCTTAGTCGCTCAGTCGTGTCCGACTCTGTAACCCCATGGACTGCAGCCTGCCAGTCATGGACTGTTCCTGGGGATTCTCCAGGCAAGAATACTGGAGTGGGTTGCCATGCCCTCCTCCAAGGGATTTTCCCAACCCGGGGATGGAACCCAGGTCTCCTGCATTGCCACCTGGGCTTTCTACTGTCTGAGTCACCATTTACCATTCAAGCCACCATTGTTATCATCCCCAAAATCATCTCTCAACCTGTTGTGTGTTGCTATATGAATCTACTTTAACTTACGTTTTACATTTAATTATACAGCAACAAAATAAGCTCAAAAAAGAATAATCAGCTTACCCTTTATTATCATAAATCTGCCAGTTGCCTCTAACAAACATATTTCAAACCAAGAAACCCACCTGATTTAAAACATAATTTTGAAATAGTATTTAATAACATGCCCGTCATTTCTATTTACTTTCTTACTTTCAAAGAGTTTTCTCCCCTTATTTTTTTTGAAGTTTCATTTAACCACTTTATTTTTTATTTTATACTGAACAAGGGCTGCTTACAATATTATATTGGCTTCAGGGGTACAACATAGTCATTTCATATTTTTATAGATTAAGCACCATACAAAGCTATTATAATACTGACTGTATCCACATGCTGTATATTACACCCCTATGGCTTATATAATATATAACTGGTAGTTTGTACTGTTTAATCTTCTTCACCTCTTTCATCTGCCCCACCCCGTCCCCTCTAGCCAGCACTAGTTTGTTAATAATATCATTTTCCTCCCCTGCAAGAACTGATAACCTTTGACCGTCTGAAACACAAACTTGAATGTGAACTTGAATAATTGCTGTTTCCCAGTAACTTACTGCAGTGGAGAACATAAGCCATTTAAGGGCTGACATCTAACCAACTGTAAGAACAGCAACTTCTCAAACCCAACCAGCATTCCATAAATATGATGGGCTGTTAACTTTAATAGCATCGAGACCTACCTCAGGCTCAGAGCCAGCACTTGCTCCTTGGACTTCAGTAGCTCCCCGACTTTAAAACTGGCATAGCCCAGGAAACTTCGCTGAAAACAAGAAAGAATGGTTTCTATTAACTTCCGAGATTCTTAACATTTTGTATCACGTCAATCACACAAAATTAGCCTTTAGAAGAATGAAATGTTAACTCTATTAGCCCGACAAAGATTCCACTGACTAAAGTACAACCATCAGTAACATAAATCTACTTCACGGGGTGAGATTGAGGGGGTATGAATTCATCCTTCTCTCTAAAAACAGAGAGGAAGAGCCTGGAAAAGAATAAAACAGCCAACAGAGAAGCCAGGACTTTTCCACAAACAAACCCCACATAAGAAAACTTATATAAAAGAAAAGATAACAAACGGTCAATGTTTACCAATGCTGTGCTTGTTCTTATTAGAATTCCTCAAGGCATGGGCAGCACTAACTTTGTATTCCAGATATGAGCAAATCTGTTAGTTGAAGCTATTTTTATGTGGGACTCTGTACAAGCTATAAATAGAAATGCTATATTTCTCCCCCATCACAGCAATGTTTAAAAGTATTTGTCTCCTTTGTTATTTCTACACTATCATGGGACAATTTCATTCCAACAAACAAAAAAGAATGGTACTTATTTAGTTACATTTTCTAAAATTGTTTTCTAAATCTATCATACTGGGTATTGGCTATCTATGAATGTATCTACCTTCTACATTCTCTGACTTATAATATGAAGAATAAAACACTAAATTGGTTTTCCTTTTCCAGGATAAAAATCTTTCATCTCTTTTTAATATTCCTGGCTGCTTGCGGTTTAAAAGTCAGAATATTATGGTATACCATAAATAGGATTTTTCATTCTCCTTTCAAGGTCAAGATGTAAACATGAAAATATCAAACCCATATTATTACCCATACCATTGCTGCCTAACACTTTGCAATACTTTACAAGAAGTCCACACTACATCTTCCAGAACATTCTCTCCTCATAAGTCTGTTGCTGGCCTGCCCTAAAATGAGATGCCAGGTTTAAGTCAACTGGGTCTTTTCAGAGGAAAGTGTGCAATTATTCCATACATAAAAGGCTGCACCTACACAAAGGGATCACTGGCCATAGGGGAGAAAAGCTTCAGGTCAAAATTTTTTTTCTCTTTTCAAAGCTCTAACTTAGAAGAACTGGTTCAAAAGTCATAAAGGCAAAAATCTGAAATACAACTTGGTTGTCAAGTTGGAGATATCAGTATGTGAGTGCTGATAAGCCCAACTGATTCACATGAAATGCAAAGAGGTGGTTTAGACAACAAGTCCCAAATCCAGAATCACAGAAGACTAAATTATCAGATGAAGAATGTTATGTGAAAACAGAAAATTTGCGGAAACAAGGTCTGATGACATGAGTGAAGAGAGTGAATCAAGGCAGAAAAGAAGTCCATGAGCTGTATGAACAAAGCTTCAGGAAATTTAGGGTGACTTTTCAGTGAGGGGCCGAGCTAGCCGAGGAGATTCCCAGCTGAACAAAAGCATTTACACCACCTCAGCAAAGGCCTACTAGGCTGTCTCTGTGTAAAAGAGCTCCCCCCACCACCACTGCTAGTCTCCATTCCTTATCCTGATGTACTGTTTCTATTGTCACTTAAATACTATGTATTTAATTGCCTATTTTTCCCTCCCCTCAAAATAAAAATTGAGATTTTAAGTTCCCCAATGAGTTTTGCTTTCTGCTAAAACAGTGCTTCACATTAGGTGTGTGATAGTGAGTGACGATAAATCAATGAACAGATGGCATACACATTACCTTTCAAGTAAGTTATTCTATGATACATAAAAGAAATCCTCCTGCAGATATTTACAAACTATTTAGTGGTAAAGAATCTGCCAACCAATGCAGGAGACGAGAGAGATGCAGAGTTCTATCCCTGGGCTGGGAAGACACCCTGGAGTAGGAAATGGCAACCCACTCCAGTGTTCGTGCCTGGAAAAATCCCATGGACAGAGGAGCCTGGTAGGCTTACAGTCCATGGGGCCACTAAGCACATAGTTCACTGAACTGTGGGAAACCAAAACAATTTTTTAGCCTGCAGATTGTGTACTATGTTAGTGAATTTCACTTTAGCATTTAAGTGCTTTGAAGACATGTTTCACTTAACTCTTTCACTGGTAATTAGGGGTTTTAATTTAAATGCCACCCCTCACTCATTATCCCCACTTGAAGAAAATGCTTAACTCAGTGGAAATGTCAGTGTCCCCAAAATTCAACTTATTTCCTCCCTCTGCCTTTTGAGATTTTGAAGGTAGAGATAGTTTTAGAATTAAGAAAACAAACTGCACATGCTATGCATGTTATTGTGGTCTTTTCAGCAATAAAAGTGGCAGATGTTCCAGACGGGAATGTAGGAAGGAACAGGTGGAGGGGCTATTTTCAGAAATGCTCTACAGATACACCAAGAGACACAGCTGCAAGTAGTCTGTGACCACAAGCCACTGATGTCTCTCCTGCCCACCAGACCCGGAGCTGCTGAGGAAGCAGGCCCCTGGCTCATGCATCTTCTAGCTCAGTCCATGGCTCAGAACACAGGGACTGTATGCCACGCTCACTGCTGCGCTGTGAGAGCTTGCAGTGTTCCAAAAAAGGACGCTCGTGAGTCAGTCTTCTCCATCACAACTCTCAGTGCCATGACTAACTTCAAAGGACAATACCCTTTGAGAGAGCTTGCAGAAATCACACACGCCATTTCAAACCACCTTAGGTGTCACGTGTGCTCAGTTGGTAAGTCATGTCCAACTCTTTGCAACCCCATGGACTGCATGCAGCCTACCAGGCTCCTCTGTCCATGGAACTTCCCAGGCAAGAATACTGGAGTGGAGTAGTAAGTTCCTTCTCCATGGGATCTTCCCAACCCAGGGGTCGAATCCTCATCTCGTCTCCTGCCTTGACGGGTGAATTCTTTACCACTGAGCCACCTGAGAAGCCCAATGGTATTATGAAACCATGTCAAACCAGAGCAAGTGTTATACATTCTAAAATTTTAAAATTTTACTCTAAAAGTAACTATACACTAGGACTTCATGTTGCAAAAAATGCACTATGACTACCTAGAGGGGTGGGATGCAGGAGAGTGAGAGGGAAGCTCAAGATGAAGGGATGTATGTATACTTAGGGCTGATTCATGTTTTTGTATGGCATAAACCAACACAACATCATAAAGCAACTATCCTTCAATTAAAAATAAAAAAACAAATAAAAGGCATTAATAAAATCCCCCAATTTACAGACAGTGCATAATTCACATTGCAATACTGACCAATGGACTTGTCCATACATTTACTTTCTAGCAGGTGTGCTTGCTTCACTTCAATGAAAATATTAATAAGATTATGACCTTCCACACCTCAGAAGGTGGAAAACATATCATTTGTTTACATGAATATTCACTGGACTCTTGGTAAAAGGATGAATTAGAGAAAATAGTTTTCTCTATTCCTGAAACTTGAATTCCCATGGAGGGAAAATAGCACACAGTACTAATGCAAAAGAAAAACTTAATATAGTTACTCTATCTTACTATCATTTTAATCATAATCATATAACTTAAGAAAATTATTTTTAACAATTTTTTTATATTGCACGTATAACTTAGGAACATCTTTATCTCTCCTTCAATGTTGTTTCTAAAATTCTTATCCTAAAAGTTTTAAAGTAGAAGCTCCAATATTAGGGGGAAAATTTAAAAAAAAAATAGTGTCACTAGAGTCAGGGGTCTGAAGTGCTGTTCTAAATTCAGGATTATATCCAAAAATTAAAATCTGGGCAAATAAATCATTTCTCCAAGACCCCAGGCTAGTTGTCTACTGATGGGCATTGAAGAGCTCTGTAGGTCTGTCTTCTCTCTCACAGACCTAGGAACTGCACAATTCATTCCACCACATTAGGCCTTTGACTTTCAATTTCAGTTCAGTCGCTCAGTCATGTCCCACTCTTTGTGACCCCATTAACTGCAGCACACCAGGCCTCCCTGTCCATCACCAACTCCCGGAGTCCACCCAAACCCATGTCCATTGTGTTGGTGATGCCATCCAACCATCTCATCCTCTGTCATCCCCTTCTCCTCCTGCCCCCAATCTTTCCCAGCATCAGGGTCTTTTCAAATGAGTCAGCTCTTCCCATGAGGTGGCCAAAGTACTGGAGTTTCAGCTTCACCATCAGTCCTTCCAATGAACACCCAGGACTGATCTCCTTTAGGATGGACTGGTTGGATCTCCTCGCAGTCCAAGGGACTCTCAAGAGTCTTCTCCAACACCACAGTTCAAAAGCATCAATTCTTCTGCGCTCAGCTTTCTTTATAGTCCGACTCTCACATACATTAGGCCTTAGTTTCTATATGAAGCTGTTGCATATGATAATAGTTCTTTCTCATAGTTACTGTTACAAGAATTAAAGTAATCTAGGCAAAGCACTTAGTACATTGCTGGGAAAATTGAAACCACTGAATAAATATTAGATTATATAGTGCTTAAGGAAAATATGCCCAGAAGTCAGATGACTTAAACATAAGTCCACTTTAAGTATTTTTGGAAAAGGCAGAGTATTAAAAAATGTCTGAGAGAAATTCCAGTTATAAAAAAGGAAAACACATGTTTAAAAATAAAAGTTAGATTCAAGCAAAATATAACTTGAAATAAACTCTAGTGAAAAATAAGTTTTTCTGCCAAATGGGAGAAAGTGAAGAGGAACTAAAGAACCTCTCGATGAAGGTGAAAGAAGAGAGTGAAAAACCTAGCTTAAAACTCACTAAGATCATGGCATCTGGTCCCATCACTTCATGGCAAATAGATAGGGAAAAAATGGAAACAGTGGCAGATTTTATTTTCTTGGGCTCCAAAATCACTGTAGACGGTGATTGCAGCCATTTAAAAGACACTTGCTCCTTGGAAGAAAAGCTATGACAAACCTAGATAGTGTGTTAAAAAGCAGAATCGTCACTTTACCAACAAAAGTCTGTGTAGTCGAAGCTATGGTTTTTCTGGTAGTTATGTATGGATGTGACAGCTGGACCATAAAGAAGGCTGAGCACTGAAGAACTGATGCTTTCAAACTGTGGTGCTGGAGAAGACTCTTGAGAGTCCCTTGGACTGCAAGGGGATCAACCAGTTAATCCTAAAGGAAATCAACCTAAATATTCATTGAAAGGACTGAAGCTGAAGCTGAAGCTCCAATAATTTGGCCACCTGGTGTGAAAAGCTGACTCACTGGAAAAGACCCTGATGCTAGGAAAGATTGAGAGCAGGAGGAGAAGGGATTGACAGAGGATGAGATGGTTGGATGGCATCACCGACTCAATGGACATGAGTTTGAGCAAACTCCAGGAGACAGTGAAGGACACAGAAGCCTGGCATGCAGTAGTCCATGGGGTTGCAAAGAGCTGAATACAACTTAGCAACTGAACAACACCCTAGTGAAAAGGAGATATGAATGCTATGTGGTCCCTTGCAGTTCATAGTGCTGAGTACATGATAGCTATGCTTTCTTGTAACTCAAATTTTTATTAGATCATGTGGAATGTTTATCAGAGACCAAGAAATGTCTGGATGAGATCAAAGAAAGTTAATACTCATGGAGTCTGGATGAAATCAAAGAAAGTTAATACTTGTGGAGACATGGCCTGCCTGTAGATAAAAATCAGGGACCCATAGGAGTTAACTGGCTTACACCCCATCACAAAACTAGTTAACATGCAGAGGCCAAGTTAGAATCCAGGTTTCTTACTCTTCAGTCCAGAATTCTTTCATCCTGCCTCATGCTGTGGGCCTTATTTCCAGGACAGGTGGCAATCCCCTTTCCTTCTGACAGGCTCTCTGTCCCAACTCTGTGTGGCTCTGACCTTTCTGGCCTGCTCATGACGATGCGACACTCACAATTATCATTCTGATGCAAGCACCCAAAGTAGATGACTATTATGTTGCTAGATGCACGATTTCAATCATTCACCTGGCTGGAGAGTGATATCAAGCAGGGTGGAGAAAGCAAGCCATCTGTGTCAATCCCGAGCCCTGCTCTATGGGGAGTGCACACATAAACAGTCCCTCCCCCCAGTCCCAGCAAGGACTCTGAGTCACAGACATCCAGGGTGCTCAGCAGGGCTGCATACTTCCCTGAAGCAGGTCCTCAGCAGTCTGGTACCCTGGTATTACACCAGGACCCAGTGGAAGTACCGCCCCTATAGGCATACCTCCAACACCTATGTTCATCTCACAAAGCCTTTATGCCAAGTAAAATAGGTTTTCTTTATACTTCGACTTGTGTGAACTGCCCCAAATTTTTCAAGTGCTGTCCAGAGCTGCATTATCCAGCTTGAGCACTAGTTTGCGGCTATGGTGAATTGTGATGTATTCTATGTATAAATACACATCAGTTATAAGATGTGATATGAAAAGAGTGTGACATATATCATTAGTGATTTTTACATTGATTATATTTTAAAATGATAATACTTTTGCATGAAGTGAAGTCGCTCAGTTGTGTCCAACTCTTTGCGACCCCATGGACTGTAGCCTAGCAGGATCCTCAGTCCATGGGATTTTCCAGGCAAGAATACTGGAGTGGGTTGCCATATGTCTTTTATACTCTGTTCTATTCTCATAAAACTATATACAGTAACTGTGGTGTATGTTGTAAAAGGTCTTTGAAAACTTGAAGTTGATATCGTGAGGCTGATATATAACATCTCCTACAAACTTACAGGACAGGGCTTTTTTCATACCTTTGTACAAGTATTTTTTTTTTTTTGCATAGATAGGGTTAAATAAAATATTATAATTAATTTTATCTATATCTTTTTACACTTTTAAAAGCATGGGCTACTAGAAAATTTTAAATTATATATATAGCACACATTATATTTCTATTAGTGCTGGTTTTGAGGTTAAATGTATATGTCTGTTATACTCTGTCCTATTCTCATAAAACTATATAGAGTAACTGTGGTGTAAGTTGTAAAAGGTCTTTGAAAACTTGAAGTTGATATCGTGAGGCTGATACATAACATCTCCTACAAACAACTTACAGGACAGGACTTTTTTCATACACCTTCGTACAAGTATTTTTTCTTTGATCTCAACCCTAACAGACATGGTTGCACAGTCTCCCACCCCACAGGGAGGGACAGAGCATACATGAACTATTTGGGCTGAAAAAATACATCAGAAATTAAAAAAAAAAAAAAAAACAACTGAGAGGAAATACATTTAACGTGATAAAGAGTCTACAAAAAACATTAAAAAGCACTTTAGGGTGAAGTCATATATATTATAAAATTACAGCTTTATTATGAATATACCTGAAAAGTTCTCACAGCACAAATTGGTATGCACTTGACTAAGTCATCAACAAAGGTGTGGGTGCATCTAATAGATGCTGCTGAAGAATGCAAAGAGATGTGTGGAATGTATTTGAAAGATTCATAATAAAATGTTTAGCTCATTTTTAAAATAGGAGCACTTAGTGGTTAGAGTTCGTGACACATTGACCAAGAACTTAAACCCTCAGGACTTTTTTCAGTATCCAAAAAAACTGTTCTGAGGAGTGATGAGATGTATATCAACCAGTGGTCCTTCATAGCTCCTCAAGGTGTGGTAATTTTTCCCTATCAGAATATCAAGTATTTTGAGAATGTTAGAAAGCCAAAGCATGCTTTAAAGTGTTAGTTGCTCAGCCAGGTCCGACTCTTTGCAACCCCATGGACTATAGCTCACCAGGCTCCTCTGTCCCTGGAATTCTCCAGGCAATAATACTGGAGTGGGTTGCCATTCCCTTCTCCAAGGAATCTTCTTGATGCAGGAATTAAACGTGGGTCTCCTGAATTGCAAGCAGATTCTTTACCTTCTGAGCCACCAAGGAAGCCCCCAAGGCATGCTGACTTATTTTTATTTAGGCTCATGCTTATCATGCTTATGTGCAGCAATATAACTGCCATTTCACTGTTATCTGATGTGTCCTACAATGTACTAGATTCTTGCCGTGTTATGTGATTATCTTTGGACACACACTCCCTTTGTATTCTGGTGGTCTAAACAAATACAAGATAGTTGGCAAACCTAAATCTTGGAATGGGAGATAGCACCAGTAGGGAGCAGCAGCTGGGCAGGGAGACTGCATGGGGCCTGCTGGGAGGGAAGCCTGAGGCTGGAAGGACTTGCTGGTCCCTTGGGGAAAAGTATAGAAGCCCCCGTAGTCTTGGCAGTGACACTGGTGGTGGATGTAAGAAGAGCAAAAGAGGTTAAAAGGACAGGCAGGAAACACAGCATGAAAATTCACTTGAACCAGGGTTATGCAACCTGCCCCAGGAAGAAACCTGAAGTCAGTGTTCAGCACGAGCGAGCATGAAGCATCATTTTTCTTCGCCTCCGCTAACAGATGCAGAGGCGGCTGACTCACTTTGCAGCCAGTTCACACTTTCTGGATGGCTCCCTTTGGCCAGTTGGAAGAGCAGCTGTGGCCAATGAGGAAGTGAATGCTACCTAGTACAGGGTTCCCCACACCCGCCGGAAGAACGTTGCTAATTGCATGTAGGACTTCAGGGAATTTCAAATAGGCCTTTCAGTTGGCTCAGCCACAGGGTCTCTTAGACCCAACTTATTTCTGGACTTTTTCCTCTTTTCTGAATGCAAAATCCCAGGGACAAGCCTCCTGGGCTATCTTTTCAAGAGCTTCCGCTGCCTTGTCTAAGCAAAATCACCTATTAACCTCTTGTTCTCCCAACCTCTAAAAGCCGGAGAGGCGATGATTCTGATGCAGCAGGAAAACCTTAGCTCGATCTCCCAACACTGGGCCATACTTTCGTGGCAGTTTCTGTTTGACTTGCACTCTAGGAGATCAAACCAGTCCATCCTAAAGAAAATCCACCCTGAATATTCATTGGAGGGACTGATGCTGAAACTGAAACTCCAATACTTTGGCCACCTGATGCGAAGAACTGACTCACTGGAAAAGATCCTGATGCTGGGAAAGACCGAGGGCAGGAGGGGAAGGGGACAGCAGAAGATGAGATGATTGGATGGCATCACCGACTCACTGAATGTGAGTTTGAGCAAACTCTGGAAGATAGTGAAGGACAGGGAGGCCTGGAGTGCTGCAGTCGGTGGGGTTGCAAAGAGTTGGACATGACTAAATGACTAAACTCAACAGTGTTGAAGCCACAGGGAGCAGAAACGTCACAGTCCCATTATCAGGTCTCTGTCTCCTTGCTGGACAGGTAGAGCTCACATCTTCAATTTCCCAGCCTCCTGCTGGTCCAGGAATGTTGGTTCCAATGGCATCTCAGTTTCCTGCAGGGCAATTTCTAGACTTTTCTCTATCCAACTGAACTAAGGATGAATTCGCATCATGATGATTTTCAGGAGAAAAGGAATGAAGTCCATGCAATTCAGCAAATATGTGACAATGTCTCCTTGCATAGTCACACCCAGTTAATTTAACTCAAATTTACTTTCAGGCAGTAGGCCAGAGAAAAATCCAAATGATTAGACTAGAAGCAACATGCATGCCTTTTGGAAACAGAAGACACACTTACTCCAACCTCTGGTGGGGGATCCTTATGTTCAGGCACAACACTGGTTCGAACCTAAGGAGAAAAACAAGCATTTACTGAATGACTTTCAGAAGTAGAAACCAGTGAAGAACCACTTTCAGAGTAGAAACCAGTGCAGAAGCGTCATACAGGTGTCATTTTCATTTTCCTTCATCTGGAATCAATCCAGACTCTGTGGTTAATCATTACTGAAGGTACTTGTGTATAGCTTTGACCGTGGGCAGCTACAAAGCTGACCTTTTATAGTTCCTGAAATTCCTGATGTCCCTAAGTAGACAGGGCTGCCTGAATCCTCAGCTCAACACTCCTTGTCAAATACAGAGATATCAGGGCTTTAGGTGAGTCACTTTTAATCTCCTGGAAAAGCAACCTTCACTCAGCATTCCAGGGAAAGAACAGAGTGACCTAGAGAATGCCGTTCCATGCATGCTTATACATATTTATTCTCTGCATAACAACCAAGATGCACCATCCTTTTAGTATACCCTTCCCACTTAAGAATTCTCAGCCAAATTCTGAGATAACTGCATCTGGATTCCTTTGAAAACTAATTCTTAATTGTGGAAGAGAGAAAATGAGAGTAGTGGTTTAGTTGCTAAGTTGTGTTCGACTCTTTTGTGACCCCCATGGCCTGTAGCCCACCAGGCTTCTCTGTCCAAGAGATTTCCCAGGCAAGAATACTGGAGTGGGTTGCCATTTCCTACTCCAGGCAATCTCCCCAACCAAGAGATCAAGCCCCTGTCTCCTGCATTGTAGGTGGTCTCCTGCATTGCAAGCAGATTCTTTACCACTGAGCCACCAGGGAACCCCCAAAGAGGAAAATACTATAAAATAGTCATGTGGGGAAGATTTTCTTATGTTTCGAAAGCATTTCAGATGAAAAATCAACTCCTTACATAATAAATAGACATATTTCTTCTACTGAGTGGTGATCCTCAACCCTGGTTGTACATTACAATTACCTGAGGCCCTGTCAAACTATCTTGTGTTCTTTCCTGGCCCAAGATATTGGCTCTGATGTATTGCTACTGAGTCTATGATTATTAAAAAATTTTTTTCAGATAAAAAGAAATCACAATTATCTTTCTCACTTAAGAAAAAGCTACTAACAGCAGGAAGAGAACATAAATCCTAGACCTACTATATCTAAATTTGCAGTAAAGATGTGATAAACAAGTTAAATGAATACAGAGCAATATACAAGAACACTGTGCTTAACTGGAGAGCAGAAGGCTGGTGAGACCGATGGGAGAGAGGAACCCAAGAACATATAATGGATCAACATTTTAGGGGGTCATTTAAACAAAATCCCTTTGGAGGTGCAGCAATGGCAATCATATTCTTTGTTTATTTATGACAGATCCAGCATTATCACTTGTACCATTTGTCAGTCATTAGGACTCGAAATCGTTCACCAGAGCACAAAATAATGACAGGAGAGATCCCAACAGAGTAAACAACATAATCTACAGAACACACTCAAGTCGGGAATCATGACAGAGTGCTCACCAGGTAAGAGCATCTCCAGGTTGGTAGCTGCATTAACATTCTTTGGTCCAGAATGTTCAGATATACCTTCAGTCTCATTATCTGGAAATCATTAGCTGGCCTCAAAGGATAAGGAAACTCAGAAACTATATTAATACATGGCAAGCTGTAATGTAATGTGTGTGCGTGTATGTACATGTAGACTAAATACAGTATGTGCATGTATATATATATATATATGTATATGCAGACTATATACTGTGTGTATATATGCATATATACACATACTATATATGTATATATACATAATAGAAATATATATAGTGAATATTCACATATATGCAACCCACATACACATACATATATGTGTATATGTATCATTTTAAGAAAACATTTTACATCCAAAAAGCATTAACCAAACACATATGTTTGAACTTAGAAAGAAAGCAAAAGAAGTAAAAAAAAAAAATGGTGAGAGTAAACATATATAGGACTGCATAAAGTGACCTCATGTACAAATATATATATATATATATACTATGCAATATAATATTGGACAAAGGTATATGAATACTGACAACTGTCGCAACATAGTCGTTAAAGTCCTAAATTTATACTGGTGTTATCAGTAGAACACTTATACCTTATTAATATGAATAAACTGCATAGAGAAAAAAAGATTCTTAACCCAAAGTTGCAAACTATGAAAATGTCTAAAGCTATTCACTGACCAGTTGGCATATTCAGTGTGTATGTGTGTGTCTGCCTGTCTGTCTGTGCACACATGGGCAAAGGGGAGGGAAAGACAGAGTGAACTTCACTTTACATAATAGAAGTATCTGTACTTCATATTTTCCTGTACCATGGCACGTTTAAATCACAAGAACTCTTAATGTAGAGGAACTTAAAGACAAAATAATAAACCAATTTTAAATTTTATAAAGTCAAATTTGTTAGGAAATGTTTGTTTAAATCAGTTTATATGTAGAATTTTAGTTTATATATTTAAGATCAATACCACTGATGTTACAGTATATAGGTTACAAATTAATCATGCTTTTCTTACATAATATACATCCCTCTTCACAGTGAAAACACTGGGTTTGTTTGTCAGTGAATAAGATCCCATTCCTTCTCTTGGGGACTTTAGAGTCTAGTGGGCAGCACAAATGTATGAATAATCCAGGACAATACAGCAAGTTCTAAAATGAAACTGTGGGTACATTCCTGTCTTCATGCAGAGTGAAGAGTAACTGATTCAGCCTGTAAGCATCAGGAAAGGCTACACAACAGAGGAGGTCTGGGTTCTGAACAGTGAGCAGGAGTTTGAGGCAAAGGAGAAGGCAACCAAGCAAAGAAGGTGTTATGTAGCAGGCATGGAGTCACAAAAGCCCATCTGTGTTTGGAAAAGACAGAGTATTCAGAAGACAGTCTAACATGGGGCCTCTAAAGGACACAAGAGTCAACTCTGTTTGGGGAGAGAGATCAATCTATCATGCTATGGAACTGGAGTTGTATACAATTTCTAGATAATAGGAAATTAAAAAAAAAAAGTATGTATTTATTTTACTGTGCCAGGTCTAAGTTGCAGCACATGGGATCTTTGATCTTCACTGTGGCATGTGGGATCCTTTGCTGTGGCATGCGGGATCTAGTTCCCCAACCAGGGATCAGACCCAGGCCCCCTGCATTGGGAGCACAGAGTCTCAGCCACTGGACCATTAAGGAAGTCCCCTCCTGGATCATTCAAACTCTGCCCAGAGTCAGGTTGGGAGATTATTTAACCTCCTTACGCCTGCTGTCTTTTCCCTTACAATAGTGATCTCTAACATGGGGTTAGTAAGACACGCCATAGGTGGTTGTGAGTGAGACATCTTTCTAGCACTTAGAACAGTATGTGGCACAGACAGGAAAGGAGGAAGAAATGAGAAAAAGAAGGGGAAGAAAGAAGAGAGAAGATTGTGGGGAGTGAGAAAAAGAAAGAGAGAAGGAAGCGATGTCAAAGAAAAGATGAGAGGAAGCAGAGAGAGAGAGACAGGGGGATAGGAATGAGAGAGGAATATGTCATTAAAAAAAAAACAAACCCCATAAATAAACCTTGGACAGATTTAGCAGAGACCTCTTGGTGAGAAAGGGATAAGCAATGACTATCTCTATAGCATCTAGAATATTCCAGTTCATCAGCAATGTCATGCCTCCTGAGATTTTCTGGTCTTCTTTATAAATTCATTTTTCCTTTTTTGGTCTTATTAGCAGTTCTTCGCCCTGTTTTGCTTCACCATACCCCGCCCCCACCCCATCCTGGGACATAAGAATGTCTGCCTGGCTACATATTTAAAGTTTTTACAATTTCCTTTTGTCTGGACTTTTATGATATCAACAAATAAAGCAAGAAAGATCAATTCCTAGGAGTGGTCATGTAGAAAATTATATATTCCATCTTGAATATTTCTTAAGATTCCCGTTAAAACAAATTCATTTCCTTCTCTATCAACTTTATAAGCTCAACTTTCTACATATTAAATTCAACCTGAAAAAAAGAAACAAAGGAAAATCAGGTAGCATATAGTGAGTGCCACCCTTTCATCAAATCTTTATTGACTCATTCATGAACTAATTGTTCAATTAAGACACCACTTGTGCTATCCCTGCTGTGGCTGAATAAAGCCCTTCACAAGGCGATGTAAGAAGTTGTTCTTAAATGAGTCACCCTTGTTACAAAAAGCCTAGGCACTGAGCCCTAAGCATAGGAGGAAGGTGACTGCTGCATTTTTTCATATGTGAGTGGTGCTAGGCTATTGTTAGTATCCAGATCCAGGGAAGAAGAGGCCACGCACCAAGGTGTCCAAGCCTGGACTTCATGGGTAGGTGAGGAAGTAGCAATCTTTCCCTGACGGGTCTCAGCTGGAAGGAAGAGGGGAAGGCGTTGGCAGTAGTGGAGAAATACACTTGGGACAAGGGGAAAACACAGATCCTTCCCGCAGACCACTGTCACATCCAGGAAGGTCCCTTGTTATGAATGCATCATTGAAATATACCCTTTTTTCTAACAAAAATGTTACTATAATTCTCTGTATCTCAAATTAAAATGTATAAAATCATCAGATTTACTTGTTCCACTTGAAATGAGATAAAGAATAACCTTGCTAAAACAAACACATGGAAACCTGACCATAACAGAAATGCCTGGCTCTCCTCCGAGTCCTATACAAGTTCACAAAAATGCACTGTTTTATGGTCAAAGAGATAGAATATGGCTACCTTTTAAAAATAATGTTTTTTTTAAAAAAGTTAACAGAATCTCAGAAGTGGAAGCAATCTTAGGCATTATTTATTGGGCAATGATTCTTAAACTCCAGCATACACAGTCATCACTCACTGATCTGCAGCTGGTTAGGAGAATGGTCTGAGGACCGTCCTGTGAAACTTGTTACAGAAATGCAGAATCTCAGGCCCCTTCCAGACATATTGAAAGTGAAGTATTAGTCACTTAGTTGTGTCCGACTCTTTGTGACCCCATGGACTGTAGCCTACCAGACTCCTCTGTCCATGGGGTTCTCCAGGAAAGAATACTGGAATGGGTAGCCATTCCCTTCTCCAAAGGATCTTCCCAACCCAGGGATCAAATCAGGGTCTCCTGCAGTGCAGGCAGATTCTTTACAGTCTGAGCCACCAGGGAAGCCATCCTGTCCGTCTTCATTTCATGGAGATCCCCAGGTAATTCATATGCCTGTTGAAGTTTAAGGTATAGTCCATCTAGTCAAAGCTATGGTTTTTCCAGTAGTCATTTATGGAGAGTTGGACTGTAAAGAAGGCTGAGCACTGAAGAACTGATGCTTTCCAATTGCGGTGCTGGAAAAGGCTCTTGAGAGTCACTTGCACAGCGAGGAGATTAAACAAGTCAATTCTAAAGAAATCAACCCTGAATATTCTTTGGAAGGACTGATGCTGAAGCTTAAGCTCCAATACTTTGGCCACCTGATGTGAAGAGCCAACTCACTGGAAAAGACCCTGATGCTGGGCAAGATTGAGGGCAAAAGGGGAAGCAGGACAGCAGAGAAAGACATGGTTAGATAGCATCACTGACTCGATAAACATGAATATGAGCAAACTCTGGGAGATCGTGAAGGACAGGGAAGCCTGGTGTGCTGCAGTCCATGGGACTGCAAAAAGTCAGACATGACTTAGTGCTGAACACACACACAATAGAATGCTTACGAGTGAAACAGCCACAGATGACAATGGTAGCTATTCATTTGCACCTAAAAATGCCTAATAAGGAAGAGGATTTGTCTTCTGGTTATGAAAGCACTTAGTAATTTTCTTAAATGTCAAGCATCTATAAAAGCTCCAGATACTACTTGCTTTCAAAAATATCCTTTCCTTTGTTATGCTCTGCTGTATCATGCTATGGAGGAGAGGTTGCTCTGGTCATCAAGTCAGGGATTGATTTGGGACACAGATGGGCTGGAAAGACTCAATGTTTCAGGCTGAGTCCCTACCTTCTACCCCTAACTCCTAACCCTTCATTCCCGACCCAGTCTCAGTTTCATCTTCTGAAGCCCTAATCACAGCACCTTGGAAATGACTACAATTGGAGATAGGGTAATTAGGTTTAAATGAAGCCACTAGGATGGGGTCCTAATGCAATAGGACCAGTGGCCTGATGAGAAGAGGAAGACACATCAGAGGTGCAAACACAAAGGGATGATCAAGTGAAGAAACAGCAGAGGACTTCCCTGGTGGTCCAGTGGTTAAGACTTAACCTTCCAATGTAGGCAGATGCAGGTTTGATCCCTGATCAGGGAGCTAATAGCCACATGCCTCCTGGCCAAAAACATAAAACAGAATCAATATTGTAACAAATTCAATGATGACTTTAAAAATGGTCCAAATCAAAGAGAAAAAAAAAACCAATCTGCAAGGAGGGTGGTCAACTGCAAGTCAAGGAGAGAGGTCTCAGAAAACCTCATCCCTGCTAACACCTTGATCTTGGATTTCCAGAGGCCAGAAATGTAAGAAAATAAATTTCTGCTATTTAGGCCACTCAGCCTGTGGCACTTTGTATGGCAGCCTTAGCAAACTAAGACACTCAGACTATCTGTGTTGTAGGGTATGGCCTTCAGTGGAGAGCCTAATTCGTCTTCACTCCTCAACCCTTGAAAGGATGTTAGAGATTCTCAGATGTCTCAGTGGACCACTTTTGCACTGGACCTCAGCTTCAACATCTGTCTTTAGAGACAGAGCAGCCATGAATTTGAGTCCCTTTTGGTCTCTAAGTTTGTTATTTCAGCTACACATGAAAACCCAAATCTCTGCTGGGTCCTGAGCCGGCCAACTGCCACCGTGTGTTTAGTAAAGACCGATACTCTGGCTTCCAGCTACAGAGAGAAAATCTGTTCATTGCCCCAGGTGAGAAATGGCTTTTTAGCTCCTCAGCATCAATTCACAACTCCCTCTAGGACTGGGGCTCTTGCTTGGTTTTGGTCCCTTTGCCTGGTTTCCTAAACACTGTGAAATGGTGGGAGGTTTCACTCTGCTTTTTTATACACATTTGGCCTGGTTCTTTTGCTATTGCCAGGGTCAGGATTCAGCGAGTCTCTTCTGAGAAAATAATGGCCATTAATTGGAGGACCCTCAAGTCTCAGTTTCTCACGCCATCCAATACAACTGCTGAAAGCTCGGCTAATTTCTCTTTCTCCGAGCAGCAGCCCTCTGTCCAGGTAAAGTCCTGTTCTTTAGCCCGCTCTCAGAATCACCAAAGGCCTGGGAAGGCAAATACACATGCTCCTGATAGCTCAACTCTGAAATGTCCTCCTTTCTCTGGAATTTTAGTTTCTCTTGAATCTGCCTGCAATTCAGGAGATGCAAATTTGACCCCTGTACTGGGAAGATTGTCTAGCAGAGGAAATGACAACCTACTCCAATATTCTTACCTGGAGAATCCCATGGACAGAGGAGACAGGCAGGCTACCATCCATGAGGTAGCAAAGAGTCAGACATGACTAAGCATGATCATATTAGTTATTACTATCATGGCTTGATGATGTTTTCAAACATGACTTTTGTAACATTTGACTCATTTCTATGTGGTGTCAGAGAGGGTTGTTTATCCCAACTACTACATCCTAACCCAACTAAATTTTTTAATATCTGAAAGGTACTGCAAAGCTAAGGGATCTTCTAAACACACAATTACAAAATGAAAAAAAAAATGATCAAGAAAGCATAGTAGTTAAATATGATTGGAGGGGGAGAACGATGCCATTATATGTTGGTCTATTGAATAAAGTCCGCCTAGGTCCATCTAGTCAAGCCTATGGTTTTTCCAGTGGTCATGTATGGATGTGAGAGTCGGACTGTGAAGAAAGCTGAGCACTGAAAAATTGATGCTTTTGAACTTTGGTGTTGGAGAAGACTCTTGAGAGTTCCTTGGACTGCAAGGAGATCCAACAAGTCCATCCTAAAGGAGATCAGTCCTGGGTGTTCATTGGAAGGACTGATGTTGAAGCTGAAATTCCAATACTTTGGTCACCTCAGGCGAAGAGCTGACTCATTGGAAAAGACCCTGATGCTGGGAGGGATTGGGGGCAGGAGGAGAAGGGGACAACAGAGGATGAGATGGCTGGATGGCATCACCGACTCCATGGACACGAGTTTGAGTAGACTCCGGGAGTTGGTGATGGACAGGGAGGCCTGGCGTGCTGCGGTTCATGGGGTCGCAAAGAGTCAGACACGACTGAGCGACTGAACTGAACTGATTGAGTAAAGTGAAAGTAAAAGTGTTAGTTGCTCAGTCATGTCCAAGTCTGTGTGACCCCATGGACTGTAGCCCACCAGTCTCCTCTGTCCATGGAATTCTGCAGGCAAGAATACTGGGGTGGGTAGCCATGCCCTTCTCCAGGAAATCTTCCTGACCCAGGGATCAAACCCACATGTTCTGTGCCTCCTGAATTGCAGCCAGATTCTTTCCAGTCTGAGCCATCAGGGAAGCCCTGTCTATTGAGTGAAGCCTTCAGTAAACCAATTAGAAATGAACAACTGCAGGTAGTTCTCTTAGGAAAAGCAGTTAATCCTGAAGCCTGAATACTATCCAAAAAGGATCCAATAAGTAATGAATGGGACTTGCAGTCGTGGCCTTTGCTAAGCAAATGTGATCATCTTTCACGTGTCAAAACATATCATGTAGATGATGTACACAAGAACATTCTAGAGATTTCCAAGCAAAAAGAAATCACAGTGAGAAAAATGTAAACACTCTTAGTTTGGATGCATCTAATCTTAGAGGTCTTCCAGAAAGAGACTCACAGACTTACGAGCTTATGATTGCTGGGGGAAGGATGGGGGCAAGGGGAAGGGAGAGTTAGGGAGTTTGGGGTCGCCGTATACACACTGCTATATCTAAAATGGATAACCAGCAAGGACCTACTGTATAGCACATGGAACTCTGCTCAATGTTATTTGGCAGCCTGGATGGGAGGGGAGTTTGGAGGAGAATGTATATATGTATATGTATGGCTGAGACCCTTTGCTGCTTGCCTGAAACTATTACAACATTGTTTGCTAATTTGCTATACCCCAATTCAAAAAAAAGAAGTTTAAAAATCTCTTAGAGGATTCCCATGTCTCTAAGGCAGTGATGTTCACACCACGGATTTCTGGTAACATGAATCCCTTTATGTTTAATTGGTGGCTCCTTAAGACTGTTAATTTCACCAAATGAATGTGATATTATACTAAATTCTACCAGTCATATAGGAGTCCTGTGGTTCTTTACATTAATGGTGACTGAAACGTGGCTCCGGAGTCATATAACTCTGGGTATCCCTGCCATTATCCACATTTTATACCATTTCCCTTTCCAACTCTTACAGAGATCTATTATAGGCTGGTAAAAAAAAAAAAAAGAACTGAATAGCCAAAATATCTTTAGACCTTCTCTTCCTTTGTTGAAGAGTCACTGAAAAATATAAGTTCTGCTGAAAATAAGAGATGCTAAAACTGAGGTCTAGTTTTCATGAAATCAAAAGAAGATCTCTCTATCACAGTTCTTCGAGTAAAATCTGCCTTTCAGACTCTTTGCTCCTGGCTCCTCCTAAAAGGGTCACCAGGATAGGAAAGGCAGCCTTAGTCAGACCCCATGGGGTGTCCTGCACCGCGTCTCAGAGTCAAGTCTTGCCCTGGGCACCCACCTAAAACAAACAGGGCAAAATTCCAGAGAGCCGTACAATCTAAGGCCAAAGTTGTTTGTTTGTTTGTTTGTTTGTTTTGAGAGGGGTGTATTGGCATATATGCATTACTCTGTATAAGACAGATAACTAATAAGAACCTACCGTATAGCAGAGAGAACCCTACTCAATGCTCTGTGAGGTCCTAAATGGGAAGGAAACCCAAGGATGAGGGGATATATGTATGTGCCTGGCTGATTCCCTTTGGTGTACAGCAGAAACTAACAGAACTTCGTAAAGCAACTCTATTCCAATAAAAAATAAAGTAAAAAATAGTTAGCTATTTTTAAGACAGAAATAAAGAATAAAGGACTCTTTATACCACAAAAACAGAATATAAAAATGTGTTTACAGGCACTGAAGATATTAACTAATAATCTGCTAAACAACTGCGCATTATAATTGAGAATTCCACTCCTGCTGACTTCCAAAGCTCCATATGAGAATATTAACATTTCAGGACACAGAACACTCAATTCAAGTATCATATATCCATATTAATAACTTTTTGGTAAGGTCAAACCTCCATCGCTGTTTTCACTTTCCTATCTTTATTTCTCCACTTCTCGAACATACAAAAATAATTGTTTCATCATTCTGAAAAAGGAAAAGGAAGTCAATGGGAGCTGATCTCTTGATCCCAGCACTAGGCCTGGGTTGACCTGGGTTGAATATTTGCTACACTAGAAATTTTCTACCCTCGAAAGAAATAATACAAATCTATAATTGATAAAGAAGGATAATGGAAACAATGGAAATAACTATTTCCTTGCCCTATGGGTTAAGTATTTCAGAGGCATATGTATCAATTTTTTTTACTTGTATTATCTCACTTAATTCCTTAGTTCTGGGTTATATTATTATTCTCTGGCCCATTTTACAGATGAGAGAAGTCAGATTCAGAAAACGAGTGATTTGTCCATGTCAGTAGCAAGTTACAGCTCAGATTTGAAATGCTCTGCTTAAAGCAGCTGCACCCCTTCCACGACATGTGCCTTTTCTGAGCCCAGACTGGTGGTGACTTTAATTGTCTTCCCTAGGGCTGCTTAATGAGTTTTAAAAACCAAAAATCTATTAGCCTCAGGGAAAAGAAACAGACACAATCCATCACATTACCAGACTCAAAAACACCATCTTTAATATATTAACAGCCCGCGATTAAGACCAGAGTCATGAGTTAATGAATGAGTCATTAGACAGAGAACAGTAATATCAACACAAGCACATGTCTACTAATATGTTGCTCAGTGAAAGTCAATTAGTCCCAGCATTGTAAAGGCTAAATAATTTCTAGGTAGCTTTAAAACAAAATTATTGTGATATCACTTAGTATTTTAAGAGTTCATTTATAACTCAGGCTTTTGTAACCCCAATCAAAAGAAGATCACCAATCCCAGAGTAAAGAGCAATTGATTGATAAGATCAATTCACAAAGTACATTTTTTTTTCAACAAATTGGAAAAAAGTGGTGTACACAGACACAGAGAGAAGAGGCTTTTATTGTATCTATGCAATGAAGTGTTGTGGTCATCTATTCTATTCTCACATCACTTTCTTTCTCTATGGAATTCCAACAAAGTATTGGATTGGCCAAAAAGTTTGTTCAGGTTTTTTCTGTATGAGGTTATAGAAAAATCTGAACGAACAAATTTTTTGGCCAACTCAACATCTAATAATTTATTCAGTCATTAGGTCTAAGTATTGGCCGCACTTGAGAACCACCTGAAGAAGATTTAAAAATGCTGATGAATTCTTTACATTCCTTTAATTAATGGTTTCTAATCACTCAGAATTGTTTTTCATTGCTTTCCCTTCTCATTCACTCCACAAACCACCTTATGAGATAGCTGACGCTAACACCTGAAGTTCCTTTCAACCTGCCTGAAAACAAAACTCCAAAACAAGTTATGTTTCTTCCCAGGTTACGTCTGGTCCATAAAAGTGCTAGTATTTCAACACAAATCTGTGTTCTGAAACCAACAGTCTCAACCCCTCCATTGCTGTGTTGTCTGCAGCTTAGGCTGAAATGAGAGTTCACATCCACTACAGTGGACTGAAGGCATTGTAGAGAAATTGAAATAAAACTTTGCAGTTTCTCAACAGCAGAGGGAAATGTGACTGTGGCACCTCAAATTGGGATGAGTGAAGATACTTCTCAAAGAAACACTATTATGAAAGAAATAGAGGAAAACAATAGAAGGGGAAAGACTAGAGATCCTTCAAGAAAATTAGAGATACCAAGGGAACATTTCATGCAAAGATGAGCACAATAAAGAGGAGAAATGGTATGGACCTAACAGAAGCAGAAGATATTAAGAAGAGGTGGCAAGAATACACAGAAGAACTATACAAAAAAGATTTTCATGACCCAGATAACCATGATGGTATGATCACTCACCTATAGCCAGACATCCTGGAATGTGAAGTCAAGTGGGCCTTAGGAAGCATCACTAGAAACAAAGCTAGTGGAGGTAATGGAATTCCAGTTGAGCTATTTCAAATCCTAAAAGATGATGCTGTGACAGTGCTACACTCAATATGCCAGCAAATTTAGAAAACTCAGCAGTGGCCACAGGACTGGTAAAGGTCCATTTTCATTCCAATCCCTAAGAAAAGCAATGCCAAAGAATGTTCAGACTACTGCACAATTGCACTCATCTCACACGCTAGCAAGGTAATGCTCAAAATTCTCCAAGCCAGGCTTCAGCAGTACATGAACCATGAAGTTCCAGATGCTCAAGATGAATTTAGAAAAGGCAGAGGAATCAGAGATCAAATTGCCAACATTCATCGGATCATAGAAAAAGCAAGAGAGTTCCAGAAAAACATCTATTTTTGCTTTATTGAGTATGCCAAAGCCTTTGATTGTGTGGATCACAACAAACTGTGGAAAATTCTTCAAGAGATGGCAATACCAAACCACCTGACCTGCCTCTTGAGAAATGTGTATGCAGGTCAAGAAGCAACAGTTAGAACCAGACATGGAACAACAGACGTGGTCCAAATCGGGAAAGGAGTACATCAAAGCCTTATATTGTCACCTTGTTTATTTTACTTAAATGCAGAGAACATCATGAGAAATGCTGGGCTGGATGAAGCACAAGCTGGAATCAAGACTGCCAGGAGATATATCAATAACCTCAGATATGCAGATGACACCACTTTGATGGTAGAAAGTGAAGAAGAACTAAAGAGCCTCTTGATGAAAGTGAAAGAGGAGAGTGAAAAAGTTGGCTTAAAGCTCAACATTCAGAAAACTAAGATTATGGCATCTGGTCCCATCACTTCATGACAAATAAATGGGGAAACAATGAAAGACTTTATTTTGGGGGACTCAAAAATCACTGCAGATGGTGACTGCAGCCATGAAATTAAAAGCTTGCTCCTTGGAAGAAAAGCTATGACCAACATAGACAACATATTAAAAAGCAGAGACATTAGTTTACCAACAAAGGTCCATCTAGTCGAAGCTACAGTTTTTCCAGTAGTCATGTATGGATGCGAGTTGGACTATAAAGAAAGCTGAGCACTGAAGAAATGATGCTTCTGATCTGTGGTGTTGGAGAAGACTCTTGAGAGTCCCTTGGACAGCAAGGAGATCCAACCAGTCCATCCTAAAGGAAATCAGTCCTGAATATTCATTGGAAAGACTGATACTGAAGCTGAAACTCCAATACTTTGACTACCTGATGTGAAGAACTGACTCACTGTAAAAGACCCTGATGCTGGAAAAGACTGAAGGTGGGAGGAGAAGGGGACAGAGGATGAGATGGTTGAATCGCATCACCGACCTGATGGACATGAGTTTGAGAAGGCACTGGGAGTTGGTGATGGACAGGGAAGCCTGGCGTCCTGCAGCCCATGGGGTCCCAAAGAGTAGGACATGACTGAGCAACTGGACTGAACTGTAGGTCTCCTGCGGGATGCACTCAGGGTTGTCTTAAAACAGCAGAGTGTTCAACTGAATGCTGTAAAATCTTCATAAGAAGAAATAATGATGAAAAACTATGGTTCTATAAAAGATTTATTTATAGTTTCCAAAGATTGAATTCCAGACTGAGAAACACAATCTCATTAGTGGAAGACATCTCTTACTGTAACAAACCAGATGCCCACTGAATCCTGTGACACAGCAGCAGGGATACAAAATGCTTGCAATTAACATCTTTTATTTTTCTTATTTATTTATTTGGCTGTGCCAGGTCTTAGTTGTGGCACTCGGGGTCTTGGACCTTCATTGTGGCAAGTGGGTTTTTTTTTTTTTTTCCAGTTACTTCATGTGGGATCTAGTTCCCTGAAGGGGGATCGAACCCGTGCCCCCTGCATTGGGAGCACAGAGTCTTAGCCACTGGACCACCTGGGAAGTTTCCAGTTTACATCTTATTCAAACTCCAGATCAGTAGTATGCTAATGAGGTCCAATCAGGGGATCTGCAAGGTCAACACCATTTTCATAATAATTCTAAGAGAGGATTTTTCCTTTCTACTTTCATTCTTTCACAAATGTACAGTACAGGGTGGAATTTTCTAGATGCGACAAGAAATGTGATTTGCCTGTAGATTGAAACATGACAACATAGGTCTCGCCTATTAATCAGACATTAAGAGACACACATGTAAAACAATGGCATTCTCCCAATATTTTTTATTTTTAGTTTTCCAAAACAATTAATTTTGAAAAACATGTAATATATATGCTAACATATAATAGGTTTATTATTAGCTATTTTAAGTGAATTAATACATATTTTTTAATTCTCTAAGTTTTAATTTTTAATGTGGTCAATAGCCACAGTTGTTAAAGTCCACATAAACAAAAGCCCCTTGAGATTCTGGAGAATATTTCAGTCTTAGCATTTTAAAGAAGATTTCTGCCATAGAATCTCTTTCAGAGATGGATGTGATATTTACTACATGAACTCACTCATCCAGTCGCTCTGAATCCCCATGGGTTCCTTGAACTTGTCTTTCTTCCATCTCCCTGCATTCCATTGCCCACAATGATCTGTCATTCTAAGGGTGAGGGACATGACTGTGAAAAAGGAACAATCAATTTATAGGCCTACATTCTAGCAACAGGAAGAGATGGATATATCAAAATGGGTAAATTAGTAAGTATGCATAGAAGTAAAATAGGGCAATGGAATGAAGAGTGAAATGGATAAGAGTATTTTATGTCCAGTGGTGAGGGTGAATTTCTCTGAGCAGTTGACTTTAAGACCTACTAAAGAAGAGAAGCCAGTCCAGAGAAAAATAAGGCGGGATGGTGTTCCAGTCAAAAACAACATCAAGTGCAAAGGCCCTGAGGCCAGAGTGGCTGAAAAGAAAGTAGTTGAAGGAGGAGGTAGAAGAAGAAGATAGATTAAAAGGAAGGAAGGGCTTTGGTAGAGTCAAGTCTACATTCTAATTTCAATTGGAAACTATAGCAGGGTTTTGAGCGAAGAAGAGATGTGATCTTTCTCATACTTTAGAAATATTCTAATTGTATATGGAGAACAGACTACAGAAAGTCAAGAGTGGAAATAATGAACAATTAGGAGTTATTTGCAAATTAGAGTTTTATTATGACTGCTTTACTTTTTTAGAGACAAGATCAAGTTACATATTTAAGTTTTAGAAGGATAATTGTTTAGGTAACCTTGAGTCATTTAAGTTGTTTCTGAATATTGACAGAAAGTACATTGATACTGACAGAGAAATAGTTTTTAAATTTCCTGCATGTGTAATTACATTAATCTCTGAGGATAATAATGCTCAACCATCACAAGAATATCTGTGGATGAATATTTAAATACATTTAGTGCTAAATAATAAATGTACTATTTACATTACAAATATTAAAGAATAGCACAGCTCTTGAAATAGAAGAATCTTCAGAAGAAGCATGCTACCTTAAAGCATGAAGGGACTCAATTCCCTGAAAAGAAACTATCAACAAACTGAGTGGTAACAGAATTATAATTACTGAAGAAACTCCTAAGAGTAGGATTTTTTATGGATGGATTCAGCATTTCTGGCAGGTACCCATGGCAGTACAATTTAGAGAATATTTTCATTGTCCCATCTTTGCATTTAAACCATATCAGTGAGCAAGGATTCAAAGACCCATGAATGGCAAATAATGATGGATGGATGGAAGATCATAAAAAGAAAGAACAGCATCTTTAATTTTGAAACCAAACCCCTACTTTTCAGCACTTCTGCTGCTGCTGCTGCTGCTAAGTCGCTTCAGTCACGTCCGACTCTGTGCGACCCCATGGACTGCAGCCTACCAGGCTCCTCCGTCCATAGGATTTTCCAGGCAAGAGTACTGGAGTGGGGTGCCATTGCCTTCTCCATCTTTTCAAGCACTGCTGCTGCTGATGCTGCTGCTGATGCTGCTAAGTCACTTCAGTCGTGTCCGACTCTGTGCGACCCCATCCCTGGGATTCTCCAGGCAAGAACACTGGAGTGGGTAGACACTTGCAAATGGGACTTCTGAAAAACTACTTTCCATGTAAGCAAGATTTTGCCCCTGATAGGGCCTGACTTACAAGACATTTTGGAGGAGTTTGGGATTAACATATACACACTACTATATATATATAATAGATAATATATATTATCTATATATGTTATCTATATAGTATATATATATACTACATATATATAATAGATAATCAACAAAGACCTACTGTATAGTACAGGGAACTCTACTCAATACTCTGTAATAACCTAGATGAGGAAAAAGTTCTGGAAAAGAATACATACATATAAATATATATATATATATATATATGTATGTATATATATATTTGTATAATGGAATAACTTTGCTGTACAGCTGAAACTAACAACATTGTAAATCAACTATACTCCAATATAAAAATAAACATTTAAAAAATATATCTAGGAAATCCAACTCTAGAAATTTTTGAAGTTAAAGCTCTGGAACATTGTTCATCTGCACTGAAGCTGCTTTGAGGTGGCCCTTTCATTTCCTAATGAAAATTTTTCTGTGTATTTTAACCAAAGACACACACATCCATAGGACTGCACACTCATTTTCAGTAAAGCAATTCAATTTAAAATGTAACTATTCAACAAAGAAACTATTTCTTCAAATCATTCAAGGCTTTTAAAATATATCTTCTCAGATGTCGAAGGAATTTACCATCTCAAGGAGACATTTACAACCTAGAATCTTTAACACTTAAAACTCTTTAACAGTTGGGAGTGTCTCCATCATTTATAATGCACGTGTGTGCTTAAAATGGGTTTACACTTGCTATACTGGCTGCCTCAGTGCCCATAGAGCAGGCTTTTTGGAGCTAATGAGATTGGGCACTTGAGAGGGAACTGCTTAAAACTAAGAGCACCATACAAATTGTGAAATTATTTGTTCTAGTTCTGTGAAAAATACCATTGGTAGCTTGATAGGGATTGCATTGAATCTATAGATTGCTTTGGGTAGTATAGCCATTTTGACAATATTGATTCTTCCAATCCATGAACACGGTATATTTCTCCATCTGTCCTCCTTGATTTCTTTCATCAGTGTTTTATAGTTTTCTATGTATAGGTCTTTTGTTTCTTTAGGTAGATATAGTCCTAAGTATTTTATTCTTTTTGTTGCAATGGTGAATGGTATTGTTTCCTTAATTTCTCTTTCTGTTTTCTCATTGTTAGTGTATAGGAATGCAAGGGATTTCTGTGTGTTAATTTTATACCCTGCAACTTTACTATATTTATTGATTAGCTCTAGTAGTTTTCTGGTAGAGTCTTTAGGGTTTCCTATGTAGAGGATCATGTCATCTGCAAAGAGCGAGAGTTTCACTTCTTCTTTTCCTATCTGGATTCCTTTTACTTCTTTTTCTGCTCTGATTGCTGTGGCCAACACTTCCAAAACTATGTTGAATAGTAGTGGTGAGAGTGGGCACCCTTTTCTTGTTCCTGATATCAGGGGAAACACTTTCAATTTCTCACCACTGAAGGTAATGCTTGCTGTGGGTTTGTCATATATAGTTTTTATTATGTTGAGGTATGTTCCTTCTATTCCTGCTTTCTGGAGAGTTTTAATCATAAATGGGTGTTGAATTTTGTCAAAGGCTTTCTCTGCATCTATTGAGATAATCATATGGTTTTTATCTTTAAATTTGTTAATGTGGTATATTACATTGATTGATTTACAGATATTAAAGAATCCTTGCATTCCTGGGATAAAGCCCACTTGGTCATGGTGCATGATTTTTTTAATATGTTGTTGGATTCTGTTTGCTAGAATTTTGTTAAGGATTTTTGCATCTATGTTCATCAGTGATATTAGCCTGTAGTTTTCTTTTTTTGTGTGGCATCTTTGTCTGGTTTTGGAATTAGGGTGATGGTGGCCTCATAGAATGAGTTTGGAAGTTTAGCTTCTTCTGCAATTTTCTGGAAGAGTTTGAGTAAGATAGGTATTAGCTCTTCTCTAAATTTTTGGTAGAATTCAGCTGTGAAGCCGTCTGGTCCTGGGCTTTTGTTTGCTGGAAGATTTCTGATTACAGTTTCGATTTCCTTGCTTGTGATGGCTCTGTTAAGATCTTCTATTTCTTCCTGGTTCAGTTTTGGAAAGTTATACTTCTCTAAGAACTTGTCCATTTCTTCCAAGTTGTCCATTTTATTGGCATAGAGATGCTGGTAGTAGTCTCTTATGATCCTTTGTATTTCAGTGTTGTCTGTTGTGATCTCTCCATTTTCATTTCTAATTTTGTTGATTTGGTTCTTCTCCCTTTGTTTCTTAATGAGTCTTGCTACAAAAAACCTCGAATAGCCAAAGTATTCTTGAGAAAGAAGAATGGAACTGGAGGAATCAACCTGCCTGACTTCAGACTATACTACAAAGCCACAGTCATCAAGATAGTATGGTACTTGCACAAAGTCAGAAATATAGATCAATGGAACAGAATAGAAAGCCCAGAGATAAATCCACGAACCTATGGACACCTTATCTTTGACAAAGGAGGCAAGGATATACAAAGGAAAAAAGACAACCTCTTTAACAAATGGTGCTGGGAAAACTGGTCAACCACTTGTAAAAGAATGAAACTAGAACACTTTCTAACACCATACACAAAAATAAACTCAAAATGGATTAAATATCTAAATGTAAGAACAGAAACTATAAAACTCCTAGAGGAAATCATAGGCAAAACACTCTTCAACATGAATCACAGCGGGATCCTCTATGACCCACCTCCCAGAATATTGGAAATAAAAGCAAAAATAAACAAATTGGACCTAATTAAACTTAAAAGCTTTTGCACAACAAAGGAAACTATAAGCAAGGTGAAAAGATAGCCCTCAGATTGGGAGAAAATAATAGCAAATGAAGCAACAGACAAGGGATTAATCTCAAAAATACACAAGCAACTCATGCAGCTCAATTCCAGAAAAATAAATGACCCAATCAAAAAATGGGCCAAAGAACTAAACAGACATTTCTCCAAAGAAGACATACAGATGGCTAACAAACACATGAAAAGATGCTCAACATCACTCATAATTATCAGAGAAATGCAAATCAAGACCACAATGAGGTACCATTACACGTCAGTCAGGATGGCTGCTATCCAAAAGTCTACAAGCAATAAATGCTGGAGAGGGTGTGGAGAAAAGGGAACCCTCTTACACTGTTGGTGGGAATGCAAACTAGTACAGCCACTATGGAGAACAGTGTGGAGATTCCTTAAAAAGCTGGAAATAGAACTGCCATAGGACCTAGCAATACCACTTCTGGGCGTACACACCGAGGAAACCAGATCTGAAAGAGACACGTGCACCCCAATGTTCATCGCAGTACTGTTTATAGTAGCCAGGACGTGGAAGCAACCTAGATGTCCATCAGCAGACGAATGGATGAGGAAGCTGTGGTACATATACACCATGGAATATTACTCAGCTGATAAAAAGAATTCATTTGAATCAGTTCTAATGAGATGGATGAAACTGGAGCCCATTATACAGAGCGAAGTAAGCCAGAAAGATAAAGACCATTACAGTATACTAACACATATATATGGAATTTAGAAAGATGGTAACAATAACCCTATATGCAAAACAGAAAAAGAGACTCAGATGTATAGAACAGACTTTTGGACTCTGTGGGAGAAGGCGAGGGTGGGATGTTTTGAGAGAACAGCATTGAAACATGTATGTTATCTATAGTGAAACAGATCACCAGCCCAGGTTGGATGCATGAGACAAGTGCTCGGGCCTGGTACACTGGGAAGACCCAGAGGAATCGGATGGAGAGGGAGGTGGGAGGGGGGACCGGGATGGGGAATACATGTAACTCCATGGCTGACTCATGTCAATGTATGACAAAAACCACTGCAATGATGTAAAGTAATTAGCCTCCAACTAATAAAAATAAATGAATAAAAAGGGGGGAAAAAAAAAACCTAAGAGCACCGCACATAGTCTGCTCACAGGGCCGACAGAACCAAGTGACAATTTCATGACTTCTTTTCATTAAAAGCTGTGTTTTCACTCTCCCCACTTCTTAAAGTGACTTTCCCTTTGATGTCAGTAGGAAACCTGCAAATATTCTCAGACAAGGGTGCTCATTGTTGGCTCCAGATCATCCCAGACAGAATTCTGCCCTTCAGAGGAGCTGTTTCCAGGTAAAGATTTAACAACTGATTCTCAGAGGCTGGAGATGGGAGGAGAAGCTATGACTTCTAGAGTGTGCCATATTTTCGTGGTGAAAATACTCACCCTGGCCCATTAGAAGCTACCACTTGGGATAACTGGCCATGAAGTTGGGAAGAGGTGTGGATGATCAGCTCTCCAGGGCTGGTGGAAGCAGGTTCCAGCACCCTACTATGGGATCATGGCAGAGAAGCCTACACCAGGTCAACTGAAATCTCAGTATACTGAAATCAGTATACTGAAATCAGTTGACCCAGGTCAACTGAAATCTCAGTATACTGTGAGCCTGACTGTAGTCGGCTTTGGCATCTATTCCAGGAAAAAGTAAGTACAATACCACTATATTAACATTAATAATTGAAAGTAAAATTATCCTTAGTCTCATATCAGAGGGAATAAGACCACATCTCAGAAATCTATGATTGTTTTTTTAAAGTATAGTTGATTTAGGCTTCCCTGGTGGCTCAGTGGTAAAAGAATCCACCTGCAATGCCGGAGATGTGGGTTCAATTCCCTGTGTTGGGTAGATCTGCTGGAGGAGGGCATGGCAACCCACTCCAGTATTCTTGCCTAGAGAATCCCATGGACAGAAGAACCTGGTGGGCTACAGTCCATAGGGTAGCAAAGACTCAGACAAGAGACTGAGGACGCACGCATACATAGTTAATTTACAATGACATGTTAGCTTCAGTTGTACAGCACAGTGGCTTGGTTTTATATATATATATATTCTTTTCAGATTATTTTCTCCTATGGGCTATTACAACATATTGTATATCATTCACTGTGTGATGCAGTAGGTCTTTGCTTTTTACATATTCTATATACAGTGTATATGTTAATCCCAACCTCCTAATTTATCCCTCCCCCTCCTTTACCCATTGGTAACCATAAATTTGTATCCTATATCTGAGAAATCAATAGTTTTAATCAAGTTTAAAACTCAGGGGAACTTAAATATCTGGCTAACAGGTGAGCAGTACTATCTATTCAATCAGATTCCCAGTAGCTGCTGAGAAATTCTTTAAAAATGAATGGAAACTTTGGCCATGGGAAAGATCCGGAAGCACACAAATAATCTGGCTAATCAGAACTAGTCTCATGACATATTGGGGCTCTAGGGTCAGTTTCTAAGTGCCCTGGTAGCTAGTATTGGGATGCTACAAAATGTTCTGTAACTTTAGAATCTCTTGATTGTAAACATTACAGGACACAGACCATGTTATGTATCAGTGTTCAGAAAAATGTTGTCACTAAATGTACCACAAAGTTGGGGGGAAAAAAACCTAAGGTTGTCAGTATATGTCCTAATCCATAAATGGACTTATTCAAATAAAAGATTTTTAGGGTTTAAGCTCTTAAGAAAATCTTCCATTAAGGAATTTTTAATAGTTGTTTCAATTAAGCAAACAGACATTTCTTTAAGGGAATTAACATGCCAATAATTCTGTCGCCTTGAGAAAAGCTAACTTTTAGGACAGCTGTCTTGTACAAGTTTTATTTCACAGCTTATTCCAAACCAAGCTACACAATATGACAGTTTGGGCTTGTATTATCATGTTTCAGGGACTTCAGACAATTTTATATTAAAAAAAAAAAAGAAACTGACAACTCAATGAGACTTTTTTACTTTTTTCCATTTCTTTGAAATAAAAAGCAGAGGGGGGGTGGTAAATATGGCTAGACATTTAGTACAGGTTTTGTAATAATAGATTAGTGGACTTCCTACAGGGCTTCCCTTGTGGCTCGGTGGTAAAGAATCCACCTGCCAAGCAGGAGGCGTGGGTTCAAGCCCTGGGTCAGAAGATTCCTTGGAGAAGAAAATGGCAACTCACTCCAGTATTCTGACCTGGGATATCTTACGGACAGAGAAGTCTGGCAGGCCACGGTCCCTGGGGGTCCCAAGAGTTGGATGCGACTTGGTGACTGAACAACAAGCCTTCCTAGGCATATTAATATTCATAAAAAAGAGAAATGGATCAGAAGGGCATTAAAAGCTATTCTTAAAGCAAAAGAGAAATATTTCTTGATGTCCTTGAGAAATGAATAGGGAACTTTATTAAAGAAGGAAAAAAACACTTACAGTGAGGAAATTTAAGAAATAGGGAAAAAAGACAGGATCACATTTATCATCACGAAAACCCCCATCAGAGTGTTCTATCATTTATGAGCTAAGGGGCCTTGGGGCTAGAAAAGACATTAGAAATAATTTAATCCAGCAACTTGAAAAAGTATTGCAAAGTGAAAAAAAAAATTCCATTTCTTCCAGATTCACTGGATATAACTGAGAAAAATTATATGTATTTAAAGTATACAATGTAAAGATTTGATATATATATACATTGTGAAATGATTACTGTAATCAGGCTAATTCACACATCCATCACCTCCCTTTAGTTACCTTTCCTGAACATGATAGAAGATTATCTCTTAGCAACTTTCAGGTATCCAATACAGTAGTGTTAATTACAGTCACCATGCTGTGCATCACATCCCTCAGAACTTCATCCTAGAACTGGAAGTGGGTACCCTTTGATCTCATCTCACAGTTTAGCTCAGAACAAAATTAGGTCCATGCTCAGCTCAGTTGGTAAATAATCTGCTGCAATGCAGGAGACCCTGGTTCAATTTATGGGTCAGGAAGATCCGATGGAGAAGGGATATGCTACCCACTCCAGTATTCTTGGGCTTCCCTCACGGCTCAGCTGGTAAAGAATCTGCCTGCAATGTGGGAGACCTGGGTTCAATCCCTGGGTTGGGAAGATCCCTTGGAGAAGGGAAAGGCTACTCACTCCAGTATTCTGGCTTGGAGAATTCCATGAACTGTATAGCCCATGGGGTCGCAAAGAGCCAGACACGACTGAGCGACTTTCACTTTCACCCTTTGATCAATATCTCCCTCATCTCGCAATTTAGCTTAGAACAAAATTAGGTCCAGGCTCCATGTTTTTATTTTAAAAACTTATAAAATGGCAGACAAGTAGCCACAAGAAAAACTTTGAAAGATGGAAACAGATCCTGGGGAAGCACCCATCTCAGATGTCTCTTGAGCATCCTGTCTGACTGCATCAGAGGCATTTACTCTCTGTGTCCCTGTTCCTCAAAGCCAGGTTGTTGGATTTGAAGCACTGGAATCCTTTAGGGACTGGCTAGAAATGCAGACTCTCACGTTCTTCCCCAGACTGTAACTTAAGAATCTTTGTTTCCCAAGGTTCTCAGGTGATCCCTGAGTATATTAAGCTTTCAGAAGCCGAGATGCAAAGGATGCATCCTTTCAAAATGGAGGAGAGTTTGCTAAATGACCAAACCTTTCCTTCCTAGCCTTTATTTTTCAAATTCTTTTTTGTAACAGTCAGGAAGACTGGAAAACAATAGTACACTTAGTTAAAATACATAAAGATGTATTTTATGATGTTACATTACAATGAGGTTCTCATATTTAAGAAAAGGATTTGTACATAAGTACTCTAAAATTCAACAGCAAAACTACATGATCTTATTGTTATTACAGGTACTAAACTCACTTGTTTTTGTTTGGTTTTGCTTTGTTTTATAATGCATACTGCATTTGGGCAGCTGGTGAGCTGCATTTACATAAAGGATGGATAAGTAAATTATCTAGGGAGCAACCATACCCATGGAAACTGCTCCCCTGAAATCCCATTAGAAATTTGGCCTCCTAAGACCTCCCAAGAAGGATGTCTATAACTCGGTCTGATTAATGTTCTGTCTGCTACTTCCTGGGAAAAAATGCAGGGAAGAAAGTCTCTCTGAGGATCCAAGAATTCCCAAAGCAGCTGGAGGAGTTATAAAAGGAAAGGCATCTGACCATTTCCATGGGAGCTTCTTCACTTCTCCCATTATCTTTATTTATAGTAACTCAGATTACATTTTTCAACACAAAACCAAAAAATGCTAGTGAGCTGGTTCCTAATGTTTGCTTACAGTACAGGATGCTTCTCTTCCCCAGTTCAGCTCTGGTCCTGTTATTTTTTTAGTCCAAACTATCTTGTGTCAAGGGCTTCCCAGGTGGCCCAGTGGTAAAGAATCTTCCTGCCAATACAAGAAACATGGATTCATTCCCATGTCGGGAAGATCCCCTGGAGAAGGAAATGGCAACCCACTCCAGTATTCTTGCCTGAGAGGAAATCCCACAGACAGAGAAGTCTGGCGGGCTGCAGTCCACAGGGTCATAAAGAGTCAGACACAATTGAGGCTAAACAACAACAGTCTTGTGTTAATTTCTCACCTCATCTATCTTACCCCCTAGGATTTAACTGTTAATAGCAGCCTTGGTTTTCTGCCTCATGACATCAAGTTTCTCATGCATACCCTTAAGGATGGATTTGCTTTCATATATCAGAAGTGAATAAATATACAAATCTAGTTGATATTTAATATTTGTTCACATTTTTGTTAGGACAGTCATATTTATTTTTAAGCCACTAAAATATAAATCTGAAATTTAAAAATCGTGCCTTTAAACACCCTTGGGAGACAGGCAGAATCAATCATCAAACTGTAGAACACGGAGAATGGAGAGTCAATTGACTTTTTAAAAGTTGTTAATCTATTTTTAGAGAAAGGAGACTGCATAACTGCATAATCATATGTATACAGTTTAATACATACAAATTAACACCAGTGTAACCAGTACCACCTACCTTTTCCATGAAAGATAACCATCGTCCTTTTCCTTTCTTAAAAGCATTATCATTAAAGATTGCCTAAACAAGAACACATGGACTTTCTTTTTCCCCTATATTTTCACCTATTATAAAATACACAAATGCTATATATATATATCATTGTGACTTGCTTTGCTTACTCAATCTTTTTTTTTTCGATTTATCCAAGTTGTTGCATATAACTAAGGTTCATTTATTTTCATTGTCAGATAGTAATTTATTGTATGACTATACCAAAATTTATTTACCCTTATTAGTCTAGATGAATATTTGGATTATTTCCAGGTACTGGCTGGAATGAACTGCTGTTGTGAAATTCTTCACCCATACTCTGGAGCACATGTGCACAATCACTTTCTAGGATAATTACCCAGAAGAATTGCTAGGTCTTTAGAGATCACATCTTTCACTAAACTAGAATGCCAATTTGATTTTCAAAATGGTTATATCATTTACCTCCAACTGCATGAAAGTCTCACACCTTTATTGATAGATATGTGAAATGATTAGATGTTTAATTTTTTTGCCATCAGTGGATGTGTAATTATACTTCATCATAATTTTAATTGACGTTTCTCAGTTTAATGAGGCTGATTCCCAAACATTTACTGGTCACCTGAATTTTCTCTTTGGTGAAGTGCTGTTCCAAATCTTTTGTCTTTTTTCCTACAATTATTTGTCTTATTTTTATTGACTTGTTAAGATATTAAGAAGAGGTGGCAAGAATACACAGAAGAACAATACAAAAAAGATCTTCATGGCCCAGATAATCACTATGGTGTAATTACCAACCTAGAGTCAGACATCCTGGAATATGAAGTCAAGCGGGCCTTAGAAAGCATCATTATGAACAAGTCTAGTGGAGGTGATGATGAGCATAAGATGATGCTGTGAAATGCTGCACTCAATATGCCAGCAAATCTGGAAAACTCAGCAGTGGCCACAGGACTGGAAAAGGTCAGTTTTCATCCCAATCCCAAAGAAAGGCAATGCCAAAGAATGTTCAGACTACTGCACAATTGCACTCATTGCACATGCTAGTAAAGTAATGTCAAAATTCTCCAAGTCAGGCTTCAATAGTACGTGAACCATGAACTTCCAGATGTTCAAGCTGGATTTAGAAAAGGCAGAGGAATCAGAGACCAAATTGCCAACATCCGTTGGATCATCAAAAAAGCAAGAGAGTTTCAAAAAAAACATCTATTTCTGCTTTATTGACTATGCCAAAGCCTTTGACTGTGTGGATCACAACAAACTGTGGAAAATCCTTCAAGAGATGGGATACCAGACCACCTGACCTGCCTCCTGAGAAATCTGTATGCAGGTCAAGAAGCAACAGTCAGAACTAGACATGGAAGAACAGACTGGTTCCAAACCAGGAAAGGAGTACGTCAAGGGTGTATATTATCACCTTGCTTATTTAACTTATATGCAGAGTACATCATGAAAAACACTGGGCTGGATGATGCACAAGCTGGAATCAAGGTTTCTGGGAGAAATATCAATAACCTCAGATATGCAGATGACACCACCCTGATGGCAGAAAGTGAAGAAGAACTAAAGAGCCTCTTGATGAAAGTGAAAGAGGAGAATGAAAAAGTTGGCTTAAAACTCAACATTCAGAAAACTAAGATCATGGCATCTGGTCTGATCACTTCATGGCAAATAGATGGGGAAACAGTGGAAACAGTGACAGACTTTATTTTGGGGGCTTCCAAAATCACTGCGGATGGTGACCACAGCCATGAAATTAAACGACGCTTGCTCCTTGGAAGAAAAACTATGACCAACCTAGACAGCATATTAAAAAGCAGAGACATTACTTTGCCAACAAAGGTCCATCTAGTCAAGGCTATGGTTTTTCCAGTAGTCATGTATGGATGTGAGAGTTAGACTATAAAGAAAGCTAAGTGCCGAAGAACTGATGCTTTTGAACTGTGGTGTTGGAGAAGACTTTTGAGAATCCCTTGGACTGCAAGGAGATCCAAGCAGTCCATCCTAAAGAAAATCAGTCCTGAATATTCATTTGGAAGGACTGATGTTGAAGCTGAAACTCCAACACTTTGGCCACCTGATGTGAAGAACTGACTCATCTGAAGAGACCCTGATGCTGGGAAAGGTTGAAGGCAGGAATAGAAGGGGATGACTAGGATGAGATGGCTGGATGGCATCACTGACTCAGTGAACATGAGTTTGAGTAAACTCTGGGAGTTGGTGATGGACAGGGAGGCGTGGTGTGCTGCAGTCCATCGGGTCACAAAGAGTTGGACGACTAAGCGACTGAACTGAACTGAACTAGATGTCCTTTATATATTTACATTTATATTTATAGTGGACTTTAATCCTTTGTAATATATATTTATGCTTTCTCTCCTCTATAACTTGTCTTTTCACCCTTTTTATGGTGTCTGCTCCACCTGACTCTTAAATGTTCATATTTGAAAGCACTATGACAAGAAGAGGAAAAATGAGTATAAAACCATACAACTTTAAAAGGCATCTCAAGAACATATCCAATATCATTATCTCCAATTTTGTATTCTAGAAATGATCTGTCAGCACTTACATACCTGTTTTCAACTATATCATCCTAAAATTGCCTGTGTCAGCCTCTTTGCAGATATTTTCAAGACTCTCCATATGTGTCTGAAACCTTCCCTGCCATAGAACCTGATACGTCGATACTGACCTATATCTAACACTTATGTTTAAAAAAATCCAGTTGATTAAGTGACACATGACAGACTACCATCCAGCTGTCTGAAGAGTTTATAACTAAAGACAACTTTGGAAGAAAATAACTTGTTTGCATATAGAGATCTGCTCCTTTGCCTTGATATAGGCCCTACTAATGAGTGAGTTGTTATTTTTCCCACCTTTCAAAGTCAGAAAAGTAAGGCTCTCAAAGTAAGGCTTTCAAAGCCTCAAAAGTACTAAATATTTGCTATGAATTTATACTGACTATCATTTCCTAATTTCCATATTTTGGAATTTGTACCAAATGTGCCAGGTCCTATTTATTCTTCTACCCTTTCCCACCTGCCCCTGGGGGCTGAGTTCTGGAACACGTCTAGGGGCTTCCTTGTCCTTCAACTTTTAGCTGCATTCTCATGGTGGGGGCCCTGGAAGCAGGCTGGAGGGTCCAGAGGGGAAAGGGAGGAGAGGATTACTTACCCTTAACTTCCTTTCCCAGGAAAGGGGCTTCCCTGGCGGCTCAGACAGTACAAAGACCAAACGTGCTAAGTCACTTCAGTCGTGTCCGCCTCTTTGAGACTCTATGGACCTCAGCCTGCCAAGCTCCTCTGTCCATGGGATTCTCCAGACAGGAATACTGGAGTGGATTGCCATGCTGTCCTCCAAGGGATCTTCCCAACCCAATCTCTTATGTCTGCCTGCATTGGCAGGCAGGTTCTTTAGCACTAGTGCCACCTGGAAAGCCCTAAAGACCAGATAGTTAAAATCAAAAGATCACTGTTAATTAAAGAAAACCTGCCATCTCAAGGGCCCCCTTGGTGGCTCAGACAGTGAAGAACCCACCTGCAATGAAGGAGACCAGGTTCGATCCCTGGGTCGGGAAGATCCCCTGAAGAAGCAAATGGCATCCCACTCCAGTATTCTTGCCTGAAGAGTTCCACGGACAGAGGAGCCTGGCGGGATATAGTCCATGGAGTTGAAAACAGTCAGACATGACCAAGCAACTAACACTTTTCTTTCTGTGAGGTAACTTTTGGTGGCCATGTTTTTTGACCAAACTGGCTGTGAATGAAAACTACTGCCTGCCAGTTACAGGCAGTTTGTATGTCACAGCAAGCAGGTAGCTAGGTGTGAGCAAAGAACTGGGGGCAGGGGCCAAGTGGCAAGAACGCATGCATCTTGTAAACAGCAGGGGTGCCGGGGCAGACAAGAGAAGGAACCTCCTGACTGACAGGAAACCACACCTTCTGGGTGATAAGTGTCCTGGAAGCAAACAAAGAAAGGTGGGGAAAGACTAGAGTTTCCTGTATCTGAATGTAACCTGTTGCTTACTATGCTCTCATTACAATAAAATTAGCCTTGCAGATAAGAAGTATCTGTCAAGCACCTAAGCTATGACACTGCTGATCTAAACTAAATAGAGACAAAAGTCCCTCCTCCTTTTGGGAAAATGGAGTTGGGATGGAAATAAGGGAAGACAGCCCCCAAACTCCTCCTTCCCCAGTATTCACTGGGGAAGTTCCACCCGTCATCATGCCCCTCATAACTGGCTTGGCTTGCCAAAGCAGCACAGGGCAGAGCTCTTCACCTGTCTGCCTGTTCTCACCCTGAGAGCATATTCTTCTTTAAATAAATTCTCACTTCACTTTCTTTTTTTCTCCCTCTGTGTTTTTTTTTCTAATTTATTTATTTTTAATTAGAGGACAATTGCTTTACAATATTATGTTGATTTCTGCCATACATCAACATGAATCACCCACAGGTAGACATTTGTTCCTGCCCTGCAAGTCTCTGAATTCTTTCTAATCAGAACACTATCAGTAAACACAGAATGCATTACAGCTGCTCCAAGGGTGAGCCCTGAGGGGATTCAGGGCAGAGAAAAGCAGGACACTGGTCCCAGATGAGAGGTCCATAATGAAAGAATGACTTCAGCGAGCCCAGACTCATGTGTATCTCTCCATAAACGACTGAAGTAAGTGAACTCGCTCAGTCGTGTCCGACTCTTTGTGAATCCATGGACTGTAGCCTACCAGGCTCCTCCATCCATGGGATTTTCCAGGCAAGAATACTGGAGTGGGTTGCCATTTCCTACTAATATAAAAGGCTAAACTCCTTAACTTGAGATATAAGGTTTTCTTTAATTAACAATACTCTTTTGTTTCCAACCGTCTGAGGTTTGGGCTTCCCTGGTGGCTCAGATGGTAAAACGTCTACCTGCAACGTGGGAGACCCAGGTTTGAGCCCTGAGTTGGGAAGATGCCCTGGAGAAGGAAATGGCAACCCACTCCAGTACTCTTGACTGGAAAACTCCATGGACGGAGGAGCCTGGTAGGCTACAGTCCATGGGGTTGCAAAGAGTCGGGCACGACTGAGTGACTGCACTTGTATTCACTTGTATCAGGTCTAAATTTAGGGCTCTCCAGATGGCGCCAGTGGTAAAGAACCTGCCTGCCAATGCAGGCAGACCCCATAAGAGATATGGACATGATCCCTGGGTCAGGAAGATCCCCTGGAGGAGGGCATGGCAAACCACTCCAGTACTCTTGCCTGGAGGATTCCATGGACAGAGGAGCCTGGTGGGCTACAGTCCATGAGGTCACAAAGAGTTGGACATGACTGAAGCGACTTAGCACCTCTGGTCTTTGTTGCAAAATTCCTTTATCTCCTGGCTTCCCCTGGCCTCTTCAGAATAGACTCTCAGAGTTACCTGAGATGCTGAGTCCTGAGTTTTAAGTCTTTAGAATGTCCACTGAATAAAACATAAGCCTAAACTTTTAGATTATGCTGTATTTTCTGGTTAACATGGCCTTCTCTACCCAAGTCTCTCTCACTTTTTTCTGGAAATTGAATGATCCCCTCCCCGTCCTTTCTTTCAGGTCCAGCAATGATAACAGCTCTACCATTATTCAGTCATGTTACTGCACGACTCTTCGTGGGTTCCACTTTGCAAATTGTCTCTCTGTAAATAAACCCGACTGGAATTATCCAAAATTGCGAGTGCCATCTGTTTTCTACTGGGTTGGGACTGATAGAGACTTAATAGCCATGCTTGTATGCACAAAAGAGAAACAAAACAAAGTATTGAGGTAGAGTCTGGTAAACGATGCTTTCCTGGGCTCCCATCTAAAGCATGTAGAGGCATGAGGACTGTTTTCTATGGAGCTAATGGAAGAGTCAAGGAACATAAAAATTATGTTAGGCCCTGAGAATATCATAAATAACAACGAACAGAATGACTCCTCCCCTTAGGATGATCGGTTGTTTTTACCAGGACTAGGTGGTAGACCGCAGTCATGACCTGCCAGCTGAACTGCATTCACAGGGCTGGTGAACAGCACTTCCCTCATGCAACAATTCTTTAAGCCCTCTTGCTCACCTCATCCATTCTCATCTCCACACTTGGAAACTGAAAGGGGCCATTACTTTAGTGCAGAAAAGTGAATTATGTTTCAAGTGACCTCCATGCTTCCTGGTTTCATTCACAGTATTTTTTTCTTACTGGTTTTTTTTTTTTTTTTTTTAATCCCTTTCCCTGAACTTCATTCAGAGTTTTTTTTTTTTTTCTTTTTTTTTCTTACTGTTCTCTTTTCTTTTCCCTAAAGAAAAAAGGCACCTTCCTTGATGCTTATCTACTCCCCACTGCGTAGGTTTCTTATTTTCTCACGCTTTGATATCATATTAAATAACAAAGACTTGTTTTCCTCTTAGTCGTAGTTCAGGCAAATGAAAAAAAGCAACTATTTAACTGTAAAAAGGGAGCAAATTATAATTAGCTACATGAAGAAATACCTCAGGATGCTACAAAAAAATATTTTTATTTTGCAGCTACAAAGCTGTCCTCTGAAGGAAGAGCCTTATTATTTATGTACTTTAGACATAAGAGTCTTTTCATATATACACTGCTATCTATAAAATAGAGGACTTATAACTTACTGCATAGCACAGAAAAATCCACTCAGTATTCTGTAATGACCTAGATGGGAAAAGAATCTAAAAAAGAGTGGGTGGGTGTGTAACTAATTCACTTTACTGTACAGCAGAAACGACAACATTGGAAATCAACTGTACTCCAATAAAAATTTGAAAAAAAAAATAAAGTTTCTTAAACCAGAATATATTTAATACCACAAAAAGCACATCAGACAGAAGAGAGATTTTTCTTAAATGAAGTTACTAACTGGAAATATATAAGCTGTAGTATCTGGTAGAGATGGTAGCAGAGAGAGGCCTTTTCCTACCGGTTCTCCTACAAGGAAGGCAGCCTAAATTCCATAAAAACAAGAACAGGAAGGCTTAATCTAAGGGTCTCTTATTTCCCAATTTACTGGATGCTGTAACAGGTAACAGAAAAACACTGAATAAGAGAGGCAGCCACTATTTAAGTAAAGATCTTCCCCTTCCTTAAAAAAAGCACAACCTCATGTGGGGTCCTTCTCTCCCCCCGAGTGTAGAGGGGCCTCAGGCTCTATGTTCCTCCTCTCTTAGCCATCAATGCAACTAAACAGGAAGTAATCTGAAGGCCACCTAAAGCAGCCATCAGATCCTGAAGGAATTTTTTTCTAACAGGTTTTTAAATACCATCTGGAGAAAAAAAGAACCTCAGCTCTTTTGCTTACTCATTTCTAGTCCTAAAGAATACCTAGACAGCTAAAGCTTCACAGTTACAACATCATACTTTAGGAGCTAAAAGCACAGTTCATAATGCATTTGTCACTACTTTACAGAAAGATTTTAATAAAAATTGTTACACCTTTTATGTAGAAAAACACTACACAGGTTCCACTGTGCTTACTAGTGAACATATAAATACACTTATTACATTAGAAAATCTCCCTTGACGCCCCTCATTAATTTTTGAAAGCAATAATTGTTCCCTCTATGTTGATGCTATTTGGTATCTAATTCAATGCTATACTTCTTGTTCTAAATAGATATGCTAAAACACATACATATTTAATTTTAAGGGATAGATTAGTATTGCAAATGTCTCCAAATGTAGAAATACATCACTTAAGTAATACTTTTAAAAACTAATCATGCACAGACAATATTAATATTAATTAATATTATATTAATTATAATATAATTATTATATTAATTATAATAATATAATATATTATATTATATTATATAATAATATAATATATAATTAATTATATTATATTATATAATATATTATATTAATAATATATTATATTAATCATTGACAGTATTCATCAAGTACACCCAGACCATAATCATATACAGTTGTGTTTTAATTCCTTTGGATCTTATGTAGATGGGAAAATATGGTAGTTAATGCATGGACATTTAAGTCCATAACATCTAGTTCTGAATCCTAGCAGCTGTGTGACCTGGTTAATTTACTTTATGTGGTGGACAGACTTCAATGTGCCCCTCATGATCTCTGATCCCTGGTGTTCCTCTCTTCTATAATCCCCTTGCCTTGAGAGTAGGCAAGACCTGTGACTTGCTTCTAATCTGGAATATAGCAAAGGTGCCAGAATGTCACTCTTAAGATTGTTATATTACATGACAGAGGTGATTAAGATGTCATCCTGTGACTAAAGTACATTACATAGCACACTATTTTAGCAGACTGTATTTGCCAACAAAGGTTCATATAGTCAAAGCTGTGGTTTTTCCAATAGTTATGCATAGATGTGAGAGTTGGACCATAAAGAAGTCTGAGTGCTGAAGAATTGCTGCTTTTGAACTGTGGTGTTGGAGAAGACTCTTGAGAGTCCCTTGGACAGCAAGGACATCCAACCAGTCCATCCTAAAGGAAATCAGTCCCGAATATTCATTAGAAGAACTGATGTTAAAGCTGAAGCTCCAATACTCTGGCCACCTTATGCGAAGAGCCGACTCACTGGCAAAGACCCTGATGCTGGGAAAGATTAAAGGCAGGAGGAGAAGGGGACAAAAGGGGATGGTTGTATGGCATCACCAACTCAATGGACATGAGTTTGAGCGAGCCCCAGGAAATGGTGGACAGGGAAGCCTGGTGTGCTGCAGTCCATGGGGTTGCAGAATCAGACGTGACTGAGTAACTCAACAATAAAGACAAATGTGTATCATTTGAAGGTGCCAAATTCATGAAGATTTGTTGCACATTTTTCTAATCCTCAGATTCCTTACAATTTGTATTTGTAAAATACAAATGATAGAACCTTCCAGAGTAGCTGTGATCGTTAAATGCAATTCTGTTTGCAACACACACTCCCAGGACCTTGAGCTCATTCATGGAGAGCTCTCAAAAATCTGTAGTACCATTATTACTACCAATATCCTAGAAAGTTAAATCTCAGAAGAGTGAATATAAGAAAAGGCCTTAGGAAGAGGTGAGAGTACTGATTAACCAAGAACTTGACAAATTTGATTTTATTATACCTGATATTGAGAGAGCCATTTCCTAAGCAGGTTGATAAGAAGTCTAGGGGTCCCCAAGGAGAGAGAGGTCTGGGATATTCAAGGAGGAAGAAAGGACAAACTTTTTTACTTTTTTTCCTCTACATTCCTTAGGATTATATAACAATAATGTATCCTGCCTAAGGACAGTCTTTGGATTAAACCGTCTGGCTAATTCTGTTATCTTAAAACATAAATTATGGGAGTAGGTCTGGCCTTTACAAGGATGTATCCTGCCTGAGCACAATCTTTGGATTAAACCTTCTGGCCAACTCTGTTATCTTAAAATGTAAATTATGGGAGTAGGTCTGGTGAGGTCTTTACAACCTCCAGACATTCTTTGGATTCACTGGAGAGTATATAACTCCATTGCTAATACTAGCAAAGGGGTACTCTTTTGCCCCCTTCTGATGCCTATGTCAGAAGCTTTCTCTATCTCTTTTATACTTTAATAAAACTTTATTACACAAAAGCTCTGAGCGATCCAGCCTCGTCTCTGGCCCCGGATTGAATTCGTCTCCTCCAGAGGCCAAGAATCCAGGCGCTTATCGTTCAGCAACAACCTTTTAATATCTAGAACAGTATTAAAGAAAATTGAGAAACAGAAGAGATTGGTCTTGAGCACCCTTCCTTTATTCCTTCAGGCCCTCCCTACCTTTTCCCCACCTCTTTCAATCCTTAGGTACTTGATTTCTCTTAATAGCTGTGTGCACTGAGGATCAAGGAACCTGTTTTAAGGGTAGGGATGTTTATAATAGCTTAAAATGCATGAAAAACACAACTGCTTCTTCTGCCAAAATACAAGAATTGTCATACATTTGCAAAAGGGGTTGAAATAAAATTAAAGGGAAATTTTATAGGACTATGAACATTTTCATAATATAGAACAATTTCAAAACAGACCACATTTTGTATAGAGAAATTTTGCCGAAAAAGCATTCATGTTTCTTAATGGCAGTCTGAACTATCTTGTTTACTACCTTGATCTCTGACACTGAGCTTTATTTATTACTCTCATTTTGATTTCAGATCATTTTAATTACCAATAAAAAGCAAGTACCACCACTGAATGGATTATTACTTCTGTGGATGCTTTTAAAACTCGAATAGTTAGTCACCTCATTCCAAAGGTTCTATAAATCATTTTTATAAGGGAATACTGTCATAAAATTTTTGAGAGAAACCCTGTTATTAGTGGAGAAATGTGAAGCTAAGAGTGACTAGTACTTAAGTGTTGTCAAGTACAAACCAACATCATTAACTTAAAAGTGCAAAATTGCATCCATCCCTCAATTTCATTAGAAGAAAAATCATCAGTAAGATGACAGAGTTCATTCCCATCCTGTCAGCTCAAAATTCTGAATTAGAAGAAATTTGAATGTTAGCAGCATGGAAGCTGATGTAAAACAATTTTATACCTTTTGAATAAAGAGGATGTTTTCCAATATCACCAAAGAGGTGACACCAAAATTGATATCCTAATTAGTAAATTAACCAGGGATCTCAAGAATTGAGTAGACTACAGAGCCCATTCTAAGGGATGCATTTCTTATTGTCATGGCAAAGAGCATGACGTTCTAGAGATGAAGGGAAAGATAGAAACAGGTCATTTATTTAATGGATTCTAAGAGCAATCTTTGCTTCTGAGTTTATGTAAATCCCTATACCTGTGAAGGCTTAGGTATCTGAAAGCTTGTAATTAATCAAACTAACATAAATTGGTTTTTAACTAAACTAGGGAATTGGAATTTTGCCTGTTTTTTTTTTAATATGAATTTCATAATCAGAGTTCCCAGCTGATTGGATAGAATAATGACTAATAGCTCTAAACCAACCCAAAGGCCTTTTATGCTTACTTTTATTTACTCTATATTCTGATCTACTTATCTCCTTATCAACTGGAATGTTAAGTTCCTTAGTTATTACTGATAGCTTAGCCACAAATTAACTGCAAATATAATCAAACTACTTAATCTCTTTGACCATTTATCTCTAGTGCTAAGTGCTAAGTTGCTTCAGTCTGTCCCACTCTCTGTGACCTCTGGGACTGTGGCCTGCCAGCCTCCTCTGTCCGTGGGATTCTCCAGGCAAGAATACTGGAGTGGGTTGCCATTTCCTTCTCCAGGGCATCTTCCCAAGTGAGGGATTGAATCTGTGTCTCTTTTGTCTCCTGCATTGGCAGACGGGTTGTTTACCACTAGCACCTCCGGAGAAAAAGAGTAAAAACATTACCTTTTCCCTTTCATTAGGGCTCAGAAGCAATAAAACAAGTGAAAACACACTGAAAACAGTAAGGCAGTATACACATTTAACAAAAAATTATAAGTATTATTATTACATTTCTGGTCTTAGCTCATTGAGTATCAGTTTTACTAAGCAATAAGCTGCAACTTAATAATATTTATTAACAGTGAGATTTCCAATGCTTCCAAGATGTCTGCATTTAGCCACTCTTAACCCTGATGCTGCGAGGAATTGGGGGCAGGAGGAGAAGGGGATGACAGAGGATGAGATGGCCGGATGGCATCACCAACTCGATGGACATGAGTTTGAGTAAACTCCGGGAGTTGGTGATGAACAGGGAGGCCTGGCGTGCTGCGATTCATGGGGTCATAAAGAGTAGGATATGACTGAGCAACTGAACTGAACTGAACTGAATATTGAGTGTATCTGCTTACTAATGCTTATCAATTAGTTTTAATCCACCCACATTCTCTAAAATAGCCACTGATTTGTGAAGAGTAGCAGTCATTTAAAGAGAAATAACCACAGAAATAAGAGTAAAAGCTTTGCAGGTGGAGCGAACATTAGTCTCTTTAATAGTAAAATACTCTAGCCAGACCAGGCTGCAAAACAGGTAAGCTAAGAGGGAGGGAAAAATAAATGTGTGTGTGTGGGTATGCAAATTTGTGTGTATGTGTGTGTGTGTATGTGAACTTGCAAACTTTTAAATAATGTATATTTTATACAGAGAGTTGTATAGGTCCTTTACCCAAAATATAAGGTTTAACAACTGGAAAGATGGCATCAGAATAGGAAATGTAGATGTATCAAGTTTTCCGATTTCCATCATACTTGTTCCCAAGTAACTTTGCATGAGCATACAACTTCCGCAAGGTATAAATTTACATCAATGGAAAAAAAAATAACAGACAGAGCAAGAACATCATCTCCATTTCCAACAACACACTCATTAGTCACCCAAGAAACAAGGGCAGAGCTTTGTTTGACAATATGATAAATGCTCATTATTACTTTAGATGTTGATTGCTTTCTTTAAAATATAAAGATGTAAAATAACCCTCAATTTCAACTTTTTTTCCTGCCATTTTATGTCACTTGGTTAGTACATAACAACAGTTACTCTAGGTGGAGTGTTTAAAATTAAATGTCCTCTTGGTGTCTGTTATCTCATTCTCATTTCATTCGTATAGAAGTGCTTTATAAGCTCTTCTTAGCCAAGCTAACTGCTTGGTTCTGCTTATTTCTATGAAGTCTTAAATTCACAACTTAATAATGTCTAAGTGCACCTAACTCATTTATATTTGGGGAAATGTGCACAATAAAAATATCTTTATGGAGGCATATATGCATTGCAGAGTCATAATATTACTTGTGAGTAGAGGCAGAAAACATTTACATAGTAGCAGATGTACTCATAACTAATTAGATTCTATTACAAGGCACACTACAGGTGACAGATCTCTAGAAAAAGAAAGCATTTTTTGATAAGGAGGATCAATATTCACTGTTATAGAATTATTTTCTGATTAAAAAAAAAAAAGCCAGAGTGGAGGGGGCGGGGGAATATTGTTGAAAAGTAAAGCATTTAAAAAATAATGACAATAAAAAAATGCACAGAAACGTACACCACACAGTCACAGAGCTGTGAAGGAGCCTATCAAATGCCAGGAATGAATAAGGGGATGTGCTCACACCACCCCATGTGCATGGCATTTGGGGCTGGGAACAGTACATGTGCATACTTGGTGGTACATTGAAATATGAGTCACACCAGAGCCACATTAATTCAGAAAAGGTAGAATCTGAGCAGAGGCATATCATTCATTTAATTCGAGTCAAGCTTAAATTGTCCAAGTCCCATAACTTCTGGTGGTCTTCAAAAGAAAACAGAGTCACAGTAATACATGTTTGATTTAACAGTGACCAAAAGAACCAGAATAGTCAAAGAAAATAGAGGGCTTATGTTGCCATAGATTTAGAGCTTACAGTTGTCCATTTTCCCTACAATTGCTAATATTTCACCTTCTCAGTGTGCACCTAACTTAGGAGGGATGTGTGCATGTTCAGTCATTCAGTCATGTATGGCAGACTCTTTGCGACCCCATGGACTGTAACCCACCAGGCTCCTCTGCCCATGGAGTTCTCCAGGCAAGAATACTGTAGCGGGCTACCATTTCCTCCTCTAGGGGATCTTCCTGACCCAGGGACCGAGCCCACTTCTTCTGCGTCTTCTATGTTGGTAGGTGGATTCTCTACCATGGAGCCACCTGGGAAGCATCTTAGGCAGGGAACCTTTGGATAAATGCCATCTAGATCTTTCGTTTTCTGTTCTGTGACTATGGGTAGTTTGGGCTAAGTGATTTTTATCTCAGCTGCTCATCTCAGTTTGCTTATGTAAACACACAGTTGCAATTGAGTCATGCAGATACAATCATAACAAGGAAGAAATGGGTTTGTAGAAAGGCACTAATAGCAGTAGCTCTAATTTATCAGACAACGTTATCATCACCTTCTGTAGTCCTGAGCTGAGTAAGTGATTTAAATAGACATTGTCTCTGCAGCTTAGGAATTTATGAGCTAAAACATAAATAACAACCCTTGTTCCTTTCCAAGAAGAGAAAGTAGATCTGCCCTGTGGGCTTCCCAAGTAAAGCATTAGAACTCGAAGATAAATTGGTCATTAGCTTTATTTCATTTCACCTTTTTTTTTTAGACTCTTGCCCTCTATTTTTCCGTAATTTAAAAAGACTCTGGAAATCAGAAGGCTTACAGAAGGAATCCAAAGGGCAAATATCCTCAAACATTAAAGAGCATGAGAAAAGAAGCCAAAATGAGATTAGAAAGAAAAAAGACATCTTGATGCCATGGAAAATGATAAAAGTCTCTTTCATAAACCAAACTCCCAGCCAAATAAACAAAGGAAGTAAGAGATATTTGGATGAAAAATGATAACAAAATAGTTTAAAGGTCAAGAACAGAAAAGGACTCGATAATATAAAAAAAAAAAAGCCAGTAAATAATATTAACAAATAAAACAGAGAGCTTGGGAGCTTTTTAGCAAAATAAATTTCCCAAAACGGAATTATGGTTCTAGCAACTCAGCAAAAAATACCAAATTAAGACAAATATTAAATAATTCAAGCCAACACTATTTAGATTATTGAAATATTTGGTTTAAACCGGACTCAACGCTTTTTAACCTAAAGCTGCCATGTTGAGTAGCATTAGTATAAAAGTGCTGAATAATGATATTCTGAGAGGCAAAGCAAGTTCCGCAAAGCTCCTGCCCACGTGAAATGACATGAAAGGCAGTGCCTGTAGGAGGGCATGGCAACCCACTGCAGTATTCCTGCCGTGAGAATCCAGGGGACAGAGCAGTCCGGCAGGCACAGTCCACTGGGCCGAAGAGTCAGGCGTGACTGAACAAGTGAGCGCACACACCCACCGAGCTTAAACGCTGTCTGCGGCTGCTCTGACCACTCGTTTCCCTTGGTGGAGCTACGGCCCCAGTCCGCCCTTCTAAGAGTGTTGAAGCCACCTCTCTGTAATCCAGCGTGTGGTCTAGAAATGCCTAGAACTTTAAAATAGGAGGGAAAAAATGAGTAATGACTTTTGATTTCATTACGCTTAATGCCATTCCATTGTGAGTTCCTATGGTAAATAACACATTTTTCAAATTAAGTAAATGGCTGCTTAAATGTAAATGAAATGATTGATGTCACTTTAATTTCAACTTTCCAAAGATATTCAACAAATATCTCTTGGATATTTATTTTGTGTCAGCCACCAGGACAAATATTCTTTACCTAGGAGCTTAATAGGGATAACACAGTGAGTCTTAGAGATTCAGGACTAGTGTGTATTAGTTTTTCAGAGGAAAGTGCTAAATACACCCCAGTTACCTGACTACTATTGACCAGTGGTCAGAGGGGAAAGTAGAATCCTTATCATCATGAAGCATTAGCAGTATTGCATCAAAGTTGAAACACAAAAGGCAGGCTGGAGCATGCCAAGTCAACACTGGTTTGAGCACTAGTCTCAGGGGTCGAAACAATTCACAGTGAAATTAATTTATTCAATCCCAGCTAAATTAGCAATGATGCTAATATTTTTGTTTAATTTTCCAAGTGGAAAAGTCAAAATGAAAAATATCAAAATTCAATAAAAAACATTATTAAAAGTAAGCCATTAATTAAAATATCTGAACAAATCATTTCCATGTGACATTTCTCCTGAGACCTCTCTGATATCAGAATATAAAAGACCGAAAATGAAGTAGGAAGGCATTTCTGAGACGGGGAGAGGGCACTAGGAGAATTTTTTTTTTTTTTTTCTAGATCTAGGTACACGTCTAAGAGCAGAAGTAGTTCAGAAAAAGGGGACAATCTCCTCTCAAGGGTAGCAAGGGTCACCATACTTGCACCCAGAAGTTAAACATTCCCATACTGCTGCTACTGCTGCTAAGTCACTTCAGTCGTGTCCGACTGGGATTCTCCAGGCGAGAACACTGGAGTGGGCTGCCATTTCCTTCTCCAATGCATGAAAGTGAAAAATGAAAGTGAAGTCGCTCAGTCGCGTCCGACTCTTCGCGACCCCATGGACTGCAGCCCACCAGGCTCCTCCACCCATGGGATTTTCCAGGCAAGAGTACTGGAGTGGGGTGCCATTGCCTTCTCCGACTCCCACACTAAATCACACCAATTTCCTGAACCGTGAGGAGGAAGAGAGGAAGAATCAGGAAACTATAATAGTCCAAACATGATAACACATCTCAACCAGACTATCCTTAAAATCTGTTGTATGATTACAAAACAGGATCATAGCTTCAGTATGTGGCTGCATACACACCCATGTGACTCAGTGGTAAAGAATCCACCTGCCAGTGGAGGAGATGTGGGTTCAATTCCTGGGTGGGGAAGATCCCCTGGAGGAGAAAATGGCAACCCACTCCAGTATACTTGAAAAATCCCATGGAGAGAGGAGCCTGGTGGGCTACAGCCCATAAGGTCACAAAGAGTTGGACACACCTGAGCGACTAAGCACATACACACATGTCCACACATTTTGACAAAGTGTACATCAATAAGGTAAATGATGAGGTCCATCTTATGAATAATATTCTTTCATCTTGAAGACCTTCTTATCAATAGGAGTGGGACGGGGCAAGGGTTTTAGATGTGAGGAGGGGGCATTGCAAAGACTCCCATCCCAACACTGCACCTGCAAAAAGGTCACCAAGGAAGACCCTTTGTTCCCATTAGCCTCTGAGTCAATTGTTCCACCATTACCTCAAGAGGGAATAAGAGGTGGGTTGACTTTTGCCATTTAAATGAAGTTAAGGCATCTTTAGTCTCTCCCATCTCTCCATTTCTCCAATCAGGAAGTTTCCATATACCTCTTATGTTTATCTGTCAGAGGGTAGACAGTCACAGAAAACTAATCAAACTGATCACATGGACCACAGCCTTGTCTAACTCAATGAAACTATAAGCCATGCCTCGGAGGGCCAACCCAAGGCGGACAGGTCACGGTGGAGAGGTCTGACAAAATGTGGTCCACTGGAGAAGGGAATGGCAAACCACGTCAGTATTCTTGCCATGATAACCCCATGAACAGTATGATAGGACACTGAAAGATGAACTCCCCAGGTTGGTAGGTGCCCAATATGCTACTGGAGAAGAGTGGAGAAATAACTCCAGAAAGAATGAAGAGATGAGCCAAAGTGAAAACAACGCCCAGTTGTGGATGGGACTGGTATAGAAATAAAGTCTGATGCTGTAAAGAACAATATTGCACAGGAACCTGGAATGTTAGGTCCATGAATCAAGGTAAATTGGAAGTGGTCAAACAGGAGATGGCAAGAGTGAACATCAACATTTTAGAAATCAGTGAACTAAAATGGACTGGAATGGGCAAATTTAATTCAGGTGACCATTATATCTACTGCTGTGGGTAAGAATCCCTTAGAAGAAATGGAGTAGCCCTGAGTCAACAAGAGACTCCAAAATGCAGTACTTGGGTGCTATTTCAAAAACAACAATGATCTCTGTCCATTTCCAAGGCAAACCATTCAATATCACAGTAATCCAAGTCTATGCCCCAACCAGTACTGCTGAGAATGCTGAAATTGAACAGTTCTATGAAGACCTACAAGACCTTCTAAAACTAACACCCCAAAAAGATGTCCTTTTCATCACAGGAGACTGGAATACAAAAGTAGGAAGTCAAGAGATACCGAGAGTAACAGATAAATTTGGCCTTGGAGTACAAAATGAAGCAGGGCAAAGGCTAACAGAGTTTTGCCAAGAAAATGCACTGGTCATAGCAAACACCCTCTTCCAACAACAGAAGAGAAGACTCTACATATGGACATCACCAGATGGTCAATACAGAAATCAGATTAATTATATTCTTTGCAGCCAAAGCTGGAGAAGCTCTATACAGTCAGCAAAAACAAGTTTTGGAGCTGACTATTACTTAGATCATGAACTCTTTATTGCCAAATTCAGACTTAAATTGTCTGAATTAAAACCACTAGACCATTCAGGTATGACCTAAATCAAATCCTTTATGATTATACAGGAGAAGTGACAAATAGATGCAAGGGATTAGATCTGAAAGACAGAGTGCCTGAAAAACTATGCACAGAGGTTCCTGACATTGTATAGGAGGCAGTGATCATGACAATCCCCAAGAAAAAGAAATGCAAAAAGGCAAAAAGGTTGTCTGAGGAGGCCTTACAAATAGCTGAGAAAAGAAGAGAGAAAAGAAAGAAAAATAAAGTGAAGTCACTCAGTCATGTCTGACTCCTTGAACCCCATGGACCAGGGTTCTCTGTCCATGGGATTTTCTAGGCAAGAGTACTGGAGTGGGTTTCCATTTCCTTCTCCAGGGGATCTTCCCAACCCAGGGATCGAACCTGGGTCTCCTGCATTGCAGGTAGATGCTTAACCATCTGAGCCACCAGGAAAGCCCACCAGGGAAACCCACCAGGGAAAAGAAGAGGAGCGAAAAGCAAAGGAGAAAAGGGAAGATATTCCCATTTGAATGCAGAGTTCCAAAGAATAGCCAGGAGAGATAAGAAAGACTTCCTCAGCGATCAATGCAAAGAAATAGAGGAAAACAACAGAATGGAAAAGACTAGAGATCTCTTCAAGAAAATTAGAGATACCAAAATTAGAAAGGGAACATTTCATGCAAAGATGGGCTCAAAAAGGACAGAAATGGTAGGGACCTAACAGAAGCAGAAGATATTAAGAAGAGGTGGCAAGAATACACAGAAGAACTATACAAAAAAGATCTTCATAACCCAGATAATCACAATGGTGTGATCACTCACGTAGAGCCAGACATCCTGGAATGTGAAGTCAGGTGGGCCTTAGGAAGCATCACTACAAACAAAGCTAGTGGAGGTGATGGAATTCCAGTTGAGCCATTTCAAATCCTAAAAGATGATGCTGTGAAAGTGCTGCACTCAATATGCCAGCAAATTTAGAAAACTCAGCAGTGGCCACAGGTCTGGAAAAGGTCAGTTTTCATCCCAATCCCAAAGAAAGGCAATGCCAAAGAATGCTCAAACTACTGCACAATTGCTCTCATCTCACAGGTCAGCAAAGTAATGCTGAAGATTTTCCAAGTCAGGCTTCAACAGTATGTGAACTGTGAACCTCCGGATGTTCAAACTGGATTTAGAAAAGGCAGAGGAACCAGAGATCAAATTGCCTGATAAGTTAGATCACTGAAAAAGCAAAAGAGTTCCAGAAAAACATCTACTTCTGCTTTATTGACTATGCCAAAGTCTTTGACTATGTGGATCACAGCAAACTGTGGAAAATTCTTCAAGAGTTGAGAATACCAGACACCTAACCTACCTCTTGAGAAATCTGTATGCAGATCAAGAGGCAACAGTTAGAACTGGACATGGAACAACAGACTGGTTCCAAATAGGGAAAGGAGTATTCAAGGCGGTATACTGTCACTCTGCTTATTTAACTTATATGCAGAGTATATCATGAGAAGAAACGGGCTGGAGGAAGCACAAGCTGGAATCAAGACTGCCAGAAGAAATATCAATAACCTCAGATACGCAGATGACACCAACATTATGGCAGAAAGTGAAGAACTAAAGAGCCTCTTGAAAGTGAAAGAGGAGAATGAAAAAGTTGGCTTAAAGCTCAACATTCAGAGAACTAAGATCATGACATCCGGTCCCATCACTTCATGGCAAATAGATGGGGAAACAGTAACAGACTTTATTTTTTGGGGCTCCAAAATCACTGTGGATGGTGACAGCAGCCATGAAATTAAACAACGCTTGCCCTTGGAAGAAAAACTATGACCAATCTAGACAGCATATTAAAAAGCAGAGACATTACTTTGCCAACAAAGGTCTGTCTAGTTAAAGCTATGGCTTTTCCAGTAGTCGTGGATGGATGTGAGAGTTAGACTATAAAGAAAGCTGAGCACTGAAGAATTGATACCTTAGAACTGTGGTGTTGGAGAAGACTCTTGAGAGTCCCTTGGACTGCAAGGAGATCCAACCAGTCCATCCTAAAGGAAATCAGTCCTGAATATTCACTGGAAGAACTGATGCTGAAGCTGAAGCTACAATACTTTGGCCACCTGATGCGAAGAACTGACTCATTGTAAAAGACCCTGATGCTGGGAAAGACTGAAGGTAGGAGGAGAAGGGGATGACAGAGGATGAGATGGTTGGATGGCATCACTGACTCGATGGACATAAATTAGAGCAGGCTCGGGGAGTTAGTGATGTACAGGGAAGTTTGGCGTGTTGCAGTCCATGGGGTCGCAAAGAATCAGACACAACTGATCAACTGAACTGAAGGCATCTTCCTTTCAGTCACTTCCATTTTTACATTGTTTTCGGAGAATCTTTTTCTTTTGGAATATTTTACTTTTAAGGAATAATCATTCACCAGTCATTAGTGGACCCATTCGTGGATCCATTTAATTTTGGAGCCCCAGTACCAGTCACCTGCCCTGCCTTCTAATTCTATTTTGACACAGATGATCATGGAAACACTCAAAATCAGGATGTGGAAAGCCTTTTGTGTATTCTCTTTTTTTCACCATTACAATGGACAAGTGAAAGTCTGGGATATGAGGAAATGCAGGAATGTCATTCTTAATATGAGTTTGACAACACATTAATCTCAAGTAACGTAGCTCCAGGGTGGCAATCCAGAAGTGGGCGATGATTGTTTAAAATATCCCCCGTGAACAATCTGAAGCAAGAGTCCTTCGTTCTATAGCCACAGAAGGTTAGCAGAGCAAAGCCTTCTCTGTCTTAAGAATTCCCCCTGTCAACTTCAGTGAGCCCCTCCTCCCAAGGGCTGTTCTGTGGGAAGAAAGAGTGAATTCATGCACTTCACAGCCGGCCCAGTGCAGGGAGCTGGAGGCTACTGCTTTTGGGAAGCTAATGTTTACAGCTCAGCCTTGCCAGCACCAGTGAGGAGCACAGAGCAGATGTTATTTTCCTGGTGTTTTTACACTCCTCTGGATTTCTTGCTTCTCTTCCAAATTTCCACCACATTTGGCTCTTCATCAGTGACTGCTACATATACACTGTCTGGCCATCAAGATTGTTACAGCGATAGCCCTTTATGTATAATGAGTTAAAATAAACTAACTTGGGTCCATTGCCAGGATTAGATATTAATTTAGACAGAAACTTTGACATCACAGAAGAGAGCCCTTTCTCAACATACCTTTCCCCACCCCCCATTTTCTCCTAAGAGAATAAGAGCATCTCATATACAGTGAGAAAAGAAACATTTGTGAATCACTTTCCAAAGGAGGAGAAAAAAGAAAGATGACTTAAAAGGGATGCTATTTTTCATGTTGCCTGTTGAAGTGTCTTTGTAAGTTAGGTCGTTAGGAAGAAAGATCTACTTTGTTATAGTAGCTTAGCACTAAATGGTCCTCTAAGAGAGGAAAGTCATACTACTGTCATAGCAAATAACTTAAAATCAAAGAGTAATTTAGACACAAGGAGAATCTTCTGGATCAGCTTTTCCATCTTCTTGCAAAGGCATAGGAATATTATATTTCACTGAAAATATAAAACATAGGCCATTTTTCAGTATTAATAATGCATGAAACTATTTTATAAAGATTTTTTATACAGCCACAAAACACTCTTTGAAGTGGAAAATTTTGTGAGAAAAAAGGAAAAATAGTAATCACTCTATCTGAATATACTATCAAGAATTGTCATTTATAAAACTCACATTTTTGATCCCCCTACCTCATCACCATGGAATAACATATCACTTCTTTATTTTCAGCTATGGTTTAAAAATAGACAAGCCAAGAATTTTACACTCAAATAATTTCAAATATTCCTGAACTCAATATCGTCAGAGAAGTTGTACAAAAAAATCAAGCCATGATCACTACTATCTAACCGGAATATGTTTATTCTCTTAAATGGAAGACAGAAATAAAAGTTATTCTTCTTTTTAGATACTCAGTACACTCTAAAAATGAAAATAATCTGTTGTAGGACATAGACTATTATCACCATAATCAGAGTTATTTCCTAGGCTCTTAGATACAATGAACCATAGAAAGAAAATTATGGTGAGACGTGAGGCTGAGGACCTTGGGTGGTAAGTTGCTTTCCATTGTTAAATAGCCTACTCTCTGTGTGGAGAAAAGGGAATCCTACACCGTTGGTGAGAATGCAAACTGGTATAGCCACTATGGAAGACAGTGTGAAGGTTCCTTAAAAAACTAAAAATAGTTACCATGTGACCCTGCAGTCCCACTCCTGGGCATATATCCAGAGAAAACTCTAATTGGAAAGGATACATGCACCGCAACGTTCAGTTACTCCTTGGAAGAAAAGTTATGACCAACCTAGACACCATGTTAAAAAGCAGAGACATTATTTTGCCAACAAAGGTGCGCCTCATCAAAGCTACAGTTTTTCCAGTAGTCATGTATGGATGTGAGAGTTGGACTATAAAGAAAGCCGAGCACTGAAAAATTGATGCTTTTGAACTGTGGTGTTGGAGAAGACTCTTGAGAGTCCCTTGGACAGTGAGGAGATCCAACCAGTCCATCCTAAAGGAAATCAGTCCTGAATGTTCATTGGAAGGACTGATGCTGAAGCTGAAACTCCAATACTCTGGCCACCTGATGCAAAGAACTGACTCATCTGAAAAGACCCTGATACTGGGAAAGATTGAAGGCAGGAGGAGAAGGGGATGACAGAGGATGGGATGGTTGGATGGCATCACTGACTCAATGGACATGAGTTTGAGTAAATTCCAGGAGTTGGTGATGGACAGGGAGGCCTGGCGTGCTGCAGTCCATGGGGTCGCAAAGGGTCGGACACAACTGAGCGACTGAACTGGCTGAATGTTCATGGCAGCATTATTTACTATAGCCAAGACAGGGAAGCAGCCTAAATGTCCATCAACAGATGAGTGGATAGAGAAGATGTGGTAAATACATTCAATGAAATACTACTCAATAATAAATGAAATAATGCCATTTGCTGAAACACGGATGGACCTCGAGATTATCGTACCAAGTGAAGTCAGTTAGACAAATATTATAGGATATCACTTATAAGTGCAAACAAATGTGTTTACAAAACAGAAACAGATTCATAGGCATAGAAAACAAATTTATGATTAGCAAAGGGGAAGAGGGATGAAGAAGGGGTAAATTGGGAGTTTGGGATTAGCAGATACAAACTACTATATATATATATATATATATATACACAAGGTCCCACTGTATAGCACAGGGAAATATAGTCTATATCCTATAAAAAAAAACACAATGGAAAAGAATATGAAAAACAATAAATACATATGTATAACTGAACATTTTGTTGTACACCAAAAATTGACACATTATAAGTCAACTACACTACAATTTAAAAATTAAAAAAAAATAAAGAACAGCCTACTCTCTTAGCCTTTCCCTATGTGTTTCAGTTCAGTTCAGTTGCTTAGTCGTGTCCGACACTTTGCAACCCCATGGACTGCAGTGCACCAGTCTTCCCTGTCCATCACCATCTCCCAGAGCTTGCTTTAACTCATGTCCATTGAATCAACAATGCCATCCAATCATCTCATCCTCTATCATCCCCTTCTCCTTCTGCCCTCAATCTTTTCCAGCATCAGTGTCTTTTCCAGTGAGTCAGCTCTTCACATCGGGTGGCCAAAGTACTGGAGCTTCAGCTTCAGCATCTGTCCTTCCAATGAATACTCAAGGTTGATTTCCTTTAGGATTGACTAGCTTGATCTCCTTGCTGTTCAACGGACTCTCAAGAGTCATCCCCAGCACCACAGTTTGAAAGTATCAATTTTTTGGTGCTCAGCCTTCTTTATGGTCCAATCTTCACATTCATACATGACTACTAGAAAAACCATAGCTTAGACTAGATAGACCTTTGTCACAAAATGATGTCTCTGCTTTTTAATACACTGTCTAGGTTTGTCACAGCTTTTCTTCCAAAGAGCAAGCATCTTTTAATTTCATGGCTACAGTCACTGTACTTTGTTGTAGCTAAATAAGCATACTATTAATAAGCTGTTGAGACTCAATCATAAGAGGGCCACAATGCTGTAAATATGAAGTACCCTGCTGTTGATATGTGAATAACACAGAAGTCATTTAATACCTAAGGAACTATTTTTTTCAAGATCTAAAACAGCTAAAATATTAATGATTATAAAATTCCATCTTTACCTTTTAAAATTATAATCTACATCTGTACCTTAATTTTCAAAGCAGTATTTTAAAATCTGTTTTACATATAACTGTGCCATGATTCCATCTCTTGGCTTCAAATCCATTGTCTGCACTCTGCCATGTGATGCAGAGGTTGAAAGTCTCACAAACCTGCTTCTGCTTTCCCAACTGGCTCTATGTTAGCCTTCCCTACCAGAGTGTACTAGATGGAGTCTAAGAGTCTGGAGGAGGAAGAAACATATTCCTTTCTGTGAGCTGGTAGTCTTCCTGTTGTTCCTAAGACCTCACATGGGTAAAGGATCTGCCTGAAATGCAGATCCTGGTTTGATCCCTGAGTCAGGAAGATCCCCTGGAGAAGGACATGGCAACCTACTCCAATATTCTTGCCTGGAGAATCCCATGGACAGAGGAGCCTGGTGGGATACAGTCCATGGGGTCACAAAGAGTCGGACATGACTGAATGACTAACACTTTCAAGAGCATGGACCCAGTTACACTTCTGCGCCCCAGGACCAGCTGTCTCTTGCTATAGCACAAGCCAAAACCAGTCTGCAATACTCCAACATCTGCAGCCTGAAGGCAGCCCTCTCAGAGATGCCCACACTAGACCTGCCCTCTGCAGAGTGACACTCAGGCTACAGAATTTTTTGCCTAAGCTCATCAACATCACTAAGTCATCAACAAATTTTCACTCCACTGGTCCTTTCCTCCACGGTTCTAAGCGTCAATCATTTCAAGCTCTTGCCTGAACAGCTGGAGCTGTTCCAACACCTCTAGAGACAACAGCCACCTCTTGTAGCTGCCATCTTTGTAGTAATTTTACCTTGTTAAAAATACTTCATGTGTATGTATACATATAGCTGAGTCACTTCCTTGTACAGCAGAAATCAATACAACATTATAAAGCAGTTATCCTCCAAAAAAAAAATAAAGACATAAATACTATGCCTACTTAATTACTTATATTCAATATCTGTGTTCAAATAACTGGTGTGATTTCTGTCTCCTGACTGAGCCCCGATCAATTCAATAATTCCACAGGGGCAGTCAGAGCAAGCCTTACTGTTACCATTTCACAAACATTCACAGAATAACATTCTAACCCTGGGAAAAGATCACCTGGGATATGAACTCCAATCTTGGCACTATTTTCTTAGAAACTGCTTCTATGTGTAAACTGAATAAAGTACTTCTCCTAGGTACCCCACATATGCAATTAAAACAAACATAGGCAAAAATATCTAAGGTGGCTCAGATGAGCAGGGCTATTTAAAAGTCAGATCCTTGGACAAAGCCCCAAGTTAATTTTTAGGTCAAAGTTCTTCAATTTCAATCCATTTTGATAGTTTTGAGAATTTGGGTTAAGAAGTATTCTCCTTCCTGTAGCGTAATAAACAGTCATGATCCATGCTATCAGAGCCCACTGAAGAATGTCAAAACCATGCTTGTGAGCCCATTCTTTCCTATACAGTTTTTAAAGTGGAAATTAAAAAGCAAAACTACGAAATAAAACGTAGCTTTCAGGATTACATTTGCTTGCTGCCAGGTATTCTATAAATATGAAAACAAATCTCGGAAGCTGCTTCGAAAATGAAAGCAATGAATATTTCCTGGTGGGATGTCCAGCAAGCTTTTCTAGACATGGACTTCCTTACTTTTTTTGGCCAAATAGTGTACTTTATTCCTCCTATCTGCTCAGTGGATGTGTTTCCAAAGGTTGCTTTGTGTTCCTGTAAATCACAGGGATTCCTCTACCATACAGCTGGAGGTGCTGGCAGCAAAGACGGATTAAGCAGAAAAGAGAACCAGACGGGCTTTCCAAATGGCCTTCTTCCACAATGGCAGCATTAAGATAACGACAACAAAAAGGTGAGAACAGAAGGTTCAGAAGCAAATACACCAGCTTTCACTCGTCCTCCCTTATTAGAACCTCAGGGCGGAGACACAGGGAAAAAATAGGCTGAAAGTACAACCACATCTGTCGTTCCTATGCTCCATGTTAAAATCCATATCCTATACAATATGAAAATTACATTTTTACTCTTAAAGTACAAGTAGAGGGATAGATGCATACAGATACTATTTTTCAACACTGGAAAATATTCTCAAGTCATATGTCCCTCTGTTTCACCAAGAATTTAAGAAATTCACCTGTTAATTTAATAGGACAGGACCCATTTGATGGCTTATGACACCTCACTCATGGGGAACAAAGTAAGAAATGTCTATTAATTAAACACCTATGATAAAGCGGCCTCCCCACCATTTTTATAGCCTCAATGTGACCATGATTTACCACTGAGAAACTAATGTTGAATGACAGCATCTGATTGTTTCTGGCATAGCCTACTGCTTGAGAGGCGGCATCCTACCGCAGTGAAGTGCCAAACGGTCCCTAGGGACGTTAACTGATGGCAAGTGGCCTATAGAGGGTGGCGTTTCCCAGCTCTCTACTCAGATAGGTGTTAAGTGTGAGTCCCTCAATCATGTCTGACTCTTTGTGACCCCATGGATCGTGGCCCACCAGGCTCCTCTGTCTGTGGAATTCTCCAGGCAAGAATACTGGAGTGGGTTGCCATTCCCTTCTCCAGGGACCTTCCCAACTCAGGAGTCAAACCCAGATCTCCCTCATTGCGGGCAAATTCTTTACAGTCTAAGCCACCAGGGAAACCCTTCACTACTCAGATAACTATACCAAAATCAATTTGACTTTGAAGATTACCTGATACTTTGTATCAGAGAAACCAAATGTGCTACCACCCAGAACATGTTAAAAGGTTAGAAGTCATCTAACATTATTTTTTAATGCCCATCATCAAAGAAACAATGTCTATGACTCCAACCTTTAACTCATGATGTACAACTGTGGATATTCTACCTTTATTCTGTTAACATTTATAAAAGTAATGAATGCATAGCACGCTGATACATTAGTTAGAAAACTGTCTAAATTGGAATGACAGGGCTTCCTACAGTGAAGTGCTCTTCAAGTTGCATGTATAAATATTAGCCTCTAGGGGGAACTCAAGGCTCTTCACCTTAATTTTCCTAAAGCCTAAGTTAAAAGGAGAAATCTCCATTGCACTATGAGAGAATGATCTGGCTAGCTGGATTCCAGAACATCGATTGGCCCATGTTTTATAGGACTGGAGCTTTTGGAGGGTTAAAATTTGTCTAAAGGGATTATTTTTCTCTTCATGCTATTTATTTTTTACACATGGCAAACAGTGGAATCACTGCCCTAGAAAATTCCTCTCCATCTCTTTTGTGTACATACAGATACACACATGTGTGTGCATGCACACACATACGTGTACACATACGCATATTCAAGTACACTGAGGATTATCTGATTATCATCTTTGCTCAGCCATCCATGTCCATGTTGTAAGGGAAAAATATTGTGCAAAGGAATATCCAGCACTTCTGATGTCTGGTCATCATATCACATCACCTGAGATCTTCCTCCAGTTTCTAACAATATGCAGCAATAGTATGGAGCACTTATTTTCAAACTGCCCTGAATACCATTAACTAGTGTGGTGACTCTGGGCATATCCTTTTGCTCTAAGAGTTCCACTTTTCTCACTAAATAGTTTCTACAGCGCCTTCTGGCTCTGGTATTCTATGCATTGCATCTTCATCAGTTTATTTCCGGTCCTAAGAGCAATTATGTTCAACAACTACTGGCAATCTAAGTCATTTTTCTCCACTGGGTGATTTCATTGATGTAATGCCAGTCAGGGTCGCGGAGCAAAACCCCAAACATCCAGCACGCATATAGAACTCACATCAAATATATATGACCAGTGGGCTGAAGAGACCTAGAGCACAGCTGCCCAGCCCAAATCAACCTAAACAGACAAATCCCAGCGGCATACTCACAATCCGCCTTTAGTGGAGCATGCTGCGTATCATGTGTGACGAAATTTTCTTAGAGCTTTGGGTCATGGGCTCAGCAAATGTGCACACTGACTCTCACAACTAAAAATTCAGTGGAATGCACAGACATCTTTCATCAGTCATCTGCCTGCCTGTGCCTGTAGCTTTCCCCCCCTGTAACTCATGTGGCAATTCAGAAGAGTTTGGGATGAATACAGCTTACCTACATGAAGAAGGAACAAGATTTTCAAAAAAAGGTAGAGTAAAAGCACTCCTGCCTCTCAATATACTTGGAATTCACACCCATTTCTATTCTGTAACTTTCATCTACTATGGATGATCAAGGAATAAATTGGCCAGAACAATTCAGGAAAAGGACAAAGAAGAACATTAGAAACATGCATTCCAATTCTTTCAGAGAATCCAACTGTCGAAATGAGTTGATATTTTGGAAAATAGACCAAAAATGATCTTAAATGCATTTAATGCAAGGCTTTCAATTTACAAATCAGGAAACTGCAACTCAGAGAGGCCCAGTCCTTCATTGGATGATCTTGATTTAGGGTTTATCTTAGATGCTATGATGTGAATAGGAAATTTTGCTTGTGTCCACACTCCAGAGTTAAGAGGATCAAGCTCAATACATAAGTCTATTGTATCTGTTACCTATTTCTGCATAGCGTCAGGATACTTATGACTTTACGTAAGTGATGCATCATTGCATGCACTGTATTAGTGAACCAGGCAGCTTTGTTCACCTCATCTGAACCCACTCAAGGTGGGTGACTCAGTGGCTTGGCTGGGGCTGGATGCTTTAAATGACCTCAGAGCCTGAGGGCTCAGCTAGAATGGGTGGAAAAGCTGTAACATCCAGGACTCTCTATGAAACCTTTCATTTGGGCTTTTTACATGATGCTGGCAGGACATAGGCATTCCTAATGGCTCAGAGGGTAAAGAATCTGCCTGCAGTGTAGGAAATGCAGGAGATGCAGGTTCAGTCTCTGGGTGGGGAAGATCCCCTGAAGGAAAAAAACTCACTCCAGTATTTTTGCCTGAAAAATTCCATGGACAGAGGAGCCTGGTGGGCTACAGTCCAAAGGGTCTCAAAAGAGTTGGCCACGCCTGAGCAACTAAGTATGGACATGTCCCAAGAGGGCAAAAGTAGAAGTCATAAGGCCGATAGAAATAGAATCTCCAAGTCCTGTTTTGTCATTTCTGCTGCATTGCGCAGGTCAAAGTAAATCACAAAGACAGACCAGACTCAAAGGGTGGGAAAATATTTAGACTCCACCTCATTTCGGAGGAGTTGCAAAGATGTGTATGTATAAGTGTATGCATGCAATCTACCACACCCAGACAGACAAAAGAAGTTAGGAGGTTAAATAAGATGCAGATGCTATTTCCTTTGTTTTCAACAGAACATCTCCTAGGGACAAAGGTGACACGACAGGTCACTGACTAATGTTTCAGATCACCCATTATTTTGAATTCCAATAAACAGAAACTATGCCATTGCTACAATTTTATTCAATGTTTACATTCTAACTAGCATCCACTAAATCCCCAGTCATAAAAATGGGGACAGAAGGAGGGGCTAAAATAGATTTTGTCAGTTTATTTTCGAAGTACATATTCTTATCTACTATGAAAAGGCATGACCTTTTCAGCTGAGGAAAGCAATTACGTTTTTGCACAGAGATTCTTTATATAACGACACAAAGGAGATTCACAAGTTACCAGTTTCTGGCAAGACTAAGGAATCCAAGGCAGGCAGAGTGTATCACGCAAACTTTGTGAAGAAGCTCAGTACATCAGAACATGGGGCTATTGAAGTCAAGGCTTTGATCCTCAAATAGGCCAATTATTTTTGTGAAGGGAAACCTTTTTCAATGTAACAGTCTGATCACTCTTCTTCCTACAGAATTCTTTACTAACCTCAAGAGAAATTGAGAACACAATCTAACAAAATTCACATTTTGTTTATTTTCCACATATTCTGGTAGATGCTACAGGGCTGCAAAAATAAGAACTATGCAGCTTTATTCATACAGAATTTTTAAGATTATTACCAAAACAAAAAGGACTATTCAAGTAGTTAGTTTACAGTGTTCAAAATGATAAAGTGATGGAGGTATAAATTACAATACAAATTCAAAGGAGGAGGATATTACATTGGGGGATCTAAAAAAAATGTAAAAATACGGTGATGTTTGCACTGCACTTTTATAGACACATGGAGGAAGGCATTCTAGATAGAAGAGAGAGGAAAGTATTAATTAAACAAAAGTGAACGATCTACCTTTGTAAGAAGGTAGGGTCTTAAAAGAGAAAATTCATGGAACAAGAGTATAAATACAGCTCAGAGACACATTACAAAGAATTTACCTTGTTTTAGAAGGTAATGAGGAGCTACTGATATAAAGTGCTGGTATTTTATTAATTAGGAAGATTATTCTGGCAGCAATGAATGTAGTTGATTAAAGAGGAAATGAGCAGATAGGAAGAGAGGTCAGGTACCTACTAAGATAAACTACACAAGAACACTAAAGTCAAGGACCATGAGCAGAAAATATCAAGAGCACCAACGCACAGTTTACATCTCTTAAGAAGATGGTTGATCTACTTTTCTTAGAGACAGGTCAAGTCAGGAAGGAATATAAATCTTATATAAATGCTTGAAATGAAGAGGAGAAAATCTGAGCAAAACAGGGATAGCCTTAGTATTTTCAGTTATCTAGATTCTAGTTTCTAGAGAAGGACGTTGTGCTTTGTCAGAGTACTTGATCAGTCTGGAAACTTCACCATCATCAGTGCACTGGGGAAGTTAGAAGGCAGGAGAAGCAAGGCGAAGTGGTGAAGGAGACGTGAAGATCAGATGCATGCCTCTGTAGAAGAATCTACTCAGCACGATTTTGTAAATTTCTCCAGCCATACTCACAGTATAGGGAGATGAAATGAACTGAACAATGGGAATCACCCAAGCTGGAAATCAGGATGAATCAAGTGAAGATGGTGAGAGACTCGAGGGTTACCCTATATTCTCTGTTGAGGACATTTTTGAAAACACATTCTATGGTTCTGGCTGAGTAAGGAGTTGGGGGAAGGCAGAACAAGATAGGTAGACTGACAAAGAGAGTGGGGCAGAAGTGCTGTGGATCCTGGTCAGAAGAAGGCAAAGACCTGTAAGAGTGATGAGAAGGCTCTGTAAGAGCAATGAGAAGCTGGGAAGATAATGCGGGCTATCGAGTCACTAGAGATTCATGCAATCCATCACCTCTATGGTGTGGGCAGGGGATGGGGGCACACCCAGCACTCTAGCCTCCTTATCCTCCTTAGTTAAACCTCAAAAACAATGTAACCCGTGGATAATGGAGAAAAGACTTCACCTTCCCTTAGGAAAGCCCTTATACTCATGAATATAATATGAGTTATGACTAAGATGATTTTGTGGTCCTTTCTGGCATGCTTTTATGATATAGTGCTTTCATCTATAGTCATTCTCACCCACTGACCTGTGAACTAATTTGTAATTAATATCAAACACACAGAGGACGGAGATAATAAAACATAATGCAAAAATATTCCTATATCTATAATTAATTGAATCAAACCATTTGCCATATTCACTTTACTTCTACTTTTAAAGGAAGATGTAGATAAAGAAACACATTAAGCATTATATATGTCTTTTCTTGATCTCATTTATTGTTCTCCAATTTCAAAACTATTATCTGTCCTGAATTTAGTTGTTAATGCTCCTATGTGTGGATGCATCCATGACTTTTTATTTTTAACTTTTTTGCAAATTATATTTCATTATAGGTTATATCAAGATATTGGGTATAATTTCCTGTATTATACAATAAATATTTGTTGCTTATCTATTTTATGTATAGTAGCTTGTATCTGTCAATCTCATATTCCTAATTTGTCCATCCTCTTCCCTGTTCCAACTGGTAACTATAAGTTTGCTCTCTATCTCTATTTCTGTCTTGTATATACATTCATTTGTGTTTTTTAAGATTCCACATATAGCTGATATATAGTATTTTTCTTTCTCTGACACTTCACTAAGCTTAATATTCTCTAGGTTCATTCATGTTGCTGACAATGGCAATATTCCACTCTTTTTTATGACTGAATAATATTCCATCATGTATATACATCACATCTTCTAAGCCAATTTTCTATTGATAATCACTTGGAGAGTAATTTTTATTTTAAAATCTTTTTTTTTTACAATATACATAAAGAGTGCATTCATTTTTAACTGCTTTAATAGTATGAATATACAATTTGCTCATTTATGTGAATGGGCATTTAGATCTCTTGCGATTTTATAGTAATAAAAAAACCATATTGCAAAGAAATTCTTTTTTTAAATTTTAAAAATTTAAATTTATTTTAATTTATTAAAAAATTTATTTATTTATTTATTCAGACAGGATGGCAGCCCTGTATGAACATGATAATTATCTGGAGAGTTTTGGTTTCTTTCCTTTTAGTTTTAAATCCAGATGCCCTATTCTATGGCTATGCATACTATTCTGTTTTACATCATGATAGACCTAAAAAGTGATGATGTTTATAGGGTGAATTACAGTAAAGGAAAAATGTTACTCCTAGAAATTTAAAGTAGACCAGTCATTTCTACCTCCCCAAACACACACAAATACCCCAAGGGCTAAAGGAATCAATTTTCCACAGATTGAAAATTGTTTCCAATTTCCCTGCAATGATGTGAAGGCGACGCTGGCTAAGCAGCCCCATTCTAGAGCAAAGATTCTCAGATTTGGCTGCGCATTAGAATCTACTGGGGAACTTAAAAAAAATTTGCTCGTACCCTGCCTGCACTCCAGACCAATTAAATTAGAATTAGGAGGATCAAGACTTCAATTATTTTTTAAACCTCTCAGGCGATGCCTTGATTATGAGAGTCACCTAAAACACTTGTTACCAATATATATCTCCAGGCACCAAACTCTTTAATGGCCTGCCTGGGGAACTGGATGCTTAAAACCATCTCAGGTATCCACCTAGAAACAGAATTCCTGTGTCTAAACCAAGCAGTCATGAGAAGACCACTTTCCTTTTGTTTTGCTACTCACAAGATTTTTATTTTGAGAGTCTTCTAACACACTCCAGAAGCCTGAGGCCATTCTTGAAACAACATTCTTGAAATATCTTTCACCAAGTCAACATTTAACCAATTTTGAAAATGTCTCCAGAACATATGAAATCTCTACTATCTTTCCTCCTTTTATACTGCCAATAAATGACATAGCCCATTTCTTCCAGGTACCCTGACTTAATCATCCTCCATTCACTAGGACCCCCTCCAATAATTCTTCAGTCTGCAGTCAGAATAAATTTTGAAAATTTGGAACATGATTTATTCATCAAAACCAAAAACCCCTTTAAGAGCTTCTACTGTATTAGAACAGGTCCTCAATCCTCATCTTAGCCTTCAAGTAACGGCACGGTTCACCCTTTACCCACCACTCGAGCTCCAACTCTTCCCTATGGACTGTTCAATCCAGCCAAATTTTCAGTGTTTTTCTTGGCTCTCACTTAGATAGAGAAGGCCACTTTAGAGTCACTTGAGAGCCATTATCTGTTGGAGCAATCATTCCAAGTAAGCAATCTTCCCTTTCTACATAGCATCTCTATTTCAGTGGTCCCTCTGACTTAGGCACTGCATGGTTGGTCCGATTGGAAGTGACAAAACTGAGTCCCTTGGGAAAATATCCCAGGTGGATGTCATTAGCTTTCTGAGCGGCTTCACCTAGTAGCTGCAGCGGACACTGTCACACCACTGCATGTGGCATATGTCATACTGTCCACTAATCCAGGAAGTAACCTTTCAGAATCCAGCCAAAGGACTTCTTACCTTTGTTGATGAGGTGGTAAGGAATACTGGAAAAGAACAGGCTGTGGAACCAGACTGCTTAGGTAAGTCCCTGCGCCACTAGCAACCAACTGTGCAAATGTGGGCTACATACTCAATCTAACCACCCTTTCTTCCCTTATCTGTAAACATAGTCATGGTAATAGTAGCTACCTTCATGTTGTTGTTGTGAAGAGTAAATAAATAAGATAAATAATTATATGAGAGAGGGATGGATTGGAAGTTTGAGGTTAGCAGATGCAATCTATAGTATACAGAATGGATAAACAACAAAATCCTACTATGTAGCACAGGGAACTATATTCAATATCTGGTGATAAACCACAGTGGAAAATAACATTATAAATGCATATATATATATATATACACGTGTGTGTGTGTATACACACATATATGTATTTGTATACATTTATATATATATACATGTTTACATATATGCATTTATATATAGCTATATAAAACTGAGTCACTTTGCTGTACTGCAGAATAATACAACTTTGTAATTCAACTATACTTTAATTAAAAAAATATAAATGCCTGGAACTTAAGTGGCTAATAAAAGTTTTATTATTATTGCTCTCACCAGTTTACATTTTTCATTTCTCCTTTTATACAGGTAATCTTGCATTTTTGTCATCTAGCATTCTTCCAGTTTTCACCACCCACACCACATTCCTTTTTTCCTATTGATTGTAGCAAAGGAAAAACAAAGTAGTAAAAATACTAAAATGACTAAACCTTTTATCAAATAAAAAACTCTGCATGTTTTCCAAAACATATTAAATATCATTCTCACCTTTTGCTACCATCATTAGTAAATTATGCTGAGAGACAAGAATTCAAAAAATAATACCTTAGTTGTGTCTACTTGAGTAATGCTTTGTGTTATTCTGATTCAGTTTGTTAAAGGATCTCTGGGTCTTGGAATCCCTAACCCACTTTAATAACTTATACAGTTAAAATAACCCTTTGGCAGGAAATTCTTTTCTGTGTCAAAGTTTATTCGGTCATGCTGAATTTTAGTCCCATTTTCTTTAGGTTTGGCTTTTGTGCCTATTTTATAAAATAGGACTTGTAATAACCATCATTACTTAGTATTTATTACAAAAAGAAACTTCCCACCTTTAAAATTTACTAGGATGTCACAATATATTTCTTTTTGAGTTCAATTTCATATAGAAAAAGGGCTTTTAAAGAAATATCAAAGGAAATGCTATCTGAGGTAATTTTAACCATAAAATGGACCCCATCATACACCCAAAGATCAAGACTTCGGTAACACATATATGAATTCTGACTATAATGTAAACACATTATAAATATATGTTAATATAAGTTAATATAATATAAACATACTATATATGTTAATATAAACATATTATACACCTGCCAGTAATTAAGATGAATAATCCCAAAGGCTACTTATAGGAGGGCAAATGACAGTAAACCAGCAGACATAAAAATGAGATCAAATTATAAAATTTGTTCACTTACACTTTTTAACAATATTCAGTACTTTGTGTTGTCCCTAGTCACCTAAACCATCCACTCTTGTGATGGATAGAAAGAGGTCAAGAGTCAAGGTGTAAGACAGTCATCATCACAGACGTATACATATTTGGAACCAGAGAAATTCACTGCAAGGTACCCTGAAAATATATCTCAGACACTTTTACATTCAAGACTACTTCACAGGACAAAGCCAAGTGTAGTTACTGATACACTGAAAATAATTAATGCTAAAATCCCTCTGTAGGCTGAGAAGAATTTAGGTCATTTCAGGGATGGGATAATGTCTCTCTTAATTCTGCAAATCCCCTGGAATCCAGGTCAGAGATCTACACGCTCTAGGAAAAGGAAAATAAAATTTTAGATAATGGTTGAAGATGGTGATTATGGTGACTACAAAGATGGAAAAAATGATTACCATTTATAAAACATTGAGAAAAAGTAAATTCCAATAGCCATGTAAACAGTTTGAAAAATCTACCAAAGTGACTCAAAATCTCTATTAGTGACTTAAAAATCTCAAAATCCTTGTAGTAGCTGAATAGAAATATTTATAGAAATGCAGCTGTCATTTTATGTAGTGTTACATGTGTGCATATTTTGTGTACATCATTTGGGAGTCATCTTTGATGCTTTCTTTTTATTTCAACTATTTTATCCTAAGTCTAGTTACTTTTGTTCCTAAGTATGTATAAAATACAACCACATCTCTCCATTTCACTGACAGCATGCTGGTCCAGCCACAGCATCTGTTCTGTTTACTCCTATCCCCTTTAAGTCCATGTTCCACATAGCAGCTAATGTAACTATTTAAAAATACAAATAGAATTAGGTCTCATCTCTACTTAAAGCCAATCAGAGGTTACCTAAATCAGATAAAATTAAATGAAAATACCTTTAAGACTGACCATGGGCTGACCCTACACCTGTGTGTGTGTGCTAAGTCGCTTCAGTTGTATCCAACTCTTTGTGACCCCATAGACTGTAGTCCACCGGGCTCCTCTGTCCATGGGATTCTCCAGGCAAGAATACTGGAGTGGGCTGCCATGCCCTCTTCCAGGGGATCATCCCCATGAAGGAATCAAACCAACATCTCTTACTTCTCCTACATTGGCAGGAAGGTTCTTTATCATTAGCATCACCTGGGAAGTCCTGACCCTACTCCATCCTTAGCCTAATCTGTAATAAAGGCTATAACTAGTTCAGGTAGATGGGACAGGCACCTACCTATTTGGCACACCTCTTATTAACTTGGCACTTCTTTCTTATTGCCAGAACGCCAATTTTGTTGGAACTGGCAGTTTTCTCAACTTTCCTAGCAGTTAATATTTGGCATCAAATTTCAGTCCATGAGATGAAAGTAGGTATGTATGCTAAGGGATTTCCTCTGAGTTTCCAACTGTATATCACCTACTCAAAGATGCTTTCTCTAATAACCCCTGGTAGAATTAAACTCCCTCCTTCTAATCTCTCAAAATCCTTCTTCTTCTTTAGCATTGATTACAGTCTGTTATATTATGTATCTGTTGATTTGTTTATGTCCCTCTGAGTCCTCTGCAAGTTCTGTGACAGTAATGAACACTTACACCTTATTTACGGCTGTATATTGTCAACTCTCACAGTAGGAGATAAATATTCGTGGACAAGAGAATGAATAAAATAATTACTTTCATGAGCATCACTGTTACGAACTATATTGTAAATCCATTATGCCAACAGACATTTGTCTTCTATTTCTTTTGGTCAAGGTACTATGATTGGTGGTGTAGGAAATATAAAAGTAAACAGAACATGCTCTTAAGAAAGACACAAGGACTTCCCTGCCGGTACAGTGGCTGGGATTCTGTGCTTCCACCACAGAGGGCAAGGTTCAATCCCTGGTTGGGGAGCTAAAATCCTGCATGCCACATGGCATGGCCAAAAAAATTAAAAATAAAGTCTCCTGCTCCCGACCAAAAGACACAGACTTAATGCAAAACAAAAACATGTACATTAATAACCATAAGGGGCAACAGGTGACATAAACACAGCATAGATGCTATGGAATTTGGAGAAAGGGCAATTCCTAATGAGTGTTACGAGTTTGAAGAAGATACCCTGGGAGAAGGTCTAAGTTGACCATGAATAAAAGTGCTGAGTGTGCAGTCACGTCCGACTCTCTGTGACCCCATGGACTGTAGCCTGCTGGGCTCCCATGTCCCTGGGATTCTCCAGGCAAGAATACTGGAGTGGGTTGCCATGCCCTCCTCCAGGGAATCTTCCCAACCTAGGGATCGATCCCAGGTTCCCACATTGCAGGCAGATTCTTCACCGACTGAGCCACCGGAGAAGCCCATGAATATTGAAAGGGGTAGCCTATCCCTTCTCTAGGGGATCTTCCTGACCCAGGAATTCAACTGGGGTCTCCTGCATTGCAGGCAGATTCTCTACCAGCTGAGCTACCAGGGAAGCCCATATAGAGTTATATTATATCAATACATATTCATACAGAGGCACTCAGATATATTTCAAAATACATTGTGTGTCTCATGGACTACTCTTATTTCCTATATGCTTGACCCTTTGAGTGCCTCTGAGGGGAAAATAAACCCATTATTCTGCTAAACATTTTTTTTTTTTAACACTGAAGTAAACATCAAGAGATGACATAACTTGCCTAAAGAAATAGTCAGTGTTCAAAGTCAATAGGAACCATGATGTCAAAGCTCATTGAATCTGGGTGGGTATCTTTCTATTACATTTAGAAGAGCCTGAAGACATCACATCAGAGGGAAGAAACATTAGGGTCGTGCCTCATATAAACGCCACCTAGGTTTATGCATCACATTTCTTCCAAAGTGTTTGCAGATATTATCATTCGTTTTCCAACAACCCTGAAAGATAAGTAGGAGAAGCAGCTCCATCTGCATTCTCGAAGATGGGTTATCTGAGGCGGGGAAGGGTGTTGTCCCAGTGAGCTACTGAGCTCTGCAGAGGTCAGACTAGACTCCAGGTCCCTGTTTCCTGCCCAGGGCTCCTTTTACTGATCTGGGTAACAGAATCTCCCGGGGAGAGGTGATGGGGGATGGGAAGTGAGACTGGAGAGATTCCAGAAGAGGAATATGGTTCTTTCTAGCATCTCTCTCTGGTGCCTCTACCCACAGGAATATGAGACCAGGTAACAAGATCTTAAATGGGACTTTTCCTGTAGCTTCAAATTGGTGATTCATGTTTAAGAATGGAAAGAATATAAGTAGCTCATACTCTAAAGAGAACTACAAATAATAAGGGCTTCTTATCTTGGGAGCTTTCTAAAGCATGCTAAGTTGCTTCAGTCATGTCCCACTCTTTGCGACCCTATGGTCCTTAGCCACCAGGTTTCTCTGTCTGTGGGATTCTCCAAGGCAAGAATATTGGAGTAGACTGCCATTTCCTTTTCCAGGGGATCTTCCCAACCCAGATATCGAACCCAGGTCTCCTGCAGCTCCTGCGTTGCTGGCGGATTCTTTACCACTGAGCCACCGGGAAGCCCTTCTAAGACAGTAAAAGGAGTCTTACCACCACCAAACCTCACTTACCTGTCTACTAAAAAAAACTGGGAAAGGAGAAAGGAAAGAGGTTTTCCGGAGTCATAGCTTCCTGACCTAATGGGAAATTAAAATCTGCCCCCCCATTAAACAAGCTAAATATGATGGATCAGAGAGAATCTGTACTAGAGGTTGGGATTCTAGTACCTCACTGGTTTCCCTTACGACAAGGCATCTTGATCTTCCCTGGATCTACCTACAGGAAGGAAAAGGAAACTGACAAAATACCAAGGCGGAAGGAGGTGATGTGGGTGTGGTAGCTGGTACATGCAGTACTTGATTCCAACGGTTAAACGGGCATCTTGGAAGACCACTGAAACCGAACTGCAAGCCAGGTGAGAGTCCCAGGCTGCCAGAGGCTATGGGGCACCTGGACAGGAGAAGTTCAGGAACCTGTGCAGAAGGATGTCACCCCTGTGCCCCACGGAGACCTTCAACAAGCCCATGCACTCTCCCACCCCGACTCAGGAGAGAACCAGCTACTCAGTTACAGTCACAGGAAGACAGCCACAGCCTGGGGAGCAGCAGTAACGGACCAAGAGGAAATACAACAGTTCTCATTAGGAAGGGACAACTTTTCTTTTTCCGTTTTTCTTTGACTTTATCTTTATTGGAGTATAGTTGATTTAAAATATCATGTTAGTTTTTGCTGTATAGCAAAGTGATTCAGCTACACATGTAGTGAGTTGGCCAAAGAGTGCATTTGGGTTTTTCCATAAGGTCTTACAGAAACAACCAAATAAACTTTTTGGCTGACCCAATACACAGATCCCCTCCTTTTTGGATTTCCTTTTCATTTAGGTCGCCGCAGAGCATTGAGCAGAGTTCCCTCTGCTCCCACCCAGGCACACAGGGATAATGAGAGGAAGAAAGTGTGCCCCGCCCTGGGCTGGCAGGTGAAGAAGGGGTATGGGGAGTGGACAAGCAAGCCACGCCGCTCCCCGTGTGTCAAGGGGCTGGAGTCTCATCCATGATGCTGGAAGGGAAAGTTTTCTAAAAGAAACGAGATTGGAATTTTCCAGTGGACAGAATTTGAGTAATGGGAAATGACTTCAGAGTTCAGACATCCGCCTAGGATTTCATTAAGGAATCTGCTACCCAGCTGGGAAGAGGAATTTGACATAACACAATAGGGGAGCAAAACTGGTGAAAAATAAAACCAGTTCATGTGTGTTCCCCACTGAGCAGGGCCTTCTCCATAAACTAGATAGACAAAAAGCAAAAATCAACAGGCACCATGAAGGCTTTAGCAGGGAAAGAAGACTATTAATAATATTAATATTTATGCTTCTCTGCAGAGAAGATTTGCAACCCACTCCAGTATTCTTGCCTGGGAAATCTCATGGACAGAGGAGCCTGGTGGGCTGCAGTTCATGGGGTTACAAAGAGTTAGACATGACTGAGCACACACGCATGCACAGAGATGATTTACTGGAATAAAAACAACCCATAAGTAAAAGGCAGAAGAAATAAAAAGAAGCGAACATACGTAGGCCTCTCTCTCAGCAGAACCTGCAATTTTCAGATTCCTACTTTTACACTCAGATGTGGACAGGGCACAGTGAGGAATCTGGAGAGGTTTGTACTTAACACTACAAGGAGCATTTATTTCAGACATGTGGCTACATCAATTAAATGCAATGTGTATTCACAACATTAGTCATTTCACACAGAAGCTCATTATAATGTGTGCGCCTTGCTAAAGCAGCTAAGAGTCAGTGAGGCATAAAAACCACAAAACATCATTAAAGATCGTATATCACTATTTTTAAAAAACATTAAATTTTTACAGTGGTTTCCTTCTTCAAATGACTAATGGTCCAAATAATCAAATATTTTCCTTACTGATTCCACTTGACCTCGCATCCTGATTACATAAACTGACCCTATCTTTCTTTAATTCAGCAGTGATTTTAAAAAGCGTCTTCCCATATTATAAACTGACAATCATAATTTTGCATAAAATATTAAAGAATAAATGGCTCTAATAAAATATTATTAGAGGCAGCAATTTCTAATTTAAAAGACTCATTAATTTAGTTTCTGAATGAGAATAACTAAGGTAAATCATATATGAAAAAAGAAAACCAAAGGGTAATATGATTATACAAATAACTATTTTAGGGTTAGGTAGGCAAGCTGTCACTCAACAATCTATGTGCTGTCTAGCATTATTACCCATGGTGTCCGATGTAATGAAAGTAAGAATTCAGTGTGAATTTACATCAGTTCAACTGATCAAAGATATCCTTAAAGCATCCTATGAGGAATGCAATGTGCTGAGAGTTGATCCAAACTCAGAAGGGCAAAGATAAATAGCGCATAGTCAGTATGGAGGAAAGAGCGAATGGATGTAAATGTCCTAAACTTTGAAGATTTCGCCATCAGCAAAAGGCTATGTAATAAACAAGACATTTCCTGTCTAAAGCAGGTCATATTTGCTACATCAATCAGGGCCTAGGGAGAACCAGATGGCACACTCACAATGGTTTAACTGAAGAGGATTTAAAAAAGGACTGTTATAGAGTCACAGGAGGGTTAGGAGCCTAAGAAGGGCCAGGGGCGCACTGGGGAATATAGCCACAGTTATTGGTTCTCAACACCAACGGTGGGAAGGCTGAAGGAAGGGACCAGATTTTCAGGGATGAGAGATGGAGCCTGGAGCGGTTCTGCAGGACCAGACAGGAGTGGCGGAAGGAGTGGGGAGCAGACAATTCTAGAACCCCAGCAAGGGTTAAGGAATGGAAATGAGGGGTACCTTATCTAATTTCTCTCTCCCTCCATCTCCCTTTCCTGGTAGCTCATCTGGTATAGAATCTGCCTGCAATGCAGCAGACCCCCGTTTGATCCCTGAGTCGGGAAGATCTGCTGGAGAGGGAATAGGCTATCCACTCCAGTATTCTTGGGCTTCCCTGGTGCCTCAGTTGGTAAAGAATCTGCCTGCAATGTGGGAGACCTGGGTTCGATCCCTGGGTTGGGAAGGTCAACTGGAGAAGGAAACAGCTACCCACTCCAGTATTCTGGCCTGGAGAATTCCAGGCACTGTATAGTCCATGGGGTCACAAAGAGGTGGACACGACTGAGCAACTTTCACTTACACTTTCCCTCTCCCTTAGTTTGTTCATACATATATGTAGTCATGAAGGGAGGTCTAACTTGATTCCTTTATATCTGGTTTTTCCCCTAGTTATTTCCATCTCCACCCAGAAATGAGAGCTCAATACTTCCTGCCTGGTTAATAACTGCATGATTTTTCTTATCTTGATTGGAGTAAAGATGGAGCAGTGGATTTTCTCTAGCACACAATTTCTTGGAAATTACAAATACAAAATCATCCATTAAAACAAAGGTCACCGTCCTTGATTCTGGAATTAAAACAGTTAATTTTTCATATATCTTACAAGTAACACTGTAACATTACAGTCACATAGAGTTTAGTATCAAGTGATGATTCTTCTCTGTATATTATTTCACACATTGAGTTAAATTCCAATGTTTTCATTAGTGCCAATATCAACTTAAACTCAGTGTCTCCAAAACCAAATAATAATTTCTTTCTTTTCTAGTATTCAAACTTTTGGACAATGACATCCCTATTCCTTCAATCATGTGATATTAGTAATTACTGTATTTTTCCTTTATGTTTTATAATAACTAATGCCTGTATAGCATGGAGGGCTTCCCAGGTGGCATGAGTGGTGAAGAATCTTCCTCCCAACACAGCAGACCTAAGAGACATGGGTTTGATTCCTGGGTTGGGAGGATCCCCTGCAGGAGGGCATGGCCACCCACTCTAGTATTCTTGCCTGGAGAATCCCCATGGACAGAGGAGCCTGGTGGGCTACAGTCTATAGCGTCGCAAAGAGTCTGACATGACTGAAGCAACTAAGCACGCATGCATATATCATGGAACCACTTATGAAAAAAAAAATACATATTTATTTGTTCATTCAAAACCCACATATCTGAGAGAGAGGGAGGCTAAGGAATGGTGAAAAATACTACCTGTAAGTCAAAAGGCATATGATCTAGGCATGCAAAGAAACAACATGCTCAAAGTACTCAAGTAATTGCTCAAATATTTGTTTGTACCAACTGTTATGGTATCAGAGAAAATAATGACAAAATAAATGAAAATAGGCATCAAGCTAAGCTTCCCAAAGGAGCTTCACAGGAAATACTAGGCAGATGAGTGTAAGAGAAGAATTGGTGAAAATGTGTCTATAAAGGAATAGATGTGATGGGATGCCCAGTAACCCAAGAATAATAAGTCTTTGGACTTACTATTCTTACATTTTACTTGATAATTCAAATTATCTTATTCAATACAGGACTCCCAGTATGTGTAGAAGAATAAAGGAAAACACTCGCTGAGATAATACACCTGGGTCACTGCCGGAAGAAACGTGTGTGCCAGGTTAAGGAGTCTGGATGCTTCTCACAGGTTTCTCATAGACAGGAGGAGGCGGAGGAAGGGCCCACAGGAAGGGAGGGAGGGAGGAAGCAAAGGAAAAAGGGAGAAAGATAGGGAATGCTGGAATTTGTCAGCTCCTCTGAAGTATCCAGGGGTGATTCTTGTTCAAGGATACCTAGCTACTGGTACTAAGTACTGTCTGGACTCTTGGGGTTCTGATTTCCACTCTTGTTCGCAAACAGATTTTTCCCCAAGAAACAACAAAACTTATGAGAACTTCATCTTATGCCCTAAAAATAGGGCTTTTACCTCCATTATTTCCAGGACAAACAACATCCTGATAGATCAGTTAATGTTTCATAGGCCTGGCTTAGGCCACATGGCTACAAAACTTTTGACAGGACAAACTCATATGTCAATACAAATAAATACATTCATTACATAGACAGTATTAGCTTACATAGACAATATTGCAGCTTATATCCATTTTCTTACTCATGCCTCGCCAAATGAGACAAACTTGACACCCAGTGCTAACTGTTCAAGGTCTTCACAGACATCCAATACTCAAATCCAAATCTGTTTATCCCCAATCTCCATGCTCCAGATATAAATAAATGCCTTCATAGTAGTCAATTATCAGCCTGGGACAATGTTGCACTGAAAAATCACCTACTCTCATGAAATACATCAACCTCTGCACAATGAGTCCCCACAGAGTTACTGCAGAGTTCTAAATGTCTTTTGGGTTTTCCTGAAAAATATATCACCTTGATAAAAGTAGTTCAGATTTTGACTAGATACCCATGCCTTATGTTTATATAATACAATACTGTACACTGAAGAAAGTCAAGTTTTAAAGTTGAGATTTAAAAACAACAGCAAAACAGGCAGCAAATATCACTTGGAATTGGTTCTGCAATGGAAAAGGGCAGAGAGGCTTGTCAGGGTTACAATGAAGGGCAGTTTTCCCTTCCCAAATCCTTGCTTCATTTTCAATCAGGCTTCTGACAATTGGTAGCGATGTGTGTCTCTGCTAAGCAGCCTGACACATTCTAAAGAACAAATACGTAGGCTGATGACATCCTGTTCATCCCTACCATCAGCAAAAGTGTTTCCTCTCCAGGAAGGCACTTTAGCTCCACCTTCTCATATTGGAAGTGAATACCTGAGCATCTTTACTTGCTATCGCCATAAACAGTATCTCACAAGATGGCTTAAGTCAATTTTACTAATACCTTGATCTCAGCCCTGATACCAAGGACTTACCCTCTGGATCTGCCTACAAGTAAATAAATAAATACAAGGGCATGCAGGGCACTTCTCTCCTCAACTTGAAATATAGAGCGTTTTAAATGGAATCATTTCTTTTCTTTGCCAGAACAGGCAAATAGCTGCAGGCTCTCACAATTGCTATTTTGAAACTCTGACTCTACACAATGCAGTACAGTGGAAAGAACGATGATTGAAGAGCCAAGACCTGTACGTGTCATAAATTCTACTCTTGCATCTATATTGAATAGATGGGTGCCCTTTCATAAAGCAGAAAGTGTTTGAGAAGATGAATAGAGTAACAACGTTTGACCTTTTAAGGTGCTGAAATCCTAAGATCATAAATCTCAAACACTTAGTGAAAAATATATTTTAGTGAAATTGCTAGAATTTCTCCCTTTGAGACCTAAACTATACAAGGAAAAATACTTCTGTGGTAAAATATAATAGGCATCTACACAATAAGTATTATTTACCATGCTATTTCTGGTCATTTAAAACATAGTGATTAAGTAGACCACAGACTCTGGAACTAAATGCCCTGGTTTACATCTGGACAGTTCTGCTTAAGAGCTTTGTACCTCTCTGTGTCTTATTTTTTTCTTCTGGAAAATGACGATCATACTCATAGTATCTATCTTTCAGTATTCTGTAAAACTTAAATGAGTAAACAGGGAAAGCCTAGAGAACAGAGCATTGACAGAGTGGCACTTTTAAGGTACTGTTTACAAGATAAGGATGATGATGACTGCACATACAAAATAGAAATAAAATTTTTCTGCATGTTCACTCACATGTCTTTAAAGAGAAAAATGTAGTCATGTAGGAAATACTAGGTTTTTATCACATACCCAGACGAGACTCTTTCTGCAGTTATTAAAGCAAACTAACAAAAAACAACTTTTTCCAAAGTTAATTGTAGTGGTAAAATACAAACAAGTATTATCACCACCACCACTATCACCAGCACCATCATTACAACCACCATCACCATCACTACCACCACCACCACCATCACCAACACTGCTATCTCCAGCATCATCACCAACACCAATACCACCACCACCATCATCACCAACACCACCACCACCATCACCACCAACACCAATACCACCACCACCATCATCACCAACACTGCCATCTCCAGCATCATCACCAACACCAATACCACCACCACCACCATCACCACCACCATCATCTCCAGCATCATCACCAACACCAATACTACCACCACCATCATTACCAACACTGCCATCTCCAGCATCATCACCAACACCAATACCACCACCACCACCATCACCACCACCATCATCACCATCACACTAAGAACTCCAGCAGTAGCAGCTAGACTGCACTTAGCAGCTTCTACATGCCAGGTGCTACACCAGAAAATTTACACCAGTCATCATATTTGTCCTTAAAACCACACAGTATAATATTTACTCCTATAATCATTTCATCGCTGAATGAACTGAGGCCGAGAAAGAGTAAGTTATTGGCCCCTGCTCACACATTCAGTAAATGTCAAAACCTGGAAATAAACCCTAGTTCAGAGGAGCACAGTTCACCAGCTAAGCCATCATCTTGGAGACTAACATTCCAAACAAAAATGCATTTTTCAAGCTAACATTCTCCTTGTAACTTTTTTCCCCAATGATCTGGATTTCTTTGCAAAATCATTTTGGTAAACATTTTGGAAGATACAGAATAAAGAATATCCCTCAAAAGAGGAGGGTGTTCTGTCTTGCACTATTTTTGAGATACTTTGGGCAAAGAGCATATAAACCATCACTGAATGTAATTTCATATATATTCTTTCTCTCATTATTCATATGATTTTCTTTGATCATCAACATTTTGGAATCCTGGGACTTGCCAAACTAATTAAAATGTATTTTCATTGAGAAATGATTAGGCAACACTCATCATATGTTCTTTAAGGAAGTGCTATAATTGGTGACTTTCACATAACACAATTTCCTTCCCACTAGAATCTTCAAACATATCATAAAAATAATCATCATTTCCTCTTGTTACCCAAATGAGATAGGTTCAAGCCAAGTATTTCATTATTTCTCATTTGGTAAACTGATCCTAGAAAGAGATTGTAACATAAACACTGCTGCAGAAGAAACTTTATAATTAAATAATAATAATAACAAACCAGGAATTTCTAGTAAAAGCAAGAAATTTCTAGCTCTCTGTCCTAGACTCCTATTTCCCACAACTCCAGAATTCCTGGGCACTCCTGTAGTTTACTTAGGTGGCCCAGAACTTCTTTAGAAGTGTGTTCAAACTTAACCCAAACTAAAACCTTTTTGGGTGTTCATTCACATGTCTCTCCTCTTTCTTCTTTTTGCTATCCAGTCTTTACAATCTTAGCACCTCACTTATTCCTGATCCCTTGGAATCCAACTATTTTCTGAAAGGTTAGTAACTTCCCAATTGCAAAATCCAGTGGTCTTTTCTCACCTTTCTTGGTATCTCTGAGCACTAGGTAACATTGACCTTCATCTCTATATTAAAACTTTCCCCTAATTTGATTTCTAGGGCACTACACTATCTGGTTCCCTTAATTTTTTTATTACTTTTTTTAAACTGTTTTTCCTATAGAGTTTTTTTTATTATTCAACACAAATAGTGGGTTAGAACCTAAGGATGCAAAGATAACCCAGATGGTACCCCTTCTAAGAGTTCACAGTCTAAAGGAGAGCTAGACTTTACATGGAGGATTATGAGGTTAAGTGGTAAGTCTTAGATCACAGCAGTGATTCCCAAAGTATGACCAGTGGACCACCAGTATCAGCAGTACCTGGAAACATGTAAGAATTTCAACTGTTTGGTCCCCAACCCAAACCTACCATAGCAGAAAGTGAAGGTACTGATTAAAAAATAATAATAATGTGAGGAAAAAACACAAGCTATATCATAACTATTTTTAAGTAGACAATTCAATAGTATTAACTATATTTACACTGCTGTAAAACAGATCTCCAAATATTTTTCATCTCACAAACTGAAATTCTATACTTATTAAATGACAACTTCCCTTTTCCCCTCTCCCCAGGGCCTGATAAGCACCACCCTACTTTCTGTTTCCACAAATTTAACTACTTTAGATATCTCAAATACATGTCATACAGTATTTGTCTTTTTGCGACTGACTTATTTCACTTAGCAGTCAACAAGGTACATCGGGTTGTGACATGTGACAGGATTTCCGTTTTTCAAGACTGCATAATATTCTATTGTATATATATTTTATCCATTCAACAATTGATAGAAATTTGGGTTGCTTTTACCTCTTGGCTATTGTGAATAGTGTTACTTTGAACATGGGTATGCAAATATCTCTGAGATCCTGATTTCAATGTTTTGGGCATATACCCAGAAGTGGGACTGCTGGATTACATGGTAATTCTATTTTTAATATTTTGAAGGACCTCCATACTGTTTCCAGTAGCCTTTGCACCATTTTGCATTTCTACTGACAGTGCATTTCTATATCCTAGCTTGTTATTTTCTGGTGTTTTGGACAGTAGCCATCTTAATGAGTGTGAGGTTGTTCCTCATCTCTTTACTGAAAGCTAGTCAACTCTTCTTCATCAGAAGTCATGGCTTCCAACTGTCGGACTTTGATCACTTTCTCCTATTTCTCTTTTTCTTGAGTCTCTCATTTTCAAAAATCACTTCTGTAAAGGTGTCTTCCAAATCTTTGTTCCAAATGCTGTGGTTACTTCCTAATGCAAAAGTCATTTCCAACCTGCTTCTTTTTTGTACATTCAAATAAAGAAAGCTGAAAAGAACAGATACTTGTTTTATCAACTTCCCTTGCTACTACTGGGTGACTATGGGTCACAGTTCTAGCCAATGAGATGCAAGAAAAAATCTGGGACAAGTTTCCTTTTCTGAGGCGACAGATTAGAATAATACTCCCCTTTCTCTTTTGCTGTGTGAGAAAAAATAAAAAGTAATTTTTAAAGAGACGGTTAGGTGTTTCTAGATGATATGAATCTTTTCACGTTCCACTAATTCTGTGCACGTAGTTCCAAATGATTGCTTAAATATTTCTACATGGATATCTCATTCACATGTGAAACTTAAAATAACAAAAATCAAATTAGATAAAGAATCCTGTGCATTTGTCATATTTTTATGTTTTTTTGATATAGCCAACATTTTACAGACCAAGTATAACTGCATTATGTGTATTAATAAATCCTGATATGACTAAACAGTGCAGAGCAAGTAATCTCTAGGAACTTGCAACTGGAGGAAACAGCATTAAGATATACAGTTTTCTTCATTTGACTATTTTTATCATGACATTGTCAGCAGCCTGAAATAAGCTCTCATGATCACTTGGCAACCTGGCTTAGCTCCTCTTGGATGCCTGTTCATTGGCATGGAAGCCTCACATGCTATAACTCAGCTAACTTGAGACAGGTACCAAATAACACTAACACAGCTAGAGCTACTACAGGGCGACCTAAGGTAGGCTTGTCCAAACGGAAATGAACAATAGAAGGGTCATCACTGCTTTTAGCACCTGAAGTCAGTTACACTGACCCTAGAGAAAGATGCATTAGCTAAGGCAGTCCAGATACTGACAGATCCTTCAAAATGTAAATTCTTCTTCCCTTTCCTGGAGGTCAATATAAAGAGGAAGTTCTTAACCACATTTACAAGGGTGGTTACCTTCAGCAGCAGATTGATTGAAAGCCATCATCAACTTCAAATTATTCATAGAGTTAGGAAACTTACTGCTCCTGCAAAATCTCCCACAGTCCAACAGATTCAATATCAGAAGACTGAGAGTTTGGCTGACATCTCAGTATGACCTTGAGCAAATTGTTTAAAATTACTTTCTAGTTCTCAGACACAACCAGGTCTCTCAGAAGTTCAACGGTAACACTACATGTACAAATTCTTTGTAATTATTAAATTTTACAGCATTTATTTGTTCTTTATGTTCTGTGATGTCCCAATTACAATCAGCACTGCTGTAAAAGGTGAAATAATTTGTATGGCTATAGGGTAAGATAATCCTCTCCTTTCATCTGCCATCCAAAAACATTTGTACTCTGGTTTGCTGTTTAATTAATCGCACACTTCTTTTCCTCTATTTTACCTTTGGTGTTTCTGGAAGTCTAAATGGTTAAGCCATTTGCCTTGCAGAAGAAAACACAGGAAAAAAAATAAGTTTTTTTCATAACTTTTAGGTGGCTATGGTTTCAGAAGTTCCTTCAGACAATTTCATCTAGTTAAGCATTCATGAATTTCATGAGGTCAGACTAGAGAAGAAACATCCTGCTTCTTCTGCCTAACAAATGTTTTGAGACAGAAAGCAAATTGTAAGGAAAGTAGAAAATAACTCTTTATTCTCCACTTTTACTTTCTGCTATATCCAAGGTCAAAGAATCCTATAAGAGCCTTGCATTTGGGGCAGTTCGAATGATGTCTCAAAAATCAAACTGGGTGATGACTCAGAGTTGTACGACCGAAAAAGAGGTACAAGGTGATTCATTGGTCAGCCCATCTGGCATAAGTGTGATTTGAAAAGTGAATCTTATAAGAAGAGGTTTTTGTTTTTTTTGTTCTCATTCTTTCTCAAGTGTGGTTTTAGAGGACAGACCCATAGATGCAAGGTCCTTTGAAACCCAAGACAGAAGATGAGAGTCAAGTATCAAAATGACTCTCATAATGAAAAATGTGGGCATGTTCTTACGTTATGTTTTGCTGTTTTTCTCCATTTTTGGAAAGAAATACTCAGGAAATGAATATTGGAATATCTAAATACAGAGTACTGGGTTAATAACATACTCAAATAAGAACAGAGAAAATTGGTTCTTATTCAATGCTGTTCACTTGTTTCAAACTGAAACAGCTCCGGTGTAAGAGCACAGACTCAGCACCCACCCACACATCGTCTCAAGAGAACACAGAGGAGATCTCCAGACTGATCAATTCATGGAAACACGGTCAATCTTGAGTAGTCTGATACCAGAAAAACACTAACCCTTCTCTTAAAAATATATGGCTTTCACTTGGGAAAGAATGCCCTGAGTGCAAGAATAATATCTGCCATAAACAATGAAGACACCTGCATTTCTACTGCATTTTTAGCAGTTTTTAAATTTTAAAGCACGTTTACATGCATTAGCCTCTTTTCCTTCCAGCAGGAGAAAGAACAGGTACCGGCGCTTCCCTGGTGGTTCAGATGGTAAAGAACCTCCCTGCAATGTGGGAGACCTGGGTTTGATCCCTGGATGGCAAAGATCCCCTGGAGAAGGAAATGGTTACCCAGTCCAGTATTCTTGTCCTGGAGAATTTCTTGGACATAAGAGCCTGATGGGCTACAGACAATGTATTATAGTCTCTACTTTAGAGCTGGAGAAACTGAGATTCCCAAGAAGATAATCTGTCCAAAGCCACACAACTAAGTAGATGATCTGAGATTAGAGCATCTGATTCTAAACTCGATGTTCTTTGCTCTCAATGCAGCATCATGATTGGGTAGGGATCCCTGAGGAGACAGGGAGTTGTATCCTTGACCCCAAGTTTGAAAATGCCCTTGCTACATTTGTTTCCGACACTGTGTGAACCTCATTTTCCCAGAAACCTTGTTCTTGCATTGTTGGTGTGCTTTTCAAATGCCTCTTACTGTCTCATAATAATTCATCTCCAGTTTGGTCTAGTCTTTTCTCAGATACTCGTTTAGGTTGCAAGTTCAAAGTCAAAGATGCTAATACCAAGGGGAAGCAACTACTACATGTGTGTGCTAGGGAAAGCAGAATGGAGAAGCCAATAAAACAGAATTTGAAAGACATGCTTCTGCCTTTGAGCCTACATTAACTGAAAAGCTCTCTTTACAGATAGAAGAAAAATTATCTGAATATTAACACTATCTTAAGCATATTTTTGGCCTTCCTTGGGACCAAATGAACTTGGTTCTGGAATTTAAAGTTTGAAGTCTTAGCTAATGTACACATACATACAAATCTGTGTCTATTACTCTATGTACATACTCATGTTTAAAACTTATATGCATAGATTTGAATATACAAGCACACATCCAGAGTTTCTAAAATGAGCCCTCAGTTTCTCTGTTGCTCAGAGGCCAGAGAAAGCCACTATGCACCTTTCAATATGCCTCAACTGAAACTCAGGAATGAAAAGCAAATGCTGTAGCCATGACATGCGCTCTAAATTCCCTGAGTGGGAGGAGGCAGGGTGAGGTGGATGAGCTCTTGTTTACCTTTAAATCCTATCCAATTCAGATTTTCCTGAGAAACTGCTTTCCCATATTCCAACAAGCTAAGATGACCATCAGTGCTCTTTTAAAAAAAATCAAAATGGCAATTTAAAAAGAAAATCAGTATATTATTTAAAAGTTTAAATATCCTTAGGATTAAACCAATGCAGAGGGTGCAGTTTCGATTCCTGGTCAGGAAACTGAGATTCACATGCCTCATGGCCAAAAAAACAAACACAACCCCAAAAAATAAGGCAGAGCAGTATTGTAACAAATTTGATTTTTGATAAAGAGTTTTAACATGGTCCATATCAAAAATAAAAAAATCTTGGGGGTGGGAACTATATCCAAGTTTATGTAAAATACCAGTGTCTCTGAACTCACACTGAATTCCTTAGGACAGCTGCCCTCTTGGTGTGAAGCTCAAGAAATTACATCTTAGAAGATGGGATTGACTTATTGTCATGAAACCTGAGTCACTCGGCTAATGGCAACTTGAGAAGAAAATCTTTGTGATGTGGAACCAGATGTCCTTTAACTTTTTTCAGAATGTGGCCTCACCTTTTGCTTTGGTATATACTCATAACTTTTCTCCGTATGTTTAAAAATACTTTTCACGTGAATTTAAATACCAGCTGGAACCTAGTTGTAAGGATCATTCCATTCAAATGACTCCAAGGAAAGCCTAAGTTTCTTTAGAATTTCCCTTTGTTCCTGCTGTGCCATGTATATAAATTTAAGGTAATTAAAAGCTATTCTGAGCTGGAGCAGACTAACCTTTTAAAACACTAGATTCTGCTCCTTTCTAACCAGAAGAAATGTTTTGGCAACATATCACATTTCAGGTTTGCAAAAGCAAGCAGGAATGAGAAGCTGGTCAAGACACGTGTCCTCAGGGTCCACGTTGGGCTGCTCAGGGATCAGCCCCATCAGAAAGAATGTTCCCTAAGCTTCCACCTGCCCCACAGCTGTGCCAAGAAGGCTGTTTCATGAACGAGACGAAGCTGGCCAGCCAGGCGCCCACAGCATAAGTCACTGGACAAATGGTAACAACCCACAACTGCCTGAAAACGATCAGAAAGAGGTCAGTATCTCAGAAGGAAATAAAGGCAAGCAGAAATAAACTCTCTCAGTTTAGGGTGCAAATTAGGTTCACAAATCCCAGTGGTCAGTTATCAGATCATTTGATGGGCATTAGCAGGTAACGTAAATAAATAAGTAAATAAATAGATGGATGGACGGACAAATACATAAGTGTTCCTAGATCTGTTTGGAAGCATGATTTCATTATCCAGTTTGCTGACTACAATGGCATGAGAAGATGGAGCTCCCACTTGCATCTCAGGTCCTTGAGTCCCCTACAAGTTCCCCTAGTTATTTCAGGGAGTTCCCAGAATATCATCAAGTAATGCAAATGATGGCCATCTTCTTCCTCTTCTGCTCGGATTGGCCTGATGAGGTTTTCAGCTGCTGCCTTCATTCTCTACAGATGGTCCCCCTGACAGTGGGTCCCTCAGGCCCGCTACCCCGCCCCCAGCACTGCCAGCATTCCTCCAGGCGGCCACTTGTTCCTGGCAGTTGCCTCCCATGCAGGCTTACCGGTAGCCCTCCTGTTCTGAAACTTCAGGATGCAAAAGTGACATTGCTCTGAGAACAATGCATTCTGCATGGAAGTAATATTAATGACACTTACCTTTTAAAATCACATTCATTCTGTTTCATTAAAATAAGGAAGTATTTCAGAAAATCCATTAGCAGTACTGTATGATTATGCTATTATTTTATTTCACACTCTCCTGTTTCTTTCCTTTTTCTCTCATTATCTGCTCGCCTCCCTTATTCCACCCACTGCATTTATCCTCTTATATTTTTCTACATACTCAGGACAGCCATTTACAGTTATATATTGCTTAACTATAAACACAATATATATACATATATAAAGGCATTTTCTATTATTCATTTTCAAAAAATGGAATTCTATTACACACCATTTTCTGCATCTTGCTTTTCCCAAGAATGCAATGCCTCATGGATCTCCTTCCTAGTCTGCTTTTAGAGATTTAAGTAACTAATCATTTTTTTTTCCCTAAGGCTTCATAATATCCCTAGTTTGGGTACACCAGAATTTACTCACACTTTCTCTCTTATTTTTCACTATTATCAGCCATGTTCAAACATTCTTCTCCATATATCCTTAAGTACTGGTAGTTTTGTATCTATAAAATTGAGAGCTATGAGTAAAATTGCTAAATCAAAGTGGACATTAACCTTTCATTTGCATAGATGCTGGCAGATTTTTTTAGATCGTAAAATTTTGCATTCAATTAATGCTGTAGAAAGGGCACTATTCCCACACTTTTCCAGCAATGGTCTTTAAATTTTTTTGCCAGTTTATAAGCAAAGAGTGATGATCACACTGCTCCTTTGATTTTGTGTACAAGACAACAGAATACTTTTTTATATTTCTTGGTCATGTGTATTTATTTTTCTGAGGGCCACCTCTTCAAATACTTGGCTCAAATTTTTGACCCTACTTCTAAACTTGGAAGAACTCTCTAAATCTCACAAGGATTACTACTCCAATAATCTCATCATTCCATTAGGGAACACAGGGTGGATTATGCTTTGTGATCAACATGAATATAGTTGCCCAATTTGGGAAAGTGAATGGGAAAAAGCCTTAACTAACCAGTTCTACTTAAACTGGAAAAAAAGCAAATCAATTCTAGTTTTCGTTTTTATTTTCTCTTTTAGGCTGAGTTCAAAATGTTTCCATAACTCACACATCTGAAGACAACCAATGGTGAAAATACTGAAATTACAGTTTTGCTGGTCTCCATTAAATAAGGATGTGGCTATTTCACAGTCAAGCAGTCACTCTACTATGGAACCCAAAACTTTGTAAGAAGCTTGTTTTGTTTCATGAGTAAACTCATTTTCTTATTTTATTGTCAAAGGGTCAGACTTCTCCATGCAAACAACATTTTCTTCTGGAAAGTGAAGAGGTAGTGATGAATATCCTTTTTTCTATTGTAGGAATTAAAAAACCCCCAAAATCTCTGAACAGAAGATACAGAACAAGTACCATGCCCATGCAGAGGCTAGTGGCACAAAGAAAGAACTGGAATATTTGAGAAAAGGAAAAACAATGTAAAGAACAGCACAGAATGGAATGCACTTGGTACGTAAACTACAGTGAAGAGGAAATTAAAGACAGAGGTAGAAATGCAGATATACAGAGAGTAGCCTAAATGCTAATGGGAAGAAGTTAAACAAGCAGCACTTCTGCTTCTGGTTAAGATGCAAAAAGTTGCAAGATTGTCACTCCCATTGTTACACTGAGAAGTCAGATAAGTCACTAAATCAGAGATTTTATTAAAAGCAACAGAAAACCGAGGATATAAATAAACCAAAATGAAATGAAATCCAGATGATGAGGGACCTTTCATAGAGAAGCAATGTCCAGGACTGGTGTCACTGTTAGCTGAGCAGCAGGAAAAAGAAGATCTTCCATAGAAACCAGTTGAACTTGTCATGAACTTTTAGTGAGCCCATGTGACCTGGTGTGAGAAATCGGAAACCCTAAGCGCCCTAGCCACAGCCTGAGTCCCACCCATCCACCTACTTTCTCCCATGGGACATATCATGCAGGAAGGTATTCCAACGAAGGACTGAGGAAAGACAGCAGAGACAGGGACTTTCCTGGTGGTCCAGTGATTAAGACTTTGCCTTCCAATGCAAGCGGTGCAGGTTCAATTCCTGGCCAGGGAGCTAAGATCCAACATGTCTCACAGCCAAAGAGCCAAAACATAAGACAGAAGGAATACTGTAACAAAGTCAACAAAGATTTCAAAAATGGCCCACATCAAAAAAATCTTTAAAAAGCAAAAAGAGAGAGATTCACTGCTAAAGAGCACAGAGCTTTCTCCAAGGTAAGGGTTTGATTCACCCACATACTAGAATGAAGTTTGGCAAAGAAGTAGAACAATGAATTGAAAAAAAAAAATTGCTCCAGGAATCTAAGATTGGTTTAACATACAAAAATTAAGTATTTCATTTCACTAACAGAATAAGAAAAATATTTCAGCATCTCCACACACACAACAAAAACAAAAAACAAAAAAAACCCAACAACAATTGACTCAATCCAATACATTCATGATAAAAACACACAGAAAATTATAGATAGGAGAGAAATTCCACAATCTGACAAAAAGGCATCTGTGAATAAACTGCAGTTAAGATCACATTAATGGTGATTTATTAAACACTTTCCCCTTAAGTTTGGAAACAAAACCAGGATTTCCACTGTTACCACCTCTATCAATACTATACTAAATGTCTTAACTAGTTAGCACAACAGAGAAAGATAAAATGCACAATGACTGGAAAGGGAAACGTCAATCTTTCATCATTCACAGATAACACAATTGTGTTTTACAAAACTCTATAAAATCCATGAAAAAAATCTTTTAGAATATGTGAATTTCACAAGGCTGCAGCCTTGGATACAAAGTCAATATATATAGGAATGATTATATCTCTACCTATTAGCAAATGACAACTAAAATTATACTTTTAAAATGATACCTTGTATCATTTTATCATTAAAAAGTCATAAGCCTAGAAATAAGTCTAAAAATATTATGTCTTGTATACTGAGCACAAATATATTGCTATTACAAGTTTAAAGTCCTAAATAAATGGAAAGATATCCATCCCATAGTTATAGATCAATAGACTCAATATTTTTAAGATGTCCATTTCTCCCCCACTTCCCTGTTGGCTCAGACTGTAAAGAATCCACCTGTAATACAAGAGACCTGGGTTCAATTCTTGGGTTGGGAAGATCCCCTGGAGAAGAAAATGGCAACCCACTCCAGTATTTTTGCCAGGAGAATCCTACAGACAGAGAAGCCTGGCGGGCTACAGTCCATGGGGTCACAAAGAGTCGGACATGACTGAGCGACTAACACTTTTTCATTTCTCCAAATTGATCTATATATTCAATACAATTCAAATCAAAATCTCAAAAGGTGTTTTAATGTGACTGACAAGCTGTAATAAAATTTACATGGAAAGATAAAAGGCTTTCAGTTTGACAAAAACAACAACTTCAATAAAAACAACAAGCTGGTAATGACAAAAAAATTTAAATTACCAAATTTCAGGACTTACTGCGAATAAGTCCTGGGAATACAGTCTTACTGCGAATACAACAATAATCTGTCATTGGTATACAGCTAGACAAAGAGATCAATGGAACAGAACAGAACATCCAGAAACAGACCCACATATATTACTAGACACTGACTTTCCAGTCAAGGCACCAACTAAATTCAGTGGAGAAAAAAAGTAACTTTAATTAATGATGCTGAAATAACAAGGTACCTATACAGGAGAAAATAACTTTAATACTTACCTTAAAAGGAGTACATCAAGGCTGTATATTGTCACCCTGCTTATTTAACTTATATGTAGAGTACGTCATGAGAAACGCTGGGCTGGAGGAAGCACAAGCTGGAATCAAGATTGCCAGGAGAAATATCAATAACCTCAGATATGCAGATGACACCACCCTGCCGGCAGAAAGTGAAGAAGAACTAAAGAGCCTCTTGATGAAAGTGAAAGAGGAGAATGAAAAGTTGGCTTGAAACTCAACATTCAGAAAACTAAGATCATGGCATCTGGTCCCATCACTTCACGGCAGATAGATGGGGAAACGGGAAACAGTGGAAACGGGAAACAATGGAAACAGTGTCAGACTTTATTTTTTGGGCTTCAAAATCACTGCAGATGGTGACAGCAGCCATGAAATGAAAAGACGCTTACTCTTTGGAAGGAAAGTTATGACCAACCTAGACAGCATATTAAAAAGCAGAGACATTACTTTGCCAACAAAAGTCCATCTGTAATCATGTTATGGATGTGAGAGTTGGACTATAAAGGAAGCTGAGCACCGAAGAATTGATGCTTTTGAACTGTGGTGTTGGAGAAGACACTTGAGAGTCCCTTGGAGAGCAAGGAGATCCAACCAGTCCATCCTAAAGGAGGTCAGTCCTGGGTGTTCATTGGAAGGACTGATGTTGAAGCTGAAGCTCCAATACTTTGGCCACCTTATGCAAAGAGTTGACTCATTGGAAAAGACCCTGATGCTGGGAAAGATGGAGGGCAGGAGGAGAAGGGGACGACAGAGGATGAGATGGCTGGATGGTATCACCGACTCAATAGACATGGGTTTGGGTGGTTTGGGTGGACTCCGGGAGTTGGTGATGGACAGGGAGGCCTGGTGTGTTGTGGTTCATGGGGTCACAAAGAGTCAGACACGAATGAGTGACTGATCTGAGCTGAACTATTCCTATGTATTACAAAAAATAATTTGAGATGAAGCTTAAACCTATTATAAATGTAAAGGCTAGAACTATAAAATATTTTGGAGGAAAACACTAGAGAATATTCTCCTGGCCTGAGGTTAGGGAGATTTCTTAGGGCAGGACACTTACTACAAAGAAAAATATTGAAAAAGCAGACTTAATCAGATTTTTTAATTTCTGATGAAAAAATACACTGAGAAAAGTATTAGGTAGGACAAAGATTAACAAAAAAAACTGTAACAATATTCAACAAAAATGCTTGTATCCACAAAATATGAAGAATTTTTAAAAATTAACAATAAAAAGAAAACCAATTTTTTTTTACATAGGCAAAAGACTTGATCAGAAACTCTGCTTTTTAAAAAAAGAGATGAGTTGCCAATAAGAACAGGAAAAGGTGCTCAGCATCATTAGTCATCAGGAAAATGAAAATTAAGGCCACAGTGAGATACCACTTCATTCCACTAGAATGCTAAATGCAAAAGATTGACAGCACCTTTGTTGGTAGAGTAACTAGAACTCTCATGCATTACTAAGAGTAGGAGAATAAAATTGCAGATAATTCTGAAAAGTAGTTTCTAGAAAAGTTAAACATGTACCTAACCCACAATATAACTATTATGCTCCTCAGTATTTACCTCTGAAAATAAAAGCCCAATTTCATGCAAATACTGGCACCCAAATGTTCATCATCATTGTTATTAAAAAGCCGGAAGCAAATAAATGTCTATCAATATAAGAATGAATAAATAAATTGTGGCGTATCACTACAATAGAATATCATTCAGTTATCAAGTCACAGAGGAACATGAATGAATCTCAAAAACATGCTGAACAAAACACACCAAATACAAGAGACCACACACTATGTGATTTCACTCACAAACATTTTAGCAAGCAAAACAAATCTATGTTGGTAGATATGGGAAAGGGATCCTGAGGCACCCGGATCAGGGAGGTGGTGGTAACTAACTGCAGAAGGACACAAGGGAACCTTGTGGAATGAGCTTTCCATCTTGCCTTGAGTAAAGGCCACACGCTCATGTGCATTGTCAAACTCACCGAACTGCATGCTTAAGGTCTTTCCATTTTATTATGTGTAAATTATACTTCGGTGAAATATAAATATGCTCTTTGTAAATATAAACCACTTATCAACAGGTAGAAAGGAAGAAAAATTATTTATTAATGATGGCAACATGTTGGAACTCTACTTTCATATGGAATAGGTAACTCCTCTTATGAACTCTGCCAAACATAAAGGGGAAGGATGTCCCTGGTGGTCCAGTGATTAAGAATCTGCCTTCCAAAGCAGCGGGTGCAGGTTCAATCTCTGGTCGGGGAGCGAAGATCCCACATGCCACAGGGCAATTAAGTCTGGGTAATACAAATAAGACCCAATATAGCCAAAAGTAAATTAATTAATAATTAATAATTATTTTAAATCACTAAAAAAAACCCAAAACATAAAGGTGAGCATTCCAAGAGGCCAAGGTTGAGTGAATGAAGAGGTTGAGAAGACCACATAGCACACACAAAAGAGAAGGAAAAAAAAGGCCTAGGGCAACAAAAGCACAAATTGAGACATAAATCTAGCCATTTCAAAACAAGCAATACAGCTATTTTTTTTCATGAACAGTAGCTGGTCACTCCATTAAAGGTTTTCCAGACATCCGCAGTTGGTTATATGTACTTAAAAGTGCTTAAAATGTTTGGATATAAGTTTTTAATCCTGTACTTGAATACTGACTTTTTTCTCAATCAAAGTTTAGGCTCCAAAATGAAGAATGCTTCTAAAGTTATCAGTTGAAGTAAAAAATATCATATTGTGGGAGTGAAAAATGGGAGAAATCCTATCAACTATGTCTGTTCCGCAGGGTAGCATGGAATAATCTACATCTTTGACTTGACCTACTTATTTTCAGAATCCCCATTTCTTCACTTCTAAAACGGGCATAATGATACTTCCCTCAAAGTTTTATGGAGCTTAAGGAAGAAGCTAAAAACTAAACATAGCACTTGGTATATACTTCAGTTCAGTTCAGTTCAGTTCAGTCGCTCAGTGGTGTCCGACTCTTTGAGAGCTTATAAATTGCAGCACGCCAGGCCTCCCTGTCCATCACCCACTCCCGGAGTGACTCAAACTCATGCCCATCGAGTTGGTGATGCCATCCAGCCATCTCATCCTCTGTCGTCCCCTCCTCCTCCTGCCCCCAATCCCTCCCAGCATCAGGGTCTTTTCCAAAGAGTCAACTCTTCGCACAAGGTGGCCAAAGTACTGTAGTCTTAGCTCCAACATCAGCCCTTCCAATGAACACCCAGGACTGATCTCCTTTAGGATGGATTGGTTGGATCTCCTTGCAGTCCAAGGGACTCTCAAGAGTCTTCTCCAACACCACAGTTCAAAAGCATCAATTATTCGGCACTCAGATTTCTTCACAGTCCAACTCTCACATCCATACGTGACCACTGGAAAAACCATAGCCTTGACCAGACTTTGTTGGCAAAGTAATGTCTCTGCTTTTTAATATGCTATCTAGGTTGGTCATAACTTTCCTTCCAAGGAGTAAGCATCTTTTAATTTCATGGCTGCAATCACCATCTGCAGTGATTTTGGAGCACCCAAAAATAAAGTCTGACACTGTTTCCACTGTCTCCCCATCTATTTCCCATGAGGTGATGGGACCAGATGCCATGATCTTAGTTTTCTGAATGTTAGGCTCTAAGCCAACTTTTTCACTCTCCTCTTTCACTTTCATCAAGAGGTTTTTTAGTTCCTCTTCACTCTCTGCTATAAGGGTGGTGTCATCTGCATATCTGAGGTTATTGATATTTCTCCCGGCAATCTTGATTCCAGCCTGTGCTTCTTTCAGCCCAGCATTTCTCATGGTGTACTCTGCATATAAGTTAAATAAGCAGGGTGACAATATACAGCCTTGACATACTCCTTTTCCTATTTGGAACCAGTCTGTTGTTTCATGTCCAGTACTAACTGTTGCTTCCTGACCTGCATACAGGTTTCTCAAGAGGCAGGTCAGGTGGTCTGGTATTCCCATCTCTTTCAGAATTTTCCACAGTTTATTGTGATCCACACAGTCAAAGGCTTTGGCATAGTCAATAAAGCAGAAATAGATGTTTTTCTGGAACTCTCTTGCTTTTTTGATGATCCAGCGGATATTGGCAATTTGATCTCTGGTTCCTCTGCCTTTTCTAAAACCAGCTTGCACATCTGGAAGTTCTCAGTTCACGTATTGCTGAAGCCTGGCTTGGAGAATTTTAAGCATTACTTTACTAGTGTGTGAGATGAGTGCAATTTTGCAGTAGTTTGAGCATTCTTTGGTATATACTTAGTGATCAATAATCTTAATTTCTTTTTTCTTAACCAGTGCACCATATCTTCCAGGTAGAGAAGAAAAACCACAAAATCTATCTCAATAAGTACAGTTAGACATAAAACTTGTAAGAAGACAATGGAGAAAATCAAGCCAAGTCAAAGTATATTAAATAGAAAATGGTTTTATTTTCCTTTGAGAAACATAAAAACTGAACTGGATAATTCTGCCTAGGGAAGTGTACTAGAACTAAACTTATTTGTACATATAACACACAAAATACAATAAATTAATATCCAATCTAGATAAGGTCAATTTTTTTTGAAAGGTAGAAATAGGGAGTTGTCAGTGAAAGGCAATTTAAAAAAATCTTAGGACACATGTCCTCACCTGAGATGTGTTCAGTATCTATTGAACATGGGGCTCTGTCATACAAGCTAAACATCTAGCAATCTGAGAGACAGCAAACATTTAGTAGCTCTAGAGCAAACGGAGTGAAGTCAATGGACCCTCCTGCAAAACACATTAGCAGTTTAAATTTCTACCACGGACAAAAACAGTTTTGTGACCTAATCAGGTGTTTATAGAAAGATGGACATCCTCAGCTGGGTATTAAAAGAACCTTGTTCAGTACTTTCCAAAACACTGTGTTGCTTGGGAAAAAGAGGAAAGAGAGAAAAGTTTAATGGTGATATTCTTTTCATTCATAAATTTCTCCTTCCTCTGAGTTTTGCTGTAATATATGAAAGATCCAGATTCCCAGCTTGATTCCCTAGGGCAGAACACTGTAAATGATGTGCTAAAAACACATTTGTCTGTCTTGTTTCAGTTTGCAGACTGCTAAAATAGAGCATACAACCAGTATATATCCAGAAGACATCAACTTCACTGTTAGAACTTAGGCTCTCATACTTTAGCCATGGGCTTCAATTTGAATCTTTAAGAATGTTAGTGGCTGTTCTTTTGAAACATCCCACCCTCGCCTTCTCCCAGAGTCCACAAGTCTGTTCTATACATCTGAGTCTCTTTTTCTGTTTTGCATATAGGGTTATCATTATCATCTTTCTAAAGTCCATATATATGTGTTAGTATACTGTAGGGTGAAACAGATAACCTGCCCAGGTTGGGTACATGAGACAAGTGCTCGGGCCTGGTGCACTGGGAAGACCCAGAGGGATCAGGTGGAGAGGGAGGTGGGAGGGGGGACTGGGATGGGGAATACATGTAAATCCATGGCTAATTCATTTCAATGTATAACAAAAACTACTGTAATGATGTAAAGTAATTAGCCTCCAACTAATAAAAATTAAAAAAATAAAAAAAAATAAAAAAAATAAAAAAAGAATGTTAGTGGCTAAGTCGTGTCTGATTCTTTGGGAATCCCATGGACTGCAGCCCGCCAGGCTCCTCTGTCTACAGAATTTCCCAGGCAAGGCTCCTGGAGTGGGTTGCCATTTTCCCCTCCAGGGGATTGTACCAGTCCAGGGATTGAACCATGTCTCCTGCACTGACAGGCAGGTTGTTTTTTTACTGCTAAGCCACCAAGGAAGCCCTAAATAATTTCCTTAGGTAAGGCAAATACCAAAAAGGTGACTCTAATTCTAATAATGAACCCATGTCCCCCCTTCCCTGCCTCCCTACCTGCCAAGCATTATCCATCCATCTGCTGCAAAGAGAGACTGATTGCTATGAATGGGAAGGATAAAGGATGTGGTAGGAGAAAACAAGAGTCATTATGAATCAATAGACTCTTCTCATTCTGTACAATGACTGATTGCATTTCTGTTGAAGTTATAATGAAAGATAATCTTATGTTCAAAGAACCTAACAAGATTCTAGGATAATAGCCACATCAAGGGCACAGATAACATATCATTATCTCTTTAAAACTTCTAATAGTAATATGTATATAAACAAACATGAGATTGCAAAGTAACAAATCTATTTGACTGGTTAATTCCAAGCAATAATGAATTCAATAGAAAAAGACAAGGAATTTAGTCAGCTGACTAAATTAATTTATATTCAGCAAGTAAAGAATATCTCATTGTCCTGTCCTAATACGATGAATGGTTTATTGGGATCAAATATTTAAACCAACTTTTAAATATTTGTTGATTATTTGTTGATTTTCCAAAATACATAAACATTCATAATCTCATTTCATAACCCTTAAAAGTACTATGATCTTAAAATATTTAGGGTCATAAGTGCCCCTAATCTAAACTGCACTTTAAATTTACTTGCTACCTTCTCCAATTCTGTATTTACTTCCATAATAAAAAAGCAAAGAACAATAACAGAAACTTAAATAAGAGAAAGGGCCCCAGCTATTAAAAAGATGAAATAATGTCATCTGCAGCAACATGAACGGACCTAGATGCTATCATACTGAGTGAATTCAGACGGAGAAATACAAATATCATATGATATTGTTTATATGTGGAATCTAAAAAAAAATGGTACAAATGAACTTTTTTTTTTTTTTTTTTTTACAAAACAGAAATAGAGACACAGATGTGGAAAATAAGTTATGGAGGGGAGGGGCGGAGGGATAAATTGGGAGATTGAGATTGATACAGATACACTACTGGGTATAAAGTAGACAATAAAGTCCTCCTGTACAACTCAACAACTCTACTCAATACTCTGTAATGGCCTATACAGGGAAAGAAAACAAACTAAAAGAGTGGAGATATATATATACATATAACAGATTCACTTTGTTGTACAGTAGAAACTAACATTTGTATCAACTATGCATGTGTGCTAAGCCACTTTGATCATGTCCAACTCTTGGCAACCCTATGGATGGTAGCCTGCTAGGCTCCTCAATCCATGTGATTTTCCAAGCAAATCGATTTTCCAGGGTTGCCATGCCCTCCTTCAGGAGATATTTCTGACCCAGGGATCAAACCAGCATCTCTTATGTCTCCTGCATTGGCAGGTGGGTTTTACCACTATACTCCAATTAAAAAAAAAAAAAGGAAGAAAGGCGCCAGGATAAAGATTACACATACATGACATACATGGAGACTATCTGCATATTAATGAACTGTGTTTCTATTTACACTTCGATCACTAGAACTAATTGTTAGTTATTTTAAGGAAGAAGTTATGCTTTAATTAACAGCATTTCATAAATGAAAGCTGGTTGCATTTCTTAAGTATGTTCAAATTTCACAAGTCTTATTTCACAGCAGGGATTCCAGTTCATTCAATACTTTTATGTGATAACACCTCTAGATCAAGGAAGAAAATCTTTAAAAGACCCTAATTAATAGGTTTCCGGAATAAAAGCCAAAAAAAAAGCATACTTAATGGGTAAGCTAATTATCTATCCCTAGAGCATTAAAATACCTAACATTTTAAATGACGCAGATTGAAGGAGAGAGAAACACCTTTGGTATTTAATATTTCTAACTCTGCTGTTCCTAAGGACTTAACCAACCCAAGAGCTCAACATTTTCATCTCTGTAGCATAGTGTTTCTATACCTCTGACCCTTCCATATTCTTCATCCTGTCTACACTTTGGGACCTTGGGAGCACTGTTTTTGATCATGTGCTTGGAAAAAACATAAAATCCTAGAGTTTCTGCTTTATTTTCCCCATCACCCTGACACTTCCCTGCTTATTACTTCTCTACAAAATTGTGCCACCTTCTCCTACTTTTCATTTAAACCATATCTCCCTTCTCCCCAATTTTATGCTTTTGTTCCCCCAATTTCCCTCTCTCTTTGGCAGAAGACAAAAAAAAAAAAGTCATGCTGTAGGATTTGTGTGTAATCTTTGGCCCAGCTCTCCCAATCTACTCCTTTTCCATGTCACTTCAAAAATCAAGGAAAAGGCATATAAAGGGAAAAGAAAAGAACAAAACTTCAAAGCAAGACCTTTTTAGTTGCCAGCTTTAACCCCAAATGTTTGTCTCTTAAAATATTTTTATCTTTCCCTTTCGATCAGAAATAATACATGTAGGATTACTTAGAAAAACACAGCTAGTAAATTGGATAAAACTTTGGTTAATATTCCTTTATTTGATTTTTACTATTTATGAGAGACATGAGACAGCAGCCAAAACAATAACTACAGCAATTAAGCTTGCAATTACTGCTCTGTAGCTATTGCTCTTCTACATATTTTACACATATTAACTTATTTAATCTTTACAACACTGCTCCCCCAGGTAAACAGAAATGAGGATCAACTCTCCCAGAGTCACAAAGCTAATGAGCAGAACAGGAAACCAGACAGTCTGCCTCGACAACTCTACCTGACCGCCATCACTGCTTCTTTACCACACACGTGCTGTGCATTTCATGGGGCATTTCTTTTGCATATTTAAAGACATGAACTTTTCTGGGTCTGAGATGAGTAGAAATGCCTTCAAGACAGAATTTTTTTTCTCTATTACATATCCCTACCATCTACCTATGCTATATATTTTGTGGTAAAGAATGAAAAGGAAAGAAAGACTCATGAGCAAGACAGAAATGCCTAGTGAGGACAGAAATGAAAGCTGCACTTCCCCTTGACCAGTTATGACTGACTCTCCAAGCCCAGCAGCACCTGTCAGCTTCAAGCAGAATTCTCCCAGAACCTACTGGTCTACCTGCCTTCAAAGTGTTTCCTGACTTGCATTTCATTGTGGATCGTCAATACTCCCATGGCTCCCCACTTTCAAGCTTTGAAAACAGACAAACATTCATTCTCATGGGAAAGATTTAAAGAAGGCTCCTGGTAAACCATCCCCTTCCCAGTACCTATTGATAGCATTCTCTCCTGTCCTGAAATTTTCAGGGTGGCCTCCGGTGAGAGTGGCTGGGTACCTAATGGTCTCACTTGAACCACTGATTCAAGAGGAGGAAAATTCAGACCCTGTAGGAAACCTAAAGAACCTAGAACAAAAGACCATCAGGACCTGACATGACCTTCCTGTAATGAGGCCAATTCTGCCTCATGCTGACAGTTACTTCCTCTCCTGTTTGCTTTGGTGCCACGAACAACATCAGAAGAATAGAGGGAGTTAGGGTTATACGTAAAATAAATTGCGAAAGCAGAACATTATCAATCTCATTTTAGAATAATGGCAATATTATAAAGTTTTGATGTATTATTTAATCTCTTCCATTTGCTTTCTGCCCACAATGTTACTTCTTCAACAACACTTAAAGCAGCAATGACAAAATATAAACCAACACATCAAGCCAGCCTCCCTGAAAAAGAAGAAAAAACTGTTCTGAAAGCTTTTGCTCCGAACCAATTGCCAGTGTGGCAGGAAGCCAAAAGAATTTGAAAAAAAAAAAAAAAAATCCCAGCAAACTATAAACATAAGACAAGCATAAACACAGCACAAAGCAGCTCTTTGAAAAATGCCAGTTACATCACAAATCCGACGGTTTGGAAAAGCCCATTTCTTTTCCCAAAGAAAGAAATTAAGTTCAAGTACTTACAGTGTCATGAGACTTATCCTTGACATCATAGACTGTTAGCTTTATTTTGGTCTCCTCATAGATGGGATACTCAGATGGGAATGTGACACCAGTCAAGAACAGTGGGTCTCTTGTTCCCTGTAACAGCAGAAGCAGACAACTTTGATTCAATGAGGCAGGAACTGCAGTTGGCAGCCTGTGGTGACACAAGAGAATGCAGAGTGTCTGGGTCTGTTTGTTTTTCTAGGAAATGATTCTATTAGAAGAGAGATCTGAATTGCCAAAGTGTGCCCATAGGGAACAGCATGGCCCAAGGCCCCAAAGTACTGATAGAGCTGTAGATAGTACATGCCTTGCATCCTTGTCAAAGCTGCTAAGAATCTTGAAAAACAATTTAATTTCATTACATGCAGAAGCATTGTTAGGGTCAGCTGTCATTACATTTAGCATACATTTAATGGACATAACCTGTGACTTATGCAAATAACCTGAGATACTGACTGATCAAATTAAAATGAAGCTCTTTTCTCAACCACTTGGTAATCTTATGCTGTCCATTTATTTCCTTCCTGTAATGATTCAACTGAAAGCCACGCTCTGATAGCATTCATTTGTTTTTAGATGTTCAGCTGTATTTTTTTTTCTCAGACTGATTTGAAAACTAATGAAAGAAACTAAATATGATGGATTCAGGGCTATGAAATTACTATCTCAGGATGCAGTACACAGAGTATTTCCATGCCTCAGAATTCATTTTTAGAGAGCTGACATCCAACATTAAATTTTGCATCTATATTTAAATATGCACAGTGCTGAATGTTTGCTAGAGTTTTGTAAGCCAGTCATTTATGGAAGTTTCTGGAAGCTGAAGTTATTCATTTATTCATTCATTCCTTCTTCCTTTTATTTAACTAATACTGCTTTTTGTTTGGCACTGTGTTAGACGATGTGCAAAACACACAGTGAATGAAACAATCAACAACAGCTATATATATTCAAATCAGTGTGTCAAAATACATAATTTCTCTTAAATCTTGACAATATTTTTAAAATAATCAAGTTGGGATAATGCTTGAAAACAGTTTTCATATAAATGAAGAATTTTCCAATGTTGATTTTCTTCGAATGAATAAGATTATTTTTGCTTATTCAACCACAACTTTAACTACAAATGATACCAACACTGGAACCTAAAGTTTCCCAAGGACAGATTCAGGGCTACGTGTAAGATCTGGGTCACTCCCATTGGTGAAATGTGTGGACTTTTGTCTGAATCATCTATTCCACCAACGGCAGTTAGCAAGCCTGGTCTGGAGTAGACAACTTAAAGTCCTGCAGAGAAACTCCTCCTTCAAAATAGGGCTCCCAAGCCTAAGAAAAGTGAAGCTCGGAGTTTAGAGGGCACTTTCTTTAATGCCAGAGACTAAGTAACCCTCATTCAGTAAAGCTGTGAAATATGTGTGATGAGAACAAAATAATCAGAAGGGAAACACTTCCTCTTTTGAATCTGATCCAGCACAATAACAAGTTTCCTCCCAACACATTTTGAATGTTATATAAGCAACAATAAATGTAAATAGGAAATCTCTCATCGGATGAGTAATATTTACACCTTTTGCCTAGAAACATTACAGTGTCTCCAATTAATCATCTACCTTTCTTTGAAAAACACCATACCTTAAATAAAAAGACACACATGAAAGGCAGAGAATACGAAGTTTCCACAGACAGTCTGAAGGAAACAAAAAAATGAGAAGGGCAAAAACAGTTTTAAACGTCTCTAGGTAATTTACAACTTTCTTTTTTCCCTGCAAAAATATACTCATTCCATTTAATTAAAATTTTATATACAGCTTTTTCTCTACTTAGTACTCTATTCAAACATTCAAAGTGGGGATTTTCCTTTTACTTACTAAAGAAAAATAAGGTCTTTTATAAAAATTTTTTAAAAGGGCAAGTTCTTTCCCCATTTGTTTATCTTGGCCAGTTACAAATGCATGCTTAGTAAGCTCAGGTATGCCTTCCTAAATGACAGAGGACGGTAACTCAGCACGGCTGTCAGCCAGGATCTAAGGTAATTCAGCTGTTTGCTCAAATCCAGACAGCGACCTGGAGATAGAGTAAGGCAGGCACACAGCACGCTCACCTCAACAATTTCGGTGCTGGAGTATCTTGTCAGCCCCTGCTCCGCGGGGTGGATTACTGAGATCTGGACCAGAGTATTCAGCTTCCGATCACGGACAGGAGCCAAGAGATCCTTGCATGCTGCCGACGGCAAAGCAGAAAGAGAAAAGAAACTAACACCGTATCTCAGGGAAAACTTCTGTCCCGGGTTGGAAGGAACCTTAGCGCTGGCACTGAATGAAATCTTCTGGGAGTTCTGGGCAGATTTTAGAGGAAGTCCCTTGGAAGTACCTTACAGAAATAGGAAGTCACGTGCTGCGGAGCCGAACTGAGAATTCATTTCCACTGGCCACATCTGCAGCTCTTGCGAGTCTCCACTGCCCTGGGATCCTCACTCTCCTGTGTGACTGTGCACACAAGGCGCAGGGACTTTGAGTGACTTTAGTTAGTCGCTAAACCCCGACTTTAACTCACACCCCTAGACTAAGTAAACGCGCTGGGGCCACATCCGGGAAACTTTATGCTGCTCCTGATTTGCCCTGGCTGGATTAGCTCACTTGTCAGAAGGCACACTTGGTATTTACCCATCCATTCACTATCCGTTCACCCTCACAGCCCTACAGGTTCAGGGCTGGGTGGTTGCCTTTCAGCTGCACACAAGCTGAGGCAAAGGGCGGAGGAGGAAGAAAGAGGAGGGGTTAAAAGCTCCTTTGTCCAGATTCTAGCCAGGCCTGCGAGCCAGAAAAGTGGAAAAAGGATGGGTTAATTCTTGCCCCGGGGGCCACAGACCCAGAAAGACCTTTCCCTTGAGATAGGAGGCTCATATTACAGAGGCTCCTCACCATACCATATTTACTTGAATATTTTCTCCACCCACATATCATTCCCACAATTTGGGGAAGAAAAATCCAAAACATATTCCTTTTCAGCAAATCCATTATCTCCTCAGGTGTTTCCCTTCCTGGCTTTGAAATAGTAATTTTGCTACCTGCATTTAGATCGTGAAGTATCATGCAGCGTCCCTTCTAGAGAAAGTGTCACTCACTCAGTCCTGTTGGACTCTTCGCCACCTCACAGACCTTGATCCTCCAGGCTCCTCTGTCCAAGGAAGTCTCCAGGCAAGAACACTGGGGTGGTAGCCATTCCCTTGTCTAAGGGATCTTCCCCACCTAGGGATCCAACCCTGGCTCTCCCACATTGCAGGCAGATTCTTTACCATCAGAACCACCCCTTCACTAGACAAGAAGGTTCAAATTAGGCTGAGTTGGTGGCTGGGGGCGGGCTGACACTGGGCTTGGGACTGAAGTGGCCCCGAGCCCTGGATTCATGGCCAGTGTGTGCTGAGCTCTATACTATCCCCACCTCACACCTCTGATTGTTGCAAGAAAAAAAAGAGGGAAGGACACAAGTATTTAAAATACATTATTTCTCTTCAGCAGTACACAAGACCTTCATCCCCTAGACCAGAGGTACTAGGGCTTAAACTTGAAAGCAAAGGAAACTATAAATGTAATTATCACCTTTTCTTTGCTTACAAATTAGCTCATTTACAGAAGCAGACTGGGACAGAGGAAAAAAGCAGCAGTTTTGCAATGAAACAGAGGTAGTTTTCAGCTAGTTCTACTAGCTGAGCAATGCTAGGCAAATTATTTAACTTCTTAACTTCTTGATAAACTTTGAGATCTTTTAAATCCTGCACAGTATTTTTGTGATATTTTTTTCCTTATTTAAACTATAGTCTCTAACCATACAAGAAAGCTTAGGAAAGCATGTGTGGAAAATAGTAGCAACAGTTTACCTAGCCATCGCTAATTTTGAGTCCTTTTGCCAATTATCTCTTTATTTCTCAAAATGATGCTTTGAATTATTATTTAAGTTTTACGTACTAAGAATTGGAGGCTTAGAAACATTAAGCACTCACATTTGCAACCCTAGAACTCTCTCGTAGTTTGTTTACATCATACCCCAACAGTTCCACTTCTTTTCTTGGCATACTGAATTCCTTTCTAGCACAATGGGACCTCTTTTTGGGAGAGCGACTGCCATAATTCTTTATTGTCTAACCGAAGAGATCTAGTTTTAGAAAATACTGATGCAAGGTTTCAATAATGTCAACATATCACCGGAAGGAAAAAAAAAAGATAGATTTAGACTTTACTGTTCTTCGGTGGTTATTTTGATCATTTCCTCTGCTTGCCTAATGACTATTTATCACTCATTCTCTTGGCTTTCTGCTCACCGTGTACAGTTCTCTCTTCATTTACTGATACTGACATATATCTGTCCATAGATTTTGAAGCTGGAGCCAGTTTGTTCCAAACACATGCATTGTGTCCAAGTCCTGCTGGTAGCTTCATCTCTACCTTATGGACTTATCACATTTTCTCAAAGTAAGTTACTTCTTTTCTGATTTTTTATCAGACTTGATTGTGGGATGTGGTTAGTTCTCAGAAGTGACAGACTGTTCTCAATTTTATCAGAGAACCTCTCAGACTGACTCTTAAAGAAAAACAAAGACAATCTCCATTAAATGTTCTGTCGAACCCAGTTTGACAGAATTGTCAAACCCAATTGTCAGACCCCCAATACTGATGAAGTGAAAATAATCTTAATGGCACTTTATATTTCTTTATATTTAAAATCAAAATATGGTCTAGAAAACAACAACTAAAAGTTACATCTTGACTGCTCACATCTTTTCCTTCCCAACAGACCAGAGATTTTACTGTTCCCTAAACCTATGAGGCAAGTTATCAGGGAAAGACCCTGAGATCACTTAGAATCCCTGAGCTGTATTCCCAAATTCCTCATTTTCGACTTATATGCCATTAAGTCACAAAATCTTAGAGGCTTAGTTTCTTCATCTATTTCTTGGGGTGGATGTAAGGAATAAATTAGGTCCCTTTTATGAATGGACTTTTCTATATGAAATAAAGTTTACTAATATCATTATACTAACATTGACAAATATCGATACCAATATTTACCAATACTTAGTATTTTATTCTTCTGTAAAATGGTTTTTATTGACTCAGTTACATTCAGACCGCTCCTTAGAAGTTCTCAGTAGGTCCCATATTTCTTTGTAAGTACTAAACCAGTACATGAGTCACTGCATTTCACAAAGTGAAACCCATCCACGCTATGGATCTATACCTACTGAAACTGTCCCACAGGTGGGATGATAAATGATGAGCGATTGAATTGCTTCATGGAGGTGTAACTCATTGGATCACTGTAAAGAATTATCTGCCTAGTAACTTTTCAGTATCCACTAAAGAAGCGTGCAAAATCTGGTTTTAGAATCAAAAAATATCATATTAGTTTTCCAGCCACACTTAGCATATTACCCATTACCCACACAAAACTCTACTCTAGGAGGGAGTGACCTGCGTAAATGGCCTTCCTTGATTCACAGGACTCAAAGAACACTCTGGAGTTTCACTTCATTTGTTTGGTTTTATACAAGAATTCTTGAACCAAAGGGTAGCAACAAGTAAATACCTCTCTGCCATCATTCATTCATCATTAGATTTTTACTTTTATTTCTACCTTTTTACTGGCTTTGTTTTGGTCCAGACTATTTAAAAGCATTCTCATAGTCCACCATGTTTAAAATATACAAGGTGTTGATAGCTGGGGATTCAAATGTGCTTGTGTCCACTGAATTAACTGTTTATTTTTTTAAGTAAAGGGAGCAAAAATCATAATATGAAAACAATGATTATGTTTTTTAAAAAAACTTACACTTTTAAACTTTTCTTTAGAAAATAAATAAAAGAACTACGAGTGACTACTCCTGTTAATTTGTCTATAGTAACTGGCCACGTGAGGCTGCACTTCACACTGTCAGTGCTGGCGAGTGAGATGCTCACAGGCATCTCCAGCTCAGATCTGTACAGGGCCCAGACAGCTCTCACTCTGCTGGAAGGGAATCCTCAATAGCTGCTACTGCTAAGTCGCTTCAGTCATGGGGTCGACTCTGTGCGACCCCATAGACGGCAGCCCACCAGGCCCCCCCGTCCCTGGGATTCTCCAGGCAAGAATACTGGAGTGGGTTGCATTTCCTTCTCGATGTATGAGGTGTAGTGATAAAAACACAGGGCACGTCAGTATCTCTGGAAAGCGCTGGGCACCGAGCAACAGGAAACCTATGCTGTGTCAAGAGCCAGGCCCTCCATCCAAATCCATTGCCTGAAGAAGTAAAAGCCCACTGTGGCTTCATTTAAGGATTTGTCCAAAGCTTGAAATTTCAGTCACTGTGTAAGTTAAATCCATAGATCTGTGACTAAATTTGGCCTAAGGACCAGAAGTTTCCAACTCCAGTCTACATGCTTAAGCTACTGCTTAGATTCTTAGGGAGAAAGTTCAGGTCATCTATTGCTCCTATGATTTCTCTACTATCCAAGAATCCAGAAGCTAAAGGGCAGGGGTTTCTGGGTTCTCGTTGGGTTAATAATCCGTCCACCCCAAAATAATGTTTGTTTGTGTGTGTGTGTGTTTTTATAGAATATCCACTTGTGTTTCATTCAGTTATCATTTTTAAGTCACGTCAAGTCTGTTGAGTCACTATATCTGTTCTATCATTCTAGCCAACACGGGCTGGAAGCTGAAAAATGTCTCCTGACTCTTGTCTCAGAGAACTCAGTCCCAGAAATTATCCATTTGAAGTAGAACACAATTTTCAATTCAGGTGCCTTTGAATTCAGCAGCACTGGCCAAATCCTAGCTGTCCTCAGACTTGCACTGGGTAACCAGAGGCGCCTGCCACAGGCTTTCACGAGGGCAGTGGCAGTTCAAGGTAGACTCCCAGCAACTGTCTCTTTCCCCTTTAAGAACTTTCTTCTGTGAAGCCAGGTCATTTTTCTTGCCCCATTTCATTCCATCTCTCTTCTTGCCATTCAGTGTTAAACAGATGTTAAGCAATGGTAAGCATCAAGCAGAGTTTATCCTCTGCCCTCTAGAAAAAAGCAACAGCTACAAGCAGAGGAGTGGACTTTGACAAGAGTTCACACAGATCTACAATTCTGTTCTTAAATGAGCCAAAGGAAGCTTAGGCTTCGAGGAGAAACCACACAGGAGAGCAAATAGAGAATAAAGACATGTTTGTTTGTTTTTTAAACTCAGGATAAAATTGTATTTGAACCAGGATCTGGCCTAAGGAATTATGTGACTTTGGATACATTACTCTCTTTCAGCCTCTATTGTCTCATCTGTAAAACAGAAGTCAAAGGACAGATTTCAAAGATTTGTTGTAAAGATTATATGATGTAATATATGTAGAATGCTAGGCACATAATAGGTCCTTTTTAATTAAGATTAATATGAATATAGACTCTTTGTGACCCCATGGATTGTATAGTCCATGGAATTTCCAGGCCAGAATACTGGAGTGGGTAGCCATTCCCTTCTCCAGGGGATCTTCCCAACCCAGGGGTCGAACCCAGGTCTCCCACATTGCAGGTGGATTCTTTACCAGCTGAGCCCCCAGGGAAGCCCAGCTGAGCTACCGAGATTAATATGAATATAGTTATATGCTGACACAAAAATGGATTGTATCTATTCAGTATTCTTATAGTAATTAAATTCTCAAGATATTCCAAGTTGGTTCTGATTTGATATAACCTTATTCTTTTGTTAATACATTTATTTTATTAAATATATATCTGTGATATTTTGGTACCTTCTTGTTTCCATATAGATAAACACAAAATAAAATGTACACTCCTTAATGGATTATCTGTTACTTTCAGAAATCATAGTTATCATGAGTATTTTGCCTTCTGTGAAACCAGATGTGCATTTATACTTGTTCATTTCCCCTCTGATGAGGCACTTCCAAATAAGAAGCCAAAAAAAGCAGAAAAGTTTTATTTATTTTCTGTCTGTCCTCAAACGTACTACATGTAAATGGTAAACTCGTGCTCTAAGCATGGATTTGTCTGGGAGGTTAGTGTCTCTTTACTTAGAGACAGCTGGTCCACAGGGAGGCATCGTCTTAATAACTGAGACGTCCCAAGGGGTCATGGGAAGACCTGCTTCTCTGCTCTCTGTATTCCTTCATCAAGAAAGGAAGACTGAATGCTTATAAAGCTTCTTTTTCTTGCAATTAAAAATAAATGTTACAGCTCGAACCCAAAACAAATCTTCTTCTCTGAGGAAAGCTCATTTCTTATACACTGCCCCCCTCTCCTGACTCTTTATAGGGAAAAAGGAAGAGACCCTTCGTTCTGTCCCTTTTCCCTCGAGGGACCAAAAAAAACCCAAAATAAAACCAGGGTATGGAGGATAGGGGACATCTGGAAGAGAAAAGTGGCCTTATCCAAACAAGGATCTAGGGGAATAACCATCTAGCTCCAGGCTCCACCAATAGCACTATTTGTATTTTCCCATCCTGAAGAGAATCGATCATTTCCCTAAGGCTATGAGTAAGCCTCTTGCTGCCGAGAAGGCAGTGTTGTGTTTACTTCTCAAATTCTTAGAGTTTGGTCAGCTTTCTCAAAAATGTCACACACACACACACACACACACACACACATATATATATATATATATATATATATATCCTTGTTCCTTGTAGTCCAGAAAATTAAATGCCATTTATCTATCAACTGATACGCCACCTTGGGATATGTTTCCAGTTCAATAAATCACTGGACTTTTGGTTTCACAGTTACCATTCCATGCCAGTGAGTCCCTCTAGATTAAATCAATTTGATTAAACATTAAGAGATATCTGTAACATTTTAAAAGCTTAATAGCCCCTCTAATGACTTAGCCAGTACAATATGCTTTCCTGTTCTTAGTTTCTTCTGCATTTCTGTTCTTTATTCTTCCTTCCTCTCAGGAATTTTAAGACAACAGTTTTCTGAAGACTAGGATGTAAATCTGTGGTCCAGATCTCCTGAGTGGATTCAGAAGACAACACTGCCTTGCTCCCAGGTCACTGCATTCCATGATAACCAACTGTCTGCTGCAAGATGGCAGAAAGTACAGCGCCGAGTGTGCGTGTCTCGCTCAGCTGTGTCCAACTCTCTGTGACCCCGTGGACTGTAGCTCGCCAGGCTCCTCTGTTCCCGGGAGTTCCCAGGCAAGGATATTGGAGTGGGTTCCATTTCCTCCTCCAGAGGATCTTCCAGACCCGGGGACTGAACCCGCCTCTCGTGTCTCCTGCATTGCAGGTGGATTCTTCACTGCTGAGCCATGGCAGAAGGCCAACTCATACTAATATCCATACCAGGAACATGTGTTGGGAACACACTATTCACTTAGGAATATGTTTTTAAGGCTAGTCCTCGAAAACCATGGCTCTATATCATGCTAAGCTGCTTTATGCTCATTAATAACATTCTTCTGTGTTTATTTTGTTATTTCCCGTAGAATCTTGAAGAGTCTGTAATTCATTGAGCCTAGCACCACATCTTGCCCTCGCTGTTCCTCTTAGTTTATTTTCAACTGACCGAGCCTACTTTGTAACTTTTCTCATTGGGTATTGTTTTTCTTATTTGTGTGCACTTCTGCTTTCTCAAATGTCTCCTGTGTGTTTTCTCTTCTCTCCTATTTCAGATGATGTCTTTGCTAACCTATGTTTCTCTCATCACTCTGAAAGATGAGGTTATCAAAACCATCACTTGTATATTTATTAGACTTGGGACTACTGGGGTCAGGAATACATCTCTCTTAACAAACCACAGCATCTCCCATCAGTTAAGAAAGTATCTTTTTAAGTCTACATAGACTTAAATGTGTAAAACAAAAATGTGCACTCTTCCCCTTAACTGCAGTGTGGAAGATTTTAATTTACACACACTTCCCTAAAGAGTATGTGAACTACACATAGCTACCTACATAAGAAATATTTGTTGGGAAAATTAAAGGACTGTGTAAAAATTGGACTGCTAGGTTAGAAAATGTGGGCTTATTTTTCTTCCCCCTCCCCTCCGCCTAGTTTTCTTTTCCTTTGTCTTTTAGGATACTGAGTTCAAAATATTAATGTTCCTAATTTAAAATTAAGATCTGACTTTCAAGGGAGGATAATTATACCTATGTAACTTGAACTAACAATATTAATATTAGGTTTCTAGAAAGTTAGAGGGCAAAAAAGCAGCTCAGTGTTTAAGGTTGAAAGATAAGAAATCAATCCAAGGAATCAATACACACACACAAACTAAATAAATAAACTAATAAATAAAGGCATCCTCATGAAAGGATTCCTTAGACATACTGAAATAATCCTAGAATTCTTGTCCCTATACTACATCAATAAAATGCTAATATAGGGGATCCCTTGGCTGTCCAGCGGCACTTCCACTGCAGGGGGCATGGTTTGAACCCCAGTCAGAAACTAAGATCTCCCTAGCCAAGCAGGGCAACCAAAGAAAATGCTAACTATAATACAAATTTTAAGTTTTTGTCAATTAAGACAATAAAAGAAGCATGTAGAGACGATGAGGGTGGCGGGCAAAAAGCACAATTTACAGTACGCTTATTATGTAGCAAGCGGCATTGGACTTAAACTTCGCTTGTGTTAGCTGGAGTCCAGGACAATAACGTGCCTATTGACATTTCATGGTTCCATTAGTTCTGTATCCACATTTTTGACTAATCAGTCAGATCTCTTGATCATGAAGGCTCATTATTTATTTATTAATTTTTTACCCATAGCTCAGTAGCCTGAGTTAATTGTTTGTTAATGACATCATTCTGTTCTGTCTGGTCCTCTGTTCGTTGGTGATTTAGCTTTGTAATGAGAATTTTAAGACAACCAACACTCTGACAGTAGAATCCAAATAAAACTCAAGGAAATGATGAGACTAATGCCATATTAGGCATTAGGAAGCAGATGACAGGGTTATTGAGGAATACAGCTAATAATTTGCATGAGGGAATTGAAGAGATTTTGTTATAGAAATTTTGCCTCAGAATTCTGGCTACACTGAGATTTGAGTGTAGCTTCTGAATTATGTTACAACTGACTAACTTATCTATTAAACAAAAGCCAGATTCAGATTGTTGAGAAATAGATCCTGAAATCGAATTTGTTACTTTTTCCCCTGTAAGAGAACAACATAAAAATATACCACCATATACTATGTGTATCTGTGCATTAAATAAAAACAAATTAGCTTGAACAAAAAAAATGGCCAAGAAGATGAAATTCACTTCTACAGTCGGGAATATTATACTAAAACGAACTAACCACTCAATTCTAGTTCTTAATTTAAGTATCACTGAAGAATCTATAGAGAAAGAAGAGAGGAACCTCTGCCTGGAACAATGGTGCTCTCGAGAGAAATGCTCTCTGATTGTGCTCTGGAGCAGGGAAGATACCAGTTGTACAGAAGACCGTGTATTTGCATATGAAAAGAGCAAATCTGGTTCAAAACACTGTTGTCAGTATCAAAAGACTCACTCTCCAGTCTGTCCTCAGCTCCCCTGGCTTCTCTCATGTATTTTCCTGTTTTCATGAATAGCACCTAGATGGCTGAGACTCTGTCCTCAAGCAATTGAATTAAAAACAAGTCTATGCTTGTATCTCTTCTGGTTTTGATCTCCCATGCAACACAATGTCAACCCCAAACTGGCCTGGCGTCATTGCCTAATAGTTTGCTCAGACTTAGCTCATAGTACTTATGCTCCAAATTCCTGTTCCCCGTCAGATACAAGGGCTTGCAGCTTTCTGCTGCTCTTTTCAGCAGGAACATATGGGCTGCTTAAGAAGAGATGAAGACGTTATTCCGAGAATAGAGGCAGGTCCCCCTGAATACTAAAAGAAATATTGTGAGTCAGCTCATGGAAATCTGTAGTGTAACAGCTAGGGTCGCAGAAGGGGAAGAAACACAGCGGGAACAACCTTAAGTCTTTAACTCATCCAGGGACCAAGATGACAAATGTTTTTCCAGAACTGCCATAGAAGCCCTAGGTTTCTGGTTCAGGAAAAGCATGGAGCCCACCCATGGATCCAGCGGTACCCATGGTGAATGGAGACGGGCTGCTTCCTTGCTTTACCTCTGAACCAAAACATGAAGCCAGAGTGGCCAGTGGGATGGGCAGTCACAGAAGGAATGGCGGGAAAGTCAGAGCCTGAATTGCCAAGTGTGGATGTCTAAGAGAAGTGCGCCCAACGTTCCTAAATTCTAACTGGGGACACAGAATGACGTCCAGAAGGGATTTGAAAGTCTGAAGAAGAAAAAAGCAAACTGGGATCTGGGAACGTTGCCTTCTGGGGTTGACAGTCCCCTGAGGAAATCTGAGGCCCATTGGTTTGGGCAGGAAGTAGCGAGCACAGTGGAAAGCAGTTGTTGAACCTGGATGATTTCATGCACAGAACACTGACTCACCATCTGGGTTTCACTAAATCCTGCGAGAGGCAATTTTTAGACATGCTTTCCTGAACCAAAATGCCACAGAAAATACATTGTATATACTGTACCCAAGGGCTCGAGGTTTATTTTATTTTTTAAAAAGGACATCATTGATTTATTTATTTGGCTGCCCTGGGTCTTAAGTTGCAGCACTCAGAATCTTTAGTTGTGGGATCTAATTCGCTGACCAGAGATGGAACCAGGGCCTTTGCATCAGGAGCACAGAGTCTGAGCCACTGAACCACCAGGGAAGTCTCAAAGGCTTGAGTTTTAAAAGGTGGAATTTAAATTAAGGTAGTTTTAAAATTTTGAGTAATATTTTTCTCACAAATGTATTGGACTTAGTAGTTATATGTGGGATTAATAGCTTATGAAACTCCCTGTAATGCCAAATATTTGACAAGTAGATTTAAAGTATTAAATCAAAGCCAGACAAAGCTAGATTATGAAATAAGGAAGGGAAGGAAGGAGTGATGGGAATAGATGGTTAATTAACTTCTCATTGTATTGTCTATCTAGAACATCCTTTGTGGAGGGGCAAGTTAGCAGTCCTCGTCTTTCTTGAGTTCCTTGCATCAATCAAAGGTGTGATTCTTTTGGAGGCAAAAGAAAAGCTAAATATTCATGCTGAATATGGAGATTTAAGAGTGTTAATTCTCCCATCATAAGATGGTTGACTCACAGGAAATAACACAAGCTTGGTACAGATAAGCTACAGCTAGAAATGACTAGTGAGCCAGGAGACATGACACAAGGAGGAAGACAGTGAATCTGCAGGTGAGGAATTGAATATGGGCTAGCTTGAGGGCAGAAAGTGTCTAGTTATTTGGAGCAAAATCCCCAAGTTCAACACTATGTGGAAATAGCCCAGATCAGACAGCTTGAGAGTGGGAGAGAGTGGTTCTAAGAGAATCAGACTTAGAGGGAAATGAAGAGCACACTTTTCAGAATATTTGGGATCTTTAAGGAGAGCCTCGAGCTCAGCAGAGTGCCTGTGAGTTGCATGTAGAATGATTCCCAAAGCCCTAGCTATACAGGAAGTTTTAGAACAAAGGAGCCGTTGTGCACCTTACCCCAGCTGAACAAGAGAATAACCACCTTCTCAGCAATTTCAAAACACAGGTGGGATTAGATAAGATAAGACTATGAGACACCTTCTGTTTGAAGGTCTCCTTGCCAGTTCTTTCTTGCTCTGTGTGAAAGGGAAAGTGTCGCTCAGCCGTGTTCGACTCTTTGTGACCCCGTGGACTGAAGCCCAACAGGCTCCTCTCTCTGTCCATGGAATTCTCCAGGAAAGAATACTGGAGTGGGCAGCCAGTCCCTTCTGCAGGGGATCTTCCCGACCCGGGGATCAAACCAGGGTCTCCTGCACTGCAGATGGTTCCTTACCGTCTGAGCCACCAGGTAGCCTTGGCAGTTCTTTCTTGCTCTGTTCAGTACAAGATCAAAGGCTCAGAGTCATAGATCTCAGTCCTGACCAAATGACTTTGGATTTGTTATGGAATCTCAGTATCCTCATCAGGAAATAAGGACGATAAATTACAGTTATTCTCACTGGGTGCTTGTGAAGATCTAATTAAATATGTAGGGGAAAAAGATACATTAATTTCCTAATGATGTATTAATAATGTGCTTCTTCCTTTCATGTTTCATAGCTCAAATCCTCTGTGAAATAAGAATGACTATATACAACTTACTTATAGATAAGGACTCATGTGTTCAGAGGAGGTAAGGGCTTAACCGAGAATAGTAATTTTAAGATATCACTTAGGCAATAATTTATACCCCTGGCACCATTCTTAATGCTTTAAGTACACTACCTCATTTAATTCACAAAATGGCTCAGGAAAGATGAATTTTTCAGAAATGCACAGGAAACCAGTAGCAGAAGTGAAGTCGTGTCCAACTCTTTGAGACCCCATGGACTACAGCCTACCAGGCTCCTCCATCCATGGGATTTTCCTGGCAATAGTACTGGAGTGGGTTGCCATTTCCTTCTCCAGGGGATCTTACCTGACCCAGGGATCGAACCTGGGTCTCCCGCATTGTAGACAGACACTTTATTGTCTGAGCCACAGGATTCAAATGTGCTCAGAAAGGCAGCCCAGACCATGTTCTCAAATGCTGCCCTTGGACTGCCTCTGTTCAAGGTCACACATGGTTAGGCTCAAATCTCTGGACCTCAGTCCATTTCTGCTATTTTGTTGTCTGTTGTGCTTCTCGTTGTATGTGTGTGTGTGATCTTAAGAGCATCTCATCTAGGAAGATGAGGGAGCTTCCTTGGTGGCTCAGATGGTAAAAAATCTGCCTGCAATGCAGCAGACCAGAGTTCAATCCCTGGATCAGGAAGATTCCCTGAAGAAGGGAATGGCTACCCACTCTAGTATTCTGGCTTGGAGAATTCCACAGACAGAGGGGCCTGGCAGACTACAGTCCATGGGGTCGTAAAGAGTTGAACCCAACTGAGCGACTAATACTTTCACAGGAAATGTTTTACTTCCTGATATTATCATAATACAGGAATCTTGAAGTCACTTTGTGAAGAATTTTGGCCATAAAAGCCACACAGAAAGCCATTTTCAACTATCCAGTCTAGTTAGAGAACCTACTTGATCAACTCAACCCTTGACTGATTCTTCCTGTCGGTTCTCTCTAGATGAACCCCAAGGGCAATCGGGTTCTGCCCTTCTTAATATAACTTGCTAACAACAAAATATCAACAGTTAAATAGTTGTCTTCACTGAGAATACTAAAATGAATTGCATTTTACAAATAATTGTGTTAGCAACAATTATAAAACATTTCAAGGTCATTTCTAAATCTAGAAATCTATTTTATGAAGCAATGTGAGTCAAGAAGCAATGGCTTTCATGCCTACATTCAGTTCATGGATATTTACTGAATGTCTCAATGCACCCAGCATGATTCTAGGTGACAGCCTCATAGCAGTGAACAGGAAAGCAAGTTCCTGGTTTTATGGCACTTAAGAGTCTAGCAAGACATAATGTTAAAAAATAATGATTTAGTGAGACTTTTAAACAGGGTGACTAAATTGAGAGTGTTGGGGGGAGCATGGATCAGGAAAAGCTTCTCTGATGAGGTAAAATCTGAGTGGTGATCTAAAACATACTGAGAACTAGCTGAGGGGGGGAGAACGAATGTCGACTCCAATGCCTGGCCTGTTTGAGAAGCAAGAAGAAAATGCATAAGGATGAGAGTGAGGCGGCAGAGTGAGCTGGAAGATCAGTGCAGGTAAGGGCCTGCTCCCCGAGATTCATCTAGAGTGTGGTAAGATATTTCAATTTTATTCTTTTTAAAAAAATTATTATTGGAGTATAGTTGACTTACAATGTTGTCTTAGTTCCAAGTGTACAGTGCAGTGATTTAGTTATGTATATTCCATTATTTTTCAGATTCTTTTCCCATATAGGTTTTTCAGATGTTGACGAGAATGTCCTGTGCTATACAGTAGGTTCTTATTGGTTACCTATTTTATATATATTTGTGTGTGTATGTTAATTCCAAGTTCCTAATTTAGTCCTCCCCTGACTTCCCTCTTTGGTAACCATTAAGTGTGTTACCAAAATCTGTGTGCCTGTTTCTGTTTTGTAAATAAGTTCATTTATATGATTTTTTTTAAGTGGATTCCACGTATAAGTGACATCATATGATGTTTGTCTTACTGTCGATTCATTCTAAGTGATTTCACTTAGAAGCCCCTGCAGGGTTTTAACTAAGGAAGTAAAGAGATCCCAATTCTATTTTTAAATGATTTATTCTGGCTCTTTCACTAGGAAGAGAGAGTGAAGGGGCAAGAGCAGACGCAAGCAGACCCAGGAGGACTTTGGTAACCAGCCAGGGGAGAGCTGATAGCCTCTGAGAATTGAATGCTGTCGGTGGCAACGGACAGAAGTGGTCAAATTCCAAATATACTTTCAACACAGAAAATATAGGACTGATGATGGACTTGGCATGAGGTTAGGGAAAAAGAAGAATCAAGAAAGAGAGTTTGAGGATTTGCATAACCTAATAGATGGTGATATATTTTAAGGAGATGGGTATCTTTGGGGAAATGAAACATTTGGCAGACAGAAATGGGAATAAAGGTTTTAACCATCTTGAGTTTAAAATACCTCCTAGGACATCAAGGGTCTTAAGCAAATAAATGGCATTGTGGCATGGAGAGCAAGGATCAAAATTAGAGGAAGGAAGTGCTCCAGGGGAGTGTTAGTTACTCAACTCTGTGACCACATGGACTGTAGCCCACCAGGCTCCTCTGTCCATGGGATTCTCCAGGCAAGAATACTGGAGTGGGTTGCCATTTCCTTCTCCAAGTGCTCCAGGGACCAGATCCTAAGATCTGATGGTTTACCTCTCAGACCCAGAATTTAAGATACAATGAGAAATAGAAAAAGTAAGGGAGAATTCTGGTTAGAAACCTTGATCTTAAAGGTGTGTTCTCTTCTCATGCATCTTCCTTGATTTACTTAAGTCCAGGATATTTCTTCCCCTGGTGTCTGAAATAGCCAAAAGTACATTTTCCTTCTTTAATTCCTCAAAAGTCGCACAATCCACAGTGACTAAGAGAATGGGCTCTAGAGTGAGCCTGCCTGGATTCAAATCTCAACTCCTCAGGTTCTCCATAATTCAGTTCCAAAATGTAGATGATAATGGTGCCTAAAACTAAACTCAACATTCATGATGGTGATGGACAGGGAAGCCTGGCATGCTGCAGTCCATGGGGTTGCAAAGAGTTGGACATGACTGAGCAAATGAACTGAATAGTTCCTAATCAGAGTTATTATGAGGATTACATAAGATAAAATTGGTGACGTAACTGGAACGTAATAAATATGCAATAAATATTTGAGATCCTTAAGAAAAAAAAAAGATCTTCTAGATGAGCAAGTGGAGATATTTACTGGCCAGTTGAAAAGGAAGGAAGATTATCATATCAAGTGGCAAATCAGACAAAGACAGAGATCATGATATAACTTAAATGTGAATCTAAAAAAATGATACAAATGAACTTATTTACAAAACAAAAACAGACTCACAGACACAGATAAATGAATTTATGGTTACCAAAGTGGAAGGGAGTGGAAAAGAGATAAATTAGGAGTTTAGAATCAACAGATACATACCACTATATATAAAATAGGTAACCAACAAGGCCTGCCGTATAGCACAGAGAACTATACTTAGTATCTTGTAATAACATAAAGGAAAAGAATATGAAAAAAGAATATATATATATGTATAAATGAATCATTTTGCTGTACACTTGAACATAACACAACGTTGTAAATCAAGTACATTTCAACTAAAAAAGAAAGAAAAAAGAGAAGTGAAGGCAAGAATTACAATTTTTGGAGCTAAAGACCTATAAGTTTTGTTTAAAGCCATGGACTTTGAAACTGTTTACAGCAAGGTGTTTTAAGTTTTGTGACTGTTAGGGTAAAACTGATACTCTGAATCTGAACAAGTTTTGATGTGGGAATAACTTGCCTGTTCAAGCTGACTTCTGCCACCTGCCCCCAGAGATGACAGCCAGGAGCAAAGTCTCCATCATGGTCAAGTAGAGGCAATGCAGGAGCAAGGGGCTGAGCACTTGCAAAGCCGTGGGCTCTCCTGCGCCAGATACAGGAGCTCAGTAAGTTACTCAACCCCGCTGAGTCAATTTCTGCTGTTGTCAAACCAGAAGAGCACCACCATTGACAACTGCGGAAAGTCAAATCTCAAGTAAGAAGCACTGGGAGAAGACTGTTCTGTACAGTGGACATGCATGCGCAGTCATGTCCAGCTCTTTGTGACCCTATAGACTGTAGCCCGCTAGGCTTCTCTGCCCATGGGATTCTCTAGGCAAGAATACTGGAGTGTTTCCTCCTCCAGGGGATCTTCCTGACCCAGGGATTGAACCCACATCTCCCTCATTGGAGGTGGATTCTTTACCACTGCACCATCAGAGAAGCCCGACGGTGAACATGGGGAGGGACTATTCTTTAATCTCTACCAGGTCTTTTCCCAGGATTGGTTCTCAGGTAGCCTAGGATATTTGGATGCCATCTGCTCAACAAGAAGCTGCACTGACAAATTTCAGCCACACACACAACAGCATCATGGGACCTTGCTCCCTGATAACCTCAGCAGCTTTCTAATGAACAAAACTGCAAGGCAGTCCTGATTCCTCAATTACCCATAAGCAGCAACAGATGCTCTAAGGTAGACCTGTTCCAGTGACCAGCATTTTCAGTGATTAGACAATGGAGCGAGAAAAGTAATTAAGTAAATCACACACAAAGATAAATAAATGGGATGGAGCATGTTGATCATGCATGAGAGACAGATAAAGAAGGTAGAATGTGAACGTGTAAAAAACCCCTCTCATTTAACAAATAATTTGCTAAAGCCATGTGGAATAAACAATCCCAACCTTCCTTAACTAAATGTTCCTATGGTATATTATTTAGAAAGAGATGGGAACAGAACAACAGGTATAGTTGATACAATTCACAGCAACAAAATTCAGTTAAATGGTACACTCCTGGCAAAAAGGAAGTGAGGCCAAAAAAGACATTTGTTCTCTTACGTACTTTTCGTTTATTAACTGATGCCACGAATCAACTTCCTAAGGGATACCAAGCTAGAATTATGACCAGTAGTGATAAGAACAGCTATGTTTCAGAGGCAGCATGCATTAAATCTTGAGTCACCAGAAACCACTACTCACATGATAGTCCTGTCAAGAAGCTCTAATTGAGGGACTTCCCTGGTGGTCCAATGGGTAAGACTCCACGCTCCCAATGCAGGGGCCCAGGTTTGATCCCTGATTAGGGAGCTAGACCCCGCATGCCACAACAAAGACCCAGAGCAGCCGAATACCTAAACATTTTTTTTTTTTAAATAGGAGCTCTAATTGGTTCATTTTCTCATCCTTTAATTAAATCTCTCATTATTTCAGCAGTACAAAAAACTTGATGCTGATCTTAGATAACCTTTTCTGGTCTTCCCTTCCCCCATTCTGAACTTTCAGTAATTGGCCGCAGAGAACATGACTTTTAGAATTAAGAATCTATATTCCTCCACTCCAAGTCCTATGCCCTTAGGCAAATAACTGACTTCACCTGTGAAAGGGGAATAGTAAGCAGCACCTGGCAGGCCTGTTGTTAGATCAGAGATAAAACGGGAAAAGATACACGAGGAGATTCCTGGTGTCTGTAAGCTATGCATAGGTAGACAACTGTCATGGGCACAGCATGGCTACAGATTCTGCTCAGCATGGCTTAAGACTTCTCTGAGTTTCATCTAGTGCAGCCTGAAAGCCAGTAAGACTCAACACCAAGCACTTAGGAGCTCAATGTGTGATAGCAAACTGTCATGCACAAAAATGCAGTTCTAAGACCCCTGTTCAAAAAAGTACTTGCTAAGTACGACGAAGTGATTTATCCAAGGTTATATCCAAAGTAGCAAAGATTAACCAATCATCAAGTATATTGGTACAGATATCATTTCAGGTGCTTCTATATATTAATACATTTAATCCTAACAAGAACTATAGCAGGTAGTTACTGACACCCCTTTCTATTCTACAGGAAAGAAAATAGAGAATGACACTGTGTCATTTCTCTAAGGCTGCATGGCCAGCTGGTAACAAACACATTACTAAAAGGCAAGAGCAGTCTTCCCACTCCCATTACCTCCCCATTCAGATTACAGACTGAAATTTGAACCGGGAATGCAAAATCATTGCCTGTTATTCTGGTTGTTGTGCTGATTCACTGTTGTTCTGAAAAAAATCTCTCTTCAAAAGTACTGCTAGTTACTCGGTTCTGTCAAAATTGAGATAGCTCCAAGAAAGACAAGTCAGGCAAATTCTTGTGTCTGTAAGCTCTGCATAGGTAGGCAATTGGCAGGGGCAGAGCATGGCACAGAGCCTGTTGTGTTCAGCTCAGCATGGCCTGAACCTTCCCTGAGTTTCACTCTAGCTTAGCTCCAAAGCCAGTAAGACCCAGTTCTTCCTGATACCCAAATACAAGTTGCAAGTGATCCAATAATGTTTAAAGGCTAGCATTCATTTAGAATTTTAAAACAGGCTTCTAATGTATGTGTGACAATTGTAAAATATTGCAAAAGGATTTCTAGAGCCTTAATTTACTTTCAGAGTGGGATTACAAGTAATAAAGAGGAAAAAATAAATGAGCATTAAACTCATCACCCTGGGAAACGAGCTGTAGGTTTTTTTTTTTTTCGTGTAGTTAGCTACCACCTTCGTCTGAATTATCTCTTATGTTTCTTCTAAATCAGCAGAAATCCTGCTCATCTTCCAGACCTGATCCAAATGCCTCTTCCTCTGAAATGCTGTCTCTGGTGCCATAGTTATAGTTAATCACTGCTTGCTCAGTACTCCCATAGTTCTTGACTTAAGCCTTTATTTTGCCCTTATCATAATCTGCCTAACCTTATAGTTTGTTTCTATAATGTCTTGGAAATTTTTTAGAAACAAGGAGGGAGTATAGCCTGGTGGTTAAAATCAGGAGCTTCAGATCACACAAAACTCAACATGTCACTCATCTTCCATAAGATCTTTGTAAAGTTGATCACTGGGAATCTTAGATTTTTCATCTTTCCATTGAAGATAATATGAGAGACTCCTGGGTTCAAATTACTTTACTTGTTTATGTCTAAGTATCTTTTCCTATAAAACAAAGATGATAATAGGGCATTTATCTTACCAATAGAATTGTGAGAATTAAATAGTATATGTAAAGTATTTAGATCAATGTACATTGAATGAACAAGCACCCAATAAATGTTAGCTATTTTTTTTTTTAATTCCCATTCCTGGATCATAGCCTTGTTATGGCAAAGGGGCTTGTGTAACTCAATGAAGCGATGAGCCATGCTATGTAGGGTGACTCAAGATGGATGGATCATCATCATGGAGAATTCTGACAAAATGTGGTCCACTGGAGGAGAAATGGCAACTTACTCCAGTATTCTTGCCAGAATCCCATGAACAATATGAAAAGGCAAAAAGATATGACACCAGAAGATGAGCCCCCGGGTCTGAAGGTGTCCACTATGCTACTGGGGAAGAGTAGAGGGCAGTTACTAAGAGCTCCGAAAAGAATGAACCAGCTGGGCCAAAGCGGAAATGACATCCAGTTTTAGATGTGTCTGGTGGTGAAAGTCCAATACTGTAAAGAACAATATTGCATAGGAACCTGGAATGTTAGGTCTATGAATCAAGATAAATTAAATGTGGTTAATCAGGAGATGTCAAGGGTGAACATTGATCAACATCTTAGAAATCAGTGAATTAAAATGGACAGAAATGGGAAAATTTAACTCAGATGACCATTATAGCTACTACTATGGGAAAGAATCCCTTAGAAGAAATGGAGCAGCCCTTACAGTCAATAAAAGAATTTGAAATGCAGTGCTTGGGTGCAAACTCAAAAATGACAGAATGATCTCAGTTTGTTTCCAAGGCGAACCATTCAACATCACAGTAAGCTGCCTATGCCCCACTGATGCTGAAGAAGCAGAAGTTGACTGGGTCTATGAAGACCTACAATATCTTCTAGAACTAAAACCAAAAATGATGTCCTTTTCATCATAAGGGATTGAAATGCAAAAGCAGGAAGTCAAGAGATACCTGGAATAACAGACAAGTTTGACCTTGGAGTACAAAATGAAGCAGGACAAAGGCTAACAGATTTTTTAAGAAAATCCTTAAAGAAATGTGAGTACCAGACCACCTTATCTGTCCCCTGAGAAGCCTGTGTGCATGTTAAGAAGCAACATAAGAACCAGACATAGAACAATGTACTAGTTCAAAATTGGGAAAGGAGTATGACAAGGTTGTATATTGTAACGTTGCTTATTTAACTCCTCACAGAGTACATCATGAGAAATGCCATCCTGGATGAATCACAAACTGGAATAATGATTGTTGGGAGAAATATCAATAATCTCAGATATGCATATGATACCACTTTAATGGCAGAAAATGAAGACAAACTATTTTAAGAGCCTCTTGATGAGGCTGTAAGAGGAAGGTGAAAAAAACTGGCTTAAAACTCATCATTCAAAAAACTAAGATCATGGCATCTAAGATCTAAGATCTACTTGCTATCACTCTGTGGCAAGTAGAAGGGGAAAAAAGTAGAATCAGTGAAACATTTTATTTTCCTGGGCTCCAAAATCACTGTAGATGGTGACTGCAGCCATGAAATTAAAAGACTCGTGCTCCTTTGAAGGAAAGCTAAGACAAACCTAGTCAGCATATTAAAAACAGAGACATCACTTTGCCAACAAAGGGCCATATAGTCAAAGTTGTGACTTTTCCAGTACTCATGTATGGATGTGAGAGCTGAACCATAAAGAAGGCTGAGCGCTGAAGAATTGATGCTTTTGAATTGTGGTGCTAGAGAATACTCTTGGACTTCAAGGAGATCAAACCAATTAATCCTACAGGAAATCAACCCTGAATATTCAATGAAAGGACTGATGCTGAAGCTGAAGTTCCAGTGTTTTGGCCACCCGATGTGAAGAGCCGACTCATTGGAAAAGATCCTGGGAAAGATTGAGGGAAGAAGGAGAAAGGGGCAATAGAGGATGAGATGGTTGGATGGCATCACTGACTCAATGGACATGAGTTTGAGCAAACTCTGAGAGATAGTGGAAGGCAGGGGAGTCTGGTGTGCTATAGTCCATAGGGTCAAAAAGAGTCTGACATGACTTAGCAACTGAACACCACCACATTTTTTTTAACTGGAGTATAATTGCTTTACGATATTGTGTTAGTTTCTGCTGTCCAACAAAGTGAATCAGCCATATGTATACATATATCCCCTTCCTCTTGAGTCTCCCTCCCACCCAATCCTCTGGATCATCACTGAGTGCTGAGTTGAGCTCCTTGTGCTATATAGCAACTTCCCACTAGCTCTATCCCCCTCACCTCCTCCACCACATCCTCATATGTGTTCTCTTGTCTCTATTCCTGCCCAGCAAATAGGTTCATCTGTAATGTTTTTCTAAATTCCATATATTAACACATATGTTAATACATGATATTTGTCTCTTTCTGACTTACCTCACTCTGTATGCTATTTTTAATGTTATTATCCTGTAGAACTGTGGTAGGAAAAACAGCATCTTGTTTGCAAAGAGATAAGCACATGGTAGGTGCTCAAAAAACAGTAGCTTTTACTGTGCCCATAATGCCTTGTCCTTAGAAGGTGCTCCTCAAAATTACTGTTCAATGGAATGCAATGTTTTATAAGGGAAGTATCATACTACAGGAATAAAGAAAATGGCTATGAACTTATAATGAGGCAACAAAATAGAGCAAGTGCATTCTTAACAGTTGCTTCTCTTGTTTGAAAATCATCCTGCAGCTTATATGAAGAGGTAATATTTTTATTAATATTTTTATCAATAGATTAAATACAAAAATATACCTCTGTGCTTAGTATTCCCTTTAGCTTACCTATAATACCACATAGAAGGTAAAAATACTAAAGATATAGTAAAATCTTCCATTCTCCCATTGGAGCTTTAAAAAAGTCAGAGCTTTATGATCATTTATAAAACACAGATCAGCAGGAGAGAAGTGTGAACACAGGAGAAAACTGGCAAGTTTGCCTTCCTTAATTTTTTTTTTCTTTCTGAGAAACATATAAAACAATGACTGATTTATAGCAATTCATAAACTATGAATGGATCTGACATGCAGGTTAATGAAAGCCTTAGCAAGCTATAAAAGCCGCCTATATAAAGAGATGAGACAGTTTTTGTGCAGCTTGTCAATTTGGGCATATTTTATACACATTTTCAAATTCTGAACACAGAAAACCGATCACATGATTTACATGACTTTTTTTTTTCCCCTAGCTGGGCTATTAGATATATGGTAGCTGTTTATAGAAAACCTAAAATCAGTATGTAGAATCACATATATGATCCAACAGAAGAACAAAGCCTTTAGAATCAGCATTCTCCTTGCCCTACTGAATGCCACTCTAATATTTGAAGTTATCAACCCAAGGACATCTTGCCTATGTACCATGACATAATGCTGTGATAGAAATGAATTTTAATCACTGAATTCTAGGCTGGTACACATCATTTACCTGGTCCAGATATATAGTGGGTTGCCTGTCCACAGACCTTTTTTTTTAAAAAAATTCTCTATTTCCATCGAGAAAACAGAGTCTCTACAAGGGTGTACTTCAGTTTGTTTATTTAGTCACATTATATATGGCAGCGGAGAAGGCAATGGCACCCCACTCCAGGACTCTTGCCTGGACAATCCCATGGACGGAGGAGCCTGGTGGGCTGCAGTCCATGGGGTCGCAAAGAGTCGGACACGACTGAGCGACTTCACTTTCACTTTTAACTTTCCTGCATTGGAGAAGGAAATGGCAACCTACTCCAGTGTTCTTGCCTGGAGAATCCCAGGGATGGGGAAGCCTGGTGGGCTGCTGTCTATGGGTTCGCACAGAGTCGGACACGACTGAAGCGATTTAGCAACAGCAGCAGTATATATGGCAGAACTGATGTGGCTTACAGAGTAAATGTGAAATAATTTTCTACAAAGTACTTGGAATCACTGATTTTTCAGTACATACCATGATTTCAAAGGACCAGAAGGTATATGAATCAAAAAACCTACTTGAGAATACAGATTTTATTTTCTCTTCTAGGAGGACAATATGGCTGCCTTTTAATACATAAACTGGTATAATAATATGTAAGTACGTATTGCATGGACCTGGTGTGAGTGTGTGTTCTGAATTCAGAGTCTTTATCTTGTTCTGAACCAAACATCTGCTGCTGTCCTGGTCTAGAACGTGATTCCTCCTTTCCTCCCAGTTTGAGTGCTGTATTCTTCCTTCACAAACTGGCTTTAGTTAAGTCTTCCTTGGAAGGGAGACCTGGCTGGCTCAGACAGTAGGAATCCACCTGCGGTGCAGAAGACCTGGACGTTATCCCGGATTGGGAAGATCCCCTGGAGGAGGGCATGGCAGCCCACTCCAGTGTTCTTGCCTGGAGAATCCCACGGACAGAGGAGCCTGGTGGACCACAGTCCAGGGGGTCACAGAGTCGGACATGACTGAGCGACTAAGCACAGCACAAGTCTTCCTTGGAAAGCCTTTGACGACTTTTTCTCATATTAGTTTGATCTTTTTATATTCTCAGAGACCCTGAAAAATTGCTTAGCTTTTAAGGATTTTTTAATGACTTCAGGAGTCTTAGGCTGAACTAAACTAAGACTAGTTTGATCTCTTTGGCTATACTATGAGTTAATTGAAGGCAAAGAGCAGAATTTTACTCCTTCAAATATGCCCTCTTTTCTTGTTCAGCTTATTTAGGTGTTTATTTAAATAAATAAACAGTTAAGACTATATGAGCATGTTGCAGAAACTTTGGAAGATTTAATAAACTACCTTTATACTTTCCTCTGGAAAAGCATAACAAAGGAAATGGAAATTTTACCAAGTTGTGAGAACCATGATTAAAATCTATCAAGCCTTTTCTTCCAGTCTTATTCCTTTGTGCACATAGACACAGTTAAATAAGGGTTTTGTTGTACATGCAGTTTGTTAGCCTGCTTTGACAACTCTTACATTTCCTTGTTGAATAAAACATACTTTTGACCGATGATTTTTAATGACTATATAGTTTTCCATCTTTAAAATATGTTTCATTATAAAAATAAACAACACATGCTGATTGACTCTGAGTTGGGGATAAAGTCACATGTTTGCTCAGTCGTGTCCGACTCTTTGCGACCCCGTGGACTGTAGCCTGCCAGGCTCCTCTGTCCATGGGATTTTCTAGGCAAGAGTACTGGAGTGGGTTGCCATTTCCTAGAGTGGCTCAAACTTTCCTTTATTGGTTCTATATTTGAGGTATTAGAAGAAAAGTTAAGAAATGAGATGGGCGAACAGAAATCAAGAAGTCTGTCAGAGAACTTACTTCGTGGTTCAGTGGCTAAGGCCCCACTGCATTGCATGCTCCCAATGCAAGGGTCCTAGGTTCAAATCCTGGTCAGGGAACTAGATCCCAAATACTGCAACTATTTTAAGACCTGGTGCAGCCAAATAAATAAATATTTTTTAAAAAGAGGATTTGCTATCTGAAAATGTATGATGACATATGACTACATTGCAGAGGTAACTCTGAATTGCCTATTATTGATTTTCATCTGATATAGTTCTCACTATATTATTAATAAAATTATAGAAATTAATATGGGTTTATTGACTTTAGAGAAAACAGAAGTATAAAGCAAGGATCATTAAATAATTTGAACCTCAAATTAGTCTTATTTTCTGTGCTAATAAAATCTGTAGAAAGGAACTGATGCATTTTTCAATTCAAGAGGAAGAAGTCTGGAAAAAAGTCATTTTATCATTCTTAAAAGAGAAAACAGCTTCACAAAAGGCGAGGAATCGAACAATCATTTGACGTTGAATCTCACCTCTCTCCAACCCTTACTCTCTAGAGTCTCAACAACATCCAGGCACCAGGATTGATCCATTGTCCGGAGGTTCAGTACAGGTGAAGGTGAGGGAGACTAGAAGCCATGGGAGCCGGAACTCGCTGGCTCAGCCCCTTGCCTCTCTTTCCGTCGTCCTATTCCGACCCTGACTTTCTAGTAGCCCAATAAACAGTCCTTCACTATTTGCAATGTCCACTTTCACTTCAAGACCCATTCAACTCATAACTTGGTTTCATGCCTGATCCAACCAACAACCTGAGTTACTACCCTTGGGCCCAGTATTCTCCTTCTTCCAACCCTATTACCTGCTGCATAAGTATCTACTATCGTCTGCCGCCTCAGGCTGGGAAAGGCACCTGGGTCTTGTGTTTAGTATGGACACTTTCCAAACCAGCCTCCACAGCCTGCATAAGTCTCTTGGGACACACAGAGGCCTTCCTCGACTCTCTATGTCCAAAATAGGCCCCCAATAGGGCCTCTGTTCTCCAAACCACCTCCTTCTCCCCCAGGCACAGTCTATAGACTTGCCCTGTTTCTGTCTACCCGAGACTTAATGCTTTCTGAGAGTGCTTTTTTAAGTCTTCTAGGCTCCCAGTTAAATTTAGGTGAATGAATTGCTTTCATTTGTTAGGGATTTCACTCCTGCCGCCATGTACCCACGTTCCCGTCATAACTGACACCAAGGCTGTTGACATGCACAAAACACGTGTCAGTGTACCCTGCGACTGGTCACGTGGCTTTCATTAGGTATCAGTCATCAGCGTGTAAGTTATCTCAAGAACGTGACCTCATGCTGTGAAACGAAAAACACAAGAATCGCATGCACATACACACATGCCATTCTCTCCTACGTATTAACACGCATTGGTGACTATTGCCTTGGCTTCATGATATATGTGGTGTCCATATAAAAATAGGAAAACATTCATTTAAGTATTCTATTGACGTTGGAGGTAGTAAATGGAGGCATGACAATAAACGTTATAAGCATAATTAGGGAACTAAAGAGACAGTTCACAGGAATTTCTTTTCTTTCATATCTTTGTCAAATGACTTAATTCTATATATAATTTCCCACAATGGCTTCAAGAAAGAAATGTTATCTGAATGGGAGAAATGATCCCTCTTCTTAAATGCCAGCTTTGTTGAAATAAAACAATTTTACTAAACTGTAAACAAAATCGGTGTTCTCTTGGATTTTTACTTATTTTTCTTTTTGTGAAAATAAAAAGGGTACCTATATACTCAAGCTAAACAATGAAAGAGATGTGGAAGTACAGCTATAAATGTACAGGTGAATTACACAATTTAAATGCAGTCAATCACTAGAAATACCATTGATGATGGGCATGAGCTCCTCATCTTATTAGTACATGCTTATCTTTTACTATCAAGATATTTTTAACCAATCAGCTTGCTCAATTGACTAGACATCTCCCACGAGATTAACTTGAATAAAGATGTAGCAGAGGAACTTCAGCAAGATATATTGATTTTATAGACATATAGACAAGACAGAAACAAATCCCTGATGGAAAGTAACTCATACAAAATAATATGACACCTACAAAGTTAGTGTGGCTGTTCCCAATTTAAAAAGCAAGGCCACTGAAACTCTCAATTTATTTGAATACTTTGGTACAGAATCAAGAATCAAATATAAGAAAAAAATTATTTGGATGGATAAACAACACATTCCTACTGTATAGCACAGGGAGATATATTCATTATCCTGAGATAAGTTATAATGGAAAAGAATATATTAAAATGTATATATATACACATATATGTATGTATAACTGAATCACTTTTCTGTATAGTGGAAATTAACATGACGTTGTAAATTAACTATACTTCAATAAAAGGAAATCTACCCCCAAAAAAATTTTAGTTGGAAAATTAGTTGGAAAAAGGTCTCTTACATCCTTTATTCCATTTTCTTTCTAGATTTTTTTGTAGTAAGATGCTTTGCTTTCTTTCTTGTTAATTAAATATGCACATTCTTAAGCAATGAAAAAATATTTAAGAAAATATTACTCTCACTTATTAATTATGAAATGAAGCTAACTATATGTAGAAGTCTTGAATAATTTGTAAGATTAAAAAAAACAAAGAAAAAAATGGTGATAAAAATATACACTAAAACCTACATGGGTTTGGCTATATGTCTTTGAAAGAATAGTTTAAAAAAAAATCTTCAAGAAATGGTATAGTTAAGGATCTTTTAAAGTGCTAAGAAGCATAGCAAACAGTTTAGGAAATATATATTCCAGGATCAACAACACAGTTCCCTGAAGATTCTAGATGACTTTCTTTTGTTTGTGCATCAGGGATTTCCTGCCATATGACAAAATAAAACTACCTGTTGTTAAGAATTCTAGTGTATTTTTTGAATAGATATGAAAAAAGAAAATTAAAGTTTTGTTTTTTAAATTGGAGAAATATTATTATGAATAAATTCTCAGAGCTGCTGATCTCTTAAATCTATGATTCAAGCCAGAAATGTAAGGGATGACAGCGTTGTTCCCAAACTTGACTGCACTTTCAAAACAATTAGTATAGTTAGGTCTTTGAAAAAGACAGGTAACTTTAATTGAAATAGAAGATGGGTATTTGGTCCATGCATTCTGTCTCCATGCTTGACTAACAGCCTCTACTCCAATTACTTCTGCCTAACTCAGATTTCCCCTATTCTCCAGGCTTCAAGTAAGAAAGCTTTCTTTGTACTTTGAAATACTCCTAATGAGTCTAACAAATCTTCATTTTTCAGAAGTCTTGCTGAAAGGTTAAAAAAAACAATAAATATATTACCTTAAAAATAAAAGATGAGTAAGTCAAGTCTCAAGTAGCAAGAGTTATGGTTAATGAGTCAAGAGGTGCCAAGGTCTTTTTTGAGACTTGATTTCCTTTCTGAAAAATGGATTTTTTTTCTTTATTTGACAACATCTGAGAATTTTCTAGACAAATAAATAAATAAATAAAGTATATCTTTATCAGTGGTTGCCAGGCATTACCAGAAAGACAGGGCTGAATAGGCAGAGCTCAGAGAACTTTTAGGGCAGTGAAGATACTAAGTATGATTCTATAATGATGAACACATGTCTATACATTGTCCAAACCCATAGATAACATATAACTGCAAGGATGAACCCTAATGTAAATTATGGACTTGTTCCTCAGTCGCTCAGTCGTGTATGACTCTTTGTGATCCCAGGGACTATATCCCACGAGGCTCCTGAGTCCATGGGATTCTCCAGGCAAGACTACTAGGGTGGGTTACCATTTCCTTCTCCAGGGAATCTGCCTGACCCAGGGACTGAAGCCGGGTCTCCTGTGTCTCTTGTATTGGCAGGCGGGTTCTTTACCACTGAGTCACCCAGGAAGCCCCAAATTATTGACTTAGGATGACAATAATCCATCACTGGAAGTTCATCAACTGTAACAAATGTACCATCTGGCAGGGGGATGTTGATAATGGGGGACGCTATACATGTATAGGGGCAGGGCAGTACCTAGGAAACCTCTATATCTTCTGTTCAAATTTGATGCGAACTGCTAACTGTTCAAAAAATAAAATCTATTAGAAAGAGAAAGAAAAACAAAACCAAAAAAATTATGATTGTTTTCTCAATAAGCTATGCTTCAAAATGTAATATTTTGAGTGAAGGGTATAAATTTGAAACATTTCATTATAATAAAATATATATTCCTAAAATAACTGGAACTTCAAATCACTACAAACTACTACAGACAGTGGAGATATGTGTTTCAGCTTGCCCATAACTTCATAAAATATGTATGTATCAATGATTTGGATATTAAAATATATCTTGTGAAATTTCATACAAATAAATGTAAAAATATTAGGGACCTTTCAAAGTACTTCAGAACAATGAAAGAAGAAAAGGCTCTCTAAATAGTTCATAGGAACCATATTTTTACCCCCTTTAAATGCCATTTTGCAACTAATTCCCTAATAGCACTTTGCAGTCATACCCAATTCAAGTTCCTACTCACTAGCTAAGTAGTGGGCCAGCTTCAGGGTATGCTTTTTTTTTTTTTAAACCACTGCTACATAAGCAAAAATTGTTTTTATTGAAGTGTAGTTGATTTACAGTGTTGTAGGGGTGCACATTTTTAATTCATCCTTTGACAAATTTACAAATTTCCAGATGTGACAGATTCTTAGAGTTGCTTAAGCAAGTTAAAGCTTTGAATTAAAATTAAATTCTGAAAGTCATAGATCTTGCCACAATATCAAGATGGAAGAGCAAGGGAATATTTTTGAGTGAGACCAAAAGGGGAGCACAGACCCTGTCAACGGCATAAAGAAGGACAAAGGAAAACTCCACATGAGCCCAGTCAACAGCCCCAGGAGTGAGTAATTAGACACGTGGATTTTGAGAAATGATTTGCAACAAACTTCAGTCACTGTATTAGAATAAGTGTTGGGCAAAGGACTTTTGGTCAGCAGATTTGATTGACAGACATAAACCCATCACCACTGAAGTCCTCAATCCTTGGGTCATAAACGGACCTTCTCCATAGCTCAGATTCTTCACTTATAAACTGGGGAAAATAACATTTACCTTATAGAATAATTTTTTTTAACAGAACAATATTCATTAAATGTTAGAAAATATATTATAAATAACAATGATATCAGTAACATGCCTAAAGTTGTAAACTATATGTACAAAAGACTTATTACATTTATAGCTATAAATAAATAAGAATTTCTTACCAAGGATGAATTCCAACTGTGGTTCATTTGGAGTCTTCTGAATACCTATGAATAACAGGCACAAATTCAGATTGAAGATATTTAACTCATCAAAATTATGTGAACATAAATAACTTTCTCCCTGCCCACAATGTATAAATACACTATTTGGCAGAACAAATAAACTCAGTTAATCATCCAGACATATATAACAAGTCAATTCTCAGGGCAAGATGTAACATTTATAGCAAAACTAGATATGGCTAAAGATTTGATTGCTCTATTTAGTTCCATGGTCATAAAACAGAAATATTGTTTCTGTAAGGCATGAAAAATGCAAAACATATTTTCCAACTGTTTGTTTCTTTTGTATATATGTCGACAGAGATGGAAACTTTGCAAAGGATGACCTCATCCAAGTCTTCTCTGACACAGATTTCTCTTTCACACCACTTCAACCTTGTGTTAATGGTAAATAATTAAAGAGCTATTTCTGGTTAGGTTACTCAGGACATGATGATGGCGGTTATTCTGCCAATTTATTGATAGCTCAAATCAATATTCTATTAAATGTTCTTTCCTTTTTTTGGCAGTTAAAAATAAATCTATTAACATGGGTAAATGATTTAAGATGAAGTGGGAGTGAAAGTTAAGTTCGAAAACAAAGGTAAGGAAAACGGAACATCTAATGGTTAGAAGATAGAAAGGTAAGGCTGTGGCAAGTAATAAAACGGTAGATGGATTTGTTAAGACTACAGTCTGTATCAGAGCTTCCTAAACAAGGGCTGATGGGATATAGCCATTTTTTTTTTCAGTATCATCAAATGAAATATAATCTATAAAAATAATGAATCACTATACTGTATACCTTCACCTAATATAATATTGTAAGTCAACTATACTTCAATAAAAAAAGAGAAAAAGAGATCATAAAAAATATGAAAACAAATAAATAAGACTACAAAAGGTAAGTACAACAACAACAAAAACAGAGCGACGGAGGATTGGGATGTCATTTATCACCACTCATGGGTGACCAAGAAATGAAAGAGTATTATATAAAAATCTCCTCCTTGTTTATCTTTACTGGTGCACTCATCAGATAAAACTTGAATTTATTAGCATTTAGTCATGAATATACTGTGTCCACTACAGATTGGCACTTGCTGTCTACCTCTGCAAGGATTAAATCATGAGCTGCTGCAGCTGCTGACCTTCAGTATCCCCTGAAAGGAATTTAGGGTGGAGATCATAAATGAGGCATCTGTGATTTGGGGGGGGAGGAGGCAGAACAGGTTTTCAGATAGATATTTTCTGGAGACAATTTTACAAGCCCAATTCTTGCATCTCCTCATATATAGAAAAGCACTAAAATCCCTCATGGTGACATCTGCTCCTCATAACTAGCAGTGACCTTCATGAGAAAAGCAGAAACCTTCTGCAGAAATATGTGCTTGATTGCATGGACTCCTCTTTCACCAAAATCACATGTACACTGACCTTTCCCCTACTTATTTGGAGCAGTTTCTAAGAGCTATCTGAAATGCTGTCTCCCAGGCTATGGTTTTCATTTTGCCCCAATAAAACATAACTCATAACTCTTGTTGTGCATTATTTTTTCAGTCAACAACTGTTAGAACCATCTCTTTGTATAAAAACCATGTTTTTTATGTACAGAGTTCATATTTTTTGCATTTATGTTTACTTTTATTTCCTACTGACATTTAACAATTTTAGACTTTCTAAGAAGGGTTAGATTGACAATTATTATGTAGGTCTTTATTAATTTCAAATACTGTAATTTTTTTTAAAGGTTATTAACAATTCTGCTGTAAGCTCTGACAATCAAATTACTCAAATAAACTCATCCAACCAGTATCATTTTCTCAAGATTATTTTTATAACGTAAAGGAAATGAGAGGTTAGGCATATGTTTGCCAGGGCTAAATAACTGGACAAGAATCTTTTGAATAAAATAAAACACAATTTATGCTAAACAATCTAACCCTAACTCTAGAATGTTAAGCATGAGAAAAAACATATACTTCTTTCAATGATTTTAATTACTTGAGTAGCACAAAAACCAACATTCATGTTCAAATGCTAATCCTGGCCAAATTGCCAAGCTTTCTTGCTCTGTTGATGTGACTTAGGTATGGCAGCAACTGCGAAGCAGCTAGTGTAATCATTGTGCCCTAATGTTTTCAACTGAAATGTCTTTGGTTTTAAAGAGAAAACTTCTAGGATTCAAAAAACAATTCCACATGAGAGTAGAAATATGATCAATAGAAAGTGTGCAACCACAGCCTCCTAAATGGTGTCTCAGATCCACTCTGTGCATCCACAATCGGGTCTCCATCAACATCCAGAGTGACTTTTTCAAAATTCAAGTACTGCCTTAGTTTTCCAATTGATCTTCAAATAAAGATCAACATCCTTAACAAAAAAAGAAACTACATACTATCTTACTACACATACAAGAACAATGGTTCTATTTGATATTGAACCATTTCATAAACTATCATCTACCTCACCCAGGATAAAAGAGGGGAGACATATCATAGACATAGAACACTGAAATAATAGTGCAAAGGAACAAAGTTATGTAATTTGGGGGTGCATTTATACTCACTTGTGAACTGAAAGTCCCCGGTGTCATTTGCCTGGGGTGTAGGCAGAAAGTTCTGGCCTTCTTCTGATGCTCCTTCCTCTTTGATTTCCATGATAAATCTTCACAGTTCCTAAATCTTCCCAATGTTTGTGCCCAAATGCCACGGCCAAAGATTCCTGGTTTAATACAGGCGTATTTTCAGCTAAAGTCCTGATATTCCCACTCTGAAATTCTGCATTTAGGAAACAGCAACAGCAAAAGTCTCAGTTACTTGAGTATAAAGTATAGCTTTATACTCTATACTATATATAAAGAGTTCAGTATAAAGCTAAAATCTCAAAGTAGGTAGAGCCTACAGCTACCTTCATATGAACTTTCTTCCTGCCTCTCCCACTTTTATTTGCAGTATCTATCCACACAGTTAAATGTATCATAAACGCTGGGTTAAATGGGTATTCTCCATGTAATCATTTTACTGTCATATGAGATACTTCAAATCCTGAGAGGTATATTCTTTCTCTTCTAATTCATTTTGTAAAATAGCATATAGCTATAGGAGCCGCTAACTTAATATGTACCTAATTTAGCAGCAAGAGCAGATAGCATCTTGACAAAGCATTAGCATGTTCAGCCAAGGTATATCTTACTATCATTCCTTCCATTAGAACTGCCCTTTATGCTTATCTCTCTACCAACTTTTGTTACAACACTATTCATGAGCACATAAAGATCATTTGGCACAACACTCTTCTTCCAAGACGAGCTAACAGGTTGTTCAAGGAAGTTCCAACTTCATCATTATGCATAGTCTCTTGCTTCTCTGCCTGATCAAAGTTTAAATGTTTAATGATTGGGATATATGGTGAAAAGAATGAATAATAATTCTAAAAAGATAAAGTTCCAAGGCAAACAAAAGGAACAGCAAAGTGATGAAAATTAGCATGGGGAAAGAAAGCCTCCAAAAATTTAACACCCTGTTACACAGACAGACTCAAATAGTATTAAATTCATTTTGTATTTTAGTATGTTATACATGACCAAGAATAATATAGAAAAAAAATCAATGTTGTTTTAATTCAAGTTACTACCTGAATTAAAATGTATAAAAATCTTTAAACATCTACCCAATGCTATTTAATGAGATAGCAGCAATAGAGTTTGGTTTGGGATACTGATTTGGTTTCCAACTTCACAAGTTCACAAACTCACTCTTTGTTGTCTTTAACAAAGTGACTTCATTTATAATTCAGCTCTAGTGTTTAAATGTCATCTGGCAAAAATTAAATCCAGAGAGCATCTTGAATCTTTAGAACATATTACAATAAGGTTGCAGATAAATACACATTGGCTTCTAAGGATATAATTAGGAATACTTGCTGGGGTAAAAGGCAATAGTACTATCAATAAGACCAAATCCATTAATTTGATAATTATATTTTTTATTTTTTATTGAGTTATAGTTGGTGTAAAATATTACATAAATTACAGGCATACAACATAGTGATTCACAATGTTTAAGGTTATACTGCATCCATAGTTACTATAAAATATTGGCTATTATATTCCCTGTGAGGTACTATATATCCTTGTAGCTTATTTTATACACAATAGCTTGTATCTCTTAATTCCCTGCTTCTATATTAGAACAAAAGCAAAAATAATTGGAACCTAATTGAACTTAGAGGAAACCATCAACAGGATGAAAACACAGCCTACTGAATGGGAGAAAACATTTGCAAATGATATGACTGATAAGGGGTTAATAGCCAAAATATATAAACAGCTCGTACAACTTAACATCAAAAATAAACAACCCAATTAAAAAATGGACAGAGATCTGAATAAACACTTTCTCCAAAGAGGAGATGCAGATGTGCCAATAGGCACATGAAACTATGCCAAGCATCACTGGTCAGTAAGGATATTGCAAATCAAAACCACAATGACCTATCACCTCATACCAGTCACAATGGCTATCATCATAAAGAACATAAACAAATGTTAGAGAGGATGTGGAGAAAAGGGAACCCTCATACACTGTTTGTAGGAATGTAAATTGGTGTAGCCACTGTGGATATACATACATACATACATATATATATAATTTTGCCATTTGAAACAACATGGATGAACTTGGAGGGTACTATGCAAAGAGAAATGTCAGAGAGAAGAAAACAAATACTGTATGATATTACTTAAATGTTAAGTCTAAAAACTGTGGTGCTGGAAAAGACTCTTGAGAGTCCCTTGGACTGCAGGGAGATCCAACCAGTCCATCCTAAAGGAGATCAGTCCTGGGTGTTCACTGGAAGGACTGATGCTGAAGCTGAAACTCCAATCCTTACCTCATGTGAAGAGCTGACTCATTGGAAAAGACCCGGATGCTGGGAAAGACTGAGGGCAGGAGGAGAAGGGGACAACAGAAGATGAGATGGCTGGATGGCATCCCCGACTCGATGGACATGAGTTTGAGTAAACTCCGGGAGTTGGAGATGGACAGGGAGGCCTGGCGTGCTGCAATTCACAGTCGCAAAGAGTCAGACATGACTGAGTGACTGAACTAAACTGAACTGAGGTCTAAAAAATACAACCAACTAGTGAATATTAAAAAAAAAAAAAAAAAGCAAACTCACAGATACAGAAAACAAGTAGGTAGTTTCCAGTGTGAGAGGGAAAGGAGGAAGGGTAATATAGGGGTAGAAAATTATATTTTAAATTAAGATAATCTTTTCTTGTTGGATTATTTAAATTTAGATATCTTTTTAATAAGGAAAGGCACATACTTATTGTACCACATTCTTTCAAGAACCTATGACAAATGTATTAGCATTAGTGGAATACATTAGCATTAATATCTGTGGAAGAGCGACATGTATGTGGGACTCAGATACATGGATTTTGTTAACTTTACTACACACTTTGATCAAAGACTCAATCCCTAATCCTGATCAGTCACTTTAAAAATTATAAAGGAGATCTAAATAAGGCAATATGGATGAATCCTAGCAAAATAATAACCCGGGACACCAATGATAAATAATTAACAAGTGCCAACTCTATGTGTGGGTTGTGTGCACTTGTGTAATTTGAGGGTGAGTAGAGAGGACTAAACTAAGATGCCCACAAAGACCCACTAACATAGTTCCATTTTAAGCATGCCCATTCAAAACTGAAAAATGAACTCAATTTTAGAGAGAATGGAGTCAGACCTATGAAACAAAGACTATTTGACAACCTCTTATGATTCTATTCATTTCCATTCTATCTTTGCTGCATTTGAGGACAAATTTCAGGTTTGATAATTATTAGCAAGGCACAGACCTCAGAAGGAATCAGCTACAGTACCAGCAAAGTAAAAACCAAGAATTTCCAGCTGATAAATATAGCCTTTACTTAGGGTTATGGTTAGGTGCAATAGTTCCTTTTCTGTGTCTGTTTGGAAACTTTTTGGTTTGGAGATCATCATAAAAATAGACTGAGGTTTTTACATACCACACAAAAGTTTAAAACAGCCAGAGACTAAACAATTCTTAAAGCAGAAAGAAACCACATTAAGCATACCTTTAGCAGAAGAATAACATGGTTACATTTGAATTTTAGAAAGTTTGCTGTTGTTTAGTGGCTAAGTCCTGTCCCACTCTTTTGCAACCTTATGGACTGTAGCCCACCAGGCCCCTCTGTCCATGGGATTTCCCAGGCGAGAATAGTGGAGTGAGCTGCCATTTCCTTCTTTAGGGCATCTTCCCAATCCAAAGATCGAACCTGCATCTCCTGCATTGGTAGATGAGTTCTTTACTACTGAGCCACAAGGGAAGCCCCTTTAGAAAGTTTATTGTAAGTCAAAGAGGGAAATATACCAGAATGTGACAACTTGGTAAGGAAATCAACCTTTTTGGAGGCAATTCTAATAGTCTAGAAAAATAAAATAACAAAAAGAATCCATGCCAACATAGAAGCAGATAACTAGAGAAGAAAATTGGATCCAAACCAACTGGAATCTGGATTCAAATCAATTACTAAATAGAATTACCTAGACTTGGTGATGGAATTAGATGTGATATCAGAGTTGAGATAAAGGAAGACAGAAATTTCACATGGGACCCAGTATAGTTTGGACTATTAAGCTATCTGTAGAAGAGTAAGTCCCCGCTATGTGAACCTCCAAGTTGCAAACTCTCAAAGATGCACACGTGCATTCCTTTCACATCAGATGTGAATGAAATTGCAGCTTGCCCTCTCTTTCCTGTTGCTGATGACCCTTCAGTTCAACCATCTCCTACCTCCTCTCCCTCCTCCACTCAATAACTCTTCTTGCCTGATCACTCCATGCCAGCTGCTGTGTTTCACTAGTGTACTTTTCAAGGCACCGCACTGTACGATTTAAAATGTGTTCTCTTGTGTGTGTATTTGTTTTCTATGCATTATGCGTGAAAAGTATTATGAACCTATTACAGTATAGTACTATATAGCCGATTGTGTTAGTTGGGGACCTAGGCTAACTTTGTTGGACTTACAAACATGCTCTTGGAAAGGAACTTGTTCATACGTGGGGAACTTGAAGAAAGAATTGCAGTCAAAGATGATGAGTTTAATTTCAAACGTGTTGCTTCTGAGATGTCTTAAGATATTCAGAAAGCAATTGAACACATGGGTCTAGATCATGGGAGAGATATTAAGGCGGTTAAAATATAGTTTTGGTCAGTTATTGATGACTAATGGTTGAAGTCAAAGGGATGCATGCAGTCACAGAAAGCAAGTGCATGCAGAGAGAAGGATGACTGAGGACTCAACCTTAAGGCTCAGAACTATTTCAGAGCAAGGAGAGCTGTCACCTAGGAAAGGGACCAGCAACGACAGGAAGAGCGGAGAGGAGTGACTAAGGGTAACAACATCATTGTTCCTCAGGTAAGCAATGCCACTGGGTTAAGAGATGACTTCACCTTTTTCTAAAGCATGGGGACACGTGTGCATAGAATACTGAAAAGGACATAACCAAAAGAATAAAGAGGAATTAAATATTAAGAAGAAAGGAGATGATTGACGGGGCAAGAAAAATCTGATGCTAGTATCTGCTATAATGAAAGGAGGGGTAAACAGAAAATTAGATACGATCTGACATGTAAGGGAGAGAAACTTAAGGATATTCGTCCCATGGCGCTTTTTGTTTTTGTTTTTCTTTCAAGTACAGGACATATTTGTGAACTCTTGGTAAGTAAAGATGTGTCAACCTGACTTCAAAAGCACAGTTCATAAAGAAAAATGTTAATAAATTTGACTACATTAAAATAAATATATTCTGTAAGCAACAGATACCATATAAAGTGTGAGATAATTTATATACAGGGAAAATAAGTTTGGAACACAGAAGTTTTCAGTTTCTATTTACACAAGGATGGAAAGACTATTACTCCTACCAGAAACTCAAGAAAAAGCTGAATAGTATATAAAATCCTAACTTTTCCTTAACTAAGCAGAGAGCTGAGGTCTCGGAGCAACCAACCAGCCTGAGCTCTTAGCAAAGATCAATTCCTCCAGAGAGCAGAGCTGTCTTTCACCAGAGGAAGGGATGTCAGGCTCCAAACAAGTTTGAAATGGAAATTCAATCAAAATATTTAATGACTTACTAAAGGTCAGGGTTAGTTACCATGAGCATATACAGCTACTGAGAGCCACAAACTCAAAGGTAATTTGTATCCACCAACAGACTTTTTTCTTCACGAACCTCACCAGACGCTCATAAGAAAGACTGAGAGCAGAACAGGATATGAAGAAAGCATCCTTGGTAATGCAGGACTGTGGGAGGCAAACAGCAGAAAAAAAAAGCACATCACTTGGACCCACCTCTCTCCAGAACAAAAATGGCCAACACTCTTGCCATCAGGGCACAGGTGAAAACTCACTGATTAGTGGATGGAAGCAAGAGATGGGGGAGGAAAGTTTCCTGAGAGTGTTTCATTACAGATCCTCTATTTCTAAGAGAAGGACAGAATCGCTGAGAAAGCCCTATCCATAAGGCCCAAGAACTCAAGACAACAACAATAAAAACACAGTCAGGAGAAAAGCAAATAAGCGATCAAGAAACCGGACTCATGTGATGCAGAAGTTGGAATTATCAGAAAGAGAATACACTAAAAACTGCAATGGAAAAGGCAGACAACCTGCATGACCAGATGGATATTTTTAGCAGAAACTATTGGAAAGAATCGGAGAAGGCAATGGCACCCCACTCCAGTGTTCTTGCCTGGATAATCCCAGGGACGAGGGAACCTGGTGGACTGCCGTCTATGGGATCACACAGAGTCGGACACAACAGAAGTGACTTAGCAGCAGCATTGGAAAGAATCAAATGGAAATGCTAGGAATGTAAAAGACAAAAATATTTAAAGACATCAGAACCCTGATCTAGGATGCGCAGAAACCACCAGGCAGATAGTCACACACACACACACACACACACACACACACCCAATAATCAAACAAGCAAAAAAAAAAAAAAACTTGTACATATATCACATTCAAACTGCTAAAAACCAAAGTTAAGGAAAAAAATTTTAAGGTAACCAGAGCAAAAATGCAAAGTACATATAGAATGACAGAAATAAGACAACATTTTGGACTGCTTAGGAACTATGTAAGTGGCATATTTAAAGTTCTGAAAGAAGAAAAGCGATCAGACCAAAATTCTATACAATGTAAAAATAACCTGTAAAAATTGAGAGAGATAAAGACTTTTACCCAGACAAATAAAAAGTGACAAATTTATTACAAGCAGACCTGCACAGCAAGAAATACTAAAGGAAGTTATTCAAGCGTGACACAACAGAGAAATATCTGGATCTACACAAGAAATGAAGAGCACTATAAATGGTGTAAAGGAAAATAAATGTTAATTTCATCTCTTCTTACTTTGAGTAACTATAAAAGATAATTTCCCAAAGCAGAGGTGGGCATAATTTTCCTGTTAAGGACAAACATTAAATATTTTAGGCTTTTGGAGTCATGGAGTCTCTGTCAGAGTCACTCAACTCTAATGCTACAGTGTGAAAGCAATTACTGAAAATACCTAAACAGGTAAGCCTGGCCAGGTAACACTAATATTTTATTTGCAAAACTAATTGGTATTCAGAGTTTGTTTGACCTGCAGACTAGTATCTACCAAACACTGGTCTAAAGCACAATTAGTAGCAATGTATTGTATGCTTCTAGCATATATAAGAAATAACATCCGTAGTAAGATGATGAGAGTGAAGAACATGGAGTTATTATTTCTTTTACACTAAAATGATAGACTTCTCTGGTCACTCAGATGGTAAAGAATCTGCCTGCAATGGAGGAGACCTGGGTTTGATCCCTGGGTCGGGAAGATCCCCTGGAGAAGGAGATGGCTACCCACTCCAGTATTCTTGCCAGGAGAATCCCCATGGACCAAGGAGCCTGGTGGGCTACAGTCCATGGGGTTGCAAAGAGGTGGACATGACTGAGTGACTTTCACTTTCATTTTCATGCTAAAATGATAGTATACAAATTATATCACTAAAATATATAAAAGTAGACTGTTTGCTCTTAATCCAGCCACATCAATAATTACATTAAATGCAAACAATCCACACACACACACACAGATACTTCACTTAAAAGAGTGAGACTATCAGCTTGGATTAAAACAGTAAGTCCTGACTATATGCTTCATGCTGTCCTATGCTTAATTGCTCAGTTGTGTCCGACTCTTTATGAGCCCACGGACTATAATACAGCAGGCTCCTCTGTGGGTACTCTCCAGATGAGTATTCTGGAGTGGGTTTCACGCCTTCCTCCAGGGGATCTTCCCAACCCAGGGATCAAACCTGGGTCTCGTGCATTGCAGGCAGATTCTTTACCAGCTGAGCTACCCGGGAAGCCCTTCATAGTTATATTTATGGTTCATATATATATATGAAATTTATATATTTTTCCAGTATTCAAGTATGGATGTGAGAGTTGGACTATAAAGAAAGCTGAGTGCTGAAGAACTGATGCTTTTGAGCTGTGGTGTTGGAGAAGACTCTTGCGAGTTCCTTGGACTGCAAGGAGATCCAACTAGTCCATCTTAAAGGAAATCATTCATTGGATGATTGATTCATCCAATATTTATAGTCCTGAATATTCATTAGAAGGACTGATGCTGAAGCTAAAACTCCAATACTTTGGCCACCTGATGCTAAGAGCTGACTCATTTGAAAAGACCCTGATGCTGGGAAAGATTGAGGGTGGGAGGAGAAAGGGATGGCAGAGGATGAGATGGTTGGATGGCATCACGGACTCAATGAACATGAGTTTGAGTAAGATCTGGGAGTTGGTGATGGATAGGGAGGCCTGGTGTGCTGCAGTCCATGGGGTCACAAAGAGTCAGACACAACTGAGTGACTGGACTGAACTGAACTGAAATATGAAATATATGCTTCGTAGTTATATTTAAACAGAATGACATACATCAGTTCAGTTCAGTCACTCAGTCGTGTCCGACTCTATGTGACCGTGTTTCGCAGCACACCAGGCCTCCCTGTCCATGACCAACTCCTGGAGTTTACTCAAACTAATATCCATCGAGTCAGTGATGCCATCCAGCCATCTCATCCTCTGTCATCCCCTTCTCCTCCTGCCCCCAATCCCTCCTGGCATCAGGGTCTTCTCCAATGAGTCAACTCTTTGCATGAGGTGGCCAAAATATTGGAGTTTCAGCTTCAGCATCAGTCCTTCCAATGAACACCCAGGATTGATCTCCTTTAGGATGGACTGGTTGGATTTCCTTGCAGTCCAAGGGCCTCTCAAGAGTCTTCTCCAACACCACAGTTCAAAAGCATCAGTTCTTCAGTGCTCAGCTTTCTTCACAGTCCAACTCTCACATCCATACATGACCAGTGGAAAAACCATCAGTTCAGTTCAGTTCAGTTGCTCAGTCATGTCCGACTCTTTGTGACCCCATGAATCGCAGCATGCCAGGCCTCCCTGTCCATCACAAACTCCCTGACTTTACTCAAACTCATGCCCATCGAGTCAGTGATGCCATCCAGCCATCTCATCCTCTGTCGTTTCCTTCTCCTCCTGCCCCCAATCCCTCCCAGCATCAGGGTCTTTTCCAATGAGTCAACTCTTCACATGAGGTGGCCAAAGTATATAGTCAAAGGTTAAAGTAAAAGGATCAAAAAATGTAAACCATGCAAACTTTTATCAAAAGAAAATTGAAGTGACTATATTAACATAACTGAAATAGATTTCACATCAAGGAATATCAAAAGGGACATTACACACATGTGCCTAACAGCAAAGCTTCATAATACATGAAGCAAAAACTTAGTTAAAAGGAGAAATAGACAAATCTACAATGATATGCTTGGAGATATCAACATCCCTCTCTCAGTAATGGATAGAACAAGTAAACATAAGTTAGTGAGGATATCAGTTCAGTTCAGTTCAGTCGCTCAGTTGTGTCTGACTCTCTGCGACCCCATGAATCGTAGCATTCCAGGCCTCCTGTCCATCACCAACTCCTGGAGTTTACTCAAACTCATGCCCATCGAGTTGGTGACGCCATTCAGCCATCTCATCCTCTGTCATCCCCTGCTCCTCCTGCCCCCAATCCCTCCCAACATCAGAGTCTTTTCCAATGAGTCAACTCTTTGCATGAGGTGGTCAAAGTACTGGAGTTTCAGCTTCAGCATCAGTCCTTCCAATGAACACCCAGGACTGATCTCCTTTAGGATGGACTGGTTGGATCTCCTTGCAGTTCAAGGGACTCTCAAGAGTCTTCTCCAACACCACAGTTCAAAAGCATCAATTTTTCGGCACTCAACTTTCTTCACAGTCCAACTCTCACATCCATACATGACCACTGGAAAAACCATAGCCTTGACCAGACGGACCTTTGTTGGCAAAGTAATGTCTCTGCTTTTTAACATGCTATCTAGGTTGGTCATAACTTTCCTTCCAAGGAGTAAGCGTCTTTTAATTTCATGGCTGCAGTTACCATCCACAGTGCTTTTGGAGCCCAAAAAAATATAGTCTGACACTTTTAGTAGACTTAATAACACTGCCAACAACTTGACCTAATTGACATTTATAGTACAATGAATTCAAAAGCAACAGAATGCACGTATTTATTTCAAAGTATATTTGGAATATTCATTAAGATTATATCCTAGATCATAAAACAAACCTTAACAAATTGAAGACAACTGCAATAAAAACAAGTGTGTGTATATAAAACATACTCACACTCATTAGAATCAGAATGAAATTACTACAGTACATATCAGAATATGTTTGAAGGGAAATTTAGAGTATTAAATGCTTATAAAAAAATATCAAATCAGTGACTTAAGTTTTCCCTTACAACTAGAAAAGGAGCAAATAAAACCTAAAACAAGTAGAAAAAGGAAATAATGTGTACAGTTAAGATACCCAATAAAGATTTAGTTTCCAGAAGAGTTTAAGAATGTTAGAAAAATAAACCCAACAAAAAAACTAGCAAAACATGTAAATAAGTAACTCAAAAAATTAAACACAAATTGTCAAGAAACATATTAAGAGGTTTTGAACTTCACTAGTTATCATGGAAAGGCAGACTAAAATTACATAACCATCAATAAGTAAAAATTTTGAAGTCTCAAAATCTCTAATATTAATGAGGATTTGGAGTAACAGAAACTTCCATGCACTTAAGATGTTCTAATCATAATGGAAAATAATTTGGTAATACTAGTAAAGTTGAAAAGCAATTCCACTTCTAAGCATACATTTGAGAAAAATTTAAGCAAATGCATACCAGAAGACAGTTGAAAGAATGTTTACAATGAGTCAACTTCTAAAAATAAATATTGAAATAAGCCCATCAATAAGAAACTACAAAAATATAATGTGGTCTATTCATCCTATATAGGATGAATTTTCATTCCAAGTATCAACACTGATTAACTTCACAAAGCATAGAGAAAAGAGAAAGAGTGAAGAGGGCCATACGACAGAGAGAGAGGGAGAAAGAAAGACAAGGGCACTCATAGAAAATTTTAAAACATATAAAATAATATTCCAGTTCTGTATTGCACAGGGGTCCACATACATCATAAGTACAATCATGGAGAAATGCACAACAAATACTAAAGACAGAATTGTGATGATATTTGGGAGGAAGGGTGTGTGAGATGTGATCAGGATGGGGATCAGAGGCGTCTTCAACTCTACTGAGAAAGTTTGATTTACTAAACTGGGTAAGGACTTGCCTGGTGGTCTGGTGGTTAAGACCATGCTCACAACGTAGGGGGCATAGGTTTGATCCCTGGTCAAGGAACTAAGAATCCACAAGGCATGTGGCACAGCCAAGAAAATTAAAAAAAAAAAAAAAAAGAACTCTCATGTAAAAAACAGAATTGGGTAACAGGTATAAAACATCTACTATATTCTTCTTTGTGACTTTGGTATGTCATAAATACTCATGAATTTAACTACATTATGTTAATGTGTTGAGATGAAATAGGAGGAACACAGAGCTTTGAGAAGAGGGATGGAATCCCGTGCTGGTCTTTCTGACACTGGGTGAGGAACATGTAGGTGGGACAACTGTATGGATCTATCTGAGCCTGGAGACACAGGTTTATGGAGACTTCTGTCTAACCAGCTGTGTGACTTTCTCCAGCAGGGTTCATCAGCCTGGTGAAGAAGGACAGTTCAGTTGACATAGTGTTGGGGTTCTGTCTACAGATGCAGTGAGGGAAGGGTGAAGCCAAGGATGTAATACTAATGTGGCTGAAAAGTTTCTAGGCTGGAGTGTGAAGTCAAGGGCAATGATGTGACATATTGGAAGCTGAAAGAAGAATTCAGTCCTAAGTGATAAGTCCAGGGAACTTTTATGGGATAAATGGGTAGATAAAAAAGAGTGGTTTTCATGGTCACTAGACTCCATAAGACAAAGAAATGGTGCCAGGAAGGATGCTAGCTGGGGTTATTCCCACGGACATGGCAATGGCCCAAAAGAATATGTTGGCCAAGAGAAGACCTTGTGTCTGGTAGAAAAGTATGAACAGAACCGGAGTTTGGCCAATGAGCAAGATCAACAGGGGTGGAGGTGTGGCATAGCCAGGCATAACAGCTTAGGAGGGCTCTCATGACACCTGGAAAAAGTAACCCTGCCTCCAGGCTCTTTATATGTGGTCATTCTTCATTACAGTAGACAGCAAGGTAGCAGAAAACTGCAGAAAAGCAGGTCCCCATTACATCAAAGAGACAAAATATTTTCTCAAGAGGTAGAAGGCAGGTGGGACTATTTTTCATAGAAAAAAAAAAGACTCCAAAGACTTTGTGTAATTTTCAAAAGTGGGAGGATCCGAGGAAGACTGAGTCATAGCCAACGAAGCTCATGGCAAAATGGGAATGAAATAATGGGCCAGAATACCTGACAAGAGGCTCTTGTGGTTTAGGATGTACCCCAGGATGACACGGGTGTGAAGACATCATACCATGGACTGTTCTTTGTTTCTAAGTGAACCACTGGTTAAAGATGCTTCTTGGCCTGTTCAGGCTGAAGTCCAGAAGGAGAGTATTTGGAGGCTTGATGACACCATATACCTGTGACTTTCATTTAGGTTTACAAACAGTGCTTTGATGTAATGTGTCAAATGAATTGTTATTTCCCATCCATCTAAAAAAAAAAAAAAACTAGAATAGCAAATTTCTATTATGTTGATGGAGTGTAGCCTAGGTATTGCTAGTGGTAAAGAACATGTTTACAATGCAGGAGACATGGGTTCCATCCTGGAGAAGGAAATGGCTACCCACTCCAGTATTCCTGCCTGGAGAATTCAGTGGACAGAGGAGCCTGGCAGGCTACAGTCCATGGGGTCGCAAAGAGTTGGACACGACTGAGCGACTAACACACACATATTATGTTGATGGGATAACCTTTCATGGGCTTCCCAAGTGGCTCAGCTGTAAAGAATCTGCCAGCCAAGCAGGAGATGCGGGTTCAATCCCTGCCTCTGGAAGTCTTCCTGGAGAAGGATATGGCAACCCACACCAGTGTTCTTGCCTGGGAAATCCCATGGATAAAGGAGCCTGGCGGGCTACACTCCATGGGGTGGTAAAAGAGTCAGACACGACTTAGGGACTGAACAACAACAAACAGCCTTTCAGTAGCTAAGCTACTAAACTGCTCACTTCATGTTATTGTTGCAAAACCTTCTGGAGCCAGGACTTCATCCTGATAAACCAAATATAATTCAGGATGCTAAATCACTTTAAAACCTTCTAAACATCCACAATTTGCAATATGTACATGGATGGGCTGAACTTCTGAGGATCAGCCAAATGCTATGTGGGGACAAGAAGAGGTGAAAGAAGGAATACAATCCAGGTAGAATTTACCTCTGCCTTCTCAGCTCCTTTCTCCTCATGGGAAATGTCAAGTGCTTTGAAGGCTACCATTACTGCAAGAGAATTACATTCACATTTGTTCAACCAGGACCATATTCTCAGTAACAGGGGTTTATTCTTTGTTTCATCATTCAAAAGTAATTGCAGAATTTAAAATATGATTTCAGGGAAAAAATTTTCTTTGGGGAAAAAATGGCATAAGTTGGCAGATATTTTACCTAAAAACCAAAATCAAACATATATTTAAGGTCAAAATCCCCTCTGTCTTCTCATGAGGGTCCTCAACAGACACAGGATAACTGCCATCAGAGCAATGGACACACATTCAGGAGGAATGATTCTGCCCAGGAAAACCAATTAACCAATCGTGTCAGAGGACAATTGAATTCCCCAGGCTATCCGTATGGTTCTACCACTAATATTAAACTTGGTGAGTAGATGCTTTGTCATGAGAGGAATAAAGATGCGAGCTGTCAAGGCTCCACTTTGATTGGAAGTCCAGCTTTGGGGGCTCAGTACTGAATTAGTTAACTATGCTTCCTTTGACGTGAGGAAGTGTCACAGACATGAAATAGAAGACACACGGATAGAACATAACCAAAAAACCACATTATTTGAAGACTTTTCCACTTAAAATGTGGTTCCTGGATCTGCAGTATCTACATCACCTGGAAGCTTGTGAGAAATGCAGAACCTTGAGCCAGACCCCAGGTCTACTAAATTAGAATTCACACCATAGCACAAATGATTTTTATGCCTATTCAAGCTTGAGAAGCACCACTTTAAGGCAAATAATAAGGTAAGAAATAATTCTAAATCACAATGAGTATTAGATGGTCACTGAAACTAGCAAATTCTTGATGTTCAGAAGGACAGAACACAAAGAAGCAATACAGAGTGCTCCCTAGAACAAGCATAGTCAAAGATTTATGCCTTTGGCTCACCGTCAGAGGTCAGTCTGCCTGCTGCTCATTTGTTTCAGTTTAGGATAAGAACGAAATGGATCTCCACTGTATACGAAGTAAGAAAGGGAGGCTCTGTCAATTCGGGTGATAAGGTATCCTTAACCCTGAGAACTCAGAACACTTCAGCACCACAACAGATTTGCACCAGAATTTAAAATCTTACTCAGTCATGTCTGACTCTTTGCAACCCAGGGACTGTAGCCCGCCAGGCTCCTCTGTCCATGGGGATTCTCCAGGCAAGAATACTGGAAAAGTGCCATTCCCTTCTCCAGGGGATCTTCCCGATCCAGGGACCGAACCCAGGTCTCCTGCACTGCAGGCAGATTCTTTACTGTCTGAACTACCAGGGAAGCCCAGAATTTAAAGTTACTCACAATAATCAAAGATCCTAAAAGGAAGCACTTGGACCAGCTTTGGAAATATAGCAAGTCTGCCACCTGACTTGTTAGACCTTGTTCTGTGTCGCCATAAAAAGGAAAGCAATCTGAAGAATTACAAAGTAAATATGTGAAAATACACTTGATTTGATCTCAGTCAACTCTTGCAAGAGGTTGGTTACATATGTCTACTATCACTACTCTTTCAAACACTGAGATACAATGTTCTAACACAGTATGGAATGGAGACTTAAGGCAACTAGGGGCCATGTCATTCAAAGGTGGGAACACTGAGACCCAGGGGTGGGACAGAAAAGCTCCACAGGCTTAGCAGCCACTTTGGGGTTGGCTAGAAGTCCTCTTGTTCTAAGGTGGGCTTTTAACCTCCTCTTCCTTTCTTTGTTTATTATTTTTATGGCAGCATGGTGACCTTACAACGTTGTCAGTTTTACCGTGCACCAGCACGAATCGGGCATGCGCACACACAGATCCCCGCCTGGGAGGGTTCTCGGCCCTTCGTCACCACGGCGCAGGAAACGGAGCTCGCTCTGCTGTGCGGTGCGTTCTCATTGCGGACCTATCTTACTCTTCGGGACCAATAGTGTACACGTGTCAATCCCAATCTAATTCACCCCACACCTCCTTGGCATCCGTACGTTTGTTCTCTACACCTGTGTCTCTATTTCAGGTTTGTAAATAGGATCATCTAGACCATTTTTCTTCCCAACAAAGGTCCGTCTAGTCGAGGCTATGGTTTTTCCAGTGGTCATGTATGGATGTGAGAGTTAGACTCTGAAGAAAGCTGAGCACCGAAGAATTGATGCTTTTGAACTGTGGTGTTGGAGAAGACTCTTGAGAGTCCCTTGGTCTGCAAGGAGATCCAACCAGTCCATCCTAAAGGAGATCAGTCCTGGGTGTTCATTGGAAGGGCTGATGCTGAAGCTGAAACTCCAATACTTTGGCCACCTGATGCGAAGAGTTGATTGGAAAAGACCCTGATGCTGCGAGGGATTGGGGGGGCAGGAGGAGAAGGGGACGACAGAGGATGAGATGGCTGGATGGCATCACCCATGTCAATGGACATGGGTTTAGGTAAACTCCAGAAGTTGGTGCTGTGATTCATGGGGTTGCAAAGTCAGACACGACTGAGCCACTGAACTGAACTGAACTGATACCATTTTTCTAGATTCCACAGATACGAGTTAACATACAATATTTGTAATTCTTTTTTTGACTTTTCTTCACAGTATGATACTTTCAATTGCTTCTCACACATCATCCAAAGGATAGGAATTTTCATCAAATGTTCCAGAAAACGTTGAAATTTCAAGGAAATTTTTCTCTATAAATACTTCATGTGACACATGACATTTTGCTTATTTAACAAAAGCTTGTAAAACTGGTCACCAGCCCTAAATACATTTTTTTTAATTGCTATCATACAGCAGAGGTTTTAAAAAAAATAGTACAAGAGAGTTTTATAGAAATTCACTAGATGTTTGGGTATTTTTAAATGGCCTTCTCTGTCATCTGAAAATTATCTAAAGGACAGGAGTCTACTGTCTATACTTAAGATGACAGAGCTTTTCTCCTGATACTATTATTTGGCAGCTGCATATTCCAAATGTAATGGCTCCTAGCATTCCATCTCAAGCCTATCTCAAGAAGCAGAGGCATGCAGAGAGAAGTTTAATTTGGATGGAGGTTGATTCTTCCTTCACACATACTAAAGAGGGCTTTGAGGAAGTGCTGTCTCAGCAACGTCAAATACTGCAAAGTCCTTAACATCCCACACATCCACCCAAGGCCAGTTAAATACTATGTGTTTGAGAAAAACTAAAACTGAAGCATTGGCTATATCCTCAGGCCATTTCTAATACAGACATCAGAAGTTATTCATTCACAGAACCAACTGAATTCCTTTTGAGGCTACATTTCAGGTTCAAATTAGTATTGACTGAATTAGCTATGGTTTCTGATGATTAATTTCTCATTTTCTTTTGAAATCTGAAATTTCAAAGTAAGACAGATAATGAATTTAATTAAAATTTTATCTTCTGCTTTTTATTATGATGGGCAAGAATAAATGCATATTTGTGATCATTACAATTTCGCTCTAACTCTCCAGAGATGTTCATAGAGTGCCTGAGGTTATCTACAAAGAATATAGTGTGACCTAACTAAGATTTCTCCATCACACTGCTTACTGAATACAGATAATAAGTCTGAATTCTCTCACTCAAAGCAGTCTCTTTACACTCAAATGTGTACACAATCACACATTCTACCTTAAAATATTTACTCAATAAAACTGCACTACAATAAGAGCAAACAATAGGTACTCAAAAAAAATAAAATTTAATTGTTAAATCTGAATTGGGAAGAATAACAACAAAAAGAACAAGGCTGAATAGTGAAGTTTCAAGCCATTGTTCCACCTGCAAATTCATTTAGTTTCTCTGGTGCCTCTCATGCAACTAAAGAAATCATAGATTAATTGAGTGAATTCCCTTTAAAACATGAGCTAATCTAGTATCAGCTATAGTATGTATGTATGCTGAATCACTTCAGTCATGTCTGATTCTATGCAATTCTATGGACTGTAGCCTGCCAGGCTCCTCTGTCCATGGAATTCTCCAGGCAAGAATACTGCACTGGGTTGCCAAGCCCGTCTCCAGGGGATTTTCCCAACCTAGGGATCGAACTCACGTCTCCTGCAGCTCCTGCATTGCAGGCAGACTCTTTACCAGAGGAGCCCTTTCAGCTAGCGTATATAAAGAGTTATTACTGAGACAGTATGGAATTTAAGTATAGTTTTATGTGAAAGTAAGTCATTGATTTATGCCTGAATACTGAATAAATCTTTTTCCTTTCCCATCTTTTCAATCTCAAGCTAAGGCTCTCCAACTTTTAGGACTGTTTTTACTTCTCATGTAAGGAAAAGTAAGGAAAGAAAATATCATAATCATTAATTCATATGACATGTATTTTTTGAGAATCTGCTATATAGAGCCTGCCAGACTCCTCTGTCCATGGGATTCTCCAGGTAAGAATACTGGAGTGGGTTGCCATTTCCTTCTCCAGGGGATCTTGTCCACCCAGGGACTGAACCCATGTCTCCTGTGTCTCCTGCATTGGCAGGAGGATTCTTTGCTGCTGAGCCACCTGGGAAGGAATGGCACTTATTGTTACAGTAATTCAGCATGAGTGACATAGCAAAGTGGTGAAGAGAGCTATTCCGGACCCAGACTGCCGAGGTTCTGTCCCTTTGGGATCTAGGGCAATTAGCTAAATCAAACCATTCCTTAGTTTCCTCATCATAAGTTGGGGAAATGGTAATGCCTATTTAATGAATTGTGGAGAGGATTAAATAAATATATGCAAAATTTTAGGTATTGCATTTCTAGCAGAAATGGACCAAGGAAACTGAATATCATATGCCTCACTGATTACAAGTAGACACAAAAATCAAGCTACTTGAGCATTTTGAAAAATAAACAAAAGCAGGAAAATTGTGAGAAAGAGCTAAAATGTAAAGATGTAAACCACATGCGGCTGACTTTTTCATTTTCCCCTCTCTTTTCTTTCAGTTCAGACCTGAAGGAAGTTCTTATTTTTTGACATGAGCCAAAAACTGTGGCAAACTTAAAAGAATTTAAATCACATATGTATGTTTTCTGAACATAATGTAATTAAACTGGAATTCAATAATAGAAAAGTATCTAAAAAATACGAATATTAGGGAACTAGGTTACACACTCTTATATAACCACTAGGCCAAAGAGGACATCACAAGAGTAATTAGAAAATAATTTGAATTATGAAAGTAAAGAATAATAACAAAATTTGTGTAATGTACCAATAATAGAAGTACTTATAAAAATTTATTATATTAATATTAGAAAAGTTTCAAATCTATGATCCAAGTTACCTTAGGAAACTAGAAAGAGTACATTCTAGTAAAACTAGTTTTCTAGTAAAGCTGGAAAGACTACATTCTTCCATAAGGGAGGGAATAATACAAATTTAAGCAGAAATAAATATGATTGAAAATTAAAACAATTGAAAAAAATTCAATAAATCCAAAAGCTATTTCTTTGCAAAGATAAATAAAATTGATAAACTTATCCAGACTGACCAAGAAAAAGAGAGAAGCTATACATTAGCAATATCAGGAATGGAGGAGGAGACATCACTACAAACCAGAACTTAAACAATAAACAGATATTCTGAATAATATGAAAACAAATGTAACAATAAAACAAGGTCTTACTATATAGCAGAGAGAACTATACTCAGTATATTGTAATAAACCATAGTGGAAAAGAATCTGAAAAAGAATATACATGTGTATGTATGACTGAATCACTGCTATACACCAGAAAGTAACACATTTCAAATCAACTATACTTCAATTTTTTGAAGTATAATTATATAAAATTGAACAAATTTCTTGAACAAAAACTGCCAAATCTCACTCAAGAAGAAATGTATAAGCTGAATAGTCCTGTACCTATTACAAAACTTGGATTCATATTTAAAAGCTACAAACAAAACTCTAGGCTAGCTGACTTTCCTGATGAGTGGTACTAAAAATTTGAAGAACAAATAATAAAAGTCTACACAAACTCCTTGAGAAAACCAAAAATGGGGAATAATGTCCGATTTCTTTTATGACACCAGCATTATGCCAGTGCAAAATCAAGGATGCTATAAAAAAAAAAACAGAAAAATATGCTCATGAAATTTGACTCAGAAAAAAATATCAACAAAAGCTTAGCTATAACAGATCTAATTCAACAGTATATAAAAGTTGTTCATTCTAGAGTGAACTGGTATACAGAGGGGTTTATCTAGGAATGCAAAACTAGTTCAACATTCAAAAATTGAACACATATGATCATCTCAAAGATGCAAAAAAAGTAACTGACAAAAATTCAACATCCAGAAAAAAGAAACTCTCATTCAGAAAATTGTTTAATAAACAAACAAACAAAAAACTCTCAGCAACTTAAGAATGAAAGCCAAGAACTTTGATTATGGAAATCTACAAAAGTGCAACAGTTACCATCACAACTAGAAAATAAAAGGCTCAGTACTTTGATGCTAAGATCAGGAATAAGTTAAGAATTTCCACTCTCACCTTTCCTCTTCAATTTCACAGCAGAAGTCATAAGCAAAGCAATAAGGCAAGGAAAAAACAAAAGACATACAGATTGGAAAGAAACAACTAACATTGTATCTATTTGCAGACAACATTATTGTCTGTGTAGAAAATAGCCAAAAATATCTACCAAAAAAGCTAGAAGAAATTTTATCAAAGTTGTGCAATATAAAGTCAATATACAAAAATCAACTGTCTACAAAATAGCTATGAAAATGGAAAAATAAACTTTTTAAATGTACCATTTATTATAGGACCAAAAAGCAGAAAATTAGAAACAAAATCAAACAAAATATGTACAGAATCTTTATGCTATAATCTACAGAACACTGATAAAAGAAATAAGACAAAATCAAATGAAGATATACATATGTGTGTATGTGTTCATGGATTGAAATTCTCATTATTGTTAAGATGTCAGTTTTTTCTAAACTGACCACTAGGGGCAGAGCTAGGCTCCTGACTGCAAGGTACACAGCTGTCAAAACTAAGAATACATTTAGAAGGGCAACTGGACTCACAACTGTTGTTGCCGCAACCTGGTGCTCAGTGGCCTAAATTCACACCACCAGTAACTCAGAAACCAGTGTTCAATCAAGCAGCAAACACTGTCAGAGGTCCAGTCCCTTGTTGAGCTGTTTGGTAAATGGTAACAAAAAGAGAATGGAGGGTAAAAGGAAAGAGCCATTAAAATACAATGTGGCTGGGCTCTCTCATTGGCTCTGTGTTCAGCATCACCTTATATATAAATGAATGGGCAACAAGGAACAGTGCCTGAACACAACACACAAGAAAACAGAAAGCAAAGTGGGTAAGATAATTATCTCAACAGATAACCTGTGACTGCTTTATGGAGGATATGCTATTTGTTTAAGAGATTTATGCACCAGAAAGGTGGGTACAGATAAAAGGAAAGGGGAGGGGAAGGCAGGGAAGAGGGAGGGAAAATGAAAGAAAATAAGGAAGAAAAATACCGAAAGTGGAGGCAGTGCGAACAAAGACCTAAAGCTAAGCTACAAATGTCGAATATGCATAAATAACAGGAAATTAGCTAGTCAGATGGGAGCAGAGTAGATGGAGCAGCAACAGGAAGTGGGTACATTATCACTGAATGAAATCATCCACAAGGAGGCATAACCGCTTGTGTTTCCAATGTTAGACATGGTGTTTGTACACCAGGAGATAGGGCAATCAGGGTTACCTCCTTCCTGCTCTGTTAGTTCACTGCCTCACTCGAAGTAAACAAACAATAACTGAGCAACTATTATGCCTATTATTAAACAAATAATAAAAGAGCAACACAGAGGCAAAGTACTGTGAGTAATTCAGAAGCAATATGTCACTATACCCTTAAGTGGGATTTACAATCTAGACAGCAGAATCCAAACTACTCACACACACACACACACAAAAAACCAAATAGCTCAGGTAAAAGGATTAATGAATCTGCCTTCTAGTCTTTGCCTCCAAGGCACAGAATCAATAAGCAATTTCTGAATCTATGGTATTGGCAATATTCTGTGCTAGATATTAAATGTACATTCTCAAACTTAGTTTTGTTTACTTTTACCTTTTCCCTTTTTGCCCCTTCTTTCTAGAACTCAACATATCTAGTCAGTGTGTAAGTCAAGAGACAAATGCAAAAGAAACCACATTGTAGAATGGATATTTTAAAAGGACATCTTAAAAATACTCATTTTATTAATGGGTAAACTGAGATTGAGAACAATCTGAAATTTTGTCCGGGGTCAGACAGTGAATGAGCTAGGGAGAAGGGATTTAACTCCAGTTTTAACACTTTAAAAATCCATTGTTTTTATACTGAGCAAAATACAGTCCCTGAAAACCATTTAAAGAAATTAAAAGAATTGTCATTTAGTTGTGAAAATTCCTTCTGAAAAAGGAAACAGTGAAGATCAATTTCATGCCAGAAAGCATGTTCCCCAGGCACCAACTCATTCTGAAATAGGTGATTATTCAATCTGGCTGTAATATACCATCTCTGTTTTCCTCCCTGTTTTATGTTTTCATGTTAATCATTTTACTTCCTTTTCTTTTTTTAAGCCATATTCAATTAAGATTTTTAATTAGTTTTCAAATTTGAGACACATCTCTAGTAGAAAGCAAACAATAAGAGCAGAAATTAAGGGGCAGCTGTCTCATCTTTCTGGGGATGAAACAAGGCTTTTTTGTTTCTAAGTTATAAATACTAGGGAAATTTTCAAGATTTTTTTAAAGAAATAGTTAACTGAGTAGTTAACTGAATTGAAAGATACTGAATTTATCTAAGAAAGTCAACGTTCTTTCCAACACATGCTGAGAACCTTTCTTCTGGGATAACCTTAGGTTAACTCTAACACTGTGAGTCTTTAAAACTTTTATTGCTGCAAATACAGAATCTCCACATTTTATACAAAACCAAATCAGTTCTTTAGATTCTAAAGTAGGCACCAACCCATGATATCTTCCTCACTTTTAAAATTCTGTGAGTTTTACAAATAAAGGAGAATAAGCACTTTCAGTGGAGAGGAATAAGATTCAGAGCAGCTAAGATGCAGATACTATTTTTTTGTGGTTTTCCTTTTATTTAAGAGAACAAATATTACTAACATTAACATTGAAAATTACTTAGTAAGCTTTTATTCCAGTACTCCTTATTGGTACTTTCAGGTATTATTTTCACATTCAAAGTATAATCAGGATTTGAAACAATTAACCATATAATTCAGGTCAAGAAAAATCTTCTGCCTGAAAAGCTAACCTATAGAAGCAAACAGGTTTTGTTTTTTTTTCTTTCTTGGCTTGAATTATCCAGATTCTGGAAAATTATTAAACAAAATTTAATGTGCAAAGCCAGAAAACAGGTCAGGTTACCTAAAAGCAGGCCAGCCTCAGGAGGATAAGGAACCCCTTAAAATACATATTTCTAAGACAGAAACTTCTAAAACAGTTCCTCATGTAAACCTGGAAATAATGGTTAAGTAATAGCAGGTTCACTAAAGGTGCACACACATACACAAACACATTCACATTTGTATATATTACAGAACTTCCCAGAACCCATGTGGATGTGTGTACAGTATTCAGAAATTTTCAAACCTTTTTGATCCCAAACCATTTTATATAGAACAGATGATAGAACTAGTGTTCGGACTCACCGAGAACCTTATTGCACAGTCATAAGCCTTTTATGCTGGACCCTGGCAGGAGATGTGGGAGGGTGGGGTTGGGTGGTAGATTTGAAAGCTTGTCTTCATACACCCAGGGGACCAGAAGAAAGACCAAATGACATAGGACAGAAATGCCAAGGGCAAAAACTGGCCAAGCAAAGCTGGTTTGAAGACGCTTCTACCATAACCACTAAGGCCCTAAGGGATAGGCTGATCGCCATATTCATGTTCATTCATTTTCTTTCTCTTTGGCCGCACCACAGGGGGTGTGGGATCTCAGTTCCCTGAGCAGGGATCGAACCTGTATCCCTTGCGCTGGAAGCATAGAGTCATAACCACTGGATCATCAGGGAAATCTCCATCTCATTTTTCAACACAGCTTCATTTTCTGCTTCTCTCCACCTCTGTGACCTTCCTTAATCTTTTTCAGTTATGTTCTTTATTCACTGCTGTTCTTTCTACCTGGGACTCTTCGCTTTATACTTCAAGCTCTGAGTTCAACACCGTCTTCCACAGAAACACCCTCTGTTCAGTCCATCTATAATAGATTCCTCTCTTCTTTCCCAGTATTTTCCCTACAGAATTTTTCTTCATAACATTTATCACAGTTTTTATTTACATATTGATACTTGTTTATTTATTTCATGTCATGTTCACAAGACTACAAGCACCATGAAGGCAGGAAGAGACTATGTCTGTTTTGTCCAAATTTATGATCACCAAATTCCTCATAGATGAGTGTTTGCCATATAGCAGGCCTTTTATAAATATGTGTTAATTTAATAATAAATAATAATAATTAGTTCCTTCACATATCTCCCTGAGTGAAAGTTGCTCAGTCGTGTCTGACTCTTTGCTTACCCCATGGACTATACAGTCCATGGAATGCTGCAGGCCAGAATACTGGAGTGGGTATCCTTTCCCTTCTCCAGGGGATCTTCCCAACCCAGGGATCGAACCCAGGTCTCCCACACTGCAGGCAGTTTCTTTACCAGCTGAGCCACAAGGGAAGCCCATGTCTCCCTTGGCCTGGCCTAATTGAAATCCTCAAAATTGATTTAATGTATACATAGAAATAAGTTCCTCTTTAGGATATAATCATCTATCTATAATATGAAGTCACACACATTCTAAAACATCAAACTTGCATCTTTGTAAAATATTTTTATGATGGGGGCTGTAGCTTGAATAAATCATCAATCTAAATCAATATTATGGGTTGATTATTGAGAACCACTCTCGTACCTGCTTTCTTGTATTCTTCAAATACTTCTACTCTTTTATTACTGCCTTGCTGATTTCAGAGCTCTGCAAAGAACAAAAAGAAAAATGTTAGGATTTGTTGTTTCACCAGGAACTCCTCTTTTTTAAAAAAACAATTATTGGAGTATAGTTGCTTTATATGTTGTGTTAATGTCTGCTATACAGCAAAGTGAATCAGCTATACATATACACAGATCCCTTTCCTGGATTTCCTTCCCCTTTTGGTCACCACAGAGCACTGCGTCTATTTCCTGTGCTATACAGTAGGTTCTCATCCATTATTAATTTTATCCATAGTATCAATAATGCATATATGTCAGTCCCAATCTCCCAATTCATCCCAGCCCTTCCTTCCCCCCTTGGCGTCCATACATTGTTCTCTACGTCTGTGTCTTTATTTCTGCTTTGCAAATAGCTTCATCTATAGGAATGCCTCTTTCCTAGGTAAAATATTTAGTTTGCTTGTAATGCCCATTATTCCAAACTTGAGGACTTATGATCATAAGATCCATGGAATACAGCTATTTCTTATTTGTATTCAAATTAATCTGCTTCGTTCAGCTCACAGAGGTCTACAGGAAAGAACTCTAGCTGACTCATTCATTTGCTTACATGCACCAAGCACTATCCTAAGTTATTGGATCAACTCATTTATTCCTCATAACTACTGGACAGACAAGGGTTAACTCAGCAGGCTTGCATTACTGAAATGCTACCCTTTCTAAAGAAAGGTCCTCCTTCAGAACTGGCCTTAGTCCAGCTCCTGGAAGATGACCTCTGAGCTCTCGGCATAGGCTGACTGATGAGAGAGTTTCCATATATGTTTCTGCTGCTCCAGGTGGGCCAGATACATTTATGGTGAACACCTCTTTTTGCTTGAAGGGGAGGGGCTGAAGTCTGAACAGTGAGGTCAGTCATCTGGTGCTGCAAGCTTCTGTGACTGACCTCTAATAAAACTCTAGACACCACAGGTCAGCTGAGCTTCCCTGGCTGACCACATGGGACCAGTTCACACATGTGGTCACACACGGTGGCGGAGAGAGTTAAGGGCATCCCCATGTGCCGTTAGGGGCTTCCCAGGTGACTCAGTGGTAACGAATCTGCTTGCCAGTGCAGGAGGAGAAGGAGACATGGGTTCGATCCCCAGGTCAGGAAGATCCTCTGGAGTAGGACACGGTGACCCGCTCCAGTATTCTTGCCTGGAGAATCGCACGGACAGAGAAGCCTGGGGACCAGGGGATCGCAAAGAGTCAGACACAACTGAGCATGCACACACGCAGGGGCCCTTAAGACACAAAACCTCCAAAAAAAGATGTCATTTTCATCATAGGGGACTGGAATGCAGAAGCAGGAAGTCAACAGATACTCAGAATAACAAGGCAAGTTTGGCCTTGGAATACAATATGAAGAAGGGCAAAGGCTAACAGAGTTTTGTCAAGAGAACATGCTGGTCATAGTGAACACCTTCTTTCTACAACACAAGAGATGGCTCTACACAAGGACATCACCAGATGGTCAATGCCAATATCAGATTATGTTCTTTACAGCAAAGATGGACAAGCTCTCCACAGTCAGTAAAAACAAGCCCTGGAACTTATTGTGGCTCAGATCATCGGCTCCTTATTGCAAAATTCAGGCTTAAATTGAAGAAAGTAGGGAAAACTACGAGGCCATTCAGGTATGATGTAAATCAAATCCCTTATGATAGACAGTGGAGGTGATGAATAGATTCAAACAACTAGATGTGATAGACAGAGGTTGGGAACATTGTACAGGAGGCAGAGAAACCATTCCAAAGAAAAAGAAATGCCAGAAGGCCCAGTGGTTGTCTGAGGAAGCTTTACATATAGCTGAGCAAAGAAGAGAAGCAAAAAGCAAGGGAGAAAGGGAAAGAAATACCCAGTTGAATGTAGTTACAGAGAATAGCAAGGAGAGGTAAGAAGGCCTTTTCAAATGAACAATGCAAAGAAAGAAGTGACACAAAAAGGGAAAGACTAGAAGCCTATTCAAGAAAACTGGAGATATCAAGGGAACATTTCGTGCAAGGATGGGCATGATAAAGGACAGAAACAGTAACAATCTCTTCTCTATCAGAAGAGATTAAGAGATGGCAAGAATACACAGAAGAACTAAAAAAAAATGGTCAAAGTGAATCAGCTACACATACACACATATCCCTTCATTTCTGGATTTCTTTCCCATTAAGGTGACCACAGGGCATTGATTAGAGTTCCTTTGCTATACAGTAGGCTCTCATTAGTTATCTATTATATACATAGTATTGGTAGTGTGTATATGCCAATACCAATCGATGACTGAGTATAACAGCTTTTCTGAATCTTGGGAACCCTTCTAACAAATAATTGAGACTAAGGGTGGCCTTTGGGATCCCCAACAAACCACCCTGCGAGACACCATTACCCGCATAATATAGACAGTGAAGTGAAGTGAAGTCGCTCAGTTGTGTCCGACTCTTTACGATCCCATGGACTATATAGCCCATCAGGCTCCTCTGTCTGTGGAATTCTCCAGGAAAGAATATACTGGAGAGGTTAGCCATCCTTCTCCAGGGGTCTTCCTGGGAATTGAACCTGGTTCTCCTGCACTGCAGCCAGATTCTTTACATCAGGGAAGGAATTGGCAAAGAAAGGAACTGGACAATGAATTCTGAGCTAACCCAGAATTCCACAGCTAGTTTAAGTGTCAGTATTTAAATCTGAACCCGATGATCTGGTTTAGGTATTTTACCGCCACTATGACATGTGGTTTATCAAAATATTTATTATATGCCATTTAATACATGTATCCAAAAATGCCACCTGGTTCTTTTTCTTATTTTGTTGTCAGGAATGATAATTTTCAAATTGTAAATGTACCATCAATTACCAAATTTCATTTTGTCTGTCAACAAAAGAGCAACAATTCTTTTGAGTTAAAGTTTTACTTTCTGCTATATTTTATTCAAAACAAACTTTCTTCCAGTCATGTCAAAAATGCAGATGTGATGTTAATATTTTCTCACTAACATCCTCCTTTCTATATGGTTTTTAATACAGGGGGATGAAAACTACAGAGTTAGCTTTAAATCAAACACCAGGTTTTGTTTAATTTGGGGAAAACAAAACACCTTATCACAGTTTTTCTTAAGATTTATAATATTTTGAGTTTAAGAGATCCAGAATTACCTTGAAGTGTTAGAAGAAATAGTTTCATAATAGGAGAAAGCATTAGACTGATCAGTTGCTATTAAAGAAAATGTAAACCATCTACTGATTTCTAAACACAATGGATTAAAACAATATGCCAGTTACGTACAAAAGTCATGAATTTGCTACATTAATCTTTTTTAAGGTAGACTCTGCAAAAAACACTTTGGTCTAATTGGTCATCTTCATTAGCTGGGTGAAGTAGCTTTGAGTCAACTTATTCTAATACTGGAACAAAACCATAATTTATTATCTTATCTTTTTAAATTCACCCTAAACTAAGCATTGGACACTGTTGTACACATATGGATTCCTGTGTCTTGCTCTTATCACTCAAACAGACTGTACATCTCTTGATATTCTGGTGTCATGACATCTGCAAAAGTAAGGAGTCTTCCTTGCAGTGTGGATGTTCAGAAGCCAGTGTAGTCTCAGAGTGTCCAAACAGTCCTTAAATAACTTCCAAAAGTACAAGTAAAGAATGCAGAGGAAGGGAAATCCTTCACATAGTGATGCTGAAATACATGAATGTAAACTGGATAACTGTGAAAATGCAAAGAATAAAAGTTTATGATGCAGAAGTATCAATGGTGTTACGTGAGCCTGAGTCTTTCATACTTGTTTTGTTTCCTTTATCTTGTTGTTTATTAATTCTCAGCTCCCATCACAAAACAAGAACTAATTTACCCAAACCCACCAAAGTGTTGGGTTGTCTTAAGTAAATATCCTACAGAGTGAATGCAAACAAAAGCCTTATTTAACACTTATCATTGCCTTCACAATAAATGATCAAGTAGAATACTGGCCTTAATTAGAACATAAAGTTTTCTTAAGAAAATAGAAAATTCTGTCTTAGACAACTTCAACTAAGTATTCAAATAAATTGAATATTATTGATTAGCAATAAATTAGGCAATATTTTAAAAAATGGAGTAGCCTTTTTGGGCTTCACCTTATGCTTCTTGGGTTCCTATATCCATCCCCTGTTTCCCTAAATGGGGCAGGCTCTCATGACTCACGTTTTCCCTCCACTCAGGAGTTCTGGTGTGATGGGGATATACACAAAGTCCCAGCTGGATATATTCCTTTTCCACATTGCCCCATGAAATTATTGCTGCGCTTGAGATGCCTTGTTGTTGATCTCAGACAGCCTGGTGACTCCAGGTCAAGTGTCCCATCAGTGAGAGGTTTGGGGATACTATGCCAAAGGCAAGAGCTAAGTGGGGTGTAGTTTAGAAAGGACTAGGAAGAGATGACATATATGTCAGGATGTTATATAGTATGGAGATCCTCTCTGTTTCTGAAAAACTCAAGTATTTGTCCCCTAAAAGATCCAGCAGTTAAAACCTGTTTCACAGATATTATATATAACATATACACACATAGTAAAATTAGTAGAATCTGTCTGTCTCTGAAATAGATGTGAAAATTTAACCCTATCTCAAAAGTAGACTTTTTAAAAATTAAACTTTAATTAGAGGATAATTACTTTATAATATTGGGCCTCCCTCTTGGACCTTCCTCCCACCTCCCACCCCTCTGGATTGTCACAGAGCGTTGGATTTGAGATCTGTGCATCATACAGCAAATTCCCATTGGCTATATATCTAAAAGCAGACTTCTAAAATCTTACTTTAGGTCTTCAATTTCCACCCCTTACTGTAAAAACAAAACAATTTATAATAGCTAAAAATGAGATTATTCTCAAGTGCTGATAATCTTTGCATCAACTAAAAAGCTACAAAAAATTTCCTATAAGAATTTAGAAAATGACTCAAGAAAAGTCTCAGGATACAAGATAAATTTGCAATAATAACTTCTATATAACAGCAGTAAGCAGGAAGTAACATTTTTAAGCTAAATAAATGCAACTCCCAGTGGTATAAACCACCCTGACTCACTATAGCAGTAACAACAAAACCAACAAAGCACTTATGAATAACTCTTTAAAAAATTATTAAAAGCTATAAAGGAAATAGGGAGCTAGAACACATTCATGAGTGGGAAAGTACTTACAACATAAATATCACGACTCCCGAAATTAATTCATATTTTTAGCGTAATTCCAATCAAAATTCTAGTAGGGGTAATTTTAGAGTCTATCAAAATTTTCTAAAGTTTACTTGAAGAAAGAGTCATGGATCATAAAGAAAATTTTGAATGTAAATATTAATGAGATGTTTTGTTCTAGCTAATGATAAAACACATTGTTGTGACACAACATTTAACATAGTACAGAACTGGCTTAGAAATTGACATATAAGATATCCCAGAAACATCTGTTTTATGTATTTATTCAACATATATTTAACGCCTGTCATATGCCAAGTACTATGCTAGTTATTGAAGTGAAAACGCAATTCCTGCCCTCAGAAAATTTGAAGGGGGAGAAACTAGCTATTTTCATTTTGATAGAAATTGATACAAATGGGCATAGGACTTTATGAATGTGTATAGAAAAGAAATCTAAATTCAGGGTATCATAAAATGGACACCACTAATTAATGAAAAACAAATTGTTTAATAAGTAATGTTGAGATAATTGCCTATCTTTTGAAACAAAAATCTAATATATCCCATTAGATAGAGATATAAATTGCAAATATATTATATAATTAAATACAAATGAAATGCAACATAAAAAATAAATTAAAATGGAATTGATTATTTATATTTCTCTTTGGAGAGGGTAAGTCTACTTCTGAAGTATGTAAGTGCTAAGAGTAATTAGAAAGAATATAACAGGTTGATTGGACTATGTAAAAAACTTCCCTAGGTAAAAAAGATAAAAAGAAAAAATTAAAAAGCAAAGCAGATGTGAAATTATTTGCAGCAAATGCAATACACCAAAATATATTTTATATAAATACTAAATATCAAAATCAAAATGAAGAAAGAGCTCATTAATGAACATATGGAAAAATGTTCAACTCCATTAGTACTCAAGGAAATAACCATTAAAACAATGATTGACAATATTTCATCTAACAAACTGGCAATGAAGAGAAAATGTTCATCCCTGGTGCCATTTTGAAATTGTTTTGAATGCCACTTTTCTAAAACCTTTAACAGCTCTAAAAATATTCCAATCCTATTGCAGAAAATCTTGAAAGAATTCTCACTATATAAAATTCATACAAGATGCTCATTTCAGGCACACTTTATTTGAATACCCACTAATCCAAAGCACCCTTTAGATAACTGCTGGTGAAATATTCATCATGCTATCACAGGTACCATACCCAGTTAACAGGAGGCATGCAAGACATGTCTTGAATATTGAATAGAGGAACTAATGGGCTTATATCTTCATCATTAAAATAAATAAAAGTGGGGCTCTGGCTTCTGAAAAAATGTTTTCATAGTCTTTGATCTCAGCTCAGTTCAGTCGCTCAGTTGTGTCTGACTCTTTGTGACCCCAGGGGCTGCAGCACGGCAGGCCTCCCTGTCCATCATCAACTCCCAGAGTTTACTCTAACTCATATCCATTGAGTCAGTGATGCCCTCCAACCATCTCATCCTCTTTCGTCCCCTTCTCCTCCCACCTTCAATCTTTCCCAGCATCAGGGTCTTTTCAAGTGAGTCAGTTCTTCACATCAGGTGGCCAAAGTACTGGAGTTTCAGCTTCAACATCAATCCTTCTAAAGAACATTCAGGACTGATTTCCTTTAGGATGGACTGGTTGGATCTCCTTGCAGTCCAAGAGACTCTCACAAGTCTTCTCCAACAACACAGTTCAAAAGCATCAATTCTTTAGCACTCAGCTTTCTTTATAGTCTAACTCTAACATCCATACATGACCACTGAAAAAACCATAACTTTGACTAGACAGAACTTTGTTGGCAAGGTAATGTCTCTGCTTTTTAATATGCTGTCTAGGTTGGTCATAACTTTTCTTCCAAAGAGCAAATGTCTTTTAATTTCATGGCTGCAGTCACCATCTGCAATGATTTTGGAGCCCAGAAAAATAAAGTCAGCCACTGTTTCCACTGTTTTCCCATCTATTTGCCATGAAGTGATGGGATCGCATGCCACGACCTTAGTTTTCTGAATGTTGAGCTTTAAGCCCTTTTTCACTCTCCTCTTTCACTTTCAAGAGGCTGTTTAGTTCTTCTTTGGTTTCTGCTAAGGGTGGTGTCATCTGCATATCTGAGGTTATTGACATTTCTCCCAGCAATCTTGATTCCAGCTTGTGCTTCATCCAGCCCAGAGTTTCTCATGATGTACTCTGCATATAAGTTAAATAAGCAGGGTGACAATATACAGCCTTGACGTACTCCTTTCTTGATTTGGAACCAGTCTGTTGTTCCATGTCCAGTTCTAACTGTTGCTTCCTGACCTGCAGACAGATTTCTCAGGAGGCAAGTCAGGTGGTCTGGTATTCCCATCTCTTTAAGAATTTTCCACAGTTTGCTGTAATCCACACAGTCAAAGGTTTTGGTATAGTCAATAAAGCAGAAAAAGATGTTTTTCTGGAATTCTCTTGCTTTTTTTGATGATCCAACAGATGTTGGCAATTTGATCTCTGGTTATTCTGCCTTTTCTAAATCCAGCTTGAACATCTGGAATTTCACGGTTCACGTACTGTTGAAGCCTGGCTTGGAGAATTCTGAGAATTACTTTACTAGCATGTGAGATGGGTGTGATTGTAGTTTAAGCATTCTTTGACATTGCCTTTCTTTGGAATTGAAATGAAAACTGACCTCTTCCAGTTCTGTGGCCACTGCTGAGTTTTCCAAATTTGCTGGAATATTGAGCCCAGCGCTTTCACAGCATCATCTTTTAGAATTTGAAAGAACTCAACTGTAATTCCATCAGCTTCACTTGCTTTGTTTGTAGTGATGCTTCCTAAGGTCCATTTGACTTTGCATTCCAGGATGTCTGGCTCCAGGTGAGTGATCATACCATCATGATTATCTGGGTCATGAAGATCTTTTTTGTACAGTTCTTCTGTGTATTCTTGCCACCTCTTCTTAATATCTTCTGCTTCTGTTAGGTCCATACCATTTCTGTCCTTATTGTGCCCATCTTTGCATGAAGTGTTCCCTTGGTATCTCTAATTTTCTTGAAGAGATCTCTAGTCTTTCCCATTCTGTTGTTTTCCTCTATTTCTTTGCATTGATCGCTGAGGAAGCCTTTCTTATCTTCCTGGCTATTCTCTGGAACTCTGCATTCAGATGGGAATATCTTTCCTTTTCTCCTTTGCTTTTCCCTTCTCTTCTTTTCTCAGCTATCTGTAAGGCCTCTTCAGACAGCCATTTTGCCTTTTTGCATTTCTTTTTCTTGGGGATGGTCTTGATCCCTGCCTCCTGTACAATGTGACGAACCTCCGTCCATAGTTCTTCAGGCTCTCTGTCTATCAGATCTAATCTCTTGAATCTGTTTCTCACTTCCGCTGTATAATCATAAGGGATTTGATTTAGGTCATACCTGAATGGTCTAGTGGTTTTCTCTACTTTCTTCAATTTAGGTCTGAATTTGGCAATAAGGAGTTCATGATCTGAGCTACAGATCATGAATCAGCTCCCAGTCTTGTTTTTGCTAACTGTATTGAACTTCTCCATCTTTGGCTGCAAAGAATAAAATCAGTCTGACTTTGGTATTGACCAAAGTGATGTCCATGTTTAGAGTCTTCTCTTGTCTTGTTGAAAGAGGGTGCTTTCTACGACCAGTGTGTTCTCTTGGCAAAACTCTATTAGACTTCGCCCTGCTTCATTCTGTAATCCAAGGCCAAATTTGCCTGTTACTCAAGGTCTTTGATCCAGTAATTCTAATTCTGGGTTTCTATCTAGGGAGGTAATCCTAAATAGAGGGGGAGAAAAGGTGTATACATAAAGAATTACCACAGTAGATAAAACTTAGAGCTCACCTAAATATTCAAGTATAAGGAATCTTTGAAAATATTGTGTTATTTTAATTTGGGGGAATAGTATGTCACCATTAAAAAGAAGAGTTTAGAATTCAGGTTTAGAAAGACTTATGCAAAATGTTAAAAGTGAAAAGCAAGTTTTATAGTTATATATCTCTTATATCAGTGGTACCCAAACTTTTTGGCACCAGGGGCTGGTTTCATGGAAGACAATATTTTCCATGAACTAGGGGGTGGGGGACTGAAGCTGAAGCTCCAATACTTTGGCCACCTGATGCAAACAGCCAATTCATTGGAAAAGACCCTAATGCTGGGAAAGATTGAAGGCAAATGGAGAAGAGGGTATGAGAGGATGAGATGGCTAGATTGCATAACTGACTCAATGAATATGAACGTGGGCAACTCCATGAGATGGTGAGGGACAGGGAGGCCTGTCATGCTATAGTCCATGGAGTCACGAAGAGTTGGACACGATTGGGCAACTGAACAGCAACAGGGGGTGGGGGATGGTTTTTGATGATTTAAGTGCCTTACATTTACTGTGCACATTATTTCCAGTATTATTACGTCAGGGCCACCTCAGATTATCAGGCATTATTAGATCCTGCAGGCTGGGAACCCCTGTACAGGTATACTATAGTGGGTAAGACTCAGCATAAATCCTATCTTCATTAACCATAACTCCCTGAACAACTTAACCTCTTCAAGTCTCAGTTTCCTTATTTATAAAATGGGATAGTAGTAACAATATTGTCTATTTAAAATAGACTTTTATTTTTAATAAATTAAAATTAGATAATTCAAACAGTGTTAATATCAAATATTATATAACACATACTCAGTAATCACAGATATAGCTTTTATTTGAAGTATTAAACAAAACCAAAACATATGCACACCAGAAAGTCCATATGTTAATACACCAATACATTGGCAGCAATTACTGTGTGATGGCTTTGGCTGTTCACTACCTTTGGAACATCTCTTCTACATTTGGGAAATTTTCACATTCCATGTTTACACATCACAATGATGGATGCCCAAAATCCACTTTGCAGTCTTCTTGACATGTTAAGAGTCTAAGTTATCCATGAATGGATAATACTTGGTGAGGATGCTAGGGTGAAAGCCTGTTATGAAGGCTTTTCTGATAATACACCCTTGGTACAAGTCTTCCATTTTTTAATTTATTTTTAAACAAAGTATAATTTACAATGTTGTGCTAGTTTCTGCAAAACTATTCAGTTAGATATTCTTTTTCACAGTCTTTTCTATTTTAGTTTAGTACAAGATACTGAGCATAATTCCCTGTGCTATATAGTAGGTCCTTTTAAATCTATTTTATATATCATAGTGTGTATCTGTTAGTCCCAAATTTCCAATCTATCCCTCCCCCACTTTGTCTCCCCTTGGCAACCACAAGCCTGTTCTTCATGCCTGTGAATCTGTTTCTGTCTCACAGATAAGTTCATTTGTATGATACTATAGATTCCACACAATAAGTGATATCATATGATACTTGTCTTTCTCTATCTGGTTTACTTCACTTAGTATAATAATCTCTAGGTCCACACATGCAGCGGTAAATGGCATTATTTTTTTCCTTTTAATGGCTGAGTAATATTCTGTTGCACACATATACTACATCTTCTTTATCCATTTGTCTATTGATGGGCACTTAGGTTGCATCTATGTCTTGGCGATTAAATAGTGCTGCAATGAACACTGGGGTGCATGTATCTTTTTGAATTAGAATTATACACTATACCTCAGGCACATGAAAATTTTCAGTCTAGAAGCACATGCTTCACAGAATCTATCTGGCAATCCATTCTAAGAGCTAAGATCCTGCCCACCATCAGAGGTAGTGGGGTTGAAGATCCACTGTCAGACTCAGGTGAGGGCAGTGGATCCTGTGCCAGGGGCAGGAACTGGGGGTTTGTCCAGGAGCAGTCGGTGCTCATGTGTATCCACTGGGCTTAGAGCTCTTGAATGGGCAGTGTCAGAGCCTGATTAAAACCTTTAAAAGTCCTGAACTTCAAAAACATTACCATGTACCATCCCCTACCTTGATGTGAAAGTGAAAGTGAAAGGGAAAGTGGCTCAAAGTCTCTCAGTCTTGTGGGACTCTTTACAACCCCATGGATTTATACAGTCCAGGGAATTCTCCAGGACAGAATACTTCAGTGGGTAGTCTTTCCCTTCTCTAGGATTTCCCTCCCCCCACCTTATATCATTTGAAATAAAAGCAATACTAAGCTATACAATAAGTGTAACAAAGTCCAATAAAATTTTGATTTTTTTTCTCAAATACACACACACACAAACACACAAACACACACTTCTCTTCCCTTATAGGTTATTACAAAATATTAAGTAGAGTTCCCCACACTATACAGTAGGTCCGTGTTAGTTATATTTTTTATGTAAGTAGTGTGTATATGTTCAGCCCGGTTCAGTCCAGTCGCTCAGTCGTGTCCAGCTCTTTGAGACCCCATGAATCACAGCACTCCAGGCCTCTCTGTCCATCACCAACACCTGGAGTTTACTCAAACTCATGTCCATCGAGTTGGTGATGCCATCCAACCATCTCATCCTCTGTCATCCCCTTCTCCTCCTGCCCCCAATCCCTCCTAGCATCAGGGTCTTTTCCAATGAGTCAACTCTTTGCATGAGGTGGCCAAAGTATTGGAGTTTCAGCTTCAGCATCAGTCCTTCCAATGAACACCCAGGGCTGATCTCCTTTAGGATGGACTGGTTGGATCTCCTTGCAGTTCAAGGGACTCTCAAGAGTCTTATCCAACACCACAGTTCAAAAGCATCAATTTTTCGGCACTCAGCTTTCTTCACAGTCCAACTCTCACATCCATACATGACCACTGGAAAAACTATAGCCTTGACCAGATGGACCTTTGTTGGCGATGTAATGTCTCTGCTTTTTAATATGCTGTCTAGCTAATCCTAACTTATTAATTTATCCCTCCCTCCTGACCTGCCTCTTGAGAAATCTGTACGCAGGTCAGGAAGCAACAGCTAGAACTGGACATGGAACAATGGACTGGTTCCAAATAGGAAAAGGAGTACGTCAAGGCTGTATATTGTCACCCTGCTTGTTTAACTTATATACAGAGTACATCTTGAGAAATGCTGGGCTGGAAGAAGCACAAGCTGGAATCAAGATTTCCAGGAGAAATATCAATAACCTCAGATATACAGATGACACCACCCTTATGACAGAAAGTGAAGAACTAAAGAGCCTCTTGATGAAAGTGAAAGAGGAGAGTGAAAAAGTTGGCTTAAAGCTCAACATAGAAAATTAAGATCATGGCATCCAGTCCCATCACTTCATGGCAAATAGATGGGGAAACAGTAGAAACAGTGGCTGACTTTATTTTTCTGGGCTCCAAAATCACTGCAGATGGTGACTGCAGCCATGAAATTAAAAGACGCTTACTCCTGGGAAGGAAAGTTATGACCAACCTAGACAGCATATTAAAAAGCAGAGACATTATTTGTCAACAAAGGTCCATAGGCAAGGCTATGGTTTTTCCAGTAGAAATGTATGGATGTGAGAGTTGGACTATAAAGAAAGCTGAGCGCCGAAGAATTGATGCTTTTGAACTGTGGTGTTGGAGAAGACTCTTGAGAGTCCCTTGGACTGCAAGGAGATCCAACCAGTCCATCCTAAAGGAGATCAGTCCTGGGTGTTTTTTGGAAGGACTGATGTTGAAGCTGAAACTCCAATACTTTGGCCACCTCATGGGAAGAGCTGACTCATTTGAAAAGACCCTGATGCTGGGAAAGATCAAGGGCAGGAGGAGAAGGGGATGACAGAGGATGAAATGGTTGGATGGCATCACCGACTCAATGGACATGGGTTTGTTGGGGTGGACTCCGAGAGTTGGTGATGGACAGGGAGGCCTGGCATGCTGCAGTTCATGGGGTCGCAAAGAGTTGGACACAACTGAGCAACTGAACTGAACTGAACTGAACCACCTCCCTTTTCCCTTTGGTAGCCATAAACTTGCTTTTTTTCTGTCTGTGAGTTTCTTTCTGTTTTGGAAATTACTTCATTTGTATCTTTTGCAGGTTTTCTTTTAAGATTCTACAAAAAAGCAATATCATATGATATTTATCTTTCTCTTAGTGTGATGATCTCTACATTCATTCATGTTGCTGTTAATGTTATGTCTTTCTTTTTTATGACAAATCTACTTTTTCTGACTCTTCACTATCACATCTCATACAAGTTAAGAAATCAAATGGTTATTGAGTAAATGACTGAAAAAGTCAACAGATCTATATATTAAACAAGTGGTATTTAAACATGTTGCATACCAGAATTACTTGGGGATTCAAGAGCCTCGATCAGAATATTTGAGGTATTTTGCATTTTGAAAAAGCTCCCAGATGATTTAATTTCGTCAACTTTGGAAAAAAATTGATGACTGATTCCACTGAATCTAAGGTAAAACTTTAAAATCACACTTCAGACAAAAATGCAATGTGGCTGTAATTACCCAAACATAAATTGATAGGCCTATGGTTTGGGACCAGAAAGTTGAGATTATTGGAATCTACTTTGTAGAAGGTATAGTGAAAACCTTTTAAGAAAGGACATTTGTTCTATTTGTGTGGTCTAGTGTGTGGGAAGTAGTAAAAAAGAGATTCACAGTGAGTGAGCCTCAGAGTAATAATCATCACAGTAACATTACCTTTAGTACCCTCATGAGAGTGAGAAACGAGAGAAACAGTTAAATATTAGAGATAAAAAAACATGATGGCAATATGTGGGTATTAGGTGCAAAATCATTTGAAATTAAAATAGAGAAAGTCAATAGCCTACAAGAATCCTAATGACTGCATACCAGATTCCTTACTATAAACCCAGGAAAAATGCACGCTGTGATTCAAAACTATAGGCATGGCTAACAAAGGGAAACGATGATATTATTGTAGGGGAAATGATACACGCTTTTATTTGTTTAAAGTTCAACCAGCTCTGTCAATTTGGATATAACACAGCTTTGAAATTTTGCTCTTTTGAGCAGCTTCACACACAAGCAGTAAATACTACGAGTCAAATGCCATAAACCATCCCTGTAAAAGATCATCCTTCAAAACGTGGTCAGACGAGCAGAGTGAAGATGACAGGAGAGCCCTCAAAATAGCCTACAGATGGAGTATTATTTAGGAATAAAATGTTTTCCCTCAAAAACAGCTTTGAAGATTACCTTTCAAGGAATGTCAAAGCAAATAAAAACACTTTTTTTCAATATATCAAAAGCAAGGAGCCAGCTAGAGATTCAGCGAACCCATGATTACAGTCTGTCAGAGATAACTTAGGACTTAGAGTCTTAAAAAAAAAATAAAAGGAACAGACTAAATCTGATAGGATGCTTTCTTTGAAAGGAAGGATGTTAAGAGATACCATGTATTGTCCCCTAAAAATGTTAGATTAGAGGTACAGAATGAAATAACTATATAAAACTCTTAACGTAGCAGGTAAGCATTTTGAAGGATTCATTATTTTCAAGGCTGATGCCTAAAAATAATACCTCATTATCATCCTTGCTTTAGTTGTTTCCATATTAGAAGGACTGATTGAGATCCAAAGCAGTGAGGCCAGAAGAATAGGATCAAGGACCAAGAATAATTCTAATTATCCTATGGAAGATGGGATCCAGAAAGCTATTGTGATGCATGCTGTTGCAGAGTTCATAACAAGAGCAATAAGAAAATCACACCTTGAAAACACCAATGGCTCTAGAAAGAGATTTCAGAAACCGGGGTTATGTTTGAGTAGCAAAGGCACAAAGATCAGTGTCAAAACTCAGAATGTCACTGGGTTGATTTCAGTGTGGTCCCATAATTGTAGATGGAAGGCGGCCACTGTGTTTCCCTAAAGCAGGGCTGTGTCAGAGCTGCTGGTCCAGCCCAGGTGAGTCACATCTCTCCAGATCGGCACTTAGTAGTACCATGCCAATAGCTTGAAATGAGCCATGGGAGTATTTATTTAGAAAATGGGCAAATACTAAAAACCAGGACTTTTTGTTAGTTTCGTTCTTTAGAGAGCAAGTTTAACAGCATATCTCTGCCTTAAAGGGACAAGTTCAAGACACTTATGAACAATGGCTCCAAAAGAAGAAAAAATTTAGAGGACACATACTAAAGAAAATACAAGGATGATGATCCAAGAGCTCATTTGGGTCTATATTAGATGTTGTCTAATTAGATGACAAAATACTTCCGAAATAATATTATGCCATTCAGGGAGATGAAGATAAACAAAATTAATGTGAATATTAGATGCTTTTGGTATATCTATAAATGGATGGGTTTATCTCTCTCACAAAAGAAGCCCCTGAATTAAAACTTCTGAGGTGTATATGGACAAAAGTCAAAAAGAAAAATGACACTTAGATCCAGCAAACCCTATCTGTGCTACAAGAAGTATAGAACAAAATGGTCCAACATAAGAAGCAGATCTGAAAACTTCAAGAAATTGAAAAAAGAAATTGAAGATGACACAGGTAAATGGAAAGATACACAATGCTTATGACTTGGAAGAATATTGTTAAAATACAAATTCAGTGCAATGCATATCAAAAGAACACAGGCATTTTTCACAGAATCAGAACAAATAATCTCAAAACTTGTATCAGTTCAGTTCAGTTCAGTTGCTCAGTCGTGTCCGACTCTTTGAGACCCCATGAATCGCAGCACGACAGGCCTCCCTGTCCATCACAAACTCCCTGACTTTACTCAAACTAAAGTTCATTGAGTCAGTGATGCCATTCAGCCATCTCATCCTCTGTCATCCCCTTCTCCTCCTGCCCCCAATCCCTCCCAGCATCAGGGTCTTTTCCAATGAGTCAACTCTTTGCACGAGGTGGCCAAAGTACTGAAGTTTCAGCTTCAGCATCAGTCCTTCCAATGAACACCCAGGATGGATCTCCTTTAGGATGGACTGGTTGGATCTCCTTGCAGTCCAAGGGACTCTCAAGAGTCTTGTTCAACACCACAGTTCAAAAGCATCAATTTTTCGGTGCTCAGCTTTCTTTATAGTCCAACTCTCACATCCATACATGACCACTGGAAAAACCATAGCCTTGACCAGACGGACCTTTGTTTGCAAAGTAATGTTTCTGCTTTCTAATATGCTGTCTAGGTTGGTCATAACTTTCCTTCCCAGGAGTAAGCGTCTTTTAATTTCATGGCTGCAGTCACCATCTGCAGTGATTTTGGAGCCCAAAAAAATAAAGTTTGTCACTGTTTCCACTGTTTCCCCATCTATTTCCCATGAGGTGATGGGACCAGATGCCATGATCTTAGTTTTCTGAATGTTGAGCTTTAAGCCAACTTTTTCACTCTCCTCTTTCACTTTCATCAAGAGGCTTTTTAGTTTCTCTTCACTTTCTGCTGGAAGAACCACAAACTGGAATCAGGATTGCTGGGAGAAATATCAGTAATCTCAGATATGCAGATGACACCACCCTTATGGCAGAAAAACTTGTATAGAACCCCCAAATCCCTAAATAGCCAAACACTCTTCAAAAAGAACAAAGCTGGAGGTTTCACACTATAATTTTGTTGTATAGTTGATTTTTAACTATGCAACAAAAATATAGTAATAAAGACAATATGTTAATACAACAAAAACAAAAACAGATCAATGGAACAGAAGAGTCCAGAACTAAACCCACATTTATATGGTTCTATGAAATAGAGGCAAGACTATACAATGGGGAGAAGACATCCTCTTCAATCAATGGTTTTGGGAAAACAGGAGGGCTACATGAAGAATAATCAAACCTGACTATTTTCTTACATCGCATAAAAGATAAACTCAAAAAAACTTAAATGTGAAACCTGAAATCAAAAATCTCCTCGAAGAAAACATAGAAAGTATGCTCTTTTGACACTGGTCTTACTAGTAATTTTTTTTTTTTAATACATCTCCTCAGTCAAGGGAAACAAACAAACAAAAATAAACAAATGGGATTACATCAAACTAAAAATCTTTTCCATAGTAATGGAAAGTAGTCAACAAGATGAAAAGGAAACCTAATGAATGGGAGAAGATCTTTGCAAATGATATTTCTGATTAGGGGTTAATATCCAAAATATATAAATACCTCATACAACTCAATGCCAAAAAAAAAAATACAGTTGAATTAAAAAATAGGCAGAAAACCTGAATAGATATTTTTTCAATGAAGATATACAGATGGCCAACAGGCACATGGAAAAGATGCTTAAAATTACTAATATGGAGGGAAATGCAAATCAAAAACTCAGAATAAGATAGCATCTTGCACCTATCAGAATGGCAATGATCAAAAAGACAGTGAATAATATCAAGTGTTGCTGAGGATGTGGAGAAGAAGTAACTCTAGCGTACTGTGTGGCAATATAAATTCACACAGGCACTGAAGAAACTATAGAAAATATTTTGGAGGTTCCTCTAAATAAATAAATAAAAATAGATCTACCATATGATCCAGCAATTTCACTTCTGGGTATTTTCTACACGGGGAAAAAAAAAACAAAACCAATCCAAAAAAATATACACTAAGGTCCACTGAAGTGTTATTTCCAATAACCAATATATGAAAGCAACTTAAGTGAATGGATAAAAAAGATTATATATACAATGAGATATTACTCAGCCCTAAAAAGAATGAAATCTTGTCATTTACAACAACATGAACTGAGATGGATTATGCTAAGCAAATAAGTCAGACAGAGAAAGGCAAATACTGTATGATATAAATTATATGTGGGTCTAAATAACACAACAAACTAGGGACTATCCAACAAAAAAAGCAGACTCACAGATACAGAGAACAAAGTAGTGGTTACCAGTGGGGAGAGGTAAGAGGAGAGGGACACTATAGTGGTGGGTGAGTGGGAGATATAAGTTACCGGGTATAGGATAAGCTACGAGCATCTGTTGTACAACATGGGGAACATAAACCAATATCTTGTAATAACTACAAATAGAAAGTGAAAGTGTTAGTCCCTTAGTCATGTCTGACTCCTTGCAAGCCTACGGAATATAACCTACCAGAGTACTCTGTTCCTGGGATTATCCAGGCAAGAACACTGGAGTGGGTAGACATTCCCTTCTAAAGGGGTTCTTCTAGACCTAGTGGTCGAATCCTGTGTCTCCCACTTTGCAGGAAGATTCTTTACTGCCTGAGCCACCAGGCAAGCCCATCAACAGAGCATAACCTTTAACTATAACCCCTTTCTTGTATACCTGTAACTTAAATAATGTTGTACAGCAACGATACATCAATCAATCAATAAAACAGTCCAAAAAGTGAGTGTGTTTTTGTCTTAGGATCCAGCAAAATCCTGGAGTTCACTGATGCACTTCCCTACCCTACTCAGCAGAGTGTTGACCAACAGATGGTTCTTTAATGGTATGAATATGTTCTAACTCATTCTGTTCTAGAGTGAATCCACTACTACATCTGACTATTGAGCACTTGAAATGTGCCTGGCGTTACTGAGGAACTAAATTTTTAAAATATGATTTTAGTTAATTTGAACTTGAGTAGCCATATGTGGCTAGAGGCTACTGTATATTTTGCAAAGCAGCTTTATAAGTAAAAACGAAACCGTCCACCAGTTACACAAACAAGCAGCATCATTCTCAACTTTATAAGAACAGAACTTCCTGGGAACCAACAACATCCTCTTGCATAGGGGCCAGATTTCACTCTGGTAAGGCATGGAGTCAATCATCAAACCACATGCATTAAAGGAACAGAAAGAGCCTCATTGTGGTGTGGGATGGCTTCCACCCTTGACGACTCTATTTGGGATGGAATTGCACCCGGTTAAGACTCCTGCCCTTCTCCTCCCTCCTGGACTTCTAACTCTGTTTCAAATCATTAGAAACTGTGCATTCTTTCTGCTTCCGACCTTGTGCTAAGCCTCTAAGTGTGGGATCTGCCCCAAGCCAGACATAGTCCATCTGCATTTGTCCAGCTCTGTCTGATTGAGAGGCTAGGCTTAATTTCAGAGTAAAGTATTAGAAGCTCCATCTGGCATCAAGTATGCCACATCATCTAATAAAGCTTTTATTAGTAATAAAGCTGCTATTTAAAGCTCTGTTTGTCTGATCTGTGCCTAATACTAAGTTCCTTCCAAAACATGAAGAAAAAAAATAATTTATCAGCCACTGCTCCTCCTCCCCTCAGAATGTCAACACTCAATATAGCTGATGTTTAATGGCTTCAAAAGTAAAATGTAAAATGTGTCTTTCTGATGGACTCTGTTCTGAAACTACTTGAATGATACTGTTGGGCTTATGTATGTATTGGCTCGTATTAAGGCAGCCATGTGTCAGAGAAGTAAATCATATGGAAGTGCTTTCTACTGACATTAAGGTCTTTCCTGACCTCCTTGAGCTGGTCCAGTTCTGCATTATTTGCTTTCATAGCACCTAGTACTTCTCCTTTGTGACATATCATTTCCTAATTTGTGCGATTCATTAGTGAAGAGCTTACAATTCCCATTAGGTTGCAAACTCCGTAAGCTTCATAAGGAAGAAGACTTTGTGTATCTTTTAATCATCATTTTATTTCTAGCATTTTGAATAATGACCAGCCCATAGATGATTAGCTCCCTAAATAAATAATGCAATATTTCATTTAACTGCATAAAAGATTATCATCAGTATGAGCAGAGATTATGATGCCAGTTCAATTTTTGGCTTATTTTATGCATCAGCCCCAGAAATAAGGGTGCCATAAAAGGAGAACTCTAGTTTGGAGCATAATAATCTCCAGGGACACAAAACTAATAGTGGTCAAAGGAAAGTGACTGGATTCATGCTGTTTTTGCTTCCATTTCACAGGTCAATGCCAAGGGTCTGACAACAGATTAGTTAAATAATTCAAACTACATAATAATGGTGCTCAGCCAGCAAAACCAGCCTCCACTTGGGGAATGGCATTATGTTCAAAACACACAAGAAAACATAAGAGTCAAGATTGGAAAAGGTTTGTTTTGGTTTTGTTTTTTTTAAACTACTTTCCCAAAATACCTCCTCTGGCATTTTTGGATTCATAGAGCAAAGGCAAGTAAGAACTCTCTGTGAGTAGATATTATTAATGGACTTAAGAAGCAGTAATACCTGTTATTCATCCTTAAAGTTTCCATGTTTTGCATCATAGTTTCCCTAAGATCTTAGTCAAATTTGTAAACTTGAAATCCTGTGTTTTATGAACTTAGGTAGAGCCTGTGTTTATCTTTGGATCAAACTGGAAAGCAAGGAATTAAGACAGGATTAATGCAACTATATGATTAAAAGCAGTGGGATGGTCTAGAGAAATAAACAGCAACCAGAACGGTTCCGTGGAATTCAAGAACATTCTCTAGAGATCCTCAGAAATTCTTGCTACTGTATAGATGAAGACTCGAGATTATTACTTTTAGACATTTAAGGAAAATGTGATACTGAAAAGATGGCCAACCCATAGAATCTGGGGCCCAAAATTAATTAGAAAAGGCTGAAATGGGGTCTGGAAATCTTTAGACTACTTTTTGAGAACATGAATCAGGAATCTTAGTGACAGGATAGCTGATAAGAATTAGAGATGTTATATATTATAAGAGGTCTATTGTAAAGAATTTCAGAAAAATATTCCTTAGAACACTATGGAGAGTGTGTATCATTGTTTTTAAGAATATTCGAAACTTAAGCAGACCAAGAAAACAGCATCTAAAGCCATAAGGTAAATGTATGAGGGCTTCCTTACAGAGTTGAGTAAAATTTAACACTTTGCTAACTTGGAAACAGAAGCTGAGACATAATAGCAACATAAAAAATGAGCATCTTAAAAGTCAATATAACTTACAAATTGAACATACATTTATTTAACAAATTCCATATTAGGACAGACAAATATACTTTGAGGAAATAAAATTATCAGTATTTTAATAACACCAATAGATATATATCTGGAATATTCATATATCTGATAATTTATCTGATAACATATGAAAAACTTAGTTATTAAAGGAAACCTTGGATACAGCCTGTCTTTAGATCTTAAAGCCACTACTTCCAATAACTATAACTTAAGACATCCAAATACTACAATACGAAGGGCATGAGTATATAACCAACTAAATTCCAGAATATTTTGAAAAAAGCAATTAAAGCAACAGCTGACACGTAATTTTCTAAAAGAAGACATCTGGACATTAAGGAATTCCTCAGAAGAAATTTTCTTTGTTCAGATATTATGAAAACAATTACAGTTTGGGGTCTTGTATTAAGTTTTTGATTAATAATGATTTCTATGTTTAAAATATCTACCCAGTTAAGGAGAGAGGGGGCTACAGTTTTTATCAGTTTTTATCAGAATGTTAACTCGTCATGTGGGGACGAAGACAGAGTCCCCTGACTACTCATCAGAGAATCCTGGTTCTGTGTGGGCTTTTAGCAAATGAGTCTGCTCTTTTCCAGAGAATGTAAATAGCTTTCAGAGAAAGCATGCGTTGATACATTTTTTGACTTGACACAAGGGGAGATATAAAGTTACTTTGATAGAGAAGAATTTGATCTTAGGCCAGAAAGCTGACAGAAGAGAACAAAGCAATCAGAAACCAGAAACAGTCTCAACCTTCATTTAAATATTTTCAGGAACAACTCATTGGAGTGGGAATTTTCTCATTAACAGAAAACAAACCAAATAAAAAAACCCTTAGGTATTTAACTTTTATACTGAAAGTCTGTATTTCTGAGCCTCAAAAACCAGTAAATAATGATACTCATGCAAAAAGGGCTCTTTTCCAAAACCTGAGTTTATGCGAACATCATATAGATTAATACTCCGTTGTCAGCTAAGAAGGAAAATAATTTATTTCTCATAACATAGTTCAAATAGTTCATTTGATCCTCAGGACATTCCTAAAATGAATAGGAACAGGTATCATGATTTACTTTTCTACAAAAGTGAAACTCAGTCTTAAAGGACGAGTGAGTGTATCAAATAGTTGCTTACTTTATAACATCCATCACGTGAACTGATTTAATCAGGTGTTCAACTAGGTTAAGAAATTGACATTCCAATAAATCTGTCTGATTCTAATCCCATACCCTTAACCCACTATATTTTAAATTTCTTGTCCAAGGGAGCATGCATTTACTACTAGAACTAACGTTTAAACTCCCAAAATAGTGTTTCTCTCATTAGACAAGTGGCCTCCCATATCTGTCCATAACTGAACAGCAGTGTGTGTAAGACTGACACTGGCTTACACATTCACCAGACCCTGTCCCTTTTTTCATAAGCACACACCTAGACTATACCTCCAACCCTTCTGTGCAGCTGGGTGTGGCCATATGTCTGAGATCTGACTAAAGGAATGTAGGCAGAAGGTCTGTCTGGACACTCATGCCAGACCTGAGCCATAAAATCCTCTTCCACAATCCACTGTGTTCTGCCTCCCTCTCTCCTAGCTGAATGAGGAAGACATCAAGAAGTACAGATCCACAAGAAGGATCCTAGATCTCTATATCATGATGCTATACTTCTGTCAATACCTACCACGAATGGCCAAACTGAAATTTATATGAACAAGAAAGAAACTTTTATTTCAATAAGCTACTAAGATTGTGGAGTTTCTAAAGGGGTTCACCAGTTCTTATGCTCACCAGCAAAATGTGAGAATTTCATTTGCTTCACAGTCAATAAAATGTGGTGGTAAGTCTGTCAGTCTACAGATAGCAATAACTCTGGCTTTAATTTGCATTTTCCTGACAATTTGTCATTTTAAGCATTTTCCATATGTATATCATTCACTTGTCACATGTTCATTTGACACTATTCCTATCTTTTCCCCATTCCTCTGTCCATAGGATTCTCCAGGCAAGTATCCTGGAGCAGGTTGCCACATCTTTCTTCAGGGGATCTTCCCGACTCAGGGACTGAACCTGAGTCTCGTATATTGCAGGAGGATTCTTTACCACTTGAGCCACCTGGGAAGCTCCATGTATAGAAACAGATTTGTGTAAAATTGGCCTTGCGCCCTATAACCTTTTCATATTAACTTATGATTTATAGTAGTTTAACTTTAGACTTGTCAAAATTTTCTACATACATGTGTCTTCTATGAATAAGGGCAGTTTTAATTATTCCTTTGAATTGTTACAACTTTTATATCTTTTTCTTATCTATTCATATTGACGAGGACCTCCAGTAAAATGTAGAATAGAATCATATACTTTGCTTATTCTTGATCTTAGCTGGAAAGCATTTAGAATCTCACCATTAACTAAGAATGATGTTTGCCTCAGAGTTTTTCCCATGAATGGGTACTGAGTTTTTCAAATGCTTATTCTGTATCTATTCTGTTGCTCATATAATTTTTTCCCTCTCTTCTGCTAATGTGGTACAATATAAGATTAAATCTTGAATGTTAAACTAATCTTGCATTCCTGGGATACACTCCAAATGCTCATAACAAATTATCCTTTTTATGTATAATGGAATTGCTTTGCCAATATTGGGTTAAGGATTTCTCATCTCTGTTCGTGACGGATAATGGAATGTTTTTCTTCTAATGCCTCTAGGTTTAGAACAATGATGTCATAAAGTAGGCTGTGAAGTGCTCATTCCTTATATTTTATGAAAGTTTGTATAACATTGGACATTTTTCCTCATTAAATATGTAAGATTTCATTAGTGAAGCCTCAATGGCCTGAAGTTTTCTCTATGGGAAAGTTCTGAATTATAGTTTATCAGATACAAGACTGCCATATCTTTTATTTTTTCTTATGTCAGTTTCAATAAGTTTTGACTTTTAAGGAAAATCTTCATTTCAACCAAATTGTAGAATTTATTGCCCTGAAGTAGTTCATTTTTCATAGCTCTTTATATTTCTTTTAATATCTTTAGGACATGTACTATTAGCCTCTCTTTCAAATCCAGTACTAATAATTTGTACTTGCTCTTTTCTTGGTCAGTCTTGCTAAGGATATATCAACTTTATTTTGAAAAAAGAAAATTTCTAGCCTTTAAACATTTTTGTCTTTTTCCATTTATTGCTTTTCTGTTTTGTGTTTATTATTTTCTTTCTTAAGCTTACTTTGGTTTTAATTTTCTCTCTCTTCTCTAGTTTCTTAATGTGAAAACTTAGGTCACTGATTTTAAGTATTCCTTCTTTTCTAATATAAGCACTTAGAAGTGTTCATTTGTTCCCAAACACTAATCTAGCTACATTTCACAAATTTAATGTGTTTTGTTTTTATTTCTACTTAAATTAAAGCATTTTCTAATTTCCCCTTGAAATCCTTCTTTGACCCATGAGAAACTTAAGTCATGTGCTACTTAAATCTTAAATATTTGGTCAGTTTCCAGGTAACTTTTTTTTTCTAATTTAATTCTACTGCGCATATTGCGGGTCAGAGAAACTATTCTGTAAAAGGGAATTTTGGAAGGTATTAAAACTTCTTCTACGGTTCAGCATATGGTCTATTTTGGCAAGTGCACATTGAATACTGGAGAAGTGTGTGTTCTGCAGATGTTGAGAAAGGTATTCTATAAATATAAATCAAATCAATTTGATAGATGGCGTTTTCAAATTTTTAATGTGAAGTGATGGTTGCTCAGTCGTGTCTGACTTTTTGCAATCCCATGGACTGTAGTTGGCCAGGCTTCTCTGTCTATGGGATTCTCAAGGCAAGAATACTGGAGTGGGTTGCCATTCCCTTCTCCAGGGGATCTTCCTGACCCAAGGATCAAACCTGGGTCTCCTGTACTATAGGCAGATTCTTAATCATCTGAGCCACCAGGGGAAGAAGCGATTTGGTGGTGGTGGGGGGGTCTTTCACTTGTTGGTGGGGGGAGGCCTGTTAAAAATGCTTACTATGATTGAGCATCTGTGTATTGTCCCTTTAATTCTGTCAATTTATGCTTCATGTATTTTAAACTGTTATGGGTGCATACCCCTGGAAAAGGAAATGGCCACCCACTCCAGTATTCTTGCCTAGAGAATTCCATGGACAGAGGAGCGTGGCGGGCTACAGTGCATGGGGTCACAGAGTCCAACACAACTGAGAGACTGAGCAAGCACTCAAATATGGATGCATACATATGCAGTATAGTCATCTCACCTGACCTATTGACCCTCACATCATTATGAAATATTTCTCTTTTTCAAGTAACAATCCTACTCTTGATGTTTAAATATAGCTACATCAGCTTTCTAATTACAGGCTACTGTTCGCATGTTACACATTTTCCCATCTTTTACCATAACATATGTAGATGTCTATGTAATAAGAGTTGATGTCTCATGCTCAGGCATGTCCAACTCTTTGCAACCCCACGGACTGCATATATATACTTAGATTTGAGTTTTTGTTTTCTTTGTAGAACTTCAAAGATATTATTCCATGGCTTTCTATATGCCATTGTTTCTGATTTTAAAAAGCCATTCGTAATTCATGTTACAGTTCTCCTAAGTGTAATGTGCATGCTTTCATTGGTTGCTCTCAGTTTTCTTCCTTTATCTTTATTTTTCAGCAGTTTAACTATGATATGATGAAGCATGATTTCTTTTTCATTCATCCCACTTGTGGCTTTTCTGGGTTCTTGATTTTATAGGTTAATTGTGTTATTTTCAGCAAATTTGGGGACTTTTTTTGGCCATTATTTATTCAGACATTTATCACCCTTTCTCCTCTTATTCTGGGACTCTATTTTCACATACTAGATATTTTGACATCACTTCAAATGTAACTGAGACTGTGTTCATTAAAAAAAAAAAGTCTCTTTGTTCTTCAAATTGGTTTATTTCTGTTGGTCTTCCTTATCCTTTCTTCTGCAGTTTCCACATACTGTTCATCCCCATCCAGTAATGTATTTAAAGTTTAAATTTTGTACTTTTAAGTTCTAGAATTTCAGTAGGATATTTTTAGCTTCATATTTGCTGTTGAGAATCCCTGTGTGTTTACTGATTTTTTTCAATTACTGCTTTAAGCCCTTGAGCATATTTATGATAGTTACTTTAAATGGTTATTATAAAAAGACTGCTATAACACCTAATTTTAGTGTTTTATTTTCAACATATCAGTCATTTAGGTTTCGGTGTCTGCTGACTACATTTTTTTTTTTTCACTCTGGGACACATTTTCTTCCTTCTTTACATGACTAGTAATGCACATTTTGCTTTACTTTATGCTAAATATTGTACATCTTGCAATGAATGCAATCTTGGGCAAGGTGTTTTTCTCTAAATAATGAGTTTAGTTTGGACAGGCAGATAAATTACTGGATGATCTCAATCTCATCAAACTTGTTTTTTATTCTTTGCTAGAAGGGATTTACTTTATTTTATTTTCAGACCTGTGATGTGACCGTACCTTCATGGTATGGTCCTTGCAAAGCCTGACTTTTCTGGGATTTCAGCTGGTTGAGGTATTCATCAGTATTATTCCACCCTGGACAATCAGACTATCATCTCCTCTAACACTGCACAATTTCTGACACCTCTAGTATACTAGTAGGCCCTCAGCACATTTCTATCTTTGAATCAGATACTTTAGCTCCAAATTCAATCTCTGTCTTTTCCTCTCTATTAAATCTCCACTCTCTGCTCAGGATCACTCCCGTGCTTCAAGTCATAAATTTCAAAAGAGTGTGAGGCTCAACTGACTTTCTTTTCCTTTCAGTAAGGACCAAATTCTTGGACTATTGCCAATGACTGTAGACAGTTGTTTACTATATTTTGTCCAGGTTGACAGTTGTTTACATCAGGAGGGTAAGTAAAAAACCAATTAATTTGTTATGGATGTAAGAAGTCTTATATAATAAGCATCTTAATCACTTAATCTACAAAGTTCCAATACTGTACTTTAAATTGAAAATGTTGTATTAACCAATAAATGTTAGTTAAATATTATACATAAAGTTATAAATGTATCTCTTCAAAACTTTAGTAATGCTTCCTTGACACTGATTCCCAAAAATTGACTGATCAAGGGGTAGGAAAATATTTCTGGTTCTCGAAAATCCTCAACTCTGATTTGAGACCAAAAAGAGGGTAAAATTATAAAAGCCATACATATACATATATATTATACATGTATATATCTATATATATGCATATATGTGTGTATATATATGTATATATAGTTATTTCCATAATAATTGTATCAAAGTAGCACACCAATAGTAATGCAATAGAACACCAGGTTCCACATACATCTGAATGCGCTAAATATCTTATTTTGTTTCATAATGATGCAAATTAGGAATAATATAAATTCAGTATAAATCTTTGATAAGGCAGAATATTAAGTTCTGCCAAACCTGGCCAAAAATAGGCAAAAGTTTCCACAGGTTTCTCTGTCCTCCAGTAGTCTCCACTGCCTGCAGCCATCCGGGGTCCTCACCCTGGGTTCTCAGCCTCCACTTACCCCAGAACCCTTAGGTGTGCCCCTCAGCCTGAAAAAGGTGCTAGCAGCTCTTCACTGTCAAGCAGCCACTATCATTTGACCGCTCGGATTTTCAACTCTTTCAAATCACGAGTTTGAGATGAAAGGAACTTCACGCTGCCTTTCCAAGGCTTTCGGTATCCTTGCTTTAGTTTCATGAAAGCTTTAAAATGTATCACAAGTCCCTGATTTCTCTAATTTTTTAAAAAAGATTTATTTGTTTGTTTTTGGCCGTGCTGGGCTTTCCTAACTGTGCACAGGCCTCCTCTGGTCGCAGAGGACGGGGGCTACTCTCCAGCCGCGGCGTCTGGGCTGCTCACCGCAGAGGCTTCTCGTGGAGCGCGGCCTCCAGGCTCCTGGGCTCTGGAGCCCGGGCTCAGCAGTCGGCCGTGGACTTACTTGCTCTGAGGCATGTGGGATCCTCCAGGACCGGGGTCTAACTGAGGTCCCACGCATGGCAGGGCGGGTCCCTGACCCCGGGACCATCAGGGAAGCCCGCATCTCTCTCATTTTGTTGCTTTGATGCTGAGCGACGACTGGGACTCTGTGGGAATAGTGCTTTTCTTCGGTCAGTCCTTGCTCCGTGGCTTCCAGTTCAGCTCAGTTGCTCAGTCATATCTGATTCTTTGCGGCTCCAGGGACTGCAGCACGCCGGGCTTCCCTGTCCATCACCAACTCCCAGAGCTCGCTCAAACTCATGTCCATCAAGTCAGTGATGCCATCCAACCATCTCAGTCTCTGCCGTCCCCTTCTCCTCCTGCATTCAATCTTTCCCAGCATCACGGTCTTTTCCAATGAGTCAGTTCTTCGCATCAGGTGGCTAAAGTATTGGAGTTTCAGCTTCAGCACCAGTTCTTCCAATAAATATTCAGGATTGAGTTCCTTTAGGATTGACTGATTTGCTCTTCCTGCAGTCCAAGGGGCTCTCAAGAGTCTTCTCCAGCACCACAGTTCAAAAGCATCATCGGTGCTCAGTTTTCTCGAGACCAACTCTCTCATTCATACATGACTCCTGGAAAAACAATATCTCTGACTAGACTGACCTCTGTCACCAAAGTAATGTCTCTGCTTTTTAATATGCTGCCTATGTTGGTCATAGCTTTTCTTCTAAGGAGCAAACATCTTTTAATTTCATGCTGCAGTGATCTTGGAGCTCAAAAAAATAAAGTCTCTCACTGTTTCCATTGTTTCCCCATCTATTTACCATAAAGTGATGGGACCAGATGTCATGATCTTAGTTTTTTGAATGTTGAATTTTAAGCCAACTTTTCATTCTCCTCTTTCATTTTCATCAAGAGGCTCTTTAGTTCTTCTTCACTTTCTGCTATAAGGGTGGTGTCATCTGCATATCTGAGGTTATTGATATTTCTCCCAGCAATCTTAATTCCAGCTATGCTTCCTCCAGCCCAGCATTTCTCATGATGTAGTCTGCATATAAGTTAAAAAAGCAGATGACAGTATACAGCCTTGACATACTCCTTTCCCGATTTGGAACCATTTTGTTGTTCTATGTCCAGTTCTAACTGTTGCTTTCTGACCTGCATACAGATTTCTCAGGAGCTAGGTAAGATGGTCTGGTATTCCCATCTCTTGAAGAATATTCCAGTTTGTTGTGATCTAACAGTCAAAGGCTTTGGTGTAATCAATAAAGCAGAAGTAGATGTTTTTCTGGAATTCTCTTACTTTTTCTATGATCCAGTGGATGTTACCAATTTGATCTCTGGTTCTTCTGCCTTTTCTAAATCCAGCTTGAACATCTGGAAGTTCTCAGTTCACATACTGTTGAAGCCTGGCTTGGAAAAGTTTGAGCATTACTTTGCTAGCATGTGAGATGAGTACAACTGTGCAATAGTTTGAACATTCTTTGATATTGCCTTTCTTTGGGATTGGAATGAACACTGACCTTTTCCAGTCCTGTAGCCACTGCTGAGTTTTCCAAATTTGCTTCCAGGCCCTGTAGGTAAAAGCCACATGGAAATGGCTGCTGTCTTCAACTCAAGTTGGGAATGTTTTCCTCTCTCTAGATTTCTAGTACAAAAGCACTCACTGATTCTACAGCTTTCAGGTATCTTTGAAAATGTGATTTTTGTAATTCATCTATCTTTTCTAGTTCTTTTTAAAAATTTTTATTTTTTAAATTAATTTATTTATTTTAATTGTAGGCTAATTACTTTACAATATTATAGGGGCTTTTGCCATATGTTGACATGAATCAGCCACAGGTGTACACGTGTCCCCCATCCTGAACCCCCCTCCCACCTCCCTCCCATCCCATCCCTCAGGGTCATCCCAGTGCACCAGCCCTGAGCACCCCGTCTCATGCATCGAACCTGGCGATCAGGTTCGCCAGAAAAGAACAGTCTTTTCTAGTTCTGTCAGCAGTATTCTTGGCCTCATGTGGCTTACTGCATTCTTCTTTGAAGAAGAAGCCCAGTTTTGAACTTGATGTAAGTGGAATTATATATAATTTATTTTTGTCTGGCTAATTTTGCTCAGTATTATTCTCATTGTTCTCATTATTCTCATGTATGGATATGAGAGTTGGACTGTAAAGAAAGATGAACACTGAAGAATTGATACTTTTGAACTGTGCTCTTGGAGAAGACTCTTGAGAGTCCCTTGTACTGCAAGGAGATCCAACCAGTCCATCCTAAAGGATATCGGTCCTGAATATTCACTGGAAGGACTAATGTTGAAGCTGAAACTTCAAAACCTTGGTCACCTGATGTGAAGAACTGACTCATTTGAAAAGACCCTGATGCTGGGAAAGATTGAGGGCAGGAGGAGAAGGGGACAACAGAGGATGAGATGGTTGGATGGCATCACCAACTCAGTGGACATGGGTTTGAGTAAACTCTGGGTGTAGGTGATGGACAGGGAGGCCTGGTGTGCTGTGGTTCATGGGGTCGCAAAGAGTTGGATATGACTGAGTGACTGAACTGACTGAACTGATTCTCATTGTTGTTGAGTATTCCATTGCATGACTATACCAAAATTTATTTATTCCTTCTATTGTTAATGTGTGTTTGAGAAATTTCTACTTTCTGGCTACTATGAATAGTGTTGCTTTGAAAATTCTTGTAAATGTCTGTGAATTGATAAATACATGTTTGGTAAGTGTATAGTAATAGAATTGCTGGATCATGGGTACATATGTGTTCATTTTTAGTAGCTATAGTCAAACAGATATCAAAGTGACCATTCCTATCAATATTTACATTTCCATCTGCAATGTATGAAAGTTTCCACTTATATATTTTTAATTAGCTATATTTTTTCTAAGACTTTTGCCATATTTTTATTAGGGCATTGCTTTTCTTATTGTTTAGATAAATTTTTTATCTAAATATATTTTATATATATTCCCATATATTACATTCTTTCTGTTTTATTTTCAACTATACCAAATATCCTGGAGTAGGAAATGGCAACCCACTCTAGTATTTTTGCCTGGAGAATCCCATGGACAAAGGAGCCTGGTGGGCTACAGTCCGTCCACAGGATCTCAAAGAGTAGGACATGACTGAAGCAACTTAGCACACACACATCCCAAATACAATGTGCAAATTCCTTTAGATTACTCCTACTTTGAGTTATTCATATACCGACTTCAGTTCATTAGAGTAGATAATTAAACCTTAACTTTATCACAACAATAAATGCCTTATCAATAGATTTACCTGTCAGTATTCAATATAATGATGTGAAATATCACTTTAAGGCTAATATTTATAAAACAAATTAGGAAAAACCTAGATTCACTGTTTTTCTTTGGAGATAGAATTAAAAGGTGGTAAATACCATTAACAACAAAGCAGAAAGAAAAAGGGATGTTTGTATTTTAGAATTCTTACAGCTATATAATCAGAGTAAGATTGATCTGTAATTAATGAGGTGAAGCTATTTTTTGTTTTCTTTTTGCCTTATGTGGGCTTTCCACAAAATACTGCATATGAATGTTTGTGGCTGCCACATTTCTTCAGCATGCCCATCCTAAAGAGGCTTTTTTCACTGACACTTTATTAGCCATGTCAATTCTATTACCCCAGGTGTGACTAATACCTGGTGATAAACAATGTTGAGCTTCAACTCTCCAATTCTAACTATAACTACTAGCATCACAGAATGCCAAACTAACAAGTGATGCAATATGCCCAAATTATATTTATCTTGATATTCAATAAAACCAATTTCCAGTCCAACATGTGTTTATAACACTGTCTTCTGGAGAGTTTACATTTTTAAAAAGTGCAGCAGAGAGTTAAGGCTACATTTGTTAATGATAAAAATCTCAAACTGATATGGAAGAGACTAACAAGCCCCAACGGTTTTAAACTGGCTTTAAATCCACAAAATGTGTCATACTGTTCTAATCTCTGCTCAGAGTATATTTTATTTTATTTTATTTTATTTTACTTAGAGAATATTTTAAACAAATGCCTTATTGGCTAGACACAGTATAAACAAACCAAAGAGTCAGTTATAAATAATTATATCTGCAAACAAAGTTGCTCTTACAGAAGGAAAACCATGTCTAAATACTTGATTTCCTTTCAATTTCATTGACTTTTTCAACATTATCTTGAAACAACAATATCTTCCAACAGCAGACTTCTCCTATCAGTACATTATCACTGGCTTCAGTCACTGCATTAAAAGCCTACAGTATATTTTGTGCTGGACAGAAGGATGCAAAGGCTTACTTCTACTAATACATGCCCAATCACTACCCATCAGAAGCATGTAAAAAAAATGAAAAACTATTTCAAAATGAGCTGAAGTAGACTACTTTCAGTTACGGCCAAAAAAGGCACAGATCAGATTTACTGGCACAGAAAATGCTAAAGGTATTTACAAATGAAAAGACAGAACTGTAGTAAAAGGACTTATATATATATATGAGTTATGTTTCTGAGCTTTAAAGGGACTTGAAATCACAATATAACTTTTATTACTATCCTGCAACTTATTCTTTATCTTCATATTAACTTTTCTTGGGTGATTTCATCAGGGGAATAAGTCAGTATCCAAAAATGCCAACTCAAGCTATATATGACCAGAACTCAGATCTACCAGGCTTTACCAATCACATCATTCTTCCAATGGATAAATCACTTCCCACAAAGCAATGTGACACAGAAATTAACTGAGAGAATTATAGCTGCCTTAAAATTTGAAGATGGCTATGACTGTGAGAAAGTCAACTATCATAACAATCTATAATTCATTTAAACACTCTGGTTTAGATTAAAAGATAATCTTCACAATGTATTATTACAAGACAAAATTATTAGTTAGAATTATCAAATATATAAAGAGCAAACTAAAGGCAAACTTCTGTGTCTTTGTAAATATGTAGTCTCCAGTTTTAAGAGAAGAAATAATTTTACAAAGTGCACACAGCATTTTGAAAAGTTATTCAGACAGGCTTTTTTCCCTGTAAGGACTAGTTATCAGCATCTTTGAAGTTACATAATGCAGAAGCTGTTCCTTTATTCCTGTGATCTGCCTTGGATCTTTGAGGATAAAGAAAAAATGTCTATTCTGTAAAAACCATTCAACCTATCTAAGGAGCTAGAACTGAGGTTTAATCCCACTGAGAAAAGCTCTGGTTGTTTACTTATCAAGAAGCCAAAAACCCAGCAGTGAGAGACAAAAGAAAAATAATATTTAATAAAGGCCTCAACTCTGCAAAATAACAATAACTGATAACCTGAGAACAGGGAGACACTGTTAGCACATGACACTTGATTAAAAGGAGGTTTAATCAGGAAACAATGGTTTAAAGTAATATAAAATAGAACTTAAAATAGCTGTTAATTGTGTCACATCTATGGGGCTTCCCAGGTGGTACTAGTGGTAAGGAACCCACCTGCAATGCAGGAGACACAAGGGACATCGGTTTGATCCTTGGGTTGGGAAAATCCCCTGGAGTAGAAAATAGCAACCTACTCTGATATTTTTACCTGAAAAATTCCATTGACAGAGGTGCCTGATAGGCTATAGTCCACAGGGTTGCAAAGAGAAGGACATGACTGAGCATACACACACACATACACATACACAAATGTATCTATACCTATGTGTGTGAGTTAGTCATTCAATCATGTCTGACTATTTGTGATCTCATGGACTGTAGCCCACCAGGCTCCTCTGTCCATAGGGATTCTCCACACAAGAACACTGGAGTGGGTTGCCATTCCCTTCTCCAGAGGATCTTCCCCACCCAGGGATGGAACCTGGGTCTCGTGCATTGCAGGCAGATTCCTTACTGACTGAGCCACCAGGAAAGCCCCAAACCTCACCCATCATGGGGCTCGAACCCACAACTCTGAGGTTAAGAGTCTCATGCTCTACCAACTGAGCAAGCTGGATGGCTATCTATACCTGTGGTCTCCTTTATTGAACAGGCTCACTGAAGCTAACTAAGAATGAATTACGTTACTCAAGTTATAAAATAATTTTGTAGGTTTTTTAGTGATTTTATTTACAAGCAATTTTTTGGTTTTGTTTTGTCTGAGATTTACTGCACTGGAATAGGAATTGCTTTCCTCAGGAAACTGAACATGTAACTGTTCAGATAGCCCACGGGGACAGCACTTCTGAGAATGTTGTTATTCATCACCCCTCAGAGGTCATGACTAAAGAAAGATGCCAGTTACCAATTCAACAATTCTCCAAGTAAATTCCTCACTTTAACCAGTTACAAAAGATCAAACTCACAGGCTGTTAAGAAAGTATTTAAATCCCTTTAAGCCCTGAAAGTGTGGTAAAGAACCTGCCTGCAGGAGACATAAGAAACATGGGTTCAATCTCTGGGTTCAGGACGATCCCCTGGAGGAGGGCATGGCAACCCACTTCAGTATTCCTGCCTGGAGAATCCCATGGTCAGAGGAGCATGACAGGCTACAGTCCGTAGGATCACAGAGTCAGACACTATTGAAGTGACCCAGCATACTCATGTACACACACACACACACACACACACCTATATATCTTTACTTCTTTTTCACTACCCTAAGCCTGGACTCTGACCAAAGGCCCATCACGACTACTGAGAGTCAAAAGGCCAAGTCCCTTGCCTGCACCTAGGCTTCCCCAAGAATGGCTTTGCTTGAGTCTTAGGAAATAAACTCAGGAGCTCCCCTCTATTCACATCAAGCTCTAAGGTTTTTGTCAATTCTGAGTCAAACCAATAGCTAGCACTCCCAGAAGCTAGGAAGGCCATGCGTGGGAGAACATGCATGAATTTTCCTCCGTAAAGGATAAGGCTTGGTGAAATTCTGAGAACTTCACTGAAGGCCAAGAGCAGGACCTAATAAACTATGTTTTTGGAGACAAGCTATGTGGTTAAAACATCCATACTTCTGAGAAGGTTGACTTTAATAAACCTTGGTGTCCCCCATATTTGGGGATGGAGAAAATACATCAGATGTATTAGAAAATACATCTGGCCTAACCTTGAGGCCAGAAGATTACAGAGAGACTTGAGAACTGAATGGTTTTTCAAGGAGCAATAATAATTATAAATTCTTGTAGTTGTAAATTCTTTCTCTACTTCTTTGATATATAAATCGTCTCTCGGCCTCTGGCCAATTTTACAACCAAAAAAATGTCTTTCTCAAGGATCCAGGAGTCTTCTCTTTGAAATGTAAGCGTTAAGAAATAAAGTGCCAAGAAAGGGTAGACCGTTTGAATAAGCCAGTGTCTAGTAAAGAGACTGAATCAATAATTAAAATTTTCCAAAAGAGAAAGCAAAAATAATAATAATAAGAGTTCAGTGATGAACCTTCCTACCAAACATTTGAGGAAATTATACTAGTTTCCTACAATATCTTTTAAAGGACAGAAACAGAAGGAATACTATCTGACTCTTTCTACGAGGTCAGCATAATTCTAATACCAACAATAAACAAAGACATTACAAAAAAAAAGAAAGAAAACTAAACCAATCTCTCTCATGGAAACAGATGCAAAAATCCTCATCAAAATATTAGCAAATTGAATTAAAAAAAGCATAAAAAGAATTACACACGATAATGAACTGGGATTTATCCCAGATATCCAAGACTCGTTCAACATTCAAAAATCAATTAATGTGACCTATCACATCAATAGGCTAAAGAACAAAAATTACATCATCATATTGATTGATGCAGAAAAAACACTGGACAAAATTCAACTTTCATTCATGACATAAACTCTCAGAATATTATAACAGAGGAAGACTTTCTCAACTTGATAAAGAATACATGCAAAAAGCCTACAGCTAACACTATACCTAATGGTAAGAAATGTGAAACCTTCCCAGATGGGTGGATTGCTACTCACCACTCCTTTCCAACATGGCACTGGAAGCCCTTGCTGATAGAATAAGACAAAAAAGCCAAGAAAGGGTATGAATACAGGAAAAGAAAGACAAATAGTCTTTGTACACAGATAATATGATTATTTATGTAGAAAATCTAATAAAAAAAGAAAAACTGACCAAAAAACTCCTGGAACTAATAAACAATTATAGCAAGGTTGCAGGGTATGAGGTTAATATACAAAAGCCAAATGCTTTCCTATATACAACAATGCACAAGTGGAATTTGAGATTAAAACCACAAAACTATTTACATTAGCACCCCACAAAAATAAAATACTTAGGCATAAATCCAATAAAATATGTGCACAATCTATATATGGGAAACTTTAAACTGTGATGGACAAGCCCAAAGAAGTGCTAAATAAAGGGAGTGATAATCCCTCTCTATGAACAAAAGACTCAATATTGACAAAATGTCAATTCTTCCCAACTTGACATATAGATTCAATGCAATTCTAATTTAAAAAATCTCAGCAAGTTTTATTTATGGATATTGACAAATTTATTATAATCATTATATGAAGAAGTAAAAGGCTCAGAATAGCTAAGACAATAGTGAAGGAAAAGAATGAAGGTTGAGGACTGACACTACTCAACTTCAAGACTTACTGTAATACTATAGTAATCAAGATATTGTAGTATTGCAAAATAACAGAAAATAAAATAATGGACTAGAACAGAGGACCCAGAAATAGACCCTCATAAGCACAGTTGACTGATCTTCAGTGAAAGAGCAAAGGCAGGTGCAATGGAGCAAAAATACACCCTTCAAAAAATGGTGCTGGGAAAACTGGATATCCTTATCGGTAAATATTATTCTAAATATAGACCTTTCTATAAATATTAACTCAAAATGTATGTGTACATAAATGTAAAACTCAAAACTACAAAACCCCTAGAATACAACATAGGAGAAAGCCTAGATGACCCTAGGCAATGACATTTTAGCTATACTATACACATACAGATGACAGAAAAAAAATGATAAACTGGACTTTCTCAAAATTTAAAACTTCTGCTCTGTGAAAGATAATATCAAGAATTAGAAGACACACCATCAGAAGAACGTATTTTCAAAACTCATATCTGACAAAGGACTATTACCCAAAATATATAAAGAACTCTTGAAACAACAATAATAAGTCAACTTAATTAAAAAATGGGTAAATGATCTGAACAGACACCTCACCAAAGAAGATATATATATATATGGCAAATAATCATATAAAAGATGGTACACGTTTTATGCCACTTGGGAAATGCAAAATAAAATGGCAATAAGATATCCCTACATACTTATTAGAATGGTCAAAATCTAGAGTATGGACACCACCAAATGCTGGCAATAATGTGGAGCCAAAGGAAATCTCTCATACATTGCTAGCAGGAATACAAAATGGTATACCACTTGGGAAAACAGTTTGGAATTTTCTTATCAAAATTAAACACACTCTTACCATTTGATCCAAGTACTCTTTGTTTTTTACCCAAAGGAACTAAAAACGTCTATCCATACGAAAACCCATACACAAACATTATAGAAGCTCTATTCATAACTGCCAAAACTTGGAAGCAACCAACATGTCCTTCTACAGATGAGTGGATAAATTGTGGTATATTCACACAGTGGAATATTATTCATTGCTAAATAAAATGAGTTATCAAGCCATGAAGCAATTTTTAAATACATGTTTTTCAGTGAAAGAACCCAATTTAGAAATGCTCACATGCTGGAGGATTCTAACTATACCACTTTCTGTAAAAGGCAAACAATGCAGATAATAAAAACATTAGTGGTTGTCATAGGAAGCAGAGGGAACAAGAGGTGAATAAGCAGAGCTCAGAAAGTTTTTAGGACAGTGAATCTATTCTGTATTATACTATTATGATGAACATAACTCATAATACATTTGTCCAAACTCATAAAATGTACAATATCAAGAGTGTACTCAAAGGTAAGCTACGGACTGGGGGTGATTAGGATGTGTTCATGTTGGTTCACCCTTGGTACCAAACGCACCACGATGGTGAATGACACTGACAATGGGGTAAACTATGTGTGTGAGAAGGTAGAGGATATATGGGAAATCTCTGTACCTTCTTCTCAATTATGTTATGGACCTAAAACTCCTCTTAAAAATGAAGTCTTTTTAAAAAAGAAATATAGTGCTTTCATTTTTTAAAGCTGAAGAGTATCCCATTGTTAGGCCTCCCCAGTGACTGAGTAGACAAAGAATCCACCTGCAATGCAGAAGACATGGGTTCAATCCCGGAGTCAGGAAGATGCCCCAGAAAAGGAAAGTGACAACCCAATAGTTCATCTAGGAACTGATAGCTGTTGGCTCCTATGTTGCAGACCCAAAGATGGAGAAACTGCAATGCCTGTCACCTTCCATAGAATATCCTGATAAGAAAACCTGAATCACAATGACATAATGAAGGAAACTTACACTCCACTTTAGCAAATAGGAAACCAGAGACAAGAGAAAATTAGAGTAAATGGAAAATTAGAACTTCTGGAAAAGATAAATGGATATCTGAATAAAATTTAGTTAAGCTCAGGCAAGTTTGTGGATGCATGTGGGTGTGTTGATTTCCAAACTAAAGATTTCATTAAATTGAATGAAAGAGTGGATTATCATCACCTGGAACTACAACTGTAGCTTCCAACTGTAGCTTGGAAGATCAAGAGTTGCATTACAAAATTCAGAGCAAAACAAGCAAACAAACATTGAGATGGAAAATATGAGGGAAAAAATAATAGATATGAGATTTGGAGAAGATATATAACCTAATATTCAAGTAACAGAAATATTAGAAAGAGAAAAAGAACAGATGAAGGCAAAATGATAATGGAACCATAGTAGAAGAGAATTTTTCTGAGGTGAAGAATAATTTAAATGGACATTTCAAATGCCTTACCAAGTCCCAGACTTTATTGCTAAGAAAATATATATTCCTAGGCCTATGCAATTAAAAATTCAGAAGTCTGAAAACAAACAAAATAATGTATGAGCTTAAAACAACAAGGAACAAGATAGCTAACAGAAAAGAAAATCGGAACAGTATGAGATTTCTCATAGGAATCTCATGGACAGAAGAATAAAATTTAGAACTAACTGAAAGGTAAGCCTGGCAACACTAGAGTCCTTTCACCAACCACAATATCCATCACCCATTAGAGTAAAAAACAGTACTTGAGAAATGACAGTAATCACCCATACACTATATATGAAGAAAATACTTAGAAAAATATTGTAACCAAATAACTGGATTGGCATTTAAGATGAGGGAAGGTAAATTGAACAAAGAATACACAGTGGGCTGAAATAGTTATGTTTTACGCTCTGATTATGGGTTCTGAGAAAGTGAAGGTCATTGTTAATGATAAAATAGGAGCACAGGGTATTCTGAAGCAATATATAAAAAACAGCCTTTAGGCTTTATGTTCTCTAGCAATAATAAGCTTGAAAAAAATGGAAAATTATACCATTTATAATATATATATAAACATTACAAAATACAGAGAAAAGTAATAAAATGGCAGAAGACATGATATATGAAGAAAAACATACAACTGTATTGAAAGTGAAACTGATAGTCACTCAGTATGTCCAACTCTTTTGACTCTATGAACTCCTTTGCCCACCAGGCTCCTCTGTCATGGGATTTCCCAGGCAAGAATAATAGAGTGGGTTGCTATTCCCTTCTCCAGGGCATCTTCCCGGCCCAGGGATCGAACCTGGGTCTCCCGTATTCCAGGCAGATTCTTTACCATCTGAGCCACCAGACTATTGTATTAGAAGATAGTAAACAAAATCTGAACCAAATAGGGAGGTCTTTGGGTGAGAAGACACAATATCATGAAAATGACCATTTCCCTCCCAAGTTAGCACATACATTTAATGGAATTATAAATCGAATCTCAACAGGAATTTAAATAGAATTCAACAAAATAATTTGTGAATTATAAGAGAAATAGATGTCCAACACCACCTAATGAAATCATGTAACAGAAGAATAGTGATGGGGTCTTAAAAACTTATGATAAAGCCAGTGTATTACTACCATATTTAATATGACCTGGTAAACAACAAAACTAGATCAATGGAATGAGAGTATAGAAATGGATCTTGCTTATATAGATTATTAGAGAAAGAGTAGATTATTAAATAAATGTGGGCACAATTAGTTACCTAAAAATATAATTATTTATTTCTATTTTATATCATGTGCTATGCTCAGTCGCTCAATTGTGTCCAACTCTTTGTGACCCCATGGCCTGTAGCCCCCCAGGCTCCTCTGTCCATGGGGATTCTCCAGGCAAGAATACTAGAGTGGGTTGCTATGCTTTCTTCCAGGGGATCTCCCAACCCAGGGATTGAACCCAGGTCTCCCGCACTGCAGGTAGATTATTTACCATTTGAGTCACCAGGGAAGCCCAGGGGATCTTCCCAACCCAGGGAAGATTTTATATCATATGCAAAACTAAATTCCTGATTACTTATAAACTTAATTATAAAAAAGTTCAATATTGGAATCCTGCAAAGTATGTATATATAGTTATACGAAAACTATAATCAGGCAAACAAGTCAGTAGACAAATGCCAAGCAAATGGTAGACAAAAAGATTATCTATAATCTACAAATGTATTAAAATTAATGGGAAAAAGACAAGCAGCTGAAGAAAATAAGAGCAAAAGACTATGAAAGGGCAATTAACAAGGAAAAAATGCTTAAATCTACCCATCCCTGGGGAAATGCAAATAAAGCACAATGAAATATCACTTTACACCTAACAGATTTCTGAAGATTAACAGGAAAAAAGCTATTACACCAAATAATGACAGGGATGTGGGAGAAAAAGGCCCTCTACCCTATTTCTGGAAGCCCAAAGTGTTACAGGCTTTTTTGAAAGCAATACAGCAACATCTATTAGAATTATAAATGCATTTACTGTTCCCACTCCTGGGAATATGCTCCATAGAATAAAGACCCCAGTTCATTAACACTTATGTACCTGATGATTAGGGCTTCCCTGGTGGCCCAGTGGTAAAGAATCTGCCTGCAAAGCAGGAGACACAGGTTCAATTTCTGGGTTGGGAAGACCCTCTGGAGAAGGAAGTGGCAACCCACTCCAGTATTCTTGCCTGGGAAATGCCATGGACAGAGTAGCCTGGCAGGCTACAGTCCCAAAGAGTCGGACACAATTTAGCAACTAAACCACCACCACAATGGGATGATTATTGCTCTTTTGTTCACTCTGACCAAAAATAAACACAGAAACAAACAACAGAAGCCTTGTTAAATGAGCACCCATATATAGGGAAATGGCTGAGTGGATGATGACATATCACACAATGGGATATTATTCAGCTATTAAAGAGAGTGAATTAGAGGTTTACCAACTGACCTAGAAGCATTTCCGCTGAAGAGCAGCAGAACATGCCACCCCGTATGCCACTCTGCATACAGATTATGTTGAGCTGAAGAAAAGACATTCTCTGCTTCCCCCTTACCCACCCGAAAGCAGAATATGCACTCCTCTAATGAAGGTGTCCCCTCCCTACTTCTCACACCAGGAAGGGAATACTAATTTTATCACTGGAGATAAGATCACACTGAAGAGTCTACACAAACATATCTTACTAACTAGACTTATCTATCATGAGCTTCCCCATAAATTTGTCTTCCTTCAATCTGCCACCCCTAGAGCTTCAAAGTCCTTTTCCTTTGCCTTCTCCCTCCTCCATAAAATTATTTTGCTTTGATAGGATGCCATCTAAGTCCAAATTCTGGCAATCCCTTTGAGTTACTTATCACTAAGATTTCTCCTATGTAAAGTGAATGGAATGTGTTAATAAACTTTTTCTGTTCTTAGTATGTTGTTTTGCCAGTCTAACTTAGAGAAACCCACTCCAGTATTCTTGCCTGTAAGATCCCATGGATAGAGGAGCTGGGCAGGCTACAGGACCCTTTGAGTCCATGGGGTCTCAAAGAGTCAGACACAGTTGAGCGACTGAGCATGCACACACAGGCAGTGAGCCCAAGATGGGTGGAGTAAAAAGTTTTTCTCCCCTACACCATACTGTATGGTTGAATCGGGAAACAAAAGGACATGAAAATGTGCAAAACACAATTATTTGCAATATAAGTGATTACAAATATACATATGAATGATTACAAATCACATAAACATATTTATATTATTCTAGTAGCATATAAAATGGAAACTTGGAAGGATCACTATTAGGACCCCACCAAGAATTATCATGCTTTTGTAGGCAGTTAATATGGTGATTTGTGTTAAAGACAGAGGAGAACAGCAAAAAAAAATCAGCCCTCCCAAAAAAGAATAAAATAAACGACCACTAAAAATGGAAACGATTTAAATATGCAAAATTAAATATATGAATATAATTTTAAAAAATTGAAAATGGGAGGAGGAGCTAAGATGGAGGAGGAATAGGATGGGGAGACCACTTTCTCCCCTACAAATTCATCGGAAGAACATTTGAACACTGAGCAACCTTCACAAAACAACTTCTGACCGCTAGCAGAGGACATCAGACACCCAGAAAAGCAGCCCATCGTCTTCGAAAGGAGGTAGGACAAAATATAAAAGATAAAAAGAGAGACAAAAGAGCTAGGGACGGAGACCCGTCCCAGGAAGGGAGTTGTAATAGAGGAAGTTTCCAAACACCAGGAAACCCTCTCACTGGTGGGTCGGGGGGAAGTTTTCGAATCTCGGAGGGCAACCTAACTGGGAGGAAAAATGAATAAAACCCACAGATTACGTGCCTAAAATCAACTCCCAGCAGAAAAGTACCCCAGACGCCCGCATCCGCCACCAGCAAGTGGGGGCGGAATGGAGAGGAACAGGCTGCGTTGCTTAGGGGTAAGGACCGGGCCGAATGCCCTGAGGGCAATCGGAGGGAGCTAACGTGAGATAGCAACTTAAACTGTGGGATAGCAAGACAGAGAGAGAAAATTAACCGGCTGGAACACACTGCGGGCCGTTCGCAGAACAAAGGAAGAACTGAGCAATTCGAGAGAAGAGCTAGCCGGCAGCGGACCGGCCCATCCCCGCCTGACCGGCCCATCCCCGCCGGAGGCAGGAGGCAGGAGGCAGGAGGGAGGGGAAAGGGGGAAACTCGGCCCCAGAGACAGGTACCCCCTACCAAACTGCAAACAGGCCTCCAGTTTCTAACCAAAGACTTCCTGAGATTCTTGATGGCTGACATCCGCCGGGAGGGTCGCGGCTAGAGGCCAGGTCCCCAGAAGAGACACAAGGCGCACCCAACCAGTGCGCGGAAACTGAGGCTGGGACGGGGAGGGGAGAAGGCGCACCGCACCCGGGGAGAGTGCGCCCGTCAGGCTCCTGGCCGCCTGAGCTGCTAGGGCGGGGAAAGCACAAAATGCAGGCCCAACCGAGTAGGCCCTCTTCTGGAGTATCCGAAAACTGGAACCACATGCAACTCAGGGCCCGCTCCCTGTAGAGCAGCCGGGAGCCTGAGCAGTGTAGACGGGGAAAGCACACACCCCTGAGCAGGGCAAACCCACTGTGGCCGGAACACTGCGGGTGCTCCCCACACAGACCATCTGCAGCGCCCCTGCCTACCCACAGCACCAATGAACCAGCGAACCTGAACAAGAGACCACCTCCGCCTGCCTGTGTCAGGGCAGAAATTAGACACTGAAGAGACCTGCAAACAGAAGCCAAATAAACAAAGGGAACCACTTCAGAAGTGACCGGTGCAACAGATTAAAATCCCTGTAGTTAACACCGACTACACCAGAAGGGGCCTACAGATATCGAGAAGTGTAAGCTGGAACAAGGAGCTATCTGAAACTGAACCGAACCCACACTGCCCGCAACAGCTCCAGAGAAGTTCCTAGATATATTTTTACTTTTTTCTTTTTTTAATTAAAAAAACAAATTTCTTTTCTTTTCTTTTTTTATGTTTTCTCTTTTATTTTCTTTTAAAATTCCCTATTACTTCTCTATTACTCCTTAACTTTCATTTTCATATATTTTTACTATTTTTTTAATTAAAAATATTTTTTCTTTTTTAAATTTTTGTCTCTTATTTTCTTTTAAAGTCCTCTATTACTCCTTAATTTTCATTTCATTTCACTATAACCTTGCAAAAAAAAAAAGGCCCTATTTTTAAAGCAAACTTCATATATATTTCTTAATTCTTTGTGTTTTTGTTTTTAATATTGTATTTTTATGAGTCTAACCTCTATTCTAGATTTTTAATCTTTGTTTTTCAGTATTTGATATCAATTTTGGACATTTAAGAATCCAATATTCAGTACCCATTTTTACTTAGGAGTGTGAGGATTACTCTCTCCCCCTTTTGACTCTCCGTTTTCTCCCCCAGATCACCTCTATTTCCTCCCTCCCCCTTCTCTTCCCAATCCAATTCTGTGAATGTCTGTGGGTGTCTGGGCTACGGAGAACACTTAGGGAACAGAGTATTGCGTAGATCTGTCTCTCTCCTCTTGAGTCCCCCCTTTTCTCCTCCTGCTCATCTCTATCTCCCTCCTCCCTCTCCTCTTCTTCATGTAACTCTGTGAACCTCTCTGGGTGTCCCTCACGGTGGAGAATCTTTTCACCATTAATCTAGAAGTTTTATTATCAGTGCTGTATAGTTGGATAAGTCTTGAGGCTACTGGAAGAATAAGACTGAAAATCCAGAGGCAGGAGACTTAAGCCCAAAACCTGAGAATGCCAGAAAACTCCTGACTACAGGGGACATTAAGTAATAAGAGATCATCCAAAAGCCTCCATACCTACACTGAATCCAACCACCACCCAAGAGCCAATAAGTTCCAGAGTAAGACATACCACACAAATTCTCCAACAATGCAGGAACATAGCCCTGAGTGTCAACATACAGGCTGCCCAAAGTCACACCTAACACACAGACCCAGCTCAAAACTCACTACTGGACACTCCACTGCACTCCAGAGAGAAGAAATCCAGTTCCACGCACCAGAACACCAACACAAGCTTCCCTAACCAGGAAACCTTGACGAGCCAATCGTCCAACCCCACCCACTAGGAGAAGCCTGCACAATAAAAAGGAACCACAGACCACCAGAATATAGAAAAGCCACTCCAAACACAGCAATCTAAACAAGATGAAAAGGCAGAGAAATACCCAACAGGTAAAGGAACATGAAAAATGCCCACCAAGCCAAACAAAAGAGAAGGAGATAGGGAATCTACCTGAAAAAGAATTTAGAATAATGATAATAAAAATGATCCAAAATCTTGAAAACAAAATGGAGTTACAGATAAATAGCCTGGAGACAAGGGTTGTGAAGATGCAAGAAATGTTTAACAAGGACCTAGAAGAAATAAAAAAGAGTCAATTAAAAATGAATAATGCAATAAATGAGATCAAAAACACTCTGCAGGGAACCAACAGTAGAATAACGGAGGCAGAAGATAGGATAAGTAAGGGAGAAGATGAAATGCTGGAAATAAATGAAGCAGAGAGGAAAAAAGAAAAAAGAATCAAAAGAAATGAGGACAACCTCAGGGACCTCTGGGACAATGAGAAATGCCCCAACATTCGAATCATAGGAGTCCCAGAAGAAGAAGACAAAAAGAAAGGCCATGAGAAGATACTCGAGGAGATAATAGCTGAAAACTTCCCTAAAATGGGGAAGGAAATAGCCACCCAAGTCCAAGAAACCCAGAAAGTCCCAAACAGGATAAACCCAAGGTGAAACACCCCAAGACACATATTAATCAAATTAACAAAGATCAAACACAAAGAACAAATATTAAAAGCAGCAAGGGAGAAACAACAAATAACACACATGGGGATTCCCATAAGGATAACAGCTGATCTATCAATAGACACCCTTCAGGCCAGAAGGGAATGGCAGGACATACTTAAAGTAATGAAAGAGAATAACCTACAACCTAGATTACTCTACCCAGCAAGGATCTCATTCAGATATGAAGGAGAACTCAAAAGCTTTACAGACAAGCAAAAGCTGAGAGAATTCAGCACCACCAAACCAGCTCTTCAACAAATGCTAAAGGATCTTCTCTAGACAGGAAACACAGAAAGGCTGTATAAACATGAACCCAAAACAACAAAGTAAATGGCAATGGGACCATACCTATCAATAATTACCTTAAATGTAAATGGATTGAATGCCCCAACCAAAAGACAAAGGCTGGCTGAATGGATACAAAAGCAAGACCCCTATATATGCTGTCTACAAGAGACCCACCTCAAAACAAGGGACACATACAGGCTGAAAGTGAAGGGCTGGAAAAAAATATTTCACACAAACGGAGACCAAAAGAAAGCAGGAGTCACAATACTCATATCAGATAAAATAGACTTTAAAATAAAGGATGTGAAAAGAGACAAAGAAGGACACTACATAATGATCAAAGGATCAATCCAAGAAGAAGATATAACAATTATAAATATATATGCACCCAACATAGGAGCACCACAATATGTAAGGCAAATGCTAGCGAGTATGAAAGGGGAAATTAACAGTAACACAACAATAGTGGGAGACTTTAATACCCCACTCACACCTATGGATAGATCAACTAAACAGAAAATGAACAAGGAAACACAAACTTTAAATGACACAATGGACCAGCTAGACCTAATTGATATCTATAGGGCATTTCACCCCAGAACAATCAATTTCACCTTTCCTCAAGTGCACACGGAACCTTCTCCAGAATAGATCACATCCTGGGCCATAAATCTAGCCTTGGGAAATTCAAAAAAATTGAATTCATTCCAGTCATCTTTTCTGACCACAATGCAGTAAGATTAGATCTCAATTACAGGAAAAAAAAAAAACTATTAAAAATTCCAACATATGGAGGCTAAATAACACACTTCTGAGTAACCAACAAATCATAGAAGAAATAAAAAAAGAAATCAAAATATGCATAGAAACGAATGAAAATGAAAACACAACAACCCAAAACCTATGGGACACTGTAAAAGCAGTGCTAAGGGGAAGGTTCATAGCATTACAGGCTTACCTTAAGAAACAAGAAAAAAGTCAAATAAATAACCTAACTCTACACCTAAAGCTACTTGAAAAGGAAGAAATTATGAATGCCAGGGTTAGTAGAAGGAATGAAATCTTAAAAATTAGGGCAGAAATAAATGCAAAAGAAACAAAAGAGACCATAGCAAAAATGAACAAAGCTAAAAGCTGGTTTTTTGAAAAGGGAAACAAAATCGACAAACTGTTAGCAAGACTCATTAAGAAACAAAGGGAGAAGAACCAAATTAACAAAATTAGAAATGAAAATGGAGAGATCACAATAGACAACACTGAAATACAAAGGATCATAAGAGACTACTACCAGCAGCTCTATGCCAATAAAATGGACAACTCTTGGAAGAAATGGACAAATTCTGAGAAAAGTATAACTTTCCAAAACTGAACCAGGAAGAAATACAAGATCTTCACAGATCCATCACAAGCACGGAAATCAAAACTGTAATCAGAAATCTTCCAGCAAACAACAGCCCAGGACCAGATGGCTTCACAGCTGAATTCTACCAAAAATTTAGAGAAGAGCTAACACCTATCTTACACAAACTCTTCCAGAAAATTGCAGAAGAAGGCAAACTTCCAAACTCATTCTATGAGGCCACCATCACCCTAATACCAAAACCAGACAAAGATGCCACAAAAAAAGAAAACTACAGGCCAATATCACTGATGAATATAGATGCTAAAATCCTAAACAAAATTCTAGCAGACAGAATCCAACAACATATTAAAAAAATCATACATCATGACCAAGTGGGCTTTATCCCAGGAATGCAAGGATTTTTTAATATCCGCAAATCAATCAATGTAATACACCACTTTAACAAATTGAAAGATAAAAACCATATGATTATCTCAATAGATGCAGAAGAAGCTTTTGACAAAATTCAACATCCATTTATGACAAAAAATCTCCAGAAAGCAGGAATAGAAGGAACATACCTCAACATAATAAAAACTATATATGACAAACCACAGCAAGCATCACCCTCAATGGTGAAAAATTGAAAGCATTTCCCCTAAAATCAGGAACAAGACAAGGGTGCCCACTCTCACCACTATTATTCAACCTAGTTTTGGAAGTGTTTGCCACAGCAATCAGAGCAGAAAAAGAAATAAAAGCAGTCCAGTTAGGAAAAGAAGTGAAACTCTCACTGTTTGCAGATGACATGTCCTCTACATAGAAAACCCTAAAGACTCTACCAGAAAATTACTAGAGCTAATCAATGAATACAGTAATGTTGCAGGATATAAAGTTAACACACAGAAATCTCTTGCATTCCTATACACTAACAATGAGAAAACAGAACGAGAAATTAAGGAAACAATACCATTCACCATTGCAACAAAAAGAATAAAATACTTAGGAGTATATCTACCTAAAGAAACAAAAGATCTTTACACAGAAAACTATAAAACACTGATGAAAGAAATCAAAGAGGACACAAATAGATGGAGAAATATACCGTGTTCATGGATTGGAAGAATCAATATTGTCAAAATGACCATACTACCCAAAGCAATCTATAGATTCAATGCAATCCCTATTAAGCTACCAATGGTATTTTTCACAGAACTAGAACAAATAATTTCACAATTTGTATGGAAATACAAAAAACCTTGAATAGCCAAAGCAATCTTGAACAAGAAGAATGAAACTGGAGGAATCAACCTGCCTGACTTCAGACTATACTACAAAGCCACAGTCATCAAGACAGTATAGTACTGGCACAAAGACAAATATAGATCAATGGAACAAAATAGAAAGCTGAGAGATAAATCCATGAACCTATGAACACCTTATCTTTGACAAAGGAGGCAAGGATATACAATGGAAAAAAGATAATCTCTTTAACAAGTGGTGCTGGGAAAACTGGTCAACTACTTGTAAAAGAATGAAACTAGAACACATTCTAACACCATACAGAAAAATGAAATGGATTAAATATCTAAATGTAAGACCAGAAACTATAAAACTCCTAGAGGAGAACATAGGCAAAACACTCTCCGACATGAATCACAGCAAGATCCTTTATGACCCACCTCCTAGAATACTGGAAATAAAAGCAAAAATAAACAAATGGGACCTAGTGAAACTTAAAAGCTTTTGCACAACAAAGGAAACTATAAGCAAGGTGAAAAGACAGCCCTCAGATTAGGAGAAAATAATAGCAAACGAAGCAACAGACAAAGGATTAATCTCAAAAATATACAAGCAACTCCTGCAGCTCAATTCCAGAAAAATAAATGACCCAATCAAAAAATGGGCCAAAGATCTAAACAGACATTTCTCCAAAGAAGACATACAGATGGCTAACAAACACATGAAAAAATGCTCAACATCACTCATTATCAGAGAAATGCAAATCAAAACCATAATGAGGTACCATTACATGCCAGTCAGGATGGCTTGTAGATCAAAAGTCTACAAGCAATAAATGCTCAAGAGGGTGTAGAGAAAAGGGAACCAACCCTCTTACACTGTTGGTGGGAATGCAAACTAGTACAGCCACTATGGAGAACAGTGTGGAGGTTCCTTAAAAAACTGGAAATAGAACTGCCATATGACCCAGCAATCCCACTTCTGGGCATACACACCTAGGAAACCAGATCTGAAAGAGACACGTGCACCCCGATGTTCATCGCAGCACTGTTTATCATAGCCAGGACATGGAAGCAACCTCGACACCCATCAGCAGACGAATGGATAAAGAAGCTGTGGTACATATACACCATGGAATATTACTCAGCCATTAAAAAGAATTCATTTGAATCAGTTCTAATGAGATGGATGAAACTGGAGCCCATTATATAGAGTGAAGTAAGCCAGTATAAAGACCAATACAGTATACTAACGCATATATATGGAATTTAGAAAGATGGTAACGATAACCCTATATGCCAAGCAGAAAAAGAGAGACAGATGTACAGAACAGACTTTTGGACTCTGTGGGAGAAGGCAAGGGTGGGATGTTCTGAGAGAACAGCATCGAAACATGTATATTATCAAGGGTGAAACAGATCACCAGCCCAGGTTGGATGCATGAGACAAGTGCTTGGGGCTGGTGCACTGGGAAGACCCAGAGGGATGGGGTGGGGAGGGAGGCAGGAGCGTGGATCAGGATGGGGAATACATGTAAATCCATGGCTGATTCATGTCAATGTATGACAAAAACCACTACAATATTGTAAAGTAATTAGCCTCCAAGTAATAAAAATAAATGAAAAAAAAAGAAAAAATAAAATAAAAAATTAAAAATGTCACAAAGAGTCAGATACGACTAAAGTGACAGGATGGACGAATGGATCACTGCTATCATTAAAGCTCTTTCCTCAGTGATTAAGAAAGTTTCTGTGGATATGTTCAGGAAATGCGTGGGAGGCAGTAGGCCCATAGCCTTCGGCATTGACTGCAGAGTTCATGACCCATCCCTACCATGGACTGGAGGTGAGACTTCCACCGCAGTGCACTGTTCACTTTTCCAAACTCAAAATTTTCACAATTGTGAGATAATGTTGTGAAAACATAATGCAACAATGTAATTAAACTGCCTAGCACAATGCCTGATACATATGAAGTGCTTAATAAATATTGGCTATTAATATTATCATTCTTATTATAAGTACTGCAAATGGACCAGTTGTGGGTCCTTGTTAGACAAAATGAGGAGAGGTGGACAGCAAGATGATTTTGAGGTTCAAGCATTTCTTGGAACCATGCTGCTATATTTTCAATTCTCCTTCCTAGGCTTTGATTGGGTAGCAAAGAAAGTTAAAACCTTTTTATACGATCTTAAAGATCCTCAAAATTGGTCTTTCACCCAAGCACAATAATTCTCCTGGGCCCAGACCTTCTGTTTCTCAAACAATTCTTGCCATGCCTACTCAGAGTTGCTACTAGGATCCAATATGCAAGATGGTGACTCACATTTTCTGATAATCTAGTACATGCCAGGCATGATGTTTTACAAAGTAATGTTGAAAAGTATGCTCTATCTCCCTCATCTTGTAGATAAAGGAACTAATATTCCCATAGTTTAAATCAATGTTAAAATTTCTTTTGATGTCAGCTGTGTCTAGTTACAAATCCCTGGCTTGTCTAGTGCAGCCTGTTGCCATCAACATATACATGCACTATAAAGAGTAAATATTCTGCAAATGTAAAAAGAGCAGGATATTTAACAGGAGGTTTCAGTTGTCTTAGCGTCTTGGCTGAGGTCCTAAAATTGAGGACAGCAGGTGATAAATGTTAGCACATTCTAAATAGAGGTGCCAGACACTCCCACCCGGACGTGTGGAGATAAATCTAAACATGTCTTTACCTTCTTTGTCTATCACCAGTCTAAATAAAGTGGTTTAAGTAATGGAGCTTTTAAAGAGCTTGCTAGCTGAGGAACTTGTTGAGCTTTTCGCCTCCCCACTTTCAGATTATACTCAAGAAGCATCCCATTACAGAAAGAGCTGGTGACTGGGCATCTGAAAGAAACGGCAGTGTACCAGATTACTAGAGCCCCAGGCAGGAGATAACTTGTTCCTTTCTTTCTGTTTCCTCCTCCCATCCCAACCCTGGAAGATTCATAGACTTCAGCTCTGGGGAAAAAGAGAGTGTAAGAACGAAATGGAGGTAGACAACAACAAAAATAGAAAATTCATCCATCCTTTCTTCCCCACTGTTGGTCTATGGAATTCTTCTGTCAGAATTAAGCTGGAAAGAGATGACTTTCTAATCCAAGCTAAATTGGATTAGAGATTAGAGGTGAACATTATGTGATTGTAGCATATTTCTAATATCAGAAAATGTCAGTTCTAATATCCAATGATTTTTCTAATATTATTTCTAGAAAGATATGGGATCTTTCTGAGAGAGTCTCCAGTGGCAGAGAAGGGAGATCCAACAAAATCTGTTGGAGGGCAATGGTGAAAGAAGGACTAAGGCCATTTCATGATCATGTCTTACTAACTGGTGACATAAGAAGCCATTATTTCCTCCCCTCTGCTTTGGTTGACATTGTTCATATATGTTGCTGTCTCAAAAATTTCCCATCATTCCAATGTCATCTTCCATGACCCTGTTTCCATAATTTCTTTTATAATGTGTCTGGATTAATTAATCTTTTTTTTTTTTTTTACTGCATTCCCATAGACTTAACACCCAATCAATTATACAATTGTAGCTATGAATATAGTCAGATTTCTCTGAAACAGTGAGTTCCTTCAAAACAAGCAGAGAGTCTTATTTTTTTCTTCCTAGTTTTAGCTTCCAAAGTGGTTCAGTGGTAAAGAACCCTCCTGCCAAGCAAGAAATGCAGGTTTGATCCCTGGGTTGGGAAGATCCCCTAGAAGAGGGCATGCCAACTCACTCCAGCACTCTTGCCTGGAGAATCCCATGGACAGAGGAGCCTGGCAGCCTACAGTCCTTGGGGTCGCTAAGACTGGAACACTACTTAGCAACTAAACAAAAGAACAGCATATTACTTATGATAAATGCTAAGCACTAGTTGATTAAATTGCTGTGGAATGAACTGCTCGTTGAAATCAGTCACAAAATCCAGGACCATGCCATACCTGCTGTGCCCCAATATTTCTCGAGGATAAATTCAGACATCATCCCACAGGCAGCAGGATGCTGTGTCTGCTCTCCTGTGGACTTCCCAGGTGAGAGTCAAGATAACCAACACGGACGGCTATTCATGAAAATAGAGACCCAGGACTTCCCTGACAGTTCAGCGGTTAAGACTCCAACTTTCAATGCAGGGGATTCAAGTTCGATCCTTGATCAGAGAACTAACATCCCACATGCCATTGGGTGTGGCCAAAAATTTAAAAATATATATATATATAAAGAGAGAAAACAGAAGCCCAGATGTCAGCAGTGCACAAAGCGAACAAGTATTAGCCATTTGCTGTTTGTGTGTCCAGCCTTGGGAACGAGAGATAATGAAGATGACACCTAATCTGTTAATTAAACTTATGTTTCGAGCTGTTCAAAGTGGCTCTCAGGTTGGAAAGTGAATGATCATCACTTGCTGAGAGCAGTGGAGCTGAATCCCAGAGTTGATGGAACTCTGGCTGTGCAATGGTCACCTCTATAAGCTGAATATATGGAACCTGAGGCCAGCATAGGCTGAGGGCCGCGACCAGGCCATGGCACCAACATCAGACCCAACCCCTCCACAGACATCCTTTACTGGACTGTGTGACAGATGCGAAAATCCCAGCCCAACCCCTGACTTAATAATGGCATGTCCTAGATTCATGCTAAGTCCACAACTTATCAAAATCCTGAAAAAGAAGGCCTAAATATTTTCCTCAGCATGACTAAACTTCAGATGTTTTCTTTCTGAGGATAGTCCCCTGACTTCTTTTTCCTTATTTACTTTAGAAAACGTGTAATTCTTTCTCTATCTCTTTGATGTGTAAATCTTCTCCCAGCCTCTTGCCAGTCTTACAGCCCAGGAATGTCTTTTTCAAGGACCTCTGGACCATCCTCTTGAAATGCAATCAAGACAACCAGTGCCCTTAGCAACCAGTCTCTGTGGGAAGGTGGGGACCTCACTTTCAGTGTTGTTCAGTTGCTCAGTCATGTCCAACTCCCTGCAACCCCATGGACTGCAGCACGCCAGGCCTCCCTGTCCATCACTCCCTGTCCTCACTCCCAGAGTTTGCTCAAACTCATGTCCATTCATTCAGTCGGTGATGCCATCCAACCATTTCATCCTCTGTCGTCCCCTTCTCCTCCTGCCCTCAATCTTTCCCAGCATCAGGGTCTTTTCCAATGAGCTGGCTCTTTGCATTAGGTGGCCAAAATAATGGAGCTTTAGTTTCAGCATCAGTCCTTCCGATGAATATTCAGGGTTGATTTCCTTTACGATTGACTGGTTTGATCTCCTGGCTGTCCAAGGGACTCTCAAGAGTCTTTTTTCTAACACCACAGCTTGGAAGCATCAATTCTTTGGTGCTCAGACTTTAATCTCCATAGACATCGATTAGTAAACACAGATGGCTTCATCATTTGTACATAGACCAACCGGATGCCTAGTGTCCTCCAGTACCTTTCCACTAGCTCCAGCACTTTTCCACTAGTGCTGAAAAGTTCTGCAGCCTTTTGTTTCACTGGAGTTAAGTTTGATTTCTCTTCACAGTCGCATTAGTCTTTATTAGAGTCATTCTTGCCTGTTCGGCCTCACCCGGGGCAACTGTTCTTTGATGAACACTGTAAAGTATTTCAGCCATAGCATACCGATGGTCACAGTTGTGATTAGTAAAATCTTTAATAACATTTCTTGACCCTGTCAACCAGTGGTTCTCAACCAAGAGCAATTTTTCCCAATAGGGGACATTTGGTAAAGTCTAGAGGCATCCCTCCTAAAGGAGATAAGTCCTGGGTGTTCATTGGAAGGTCTGATGCTGAAGCTGAAACTCCAACACTTTGGCCACCTCATGTGAAGAGTTGACTCATTGGAAAAGACCCTGATGCTGGGAGGGATTGGGGGCAGGAGGAGGAGGGAATGACAGAGGATGAGATGCCTGGATGGGCATGAGTTTGAGTAAACTCCAGGAGTTGGTGATGGACAGGGAGGCCTGGCATGCTGTGATTCATGGGGTCACAAAGAGTTGTACGCGACTGAGCGACTGAGCTGAATTGAACTGAGAGGCATCCCTGGTTGTCACAATTAAGGAGGAGGGATAGAGGAGGTTTGCTTCTGGCACCTAATGGGTAGAGGTCAGTGGTGCTGCTTATCATTTTACAGTGTACAAGGAAGCCCCTCAAAACAAGTAAGAATTTGGGGCAAATGTGAAATATGCATAGTTGAGGAACTCTGCTATAAAATAATCAGGATTTTAAAAGCACTCTTCCTTAAGTCTCAGGCTTGTCAAGAAAATTTGGTTGTGCCCAAAGGCTTGTGCCAGAATAAGTTAGATTATTGGTCCTAAAAGCAACACAAGCTGTCAACTGAAAAATAACCTGAAGACAGCCATCCCATGGTATCCTCAGGGGATTGGTTCCAGGCCCCACTGAATGGATACCAGAATCTGTGGGTTCTCAAGTTCCTGATATAAAACTGCAGAGTACAGCCTGCTCTGGAAAATGCAGAACCCACAGACACGGAAGGCCAGCTGTAACTCTGGAAAAGAATATCACTGAGAAACAGGAGTAGAACCAGTAAAACTTATTTAATATTGAATTACCTTAATACCAAGTGAATCCACATTTTCATTGTTGGAGGACATGTCTACAGCTGATGCTGTGCAGGTTCTGTCACTTCCATACTATGGCAATGTGGGCTGGTTATTTAATTCTCAGGGTTAGGTTTCTCATCGCTGTAAAAGAGGGAAAATAATACCTGCCTCTCCACATCACTGTAAAGGCTTGACAAGATGATGCACAGTCTGACTTACATTGAACACCCTATATATGATGATGACTTAAAAACTGCAATAAGAAAGTCAAGTAGGGACCTCAGCACTGACTACTTAATAAATGAGGAAATAAATGACATCTAATAAAGTCCAAAGTTTATAATTTAATATTTTGAGACCACATTATCTCTTCAAACACCATTATTTTTATGAGAAATTAAGATCCAGATAATCCAATTTGCGGGCTCCTGGAATCACTCTGTACTCATAATCACATGAAGATATTTCCTAGTTAGAAACTAATTAGATGCTTAATTAGCCTATAGGGGCTAATGAACTGCCACCCTGCCATTACCTCCTTTAGAGGACTAGCTCAATCAATTTGGGTACACAATAATACTTATGATTAATCTAATACAGGATGCCACCACCTATCAATATCTTACTGACAAAAGTTAGCCCATGGCCCCCTTCAAAGAAATTACTAAGTCTGCAAACGCTCTCTTAGTAGCTGGCAAGTTAACTTAAACGGGTTACCTGATTTCTATTTCATTTACTCAAAGTTATGAGTAATTATTGTATGAGCAGTTATTGTAGCAATGATAAAGAACAAATACGCATTTAATTCACTTGGGACACACTGATCTCATTTTATTTGGCAAGCACACAATAAAAAAATTAAACACCTGCCCTCCTTCCCTTTTTCACACAGCTGGAGAATCTGTATCAGGGCAAACTGTCTTCAAGTGCTTCTATCGTAGTTCAGAGGTAAATGAGTTTAGCTCATTTATTTAATGAATGACTCTAGTGAATTCTCATCAACTCCACCTTGAGTAATAGACCTAAGAAATTATGCCTTATTTTTATTTGTCCTACACTTAGAGCTTCTATTATTTATGTGGGTCTTGTGCTTTCTTGGCAATATGTTAAAAGATTATCTGAGTTTTCTCAAGAGCTATCTTCTAAATTTAAAATGTATTAGTCTATGAGCAGTGAAAGAGTGAAATCCCTCAAGTTGCCACTCAACAATTCACTACTCAATCAATATATAAGAATGTTTTTAAGCTACCAAACTAAAGGACACTTAAAATTGAAAACAATGGATAACTTCCTTCCAAATTTTCTAAACTAATTTTTCCTTCAGATAGACTTGTCAGTTCCAAATTGAACATGACTTGGGTTTCTGAGATCCTGGGAAACGAGAGAGATCTTGCTTAATTTTCTATTTCTATACAAAGCAGAGTAGAATTAAATTTTCAAATTTCTTCCCTCTTTATGAGCTCCAGAGGGTACATTTTGGTTAGCTCAATACGCTATTCCTACTTTAACTCATGAGCTCATTTTTCAATTTTATTCTAAAAATTGAGTCAAGGAATAAAATCTTCAAAGTGCTAGTTCTCACTAATGTACTTCTCAAAAGGGGAAAATTAAGGGTAACCTCAGTGAGGTACAGATCAGGACAAACTGCTAAGAAGAATTTTTAAAAAAAGAAATATTAGGAGTGGAAAAGTCCATATCATCACACTTTACAATAACCTTAACATGAAGGCAAATGATTGGTTGGACAGTCCATTTAAAAGGGCAAATTTTTATCATCCAAAAATCTTCCTTAGACATAGGCTGGAAGGGACTTTTCTGTGGGACACTTAGTACCAGTTATAGCTTCTGAGCTAACCAAAGTCAGGATGTTTACTTGCTTGAAAAACAATACCAAAAAAACCCCAAAAAAACAATACCATAGTCTAAGTAAAAAAGGGTGTTAATCTAATCTGTGAATCTCAGCCTTGGTTGTACATTAGAAACACCTTTGAAGACCCCCCCCCCCCCAGCCCCTGCTAGTTTTTGGCTATGCTGCACTTCACTGCCTGCAAGCTCTTAGCTCCTCAACCAGGAGTTAAACTTGTGCCCTTTGCAGCAGAAGCACGGAGTCCTAAACACTGGACTGCAGAGGAAGTCCCACCTTTGAGGCTTTTAAATACTCAAATGCCCATTCTGCCCCCAGAGCAACTGAAACAGAAAGTGTAGGCTGGAAACCAGACATCAGTAATTTTTTTAATGTTTCCTCAGGTAATGTTAACACGCAGTTCAAGCTAAGAATCAATGCTTTAAAGAAAAAATGGAAAGCTTTTCTTTTTCCATGACATTTTCCATTATAACAGATTTAAGAGGAATATTTGGATGTATTTTCATGATTGGAAACAGAATTGGTTGGAGGAGAAGAACCACCTTTCCATTTCCCACCTATAACATTTAGAATGAGGTTTAAAGCCACTTCTGAAATAGCTTTTTCAATTTTTATACTTTTTAAAATAATACTCAAGTAGGACTTTGAGATCATTTCCATGTGTGTACATTTAAGTTGATGTAATTTGATTTGCCATAGCCATTTATAAGTTTCCAAGATAGGAAACTAAATATTGCTAACCCATGCAATCGACTCCAGGTCAAACAGAAGGTTCAGTTACTGGTTATGCAACTTTTTTCACTAAAAGCAGTACAGCAATATTAAATGTGGCATAAGAATATCTTAATATAACAGAATAAATAATGTTTAGTTCCAATATATTTAATATTATTTTAAAAATACCATAATTAGTATATTAACTTAGTTGAGGCTCTTTTAGGTACCATATACCCACCATAGACCCTGGGGATAAAAAGGTGTCTGAAAAGACACATCTCCTCACTGACATACAGCTCAGCTGGCTGACTTGTAAGTCAGGCCAAAAATTTTGATCCCATATGTATACACACTGGAAACAAAATACTATTAAACTTCAGTGATATATTGCCACAATTTTCCATTTGTCCATATAACACATTTTCAAGTCATCTTGGTTGACACTCTATCTTTCCCTATATACCTCAGCTTCTAAAAGATCAAAAAAAGACTGATAATGTGAACATTACTATTTGAGCTTGTGCAGATTTATGCAAAGACAAAATATGGTAAATGATTCTCAAATTTCCACTGCCCCCAAATTTTTCTATTCCATTCTTTCTTTCCTACCATTTCTCATCATCATTGTAATTATCATGACTATCTAAGCAGTCTAATACTTAACTGAAAAATATGTCTGAAAGCAAATCTGTGGCATGAGATCATAATTGTTGACCCACTTTGAATTTTTTCAGTTCTTAACTATTCTATGTTTCCTTATAAAATATTTGTGCTCAGTATACTGTTACATATTACGGAGAAAATTACTCATAATGCATCACAGTAGCAACCATATGTAGTATCTAACATCTTTACAAGCTTTTCTCTGTCAAGCTTTTACAGTTAGTCACACTGAATTTAAAATTCTGTATGCAGCTCTTTCATTTTATTCATACTATATTTTAAGAATTTAAAATTTGCATTAACAACTCTATAAACCTGATTTGAATTGGTATATGGCTGAAATTCTTAATATTACAGAGCACTTCAAGAGCTTCAGAGTATTGACTTAATGAGCAAATATTTATACACTGCCTTCTATGTGCCAGGTACTAGATTCTGAAGACATGGAAGGGGACAAAAATAAGATTCCTGCTCTGTGGAGGTGATAATTAGTGGGGAGAAACAGACAATGAAAAAATAAACAAATCAAAAAGATAATTTGAGGTTGTGAGTTTTAACACTCATGGGATTCTGACTCTGGAAATCCTGGAGGTTCTTAGAGAGATATCCATTCTCCAAGTAGACAATGTTTGAGCTTGGATTTGAATTATAAAGTAAGAATCAGCCATGTGAAACCCTCAAGTGCATAAAAATGTAAGAGGAATGGACTCATGATACTGACCTGGAAATTCCTCATTACCAGGAATAGATCCTCCTGAAGCTACAGGCAAAAAGTAAGCAAACTTTGAAAATGCTTCTATCTTGCCAGTCCTCACATGGTTTCTCCTGAGCCAGATCTCAATCTTCCTTCATCCTTTCCCACACAGGCACTTAAAGGCCAATTCCTTCATCATATGGCTCACCAATCACAAGAGAACATATATGACCAAATAGTGTTTAGTTGCTCAGTCATGTCCAACTCTTTTGCAACCCCATGGACTGAAGCCCACCACGCTCTTCTGTCCATGGGATTTCCCAGGCAAGAATTCTGGACTGGGTTGCCATTTCCCTCTCTAGGGGATCGTCCAGACCCAGGGATCAACCTAGCATCACCTGCATTGAGAGGTATATTCTATACCACTGGGAAGTTCTTGGATCTCCTGGATATGACCAAATTCCTCCCTAAAGTTTGTAACCAAAGATGTAGTTAGAATTTATAATATAATCTGATCAAAATCTATGCTGGACTTTCTTTTTACCATAAATTTACCACGAATCTTTGCATTTTAAGTTTATGTTGCTATTATTGTTGCTCTTATCAATTTTGGAGCTGATTTGTGTCAAGCTTGTACGAGTGGTTTAGCATTGCAGTTAAGAGCATGAGCTATGGACAGATGCTAACAGTAAGGCCTGATCTAAGCTACTTAGACTAGCCACAATTTCCTTATCATAGTCAAAATTATATGAGTTTGGTACAGAGAACTCAGCTTAGAGGCTGACACACAAACTTTTAATTAACAGGTAGGGTAAAAAATAAATAAATAATAAAGGTAGGGTAGGAGACCTCCTTGGCAGTCCAGTAATTAAGACTCTGCACTCCCAATACAGGGGGCAGTTTCAATCCATAGTTGGGGAATGCCACATCCCACATGTCACGTGGCATGGCCAAAAAAGAAGATAGAAACAATAATTTAGGGAGTCATTGGCTTCTAATCTGTACACTTATAAAAATAGGTAGGGTAGGGAGAGAGAGAGGAAGAGAGAAACAACATAAATTCACACACACAAACACACACACCCCTTGAGACTATTTTAAATATTGTATGGATGAAGATCTTACTACATGGGAGTTAAAACAAGACAGTCTAGTTATGCCATATTACTCTTTGGCATATTGAAACTTTACAGCTTAAGACACTGCATGTGGTCTGCTAAGAAGAGCATCCATTTTCACTTGGATGAATTATATAAGGTGGGACTGGGGGAACTGGAAATCCCAAACTCCACTAACCGTTGGTCATAGATGTCACATCAAGTTTCAAACACAATCACAATGGGGCATTTAAAAAAAGGTGCTAAGGGTCCTTTCAATTCTCTTCCATGTTTCCTTCTGTTCTCAAAGCCTCCATTAAGCCATTGACTATTTCCTTCTCACTAACACAAACACTCTCGGAGAAGCCTGTCTTGAGACCCAGAACTCTTTATTTGGAATAGAAATAAAATAATCAGGGGGATGACTGAACCCTGTATTCAAGGAAGGGAAGGAATCTAGAAACAGACAAAAACACAGGTTTTACGCTAGCCTCCTCCATTGACATTACCTCAGAGCAGTTGAAAGAGGGTTGACCAGAAAGCTCCATTTTCTTGTGCTTGAGATTACATGATGTATAAAGGGTTCCATGGCTAAAACAAAACTAGAAAACCACCAATCCAGGAAATGTGAAGGCCTTTTGTAAACTGTAGTGTGATTTACAAATTCTAGTTCCTAATATTATCATTACTGTTTCTTGTTTCCTGTGAAAATTTAAATGTCTGTTTTATTGGGAAGTTTCTTAATTAGATAATAAATTTCAAGAAAAGGCACAGTTCCAAGTCAAAGATTCATTTTCATCTCTAGTATTCTGTGCAATAAGCACATGGAAAATGCTTCCTAAAGGAATTCCTAACAGGATTCATTTATTGGGGGAAGCAGGAACAGTTGACTAAACTCTTTTCCATCACAAATTTAATTCACATGGGGTCAACCCAGGCAGTCATCTTCTGTAGAAAAGAAATTTGCCACTGGGGACTTCCCTGGCTGTCCACTGGTTAAGACTGAGCTTCCACTGCAGGGGGTGCAGGCTTGATCCCTGGTGAGGGAACTGAGATCCTGCATGCCTCATGGTGTGGCCAAAAGGAAAGAAAGAAAAGAAAAGAAACTGGCCACACCTTCTGGTTCTTGTGAAGATATTCAGGGACATGTTCCCTGTCTTCTTTGGTTGGACATGCGATTCCTAAGGATCTAAATTCAATTACTTCAGCCTCGATGCTTAACCCCAGGTTATAGCCAGACACAAAAGGAATACTGAAAAATAACAACAGGACTCCAGTTTAGCTACAGGATACATGACTACAGGATACTACATGGGATTCATGTAAATAATAATACCAAAGACATGTCAAACTATGTGTCAGGCACCGGTCAAAGTGCATTACTTATATTAGCTTATTTATTCTCCATGGCAACCTGATGGGCTCAGAACCACAATTAACTCATTGACAGATGAAGCCCAGAAAGTCATTATTAGAACTAGGATTCAAACCCAGGTCATCTCAAGCTTTAGAAATGACCGCACAATGACTCAGCTCTTTAGTTTCAGTGGAGTCAGGAAAAAGAGAACAGATTACATTTTGTCCTGATTTCTGCCAATTATAAGCATGCCCTTGTGCTTGATACCTTCCTTCGGTCCCTCTGGTACTGCCCACCACACCTCTCGATCTCGCTCTGTGCGCTGACCTGCATGCCTAGCCTCAGTGATCAGTGGGCTTCCAGTCACGTCTGGCACGAGTTAGAGATTAGAGGTCGGTGGGAGGGTAAAGTCAGGGTGCTTATTTTCCCAGGTCTCTCAGTCAGGTCACTACCGGTCAGCGGCCTCCCTCTGTTCATGCCACAATTCCTGTCAAATGACTCACTTCACTCTGGATTTCCTTCCTCTTCCTTCTTCTGCCCCCAAAGAGTTAGAGATAACAACAGTTCTCTACTGCTACAACTGCCACAGCACAGAACCATAATTGTTATTTCCCCCAAACCCTGACCACATCTTTGTAAATGGTCTTTTATTAAACTTTCCTCAAGCCACTACTCCAGGATTCTGAGCAAAGAATTCCATTCTCCATCTACTGAGTTGGCCAAAAATTTCACTAGGGATTTCCCCAAACATCTTATAGAGAAACCCAAATGAACTTTTTGATCAACCCAACAGTTTACATATGACTGGACCCAAAAAATAAAAGACAGCATAACCCTCACTATCCCAGCTTTCCACTCTCTGCACCTCAGGCCCAGGAAATAAATTCTGCAGCTGTCTAAAAAGAGCTCCATTCCCCCTACTAAAAGCCAATGTGAAAATTATTTTTCAATTTTCTTGGTTTTCGTATAGAGGCCAGAAATTGAGATCTACAAATAGGATAGCATTATTTTTTTTCCTAGATTTTCAAGTTTATTGATATGTGTCTACATTGATTTTGCCTTGTCATTTGTAGTTGGTACAGTAGTTAAAATGAAAGAACTAAAAGTACCAGATTAAAGATGTGTAAATCACAAAGATCTAATATTGATATGAATAAAACTAATTAAGAAAAAATACAATGGTATGAATATATTTGGGCTTCCCAGGTGATGCTAGTGGTAAAGAACCCACCTGCCAATGCAGGAGGCATAAGAGACCCAGGTTCAAGCCCTAAGATGGGAGGATCCTCTGGAGGAAGCTATGGTAACCCATTCCAGTATTCTTGCCTGGAGAATTCCATGTACTGAAGAGCCTGGTGGGTCTACAGGGTTGCAAAGAGTCAGATATGACAGAATTGACTTAGCACACATGCATGAATATATTTATATAAGTGCTCGGGCCTGGTGCACTGGGAAGACCCAGAGGGATCAGGTGGAGAGGGAGGTGGGAGGGGGGACCGGGATGGGGAATACATGTAAATCCATGGCTAATTCATTTCAATGTATGACAAAAACTACTGTAATGATGTAAAGTAATTAGCCTCCAACTAATAAAAATAAATGGAAAAAAAAATTTAAACATGCAAAACAATGTTACATCCTGCAGAATAGTATTTTTCTCTAATGATAGTCCTTGGGTCTATTAAAGCATCCTGAGCGTCAGGCAGCAGGCAGTAACAGACTATTCATGATGGGTGTTGGTCTGTTTGAGTTGAATAACCTGACTGACCTTATGACTCAGGTGTCATAAAGCAGACACACTTAGCCTAGTTAAATGCAAAATATCTGATCTATGAAGCTGATAACACTACACAGTTGACTTCTTGGAACCAGGTAGTAATACTTCCAGGAAATGTGATTCCATGGTGCAGAAATAGACCAGGTGCATCCTTGTTTTTCTCTCAATTTAATTAGCCATTCATCAGCAACAATGCATGTTTATGAAAATGCCTCAACTTTAAACAAAGAGTGTGAGTATCTGAACTGACTTTAACATCTTTTCTCCAAACCATCTCAAGCTGATCTTGTCATTTACTTTAACAGCTCACTCTGTGGTGACAATAGAGCTATTTCCATTGAAAAGGATGCAAGAATACCCTGGGCCATAATTCAAAAAAAGTATGTTTCCATACCTACTCTTCTTCCCTAACCCACTTTAACAGTGTTGGTAATCTTCACTGTTCTACCCTGGTTTTCATGTTGAAAATCTAATTTTATAGCTACAGCTCCTCTGTCTTGGTTAGAAGGATGCATTTCATTTTACCATTATTTGATGTTCGCAAACCTAAATGTTTGCAGAAGTAGATTACTCACTGTTTTAGTTCATCATCATCAGATTTCACAAAGGTCTTAAAAATCTGTGAGCATATACAACTACTAGTGGGATAGATAAAATGAACTGATATCTCTGAATTAAATCTTAGAAAACTGGCTGGAGATGAACACGTAATACACTGACAGATTTCAGCAATAAGCATTTGGGGAATGTATCAGGGTACTTCAAGCCTGACAGGAAACCATGATCATGACCAAAGGTTAAAAGACAGGAACTGTAGATTTTACGCCTCTAATTATAACTTTGCCACCTTCTTGATGTGCCAGAACTCCTACACTACAAAATGATAATTATCTGTATAACCTGGTTGGCAGAGTAATTGGCATTAACAAAAGTGATTGATATAAAGAGTAATATAAAAGAAAAAAAAAACAAAACTCTGTGCTACTTTGCCTTGAAGAAACAGTCAAAAATTATTTTAAGAGATTGAGAGCCACACTGTCCTGAAACAAAGTCAAGATATAGTGTCTCTTTCAAATTACAGATGCTGTTTCTTTTCCTCCCCACCTATATTAGGCAGCCAGCCCCTAAGGTAATCCCTAGTGATCATCACCTTCTGGTCTTCACACACACATACACAGTTCTCTCCCATACTTGTCAGGTTTGATCTGTGTATCCAATAAGATATTCTAAAATGATAGTGTGTGATTTCCAAGGTGAGTTCATAAAAACCATTGACTCCTGCTTGTTCTTATATCACTCGCCCTGGGAGAAAGCAGTTGCAATGTTTAGGGGACATTCAAGTAGCTCAGTGGAATAGCCCATATGAGGAGGCATTGAGATGTCTTACCGAGAGCCAGCATCAACTGCCAGTCATGCGATTAAGTCATCTTAGAAGCAGATCTTTACTCCCCCATCAAGCTCCAGATGAATGCAACTCCAAATTAACATCTTGACTGTAACCTCATGAAATCTCAAGCCAGAATCACTCTGCTAGGCTACTCCTAAATTCTGAATCCATAAAAATTGTGTGAGATAATAAATGCTTGCTCGTATAAGCCACAAAGATTTTTGGGGGTGAGGGGTAATTTGTTATATAGAACTAAAATACTATTTATTCTGATTTTCTATTCTATATAAAATTTACCTTGATTGTATACATATTCTTTCTCCCAACCTTCTTACACACGCACACACATTTTCAAGCAAGCCCTGTGTCTAAGAGTATGGCAAAATGTCTAGGAGCAACGGGAGGGTGTGCACACTTTGATAATGACACAGTTTTAAAGAACTGATTCTCCAAGATATACATGTCCATAGTTACACCTGTACAAATAATGAAGGTCTGTCCAAAAAAATGTCCTCAGCCAAGGAAGTGTTTACAGAAGTAAACACCACATATTTGATCTTCATAATGTATATAACTCTAATATATTTACAACACAGTAGCTTATTTCATTGTCTTATAGCAGCATAAGGGGAATACTGGTGATATCATTTTACTACCCAGGCAGTTTATAAGTAGTGAGTTAATGGCCTGCCATTAAATCCTGTTAACTTCAGGAACTGAGTCATATTGTCTCAACTGACAGTGAAACAAATAAGCTACATGATTAAGAGGAACATCTTGCTGAAATCCTGTGGAGGTCTAGCAGTACATGGAAACTAAGTATCAATTTCTTCAGTAGCAGATAAATTTCAAGCAATTATTCACTGTAACTTTGCTATGAATTGTGATTATTAATACATTATACACAGAGAGCTAAAGAACTAACATTACCAGAAGCACCCAAAGCAGAAAATAAATCACTGTTTCCCACTTGCCCTTAACATTTCAGATTAACATTGAAAAGTAATAAAGTTAGAGAAGATATACATTCACTGTTTTTATCACTATATTTCCAAGACTGAAATAACAGATGAAAAATCATCTCTAGAAACTTTTGAGTACTTGTAGAAGTTTTTAGCAAAACCACTTGAAAACTGTTTTTAGTATTAGATTTCAATATAGTAAAACATCTGAAAACACAGATTACTTTGATGGTATTGGTGTGACTTTCTCTTAAGAAAATCAGAATTCTAAATCAAAATAATAATATTGAATTGTACTTCAAATGAGGTTTTACCGTACACAAATTTAGTTTCTGCAAAGGTCAGAAATTTTCTTTTATACAAGCCCATAAAATAATTTTTAAAGCTGTAAAAATTATACCAAAATGAAAAGTCTAAAAGAATGAGATTCATTATTTTATCTTCATAAAATAGAAGCAAAATTTTACCAAATAGAAGAATTATTTATTATTAATTAACAGAATTATACCAAAGGATAAGGATTATGGAACAATTACAAAATGCTTTTCTGAAACACTCTGATGAGTTTTAACTCCTTAACTCTTTGAACTAGATCTTACACATCTATGGGTATACCTCATTCTACTGTGCTTTATTGCATTTTTAAAAAATTGCTGGTTTGTGGCAAACTTGTCCTAGTGGCTCAACTGGTAAAGAATCTGCCTGCAATGCAGGACACCTGGGTTCGATCCCTGGGTTGGGAAGAGCCCCTGGAGAAAGGAATGGCTGGCTACCCACTCCAGTATTCTGGCCTGGAGAATTCCACGGATGTTATAGTCCATGGGGTCACGAAGAGTCGGACACAACTGAGTGACTTTCACCTTGTACCAAGCAAATCCTTCAGCACCATTTTTATAACAGCATTTCTTCACTTCATGTCTCTGTGTCACATTCAGTAATATTTCAAACCTTCCCATTATATATAACTGATAATTGTTATAGTGATCAGTGATCTTTGATGCTACCATTATAATTGTTTGGGGGCAATTACAAACAATAAAAATACTGTTGAGACACAAAAATATTCAAATTCAGCCAATTAATAATCCAACAATGGCTGTTAAATGTTCAAGAGAAAGGAAGAGTCACATACCCTTCACTTTAAATCAAAAGCTAGAAATGATTCAGTTTAGTGAGGAAGGCATAATGAAAGCCAAGATAGGCTGAAAGGTAAGCCTCTTGCACCAAATTGTAATTTGCAAAGTTGTAAATGCAAAGGAAAAGTCTTGAAAGCATTCAAAGTGCTACTCCAGTGAACACACAAGTGATAAGAATGCAAAAAGCTTTCTTGCTAATGTGAAGAATGTTTTAGTGGCCTGGAATGAAAAATTAAACCAGTCACAACAGTCCCTTAAGCCAGAGACTAATCTGGAGCAAGGACCTGACTGTCTTCAATACTTTGAAGACTGGGAGAGGTGAAGAAGCTGCGGGAAAAAAGTCTGAAGCCAGCAGAGGTTGGTTCACGAGGTCTAAGAAGCCACCTCCATAATATAAAAGTGAAGCAAGTGCTGATGTGGAAGCCGCACCAGGTTATCCAGAAGATGTAGCTAAAATAATTAATGAAGGTGGCTACAGGAAATAAAATTTTAGCATAGACAAGAAGCCTTCTGTTGGGGAAAAAAAAAATGCCATCTAGGACTTTCATAACTAGAGAGGAAAAGTCAATGCCTAACTTCAAAGCTTCAAAAGATAGGCTTCCTCTCTTCTTAGGGGCTAATGCATGCTAAACTGCTTCAGCCGTGTCCGACTCTTTGGAGCCTTATAGACTGTAGCCTGACAGTCTCCTTTGTCCACAGGATTCTCCAGGCAAGAATACTGAAGTGGGTTGCTATTTCCTCCTCCAGGGGATCTTCCAGACCCAGGGATCAAATCCATGTCTCTTATGTCTCCTGCATTGGCAGGCCAAGTTCTTTAACATTAGTGCCACCTAAAGCATTAGTCAAAAAATTTGTGCTTAATCAATTTATTGTTCCCTGGTGGCTCAGACGGTAAAAAATCTGCCTGCACAGGAGACCCAGGTTCGATCTTTGGGTTGGTAAGACCCCTGGAGAAGGAAATGGCAACCTATTCCAGTAATCTTGTCTGGGAAATCCCATGGACAGAGAAGCCTGGCAGGCGACAGTCCATGGGGTCACAAAGAGTCAGACCTGACTTAGTGACTAAACAACATTGTGTCAAAATTTTATCCTTGTGAACCAAGGAATTTAAGACATACCTAGTATTTACAAATCTTTAAATGAATTGCTTATTTAATAAAACTGTGAGTGGATTTATGCTTAATATCATTTCAAAAGGATTGAGTTATTTTACCCTGAGAAATCATTGATGATTTAATCTGAAAACCCTTGTGCATTGGATTGTATCTACTTATATATTCAAAGCAGTCATTTCTCTTCAATAATTTTATAATATCTGTTGAATGAGATAAAAAATTAAAAAATAAAAGTTTTCAGCAATCAGTTCCGGCAATGTTTTGGGATAAATACATTCCATTTGTTTAAAAATTAAAAATCAACCTTTATGCTGATCTTTGTATTCTTGAGTTTTATTTTTTCTTTCCATATAAAATTGTATGGAAGAACTACTTTTACTATGTCTTCCCCATCAAAACCTACACTGAATATAATGATCTGCACAATAATTTTTCAGAAAAATCAAGCCAAAAATCAAAGCCAAATCAAGCCAAAAATCAAGCAAAGAATTACTTGTATGTCCATTTTATGCCTAGCTAAAAGGAATGAGACTTAGGCTCTGACATCAAGGAGATGGAAACAGAACCAGAGAAATCAAGTTAAATTACATGAAATGATTAGGAAAAATTAAGTGCTATGATATGTAACAGCATTTCCCCAAAGATCCATGAGATGTTTTATTAAAAAAGAAAAAAAAAAAGGCTTCCATGGTCAAATAAGTTTGGGAAATATTTCATAAAACATTACAATGTTGGCAATTCACAAAGGCTATTAGCATATTAATGACAAAAGCTCTGTAGCAAATTAAATGATTGTACTTTGATTAAACCAGAATATTCAAAAAGTTTTCAGTCATAGAAGCCTTTGTTAAAATGGTCTCTTTTTGATGATGAAAATTTCATAAGAGGGGAAATAACACAGTATTTGCCACATTAATGTAGTATATTTGGTTCAGATTTTTTTATTAAAAGAATAATAAAAGAGGACTTATGCCATTTAGTCTATCCCTCCATCCCTTTTTCCTTCTTCTTTCCCCATTGGTTACCATCATCTTAAAACTGATGTATGTTCTTATCCATATATTTACTTTTACTTAGATATATAGGATTTCTCTGTGTTTTGAATTTATAAAAATAATATCACTTTTGTACATACTGTAATGTATTAATTTTATTCAATATTATGTTTATGAGACAGACCCATAATAATGCATATAGGTTAACGTCATCTATTTTATTCGGAGAAGGAAATGGCAACACACTCTAGTATTCTTGCCTGGAGAATCCCATGGACAGAGGAACCTGCCCGGCAGTCCATGGGGTCACAAAGAGTCGGATATGACTAAGTGACTAACAAAAACATCTATTTTATTAGAGGAATTATGTTCTTTGACCACAAAAATTATCCAACCTGTTAAGTACACACAGCTTATTCCCAATGTTTTCCTTTTATAACCGACATCATTGTGAACATTCTTGTACATATATCCTTTTTTGTCTGTTGAAGAGATGTTCTAGAGTATCTACCTAGAAATAGAGTTAAGTCATAGATGCCAGCATCATTAGGGGCTTCCTGGTGGCTCAGTGGTAAAGAATCTGCCTGCCAATGCAAGAGGCACAGGAGACTCGGGTTCGATCCCTGGCTAGAGAAGATGTGCTGGAAAAGGAAATGGCAACCCACTCCAGTATTCTTGCCTGGGAAATCCCATGGACAGAGGAGCCTGGCAGGCTACAGTCTATGGAGTGGTAAAGAGTCAGACACCACTTAGCAACTGAACAACAACCTATGCTATCATCTTTAGTCAGTATTTCAAACGTCTCTCCAAAATAATTAACTAAGTTACACACCAGCCAACACACTGCAGGAATTCTCAAGGACTCACATCTGCAGGCACTCAGATATAACTTTATATTAATCTGATTTGTATGAACTTATAATGTGCTGATATACAATGCTAATATCCCTTTTTAGTTTTGAAATCTGAACATATTTTCATAACCACCTTGGCCATCTGGCTTTCCTTTTTTGTGAAGTGGGAAGATTTGACAGAGTTGATTCTATATTTCCTAAACCAATCCTTCATTGTTCAAATTCGCCGTGAATAATTTCCCTGGTTTATGGTTTAATTTTCATTTTGTTTATTTCTTTTGTTGTATTTTGATGAGATTTTATGATTTACAATTTTCTAAAGCTAGTACTTTGATGTCTTATGTTTTCTTCCAAAAGTTTCAGTTTTATCTTTCTCACTGAAGTTTGTATTCCAAGGGCTATTTATTTCTGTATTATGTCATAGAGACATTTAATTATCCCAGTGACATTTCTTGACCAATCTATCCATTTCATACCGATTTTCGATGCCCCCTTATCATATACCATGTGTTTGTAATACAGATGAGGTCATCAGCAGTTGAGAGAAGGGAGAGAATTTACTACTGCACTGACAATCACACATGAGTTAACTGCATGAAGAAAGCAGTCTTCAGGTAAGGGCTGAATACTGGATGGAAATAAAGGTTTTGGTGTCAGACAGATGTTCATTCTTATCTCTTGAGTAATACTGCAAGTTAATCTTATTGCAAAGAAATTTCTTCACCTGCAAATGGCAATAATACAACTTATCTAATAGTATTATTTAATGAGGTATTTTAAATGATTATCACATTCTCTTGAATATAGTGGTTATCCAAAGAGGTTAATAGTAGTATTTGTAGGCCTGTTGTTGCAGTAGGCTTGATAGAAGATTCTGATTGGGTTAGGAGGAAAAGAGCAGATTTGAAAAAAATTTTTAGGAAAGAAAAATGATACAGCTGGGGTATTATCTGACTCTAAAGGTTAGAACTGAAGATGACTCTAAGCTGAGGCTTGGAGGGAAAGGTCAGAGGGGCTGATGACACAGAGGTTCTCTTAGTGTGGTTCCAGCAGTAGTAATTTCTGAGAATTTAATACAAATGCAAATTCAAGATGCCAGACCTCCTGATTCAGTGACGCTGACACTTGGCCCAGTATTTTAACAATGCTCCCCACCCCCAGGTGATTCTGAAGTTCTCTCGTGTGAGACACAGGGGCTTAGAATATGATGAGTAAGAGGAGATGCTGAGAAACCAGGTAAACAAGGAGTGCATGAAATCAGAGCTGAATACGTAGATTTCTTACATCAAAGTCTGAAATTCTCCCTTTCTGCTGTCTTTGCTTGCTTCCAGTTATTGGTTTGACTTTACTGAATGGCTTCCCAATCTCAGAATCACTTCTCGGCTTTCAGGTTCTCCTTGCAGTCCATCTCCTCAGCAAAGCAATGTCAAGTCAGCAAGCCTTAACTACTCTCCATCCTTCCCACAATCTCCCTCCCACATTGTTCTTCTCCTGCTTTCAGCTTGGAGGTTCCTCAGGAAGGCAATTTGTCTGGCACCATTTCATCTCACATTAAGTACCATGTACATTTACAGAGCTTTATATATAATAAATGAGGGTAGTAATAGCTTAGAACACAGCTTTAATAGTAGGAATCCCTGGTCATTAAATATAAAACAGTGATCAATATATGCATACCTAGTGACCCTTCTCTGCCCCCCAAAAGACCTGAAAAGAATATGCTGGATCTGTACTGTTTAAGAGTACTTTTATTTAAAAAACAAATTTCAACCCGAATCCAATAGGTGTAAGTGTTAAAAATAAAAAAAGAGGTGAGCAGTAGCCAGCCACAGAAAACTGTTACCAATTTTCAGATTTCTCCATTGTGTTTGTTAGAGTTCTATTGATTCTTTGAGACAGAAGTAATAAATAATAAGAAATTTCATTACAATAGCCTACCAGGGACCTGGCCGGTATACTAATTTTGGCCATAAAATATGTCAATTCCAACTGCAAAGGATCAGCTCAACAGTGGTAAAAAAGATCAATTGTGTAGACCTGTGTGATAAGTAAATCTGCTGTGGCATTGCTGGGAGCAGCATGCACATGGAAAAACCACCTTCATTTTAAACTAGTGCTGGCTGCCTTGTAACATCTGGGAATCCATGTTTAGTAAAATAAAATCAATCTTTAGGAACTTGGAACAGGTCACACTTATTATTCTTAAATATAAGATAATTCCTATGTTTCTTTATGTGTTCTTCCTTTTGCTTTATCATTTGTATATTTGCCATGTTCTATTTGTTATAAGCAAATCGCTAAGTCCATCTCACACTTGAGGGAAGAGAATTACACAAGAGCATGAATCCCTAGGGGCTTGGGATCACCAAGAGTCAAGTCAGAAACTGCCATCTACAGTGGTCATCTCTGGGAAAAGCACTTGTGTGACTTTTGTGTTGCAAAGAGAACTAACTTCTCTCTTCATTACAAACCACTTTTACTTGGAAGATTCATTAACCAACAAACTTTAATGACTCATGCTTGGGTATTTTTTATATACTTGCAGAACTGAATATTTACTGAAAATAAAGTCAGTTTTGTCAATTAAGGAAAACAATGTTGATATCCAATACACCGACTCATTGGAAAAGACCCTGATGCTGGGAAAGATTGAGGTCAGGAGGAGAAGGGGGTGAGAGAGGATGAAATGGTTGGATGGCATCACCGACTCAATGCACATGAGTTTGAGCAAGCTCTGGGAGGTGGTGAATGTCAGGGAAGCCTGGGATGCTGCAGTCCATGGCATCAAGAGGAACCAGACATGACTGAGACACTGAACAACAACATTCAACACACTATAGAACTTAAATATTTAAACGAATGCTAGAATTTTGGAAAATTGTATCCAGTAACAGTCTTACCAGTTTCTCAATATAGCAAACCTTTGCTAAACATTTTGGCAGCAATTAAAAAAATGTTGAGCTTCATATTGTATAATGAAATGTGTTAATATTTGAAAGTGCTCTGAAAGCCAATGTTTTTCAAATGACCAACAGATGCTTTTACAGAATCATGGATGTATTAACTTAAATGCAAGGCACACCAATGGAACTCATGGAACAGTATGAAAAGTTCATTAATATAGTTTCAATTACATCTTGCAATCAGTTTTTAAGAAACTACTACTTCCAGAGCTTTGTTATCCTTCCGTCTCTAAGTCTTGCCTGACTCTGGAACCCTGTGGAACGCAGCACCCAAGTCTTCCCATCCTTCACTATCTCCTGGAGTTTGCTCAAATCGTGTCCATTGAGTCAGGGATACAATCTAACCACACAGAGTGCTAGCGTGGTATAAAAGAAGAATATCTACTAATATCTGAACAGGGTATTAAAATACTTCCTTTTCAACTATGTAACTGAGGCTGGATCTTTTCCATGTACTTCAACGGCAACAATAAATGGCAACAACTTACCACTGTGGAAGCAGATACGATCATCTACCCAATTTCCATTAAGCCAAACATTGAAAATATTTACAACTATATTAAATGCATATCTCATCTCACGAAATTATTTTTATTTGAAAAAGAGTGTTTACATTAAACATATTTATATTGTTACTTTTAAATGAATTATTTAAGATGGCTAGTGGGAAGTTGCTGTATAACACAGGGAGCTCAGTCTGGGGCTCTGGGACAACCTAGTGGGGTGAGATGGGAGGGGAGGTAGGAGGGAGACCCAAGAGGGAAGGCACATCTGTATACTCATAGCTGGTTCATGTCGTTGTATGGAATAAACCAACACAACATTGTAAAGCAATTATTCTCCAATTAAAAATAATTAAAAAAAAAGAATGTCTCTTTAATTCCCAGAACGATATATATTGATAGATATAATTCACATAAACAAAAATTCTTCGAGTTCCTCAATACATTTTAAGAGTGCTGTTGATCCTAAGACAAAAATATCTGTGAACCACTGAGCTAGATTTTGCTGTTTTATCATCCCAGAAGCTGAGCAGTTTGAACAAGATGATTTATTTATTAGGCATACTACAAGTTCACTGGTGGAAGCTGAGGGGATGTGCTCACTGTTTCCTCAGGAAACCAGGTTCACAGAGACTATCTCATCAAGCTTCTGCCCTCACAAGAATGAGATGAGCAGAGCTATGGAAAAATCTGCAAAGGCTTATAAAGTTTACCTGGAAGTTACATACGCTACTCTTAACATCTTCCTAAGAAAGTTACATGGCCATACCTCATTTAAGCCAACAGAGACCTAGTTTCTCCCCAAAGGAAAAGGAAATCCATAAATAAGTAGTGAACAATACAAACGACCACTAGATATGCCAACTCCCCTCCACAGACATCAGGAACACTGAGTTGAAAAGGATTATGAGGCTGCTGCTAAGCTCATGAGGCTCACTAATTTCCCAATGCCATTGAAACAAATACCACAAATTTAGCGTCTTAATTCAATGCAAAATGCATTTTATGAGAGCTTTGGAAATCAGAGGTCTTAAAATCTGAGTGTTGGAAGGGATGCCTTCCTTGCAAAATCTCTAGGGTCTAATCAGTTTTCATTTTGTAGAAAATATGGATTAGAACAATATTTGTTCCTTCAAACAAGTATAACTGTCCACCTGCTAGGTATGAGGCACTATTTTAAACGCTGGAGATACTGATCAGAACAAAAGGTACAGTCCCAGTGCTGAGAGCTTAACTTCCAGTGGAAGGAGAAGTAGAATGACCATGTAAAGAACGATGCACATATGTGTTAGGAAATAGACACAGCAAAGAAAAGGCAGGAGAAAGTGACTGAGCGTGAATGTGAGAGGTGCTGCTTTAGAGAAAGGCCTGTCTGATCAGGCAAGGATTGAGTTGAATAAGAGGAAGAAATTATGAGGTCTGGAGGAAGAACATGCTGGCATTGAAAATAGCAACTGAAGAGTCCTTCAGATGGGAGGATGCTTGGAATATCTGAGAGGCAATGGGTAGGCTAGTGTGTGGCTGAGGAGGAGGAGAGGAACAGATGAGGTCAGAGAGAGAGAGAGCTAAAGTGCAAACAAGGTAGTGTGCCAAGGACCATGAGAAAGATGGTCCGAGATGGGCAGCCACAGTGCCACTCACTTGTGTTACAAGGTGAATTATGTTTTGAAGGGGTCACTGACTACTGTGGGGAGAATATAACCCCAGATGGTGGTGGGTGTGTGTGCTCAGTTGTGTCTGACTCCTGGGACCCTATGGATTGTGGCTCACCAGGCTCCTCGGTCCATGCAATTTTCTAGGCAAGAATACTGGCGTGGGTTGCCATTTCCTCCTCCAGGGGATCTTCCCACCCACGGATCGAACCCGAGTCTCCTGCACCTCCTGCACTGCAGGCAGATTCTTTATGGCTGAGCCATGGGGAAAGCCCTCAGGGCAAGGTTAAAAACCTAAAGAGTAATCAGCAAGTCTGAAACAACACAGAAAGGAGATGATATTGATTTGCACTAGAACTGCAATGGTGGAAGTAATGAGAACTGTCTGGATTCTAGATAAAATTTGGAAAAAAAAAAAAAAAAAGAAAGAAAAGTAAGTCAATACTGATGGAGCCATCGATATTGATGGATTAGATGATTTGGGTGGGAAAGGATCCTTACCAAGAAAAGTGACCACTCTTCAAAACCACAGGATAGGGAGGGATGGAGGAAGGGAGGGAGAGAGGGAGGGAAGAAGACTCCAACCAACTTTTCAGCTATAAGATTTTTGTACCAGAAAGAATAGGACTTCTTGGAAAATTAATTCTGGGACTTAAGGAAGCCCTTGGATATTAGTTAAAAGAAAGATGAATCTTACACAAACAAAACATGCTTACTTAGCACCAAAAACATGAAAGGCATTAGGCGAGTCTGGCACAAGTAGCTGCTTCTGTACATCTGTGTAGTCTCCAAGAAGCAATTTCCCTTTTAAGAGTCCAAGCTGATGATGTCGCTTTCAATGTTATTATAATATGATTTATTATTATCTAATCCACACTTGACTAAAATGGCCCTGTCCTTCTCTGAACAGAATAAAATTTCTTGAGTAGATATTTAACAAGCCCTTGTGAAGGTCACATTTGCTGTCAATTCCAGTCTCGGGCTAAAGGTAAAGTTCTACAAAATAAACCATGACACTAGTAAGAAGAGGACTGGTTCTCCACAAAGGAGCCAGAATTTGCTAGTGCCATCTAGAAACTTCTGTTCCTTGGTTTCTTTCCAAAATATTGATATTAAAGCATTGATTAAGCTGAATAGAACTACTGAGCACATATATTATGCATGTGCTTTTCAATGCATGAGAACACTTTAAATAAGTAATATTTTTTAATTTACTTTTGTTTCAACAGCCAAACATTAAATTGAGTCAAGCCGCACTGAATTAGAAAATTGTGTTATAGATAGCCAATCTCTATTTTCAATTTATCACCATGTTAACTTTATTTTCTGATTATCATTAGATGCATCCACTTACATTCCTTGCCACTTCCACCATCCTGATTCAAGTTAGCTCCATCTGTAGTCTGGGAGGTACCACCTCCACCCGCCTGATTTCAGCATGTCTTGCCAGCTCTGATCCTTCTCTGCAGAGCAGTCAGAATCTCCCTCCCCTAAACTCAAGCCACGCAATATTTTCCCTCTGCTTAAACACTTACAAAGGCAGATCTTCCCTGTGGTCCAGTGGCTGAGACTTTGCATTCCCAGTGCAGGGAGCGCTGGTCAGGGAACTGCAGGGAACATGTATCCCCCATGCCATAACTAAGAGTTAGCACAGTCAAATAAATAAACATGTTTTTATAAACTTAATAAAGGCTTACAAAAGTTCACAGGATAAAGAAAAACCACTGGGGACCGATAGGCGCCTGCAAGTAGCCTCTCCACCTTTTCAGCTGGAGACCCCTCATTGCTCACTCACTGCCCTTGGCTCTTGTAGTCTTTTCCCAGACTAGTTCTGCTCCCAGTCATCCAAGATCTTTGCACAGGCTGCCCCACTGCCAGGACACTCTTTATTCCCATTCTCTCTTAGCTCTTCTTTAATTCAACATCTATATATTTAAATAATCAACTGTGATTGTAAAGGAGGAAAAGAAGCTTGGTAAATTCAGATCTTTTAACTCTACTCAAAGGCCATTTATCTGCTGACCTAATGCTTCATGGGCTTCCCTTGTAGCTCAGTTGGTAAAGAATCTGCCTCCAATGCAGGAGAGCTGGGTTCGATTCCTGGGTTGAGAAGATCCCCTGGAGAAAGAAATTCCAGTACTCTTGCCTGGAGAATCCCATGAACAGAGGAGCCTGGCAGGCTACAGTCCATGGGGTTGCAAGAGTCAGACACGACTTGGTGACTAAACCACCACCAATGCCTCATGGATTTCCAGAAAATCTTATAATTTTGTTTTGCTGTACATTAGCAGCTGTAAACTCTAATGCTAAGTGTTAGTATTTTTTATAGTAGTGCTAAGAAAGAGATTCAGATGTCACTAACTAATGAGCTTTGAAAACAAATGAACCATATGTCAAAAAATAAAGCCTCGAGAAATAAGTGAATCAGAAAATCATTTCAGTGCTACAGTGTCCAAAATGACAAGTCTAAAAAGTGATTGTGCTATTCACCCTTTTATCTTTGGAGGTCAATGTTCAACACATATAAATACATCATCAGTCTCACAGTCTGAATGAGCTCAATTTCGGTTGTATGAATATATATATACAAGACAAAGGTTCTTGCTGCTCTGGAGAAGTCATAAGGCTCTGCTCAAAAGACTGTCTGCTCTCAAATCACTGCAGGACAAATTGATGCTTCTTTCTAGAGGGACTGGACATGAACTCTTTGTCTGATCTTTATCTGAGCTAAAGACTCAAAACCGTAAGCTTCCAACCTTTTGTCTAGATTATTAACAAACAGAAACCAAGTTTTTCCTGGATTCTAAAATAGACAAAAATACTTCTGAAAAAAAATCAAACAATAAAAACAACACCAAGGGACTTCCCTCATGGTCCAGTGGTTAACACGCCACCTGGCAATGCAGGGGATGTGGGTTCCATCCTTGGTCGGGGAATTAAGATTCCCCATGCCTTGGAGCAACTAATCCCAGGCACCACACCTGGAAAGTCTGTGTGCTGCAATGAAAAAATCCTGCATGCCACAACTAAGATGTGACACAGCAAAATAAATAATGTCAAGCTTTAGTTCAGGCTGACCCAACAATTCCCCATGAACATAGCAAGAATTATTTCTGACATTTTTAAGAAGGAGGAAATCCATTCTCAATCACCCTCCCCATATTACACTTTCAAAAATTCCCATATTACATTTTTCAAAAAAACTAGACTTTGAAAATTAGTTTTATTTTCAGGAACAAAGCAGGGTAAAGCTAAAACTAAAAATTTCACTTTGACCTCAGTAGCTAGATGCTAAAGGAAGTGAAATAATGTGTTCATAGAAGCAGTAGGAATACAACCCACCTTTAAACTGTGATGACAAGTCATGAATGCCTGGACCCGACATGTGCCTCTTTGAACACACTGTCAGAACCAGGGCTAGTGTGGTAGTCATCAGTGCCAGTCATCAGATTCCTTTTCTGTGCACACAGTAGGACTGCATTTATTAAGATGGCACGGCCATGAGGTTGCTTTGGCCAACAAAATAGCAGAAGTTATGGGTGTCACTAACAGCTCATGCATAGCTGGCAATATTCCTTTCCAACTACTGCTGCGCTGGCATGCTGTAGATGGTGGAAACGCCATCATTCTGGATCTCTAATTATAAAGACACGGATTGGAGCCCCAGCTAACCCACTGTGGACCTGCATCTTGAGTGAGAAGTATGCCTTTGCTCTTTCAAGTCTTTCCAAGTTGAACTTGTTCATTTATCTAATTTAACCTAGCCCACCCTGAGTGATAAACATCTGTAAATTCAAGTCATCAGAAATAATTTTGAATTTTATACTGTGATTATAGACATATACATATAATCATTTATTTATATTTATATATGGGTATCATGGGTTTTCCTAGGTAGCTCAGTGGTAAAGAATCTGCCTGCAGTGCAGGAGATGAGGGTTCAATCCCTGGATTGTGAAGATCCCCTGGAGAAGGAAATGGCAACCCACTCCAGTATCCTTGCCTGGGAAATTCCATGGACAGAGGAGGCTGGCAGGCTACAGCCCATGGAGTCACAAAAGAGCTGGACAAGACTTAGTGACTAAACAACATGGGCTCATAGAATGAATGAGAGCAAAGGATACACAAATTGTAGAATGTTATCAGATTTCAATTCATTAAAATTCCTTACTCTGCAGCTCTCTTAAATTTCCTTTTAGGCTTTTTAACCTGAGAGAGAAAACCTGTATGCATTTCTATAATCACTGGAGTATGTAGTCTTTCACAGGTACAGAGCAATTTCCTGGTTGCTGAAAACAATACCATTTGCTCTTCAAATGCATCCCCTAGGGAAGTCAGAGTTCATTCTCTAGTGTTTTCCAATCTTATGTTCATATTAAAATATCTGAAAGAACATCCATTTTCATGTATTATCTAAAAGGAGTACATCTTTTATTATATTATCTAAAGGAGTACATTTGTACCATCTTGAGAGATGGTACAAATGACTACATTTATGCACAATTTGCTGAGCAATGCCAAACACTGGAAACATCATGAGTCAGCTGACGGTTCAACAGAAGTCCCTGAGCACCTAGAATCGCCTCTTTTGTCCCCTTTCTGATGATGTCCCTTGAATTAAGTAACAACGCAGAGACCAAGAAAAGCTGAGGGAGAGTTTAATGTATCCACCTACACAGAACAGGGGAAATTTGCTTTTCTTTCTTCCAGAGAAATGTCAACAATTTTCATGGTATTTAAGTAAAAATAAAACTCTGAGCAGGGACTTCCTATATTTCAGGCAAAGCACTATTTCCTTGCCCACACAAGTCTCTTAACTCTTCTTAGAAGAATCTGCACATAAATGAGAGAGAGATGTATGGCAGTGTAACAAGAGTAAGCAGTTTGCTTTCCCGTGGCTGCTATTCTTGATTTATGAAGAAGAAATGCAAGAAAAGAAATTGAGCTATGATTCCCTTTTTTCTAATACAAGGCTAATAATACCACTTAAATTTAGGGTTGTGAGGATGAAATGAGCTATTCCACACAAAATGCCTGGCACATAGTAGGGGCTCCATAAACTGTAATTGCTATAATAAAATACTGTCTGAGCCCATAAGTTCTTGGCTTATAGACATTTCCCAAGTTTAATTTACACTCTTTTTTTTTTTCCATTCCATACTCTTTTTCAATGGAAATCTCATCTAATCTCCAGGCTTCTACTATTAACCCAAAAGGAAGATTTTTAAGTTTACATATTTAACCCTCCCCTGATTTCCAGACCTATATTTGCAGTTCCTTCTGGAACACTGAGTGGACGACCCAATATTTTCTCAAATTCTTTATGTCTACAGCATCCATCATAACCCCAATCTGGTACTGACTTTAGACATGGGTGAGGATGGCTCTTGTCTTAAAGTCTGATGTGGATTGGTCTACTTTGACAGCATTCCTCTCCAGGGAACAAGGATTGATTCATCAGAACAAATAGGTCTCATCACTGTATAGTTGTAATTACCCTGCTTTCTTCAAGGGCAAGTAAAATTATCGACAGATTAATAATATAGAACTAAATTTCCCAGTTATCTGTATAAGAATTAAAATAAGCATTCAATCCTTGGTTCATGAAATCTAACAAAGTCTTAAATTCAATATTTCTATAAACAATGCTAGTTGATTTGCTAAATCTCTTTTCTATGTATGACTTGGTAATTAACTGCCCTCCTTTTCTCCATTTTCCACTTCAGAAAGCATTTCTGATTTTAATTTCTAAAAACTGGGACTGAACGACTTCTAAGCAGGGAAAAGATAAATGACCATTAATTCAACTGATAATTAACCACCTGAAAATTAACAAAAGACTATATTACCATCATTTTCTGCCATTCTACAATTTAGGATTTTACTTTCCTCTAAGTAGAAAAATGATTATTTTTTCAAATCCGAAGAAGTGGCAACTGCATGTAGACGTGTATGCCCTGGCATTTCTAGAACTGAAGTTGCCTCTTCCTGCAATTCACCAAAGAGATTCTCTCAGAACTTAAGGAATTTGGGCAGTGCTATGCATGAATGGCACCCCACTCCAGTACTCTTGCCTGGAAAATCCCATGGGTGGAGGAGCCTGGTGGGCTCCAGTCCATGGGGTCGCTAAGAGTCGAGCATGACTCAGCGACTTCACTTTCACTTTTCACTTTCATGCATTGGAGAAGGCAATGACAACCCACTTCAGTGTTCTTGCCTGGAGAATCCCAGGGACAGGGGAGCCTGGTGGGCTGCCGTCTATGGGGTCTCGCAAAGTCGGACACTACTGAAGCTGCTTAGCAGCAGCAACAACATGCATGATGAGAAGGGGTTGTCTCAGCACCTGGAAGGCTACCGTGTTCCCTGATGACACCCTCCCTCTATTATCAATGAACTGATTCTAAGCAAGCAAAATAACCAACATTGGAGGAAACGATATTGATTTTCTTTTCTGCCTCTGGCAAGGGTCTACCAGGTCAATTGGACAGGTCGCTGAAATTTTTTCCCACTTCACTTTCCTCATCTCTCAAACGCACTGCCCTCTGGTACCTAAAATTATGCTTCTATATATGTGACTTTGTGGGAAACTTAAATACACTACCAATCACATATTTAGGAGTAAGTGGTTCAACATGCTTCTTCTTTGCATGTGTATTATGATTCATAAGATCACTTGATTTTGGAAAACATGATGAAGAAAGACAAAACAAAAACAGCAAGTAAAATCACTTGAATGAGGACATGAAATCAATGATATCATTGATTCAGTGGTTATAGGATAAGGTCTAGTCAAGGAAGTAGATACACATGATATACCATGGACTGATTATCACCAATTATCATTTGCAAAAGTCTACATTTCAGATCATAAGGGTGCAGTTTCCAGGATTCCTCATATTCTTTTTCATCTATAATTTTGCAAATATTCCCTTTTTTTTCTCTTAGAATTGCCCATTTGGCTAGAAAACCCCTATACTTACTTGAAGATGCCATTCACTTCCTTCTAAGAGCCAACCTTGATCACTCCCAGGAAGGATTAAGAGTTAAATTAATGAAAAAAAAAAATGTACTGTTTTGGTACCTGTTTATATGCCTGTGTTTCTTGCTAGACTGTAAGAATCTCAGTATTCCCAGACCTAAGATAGTGTTGGACATGAAGACAGAACTTGATGCAATTTAATAAATAATATAAAATTACTCAGTGAAAAATTTTTTAAGCCTCTACTTTTTTCTTGTCGTTTGACATTTCATTGCTATTTCATGAAATTTTTAAAGGTTAACTTTTTGTCTCACTTGTGCTCTTGTCATTATGATCTTAAAACGGTGTCGCTGTAGACAGTCAAGCATTATTTCTGTCTAATGTACTTGAAATGAGCTGAAGATTTTTACCTAATGTGTTTTCTGTGCTGGCACAACCAGTATAAGATCTAATCAAATTTGATGTTTTACAAAAAAACCTTGCATCTTCTTTCAAATCTTCTAAGGATTAAAAACCAAACTATGGTACCCAAATGTAATTCTTAGAATTTAATCTAATGTTTATAGTGAGCACTCTTATAGATCATATTAGTCAATAATTACCATCTATAAGATAAATTTTACAGATCAAGTTAGAGGTATTTGAAAAGGATTCACAGTCTAAACAATATATTGTGATTTCTTTAGGGATTAACGCTGGAAGTATTATTTTGGCTTGATGAACACTATCATGTTGTAAATGTCAACAACCATCATAGTCCACCTAAAGATATGTTTTGTTGAACTCAAATATACTGTTTTAATATTAAAGGTAGAGGTCACAAGCCACTTCCTCAACACTGAAATGAAATTTTCCTTGGGACTTCCCTGGCAGTCCAGTGATTAAGACTCAGCTCCCAGGGACAGAGGGGCCTGGTGGGCTACAGTCCATAGAGTGGTGAAGAGTCAGACATGCCTGAGCGACTGAGCACCCACATACTACCACTGCAGGGGACATGAGTTCAATCCTTGATTGGGAAACTAGATCCTGCATGCCACATGGCACCAAACACAAACAAACAAAATACTCCTTTGGAATTCTTCTTTGGCTCTTTGAACTTGGTTAGTACACTGGACTCCAGAGAGAAGACAGCGGGGGAATGAAATAGCCCGTGTTGCTTACACATGCTGCAGTCATCTAGAACTTCAGCATGCACAGTCCGTTCCCATCACCTCCATCTAAGGCTTGAATGGGGCCGACCTCGGATGAGTGTAATGGTCAAAACTTGACCCTCTTTTAATGTGACTTTCCACTCCTACTTGCCATTCTCCATCCAACACCACTCCAGCCATCCCAAACAATTTTCAAAGAGTTTGCTAGGCATAGATTCCAGGAAATAGGGGATGATTAATCATGTTTAATTTAAAAAGACAAACTAATTCATAGACAGCAAAGGAAATCTCTCAAAATAAACACCGTGGTATCCATTTGAACCAACAGCTGCTGAGCCCTGGGTGATCAGTAGATGTAGATATATAGAGGTGCACATGGGGAATGGGAGAAATAGGGCCTCAGTGGGAAAATGGGCAGGCAGGATTCTTAAAAGAGAAGCCAAAGAATATACCGCAGATGGAGGCTGAGTACATACATGATGCTGCCTAAATGAACCAAATAGAAGGTAACAGTCTCAGAGAGCAGAAGTTATACATACACAGGAATGATGAAAAATATCTAAACACATGAACTCTAGAAATATTTAATAATTATTCCAAGATTCACCTATAATTGTTCAAATCTTAGTTTCAAAGTAAGCTAGAGTTCAAGATGTATAAATTCTTATTTCAGTAAAATGTATTCTTCCCAGTCCTTTCTTGAAGACATTTTGTACCTTAAAAAACAACAACAAAACTCTCACCTAAACTTGAGGATTCTGAGAAATGATCATCACTAATGACCTTTATAGGAGAGGCACCTAAAAGCTCAGCTTGCTTTTGATTGCTCACCATGCCCCTAAGCCCTTGTGTAAGTGGCTTTCTATTCTCCTTTTCTTTGTAAGCATTATTTTTCAAACATGAACATGTTCAGCACTGACTGCTAAATTGGTTAAATCCACATGACAAAAAGGGCAGCCAACAATCTGGAGTGTGTTAAAAATGGTAATACTTTAAAAATAATGTCTTGCAACAGAGTAGAAGTTTATAAAAAATAATGTTGACATTCTAACTGTGATCTAGTAAATTCATCAGGATCATGTGAGTGTGTGTATATATGCATATATATACATGCACATATATATGTATATGAGAGAGAGCTATAATCGTTCAAGAAAACACATTATTTTGCCTAAATATCTGTAACACTAGGTATCATAATTCTTTGTGATATCACAAAAGAATCCCTTGGATGAATATTCCAGTTTAAGAAAACATGACTCAATCTAAGTATAACCTTAAAGGATTTGAAGGGTTCTCTTATTATAAATACTGAGAAGCATATAAACTGCACCTTGGTGAATGAGCCAATTTGAAATTCTAACTATTTTCCAGATAAATAATATCCATTCACATACCCATATTGCAGGCATAGGCATGAAGGTCAAGGAAGGTAAAATCACTTTCCCCAGAATTATTTTAACAAAATAATTTCCCTGCTTCCCCAGTGGCTCAGCGGGAAAGAATCTACCTGCAATGTAGGAGACAGTTTTGATCCCTGGGTCAGGAAGATCTCCTGGAGAAGGAAATGGCAACCCACTCCAGTATTCTTGCCTGGAAAATTCCATTGACTGAGGAGCCTGGCGGGCTATAGTCCGTCAGGTCACGAAAGAGTCAGACACGACTTAGCGACTAAACAACGACAAATTGAAATAAGACTTCCTTCCACTTAGATACTACAGAAGAACTTTTATAGTTACAAACCACACATTCTTTTACCAAGAAACACAAAAAGAATGAGTTTTAAAAAAAGGAGCTTGAGACAGAGACACACATTGAGGTTAGAAATTAGATGAAATGCTATGAACTTGATCCTAGATCTGTTCAGGCCTCTTTTCTGAATAAGAAAAAATAAGGTATCAATACATACCCTGCTCCAAACACACACATACAAATATCATGCTAAGGAGACAGTCATTTGTGATAACAGCTCAATGACAGCTGATGTAGACCAGAAATGTTCCTTCATTCTCCGAGCAAAAAGTTTGGATGATCTCCAGGTTGAGAATACCAGACCAGCATCAGGTTGCTCACCACACCAGCTAGCTGTTTGCTAAGCTTATCACCCAGATACCTGTGTGCCTGCAGAAGTCATAAACAGCCAGATGGCATTCACCTTGCATATCCACAGGACAATATAACAGCAACACAAAACTATTTCCTACTGAAGCAGAACATGATTCAAAGTGTATTCGAATGAAGAATATTATCAGGCAGAATAATTCTGCTTTTAAAGATTTATCTGTATTAAGTCAACTAGTCCATCAATGAGGTAAGTTCTCATAGCTGATACATGATGGAGGTCACAGTAGCTGAGGACAACTGCATTGATGGATTGAACCGACTGATAAAATCAAAAGATTTGATCAGGAGTCAAGTCAAGAACAGAGATTACTGTGGCCTCCTTTACCTGGCCTCCTCTAGTCATTATCACACTGTGTCTGGCTGATGTGAGAACAAAACCCAGATTATTTTATATAGACCAGTGAGAATCAAAGTTTCTTCCTTGGTTCCTGCAGTAAGGTTCCCTATGAGAGCCCAGTGGGGGGTCACTGACCAAACTGAATAAACTTCCACACCATTCCCAGCTCCAGGGTTATCACCGCCCTTACGAATCTGGTGTATGCTGTGGGCTTCTGTTTGGGATGTTTGATTAAAGAGTTTCTCAGGGAAAGGGCTTCCTGGGGGGCTCAGTGGTAAAGAATCCAATGCAGGATTAGATTGCCGGCAATCCTCCTGCTAGGGCAGGAAACATGGGTTCAATCCCTGGGTTGAGGAGACTCCGTGGAGGAGGAAATGGTAACCCACTTCAGTATTCTTGCCTGGGAAATCCCATGGACAGAGGAGCCTCGGGGGGGGCCACAGTACCTGGGGTCACAAAACAGCTGGACATGGCTTAGTGACTAAACAACAACAGGGAGAAGGGGGGTACATGTTTATGATAGTCAAGTTAGGGCATTTTAGATAACTTTTAGAAACAGTAAAATACTATATGGAAGGAAAATACATTACTGAGTTTTTAATGAAATGACTCATTCCAGGGGGGAAAAAAACATTGACTATGGAAATAAAACATCTGTGCTCGACTCCGGATCCCCTTTCATCACCTGCCTATGTTATGCTTCTTGTCAGAATTACTGAACAAAGAAGGCAAAAATCTAACTGTCTCCACTCCCTTGCTCTGATGTTCTGGGAGGCAATGTCACTTTTGCCGAGGAGATGTCTCATCCTGAGATTTGGAGAATGTGAGGGAGACAGTGGCACTGCAAGGGGCAGATGGGCCCCTACACACGTGGGTGTCGGCAGCCGCTCAGCCCCCAGCTCCCCCTGGCCTGGTGGGCGTGGGGAGGCTTTGGCAGCAGTGTGGTTATGGCCGCAGCAGCTCCTGACCTCTGGAGCTGGGGTGGTGCAAAAGTTTGATGCCAAAGGCACCAGGTGGTTGCCTGACTTTCATGCCGACAGCCTGTTAAAGATTTTCCAAGCACTGATCTTTGTGTCAAATCCATTTTGCCTAAAGTACCCAGAGTTGTTTTCTTGCACTGAACTCTAATGATAAAATGCCATTATGTAGGGAAAAAATAATGTGTACTCTGTATGCATGTTTAATGACATTGAAATTCTGTTTACAGAGTGTAAGGTTGATACAAATGCCTCTTTTTGTCCTACACCATTTTTCTCTTGTGCCAAAAACCTATCTAAGCATTGTTTCAAATTCTCCAAAAATCTCGCTCTCATTCTCTCTACCCCCACTCCCACTGCCGCTCCATCAGCCCAAGACTTCTCTAATTTTCGAAAGCTTCCTGCCTTCCTGCCCTCCCCTGTGTTTTTCTTCCTTGTCCTACCTTCAGTCATTATCAGACCTCCTTATTCCTCTAATACCTAAAGGTCCTCTTGGAATGTCAGTATTCTCTCTTCTTCTCTATCAATCAAGATAATCCAGCTGTCCCAGCTCCCAGCCCCAAGCCAAGAAAGCAAATTCTGTCTCAATAATCAGCAAAACAAAAGAATATCTTTACAATTCTGGCGGGGTTTTGGGGGTTTTGCTTTTTGTTTTTAACATAAGCCTGACATTCTACTCTTTGCCTTAAGGAGCTATCCAAATTTTTCTTCTAAGTGTAATTCTCTTCCTAGCCAGAGTTCTGTTGCAAAAATAGCAACAGAAAAAAAAAAAAAAATCGCCTCTTCTTTATTAGAGCATAAATGACTAGCTGATTATCCAAAAGGTCTTCTTTCCTTTCATAGTACAGAGTTGTGCATGGGAAGCAGTGCCCAGGTAGGGGTGACATTTCTGGGTCCTCTTTTGTTTAAGTCAGCATCATGACAAGTTTTGGCCAAGAGGATATAAGATGAGCAATCTATGGGCTACGGTGGCTGTGTATCCAGTACGCCTTCTCCATAATCTTGTCTCCTTCTGAAATGACCTCTAAGGCCATGGGGTGAGGACAGGGGCATTCAGATTGAAGGTGACAATATCCCTGAATGAGTATGTGGAACAGAGTCCTCACCATCCATTAGACAGTGACATAAGCAAGCAATACACTTTTACTGTTTTAAGACACAAGGATTTGGGAGGTTATTTGCTAAAGCCCTTAGTCTCACCATAACTGTTTCAAGTTCAACTTTTGTGTGTGTGTGTGTGTTCTAGACATCTGAGAATTCTTTTTTTTATATATTTATTTATTTTTTTATTAGTTGGAGGCTAATTACTTTACAATATTGTAGTGGGTTTTGTCATACACTGACATGAATCAGCCATGGATTTACATGTGTTCCCCATCCTGATTCCCCCTCCCACCTCCGGTATCAAATTAACCTAAGTGTGTGCTTCTAGACTTGAATAGATTGGCCGCATCAACATTAATAAAAATGATGTTGCTAAAAAGCTATGGAGAAAGACTACTGAATATTTGGTGTGCTGAGGAAAATATCATTCCTCATCAAAATACACTTGATTTCTTAATAAATAAAAGTTTAAATATTTACTTTCTACTAGTAGATGCCTCAGTTTTGAAACTGTAATATGTTATGTGAATCTACAATAAAGCAAATGGTTGTGACATTCTTGCTTCTCAGAGCACCAAACGGTATCTTCTGAATTAGGACATCATTTGGGAAATAATGAGCTTTTAGCATCTATGCAACACCTGGGTTGGTCCTGTTTCAAAGAGTCAGACATGAGTGAGCAACTAATACACACATATACACATAGAGAATAAGTTTCTTAAATTTACAGGTAACACGAAGCTATATGAATCAGAAAACGTACTAAAAGACTTGAGTCATGTTTTCCAAAGATTTAAAAAGCTATCATGGTAAACGACTTAATTAATATTCTGATCTAAGCTTTGGTTCTGATATTCAATAGCATATGTATGAACAAGGAAGCAATTTATATGGGAAAAAAAATGTACAGGTGTTAGTTCCCCAAGATTTTAATGAGCCAATATTTGAGGCAGCTGCTGACATTAACACAGTATTAGGCTATATTAATAAACGTGCACTCTTCAATTCATGGGCTGTTAGTCTCATTTAATTCTCCCCAACTGTATCTGGACCATTTGGTTTGGTTCAGAGGGACAGATTTTAGAGGAATGCTGAAATATTAGAATCTGTGACCAAGAGAAGAATTAAGAGTGAGAAAGACATAGGGGTTACAACATATTTAATAGATTGGCTTAGAGATTTATCTTGCCTAGGGAGGAATTTATATGACAAAAAAAAAAAAAAAAGGTATAAAATTCTTGAATTTATGTTTTTTTTAAATTACTTACCTGACCAAAAAAGCCCAAAGAGTTTGGAAAACAAACAAGATATGCGTTAGGGAAATAAATAAAAGCCCTTGACTTTGTCCTTTTTTTGCTCCAGATATGTTGGGGAAGTTGAATACAGAGGAAATCTCTGTCCGATATCTTATTGAAATCCTTGGGTGTATCAGGGCATGAGGATACCCCACTGTACTGGCATAGGTTTCAGAGGATGGAGGAAATTCTTAGGAATATTCAGGAACAAAGTTGTATGGGAATGTCTCAACACAAAAGCTTCCCACATCAGAGAATGGTATAGAAGAATAGCCAGATATTTTGTGTCCCAAGAATAATACAGATCTTAAGAGGGAGGAAGGGAAAGAAAGAAAGGGAAGGAGAGAGAGAGTGTGTTAATGAATCTATAAAGGGCTTTAGAATCAGGACAATGGATACTGCAGCAGAAAATGATATTGGGTCACACTGCTCTCATCAGGCAGCAAAATATCAGGAGATGTGTGCCACTGAGAGTCAGAGAACTGTGTGCAAGGTCAGGTCAGAGGCTAAATAAGGAACAGGTCTGCACGGCCCCAGCTTTTGTTCCAGAATGTGATAAAAGTCCTCTAGGACATAAGCACTGCATAGAGTGGAGGGAAAGGGGGAGGAGAATGACTAGGAACTGATTGAGTTCAAACTAAAACAGAGTTTGTATGGAACCGACAATGATCAGTGAAAGTGGCGCCGGAGCTGACAATGATCAGTGAAAGTGGCGCCGGAGGTAAAGAACCCACCTGCCAATGCATGAGACATAAGAGACTCAGGTTCACTCCCTGGGTTGAGAAGATTCCCTGGAGAAGGAAGTGGCAACCCACTCCAGTATTCTTGCCTGGAGAATCCCATGCGCAGAGGAGCCTGTTGGGCTACAGTCCACGGGATCGCAAAGAGTCAGACACGAATGAGGCGACTTGGCATGACAATGAGCGTGTTTGCTGCCACGAGGCAGGAGAGAGGTTCCAAACTGATAAGCATAGAAAAATAACATTGCATTTTTACATCTCTAAATTTTGTGACCAGTAGAATTTAGATCCTCCAACTAAGAGCAAGGAGAGCCCTGCCCTTTACTTTTAATTGGGCTCTTGTACTTGTATCCATTGAGTACGCATGTGTATGTTAGTCACTCTGTCATGGCCGATTCTGCAGCCCCATGGACTGTAGCCTGCCAGGGTCCTCTGTCCATGGAATTTTCCAGGCAAGAATACTGGAGTCGGCTGTCATTCCCTTCTCAGTGGATCTTCCCAACCCAGGGATCGAACCCAGATCTCCTACATTGCAAGTGGACTCTAACTTCCGAGCTACCAGGGAAGCCTTTTAAATGGCCCATTGTACTTATATCCACTGAGTGGCCAAGAAGGGATTTCTGGATAATCCTGGGGTCAAAGCACATCCACTTGGATAGGATGGAATAAAAACTGTCCATGACTATTTAATCAATTCAGGATCAGAAAAGACACTGTATGATCACACCACCTTTTGTCCCAAATGTCTTGGGCAGAAATGGAAGTGGAGATCCTAATAAGTGAAAACTCAACCCCTCAAAAGAGATTTGCCTTCTATTTCTTGAGCCTAGCCTATTACATTTCCAAATAGTGGGGTCAAATTTGTGTGACTCAACAATACCTTCGCATGGAGACCGGATGGGGTGGCCCTGAGAAAACCTCTCATGGCTAGAGCCTCACAGGTGTGCAGACTCTGAACCTGAGTTGAAAAACCCAGCAATCCTGCTACTAGATTTTCTAATTTCCAAGCTTGAGCTCCTGCTCCTTTCTCTGCTTTCTGCAACTATTGTAGGGTTCAATCGCAATCTGGGCATAGATATACTCCTGTCATCTAGGTGAAGTCTGAGGCAATCTGTGTCTACAGGAAGTTTTCTTCGATTAAAAAAAAAAGTAACAGATATGTGTTGAGTATCTTTGTATGCTAGAGGTGATATTTAGTGCTTTATATGCATCATTCTATTTAATATACCATAAGATATGTGTTAACAACTCAGAGATGCAGATGATACCACCCCAATGGCAGAAAGTGAAGAGAAAAATAAGACTTTTGATGAAGATGAAAGAGAAGAGTGAAAGGCTGGCTTATAATTCAACATTCAAAAAAACTTAAGATCATGGCATCTGGTCCCATCACTTCATGGCGAATAGATGGGGAAACAATGGAAACAGTGACAGACTTTATTTACTTAGACTCCAAAATTACTGTGGATGGCGAATGCAGTCATGAAATTAAAAGACACTTGCTCCTTGGAAGAAAAGCTATGACAAACCTAGACAGCATATTAAAAACCACAGACATCACTTTGCCGACAAAGGTGCATTTAGCCAAAGCTATGGTTTTTCCAGTAGTCATGTATGGATGTGAGAGTTGGACCATAAAGAAGACTGAGTGCCAAAGAGTCGAATTGTGATGTTGGAAAAGACTTGAGAGTCCCTTGGGCAGCAAGGAGATCAAATCAGTTAATCCTAAAGGAAATATTTATTGGGAGGACTGATGCTGAAGCTCTAATACTTTGGCTATCTGCTATGAAGAGTCAATTCATTGGAAAAGACCATGATGCTGAGAAAGATTGAAGGCAGGAGGAGAAGGGGACAACAGAGGACGAGATGGTTGGATGGCATCATCAACTCAATGAACCTGTTTGAGCAAACTCCAGGAGATAGTAAAGGACGGGGAAGGCCCGAGTGCTGCAGTCCATAGGGTGGCAAAGAGTCAGACACGACTTAGCAACTGAACAACAAGGTATGTGTATGTCCTTGTACACAGGTGTGGCTATATATATAATGGTGTATGTTTCTTCTTTACACACACGTGTGTATTATATATCTGTGTATGTGTGTAAAGAAAGAATTACACACTGTTAAATATATTGGCTTTGTGGCCAGAACACCTCAATTTTCTCTCCTTAAAAAATATGTATGTATATATTTATACACATATATAAAGTAACTACATATGGTTCAGCAGGTAAAGAATCTGCCTGCAATGCAGAAGACACAGGAAATGTAGGTTCTATCCCTGGGTGAGGAATATCCCCTGGAGAAGGAAATGGCAACCCATTCTAGTAGTCTTGCTTGGGAAATCCCATGAACAGAGGAACTTTGCGGGCTATAGTCCCATGGTTCTCACAGAGTTGGACACGACAGAGTGACTGAGCACATACACATAAAGTATATAAATTTATGTAAGGTATATATAGATATATAACATATATATAAAGTTATTAAGATAAATACATATATACATACAAATTTACTTTAGGGGGAGAGAATTGAATTTAAATAATTTGACAAGATCACTATGTGGAGTACTTTGCTTGCTTCAGTGTGTCAGATTTCAGAAGAATGCTGAAAAACTAGAATTTGTCGTCAAGGAGGAGAATTAAGAATGAGAGGGATATAGGGATCATAATATATTTAATAGGTTGGTTTAGAGGCATCTCTTGTCTGGGGAGGTGTTGCCATGACAACTGCATCCAGCTCCTGAAGATCAAGATGGCCAGCACCACTCACCCCAGCAGCTTAACCTGGCAGAACGCTCAGGCTGTTCTGTAGCAGAGTGCCTCTGGGGATCCATCTTCTGATAGAGAAGGTAGATTTTCCGTAAGTTCCAGAGGGCACACGTCTGGGCAATTCTGCCAGCATGGAACCTCAGCAATTTCTATACTGTCCTGTAAAGATCTGGTTCTGCCCTCTCCATGGAGGTCTGAATCTCAGGTCTGAAGGCAGGCAGGAGGAAACTCTTGCTGAGGGCTCTGTCTCAGCCCTGGAGAAAGTGACTATTCCTTCTGTCCACTATTAAAAAAATATTTATTCATTTTGGCTGCACAGGATTTTAGTTGCAGCATGCAGGATGTTCATTTGTTGCAGCATGTGAAATCTTAGTTGCTGGCATGCAGGATCTAGTTCCCTGACTAGGGATCGATCCCAGGTCCCTGTGTTTGAATCTAGAGTCTTAGCCATTGGCTCACCAGGGAAGTCCTCACTATATTATTAGTTGTTCCAATTTTCCCTTACAGTTGATCATTCCTTACATTAAACTTTCTATGTTCAAATTAATGTGTGGTTTCCATCTCCTGATTAGATCTTGACTGAAAGAATAATCAAAACCTTCCTTCTCCATGAGATAATACACAGTCCTATTTATCAAAATGAATAAATCATCTCATTTTCATACAGGAAAACTATAAGAAAAACTAGCAGATTATTTGAACCTCACCTCTGATATAAAATTTAAATGTCTGCCCATCTTTAATCTTCCTTAGCCTCAATTAATACACATGCATCATTGTTTAGGATGGCATCTGAAACATAAATCAGGACCATGGAGTCAAATATTAAAGAGTTAATTTTATGAAATACTGTTCTCTTAGGATTCAAATGAATCTTGACTTCCAGATCCACAGCTCTTGGATACATTTTTTAAATAACAAATTGCATATGAAGCTCATTTCCTTCTTGAGTTGGAAATACTATAAACCAATGAAGTCATTTGCCAGATCAATAATAACTAGATTATATTCTTGTAACATGCATAACTCAGTAAGACAAAATAAGATGTTGTGTATCCCAATGAAAACTTACTGAATGAATGAGTCTTTTACACCATATAAACACTGTAAATTTTCCTTGTTCAAAATGAGCATCAATTGGTTTGATTGTATAATAAAATAAAGGTAGCAGATGTTCAGAAAGAGGAAAGAAATGCATATTTACATGCTCAAAAACAGTATCTTTCTCACTACCAAGAGTGAAAAAACCCCTCTGGAAATACCATACTTCTTGGGTCTAAAAAATTACATTCAGTGGAACTGAAAGCCCATTTCTGGAAGTATCAATGTTTTTTCATGATTTAAAGTGCACCTTGTTTACACTTACAAATTAAAGTATAATATTCTTAGATTTAAGTGCCTTAATCCCAACAGAAAACATTACAGTTGTCCACATTTCCCATCTTTCTATTTCAATCACTGCATAAATGCTATTTCCAATTAAGTTTACTGGTGCGCTTTGTGCTATGGTTTAACTCTGCTGGTACCATACCACTTCTTTAGCAAACTGCAAATCTGGTAAATATGAGTGCTTCTATTTTCAAGTAAATGAATTTTATGCAAACTATTTCCACTGTCACACGATTAATTCCCCTTTAGCATTATAATCTATTACATTTGTGGATGATAAGCAGAAAATGAAATGGAACTTTTCTTTCTGATGGAGCTAAATCCATTAGTGAAATTTCAAGCTGTGTAGCTAAAGAGGTCACTTTACTTCATTGTAATATGTGTTCTTTTTTCTTAATTTTAGAATCTAATTGTAGAGTCAGCATTAAAAGAAAAAAAAAAAAAAAAGCTCCCAATGATGTTCAGTAATATTTGCTCTTCTTCATTTGCTGAGCACTTTTTCCTCTTCAGATCTTCAAACATTACCCAAACTTTAAAATGCATAGGTTTCTCTGTGGCCTTAGCAAACGTTTCAATAATTTCATGTTGGATGAAGTTATCGAAACATTTCTGAACTATTTTAAAACTGTATGAAAAAGTCTTACCTGTTCCAGAAAGAAAGAAAGTGAAGTCGCTCAGTCGTGTCCAACTCTTTGCGACCCCATGGACTGTAGCCTGCCAGGCTCCTCCGTCCATGGGATTTTCCAGGCAAGAATACTGGAGTGGCTTGCCATTTCCTTCTCTAGGGGATCTTCCCGACCCAGGGATCGAACCTGGGTCTCCCGCGTTGAGACAACAGATGCTCAAGATAAAAGGCATCGATGTAAGTGCAGATGTGTCTACTGGGGGAACCTCAGAAAAGACCCCCCCACCCAAGAGCCAGCCACAAGGCTATGGATGCCCCCATTCTACACAAAGGTCTAATATGGGGAAGAAGAAAAGTGAAGAAAAGTCTGTGTGGAAGTTTTCTTTAGAGAAAATTGCACCCTGTAACAGAAACCTAGTGAGAGGCTCTTCAAGGGGGTTCCTCAGAAAGTGTAACGTGTGCCCATGTGTGCATGCGTGCCGAATCACTGCAGTTGTGTCTGACTCTTTGCCACCCTATGGACTTCAGTCTGCCAGGCTCCTCGGACACCTGGGAAGCCTGTAGAGTGACTAGTGCAGGTTTATTGTGCTGGGTGTTGGGGGAGTGTGGTGGAGCAGGGTCTGACTTCTCCCTGAAAAGTCTAAGGAGAGAGAGATGGAATGAGTAACTGTGCTGGCCGCATAATCACAGTAACTGTGCTGGCCGCATAATCACAGTGTTACTGATGGGTTGGAATCACCCTCGTTCTCTGAGCTCATCAGAACAAATCTGTGGGTGTTTTCTGTGAATCAGATGTGGAAGAGCTGGCCAAGAGGGACTGTTACTTCAAGAACAAAAAGACAAGGGAGTGAGAATCGAAAGAGGCCATGTAGCAGAGTCACCATAAAACCACGGCAGAGTGGTTTCACCAGCTGGATGGATGGAACCCTTTCTCCACGTCAGGGGCATTGCTATCAGAGGGAACCGTCTAAAGAACCTACAGAAGCATCCATGGAAGAAAACAAAAGTTTGTAATGCCTCCTGCGAGGACAAAAATAACAAAGTAAACTATGATGCTGACACTCAAAAAAGAATGATCTCCATGGGAAGATGGGAAGAAAAGGGAACCCTCTTGCACTGCTGATGGGGAAGTAAATTGATGTAGCCACTATGGAGAACAGTCTGGAGATTCTTCAAAAAACTAAAAATAAAACTGTCATATGACCCAGCAACCCCACTACTGGGCATATACCCTTAGAGAAGCATAATTCAAAAAGATGCATGTACCCCAGTGTTCATCACGGTACAACTTACAAGAGCCAGGACATGGAAGCGACCTCGACACCCATGGACAGATGAATGGATAAAGAAGATGTGGTGCATATATACAATGCAATATTATTAAGCCATAAAAGGGAACAAAATTGGGTCATCTGTAGTGATGTGGATGAACCTAAGGTCTGTCACACTGAGTGAAGAAAGTCAGAAAGAGAAAAACAAATATCATATATTAACATATATATATATACATAAACTAGAAAGATGATACTGAGGAGCTACCTGCAGCACAGGAATAGAGATGCACATGTAAAGAATGGACGTGGGGACACGACGGGGAAGGTGAAGGGGAGAATTGAGAGAGCTGCATTGACATGTATATGCTACCACGTGTAAAACACACAGCTAGTGGGAAGCTGCTGTGTAACAGAGGGAGTCCATCCCAGTGCTCTGGGATGAGTGTGATGACTCAGAGGGCTGTGATGAGTGGGGGAACGGAAGGTCAAGAGGAAGGGGATATATACTTACCGTTGACTCATACTGTTGTAGAGCAGAAAGTAGCACAACATTGTAAAGCAACCACCCTCCAATTTAAAGTTAATTAATTAATTTTTAAAAAAGAGACTCAGATGTATAGAACAGACTTGTGGACTCTGGAAGAAGGCGAGGGTGGGATGTTTCAAGAGAACAGCATTGAAACATGTATATTATCTAGGGTGAAACAGATAACCAGCCCAGGTTGGGTACATGAGACAAGTGCTCGGGCCTGGTGCACTGGGAAGACCCAGAGGGATCGGGTGGAGAGGGAGGTGGGAGGGGGGACTGGGATGGGGAATACATGTAAATCCATGGCTAATTCATTTCAATGTATAACAAAAACTACTGTAATGATGTAAAGTAATTAGCCTCCAACTAATAAAAATAAATAAATAAATAAAAAAGAAAGAAAGAATGATCTCCATGCCCTGATGCTCCCTTCCCCTCTTGTCCTGTTTTGACTCTGGTAGGGTTGGAAGCAACATCAGGCAGGGAAGGAGGGGCTGACATGAAGATGGAAGGGCCTGATCAATCCCTGGAGGCAGGTCACCCTCCAAAACTGTGCCTCAGCTGGAGGAGGGACCAAATAAAGATTGAGTGTGGGCTAATATGTTAGACTAGACAACCTATTTTCTGAATCCAGACTGTATTGTTTTGTATAAACTGACCCTAGAACTTCTTATTATCCAGGAGTAATAAACTTGTTGAAAGTTTCATCCAGTAATGGAGGAAAAACTTCTCCTACTGAATATATTTTACATGGATGGTGAAAAACAGTCCAATGGGTTTTATGGTTACATTCTGGCAATTATACTTTTTCAGTTACATATACTATTTACAGAATTCTTTAATATGAATCTGAGAGACCCTGATTACAGGTGTGTAGGAAAAATTGGTTTATATAAATGTGTCTATGTTAATGCCCAAAGAGTTATGGGTTTTCAGGATTAGGATGCAACACACTAGGGCCTCCCTGATGGTCCAGGGGTTAAGACTTCGCCTTCCAATGCAGGGGTGCTGGTTCAATCCCAGGTCGAGGAACTAAGATCCCACATGCCTCACAGCCAGAAAACCTAGGCATAAAACAGAAGCAATGCTGCAACAAATTTAATAAAAACCTTTAAAAAATAATGCAATATATCAAAGAGGCAGCACCTATAAGGTGAATATTTGATGTATTTATAGCTCAGCCTTTTTACAATAATAATGGTAATAGCTAATAGCTACGTACTTCTTTGGTGCCAAAGAAATGCCATGTCCTGAAGGCTTTATAGTGGGAATGTGCATAAATGCTCTCATCAACTATTCTCCCCACTACTCTTCTCTAAAGAGAAGGTAACCAAGGCACAAAGAAGGTGATGGAGTAACTCACTCACCGTCACTGAGAGATGGCTATAGAGGTGAAACTCTCAACTCATCCCAGTGATAGCCACAGAGAAACAGAGGCGAAGAAGACACACACGTGCCCTGTGGAACCCCAGCCCTGGCTGGCAGGAAAACTCACATGCAGACTCCAGTTCTCAGAAAGCTTCCTTTACCTTCAGTTACATTCCCTGTCACATACTATCCAGTCTTGCCCATGAAAGCAGCAATAGATGTTAGATCTAGCACAGATGCAAAAATGGCTTGTAGTTTAAGTAATCGGGGCCGTAAGCTGGAATCGTGATTGCCAGGAGAAATATCAATAACCTCAGATATACAGATGACACCACCCTTATGTAAGAAAGTGAAGAAGAACTAAAGAGGCTCTTGATGAAAGTGAAAGAGGAGAGTGAAAAAGTTGGCTTAAAGCTCAACATTCAGAAAACTAAGATCATGGCATCTGGTGCCATCACTTCATGGCAAATAGATGAGGAAACAGTGGAAACACTGGCTTACTTTATTTTTCTGGGCTCCAAAATAACTGCAGATGGTGACTGCAGCCATGAAATTAAAAGACGCTTACTCCTTGGAAGGAAAGTTATGACCAACCTAGATAGCATATTAAAAAGCAGAGACATTACTTTGCCAACAAAGGTCCATCTAGTCAAGGCTATGGTTTTTCCAGTAGTCATGTATGGATGTGAGAGTTGGACTATAAAGAAAGCTGAGCACTGAAGAATTGATGCTTTTGAACTGTGGTGATGGAGAAGACTCTTGAGAGTCCCTTGGACTGCAAGGAGATCCAACCAGTCCATCCTAAAGGAGATCAGTCCTGGGTGTTCATTGGAAGAACTGATGCTGAAGCTGAAACTCCAATACTTTGGCCACCTCATGCAAAGAGCTGACTCATTGGAAAAGACCCTGATGCTGGGAGGGATTGGGGGCAGGAGGAGAAGGGGACGACAGAGGATAAGATGGCTGGATGGCATCACCAACTCAATGGACATGGATTTGGGTGGACTCTGGGAGTTTGTGATGGACAGGGAGGCCTGGCATGCTGCGGTTCATGGGGTCACAAAGAGTCGGACATGACTGAGCAACTGAAGTGAACTGAACTGAACTGAAACTTCAGAAGAAATGACTGATATATTCATTTCTCAGAGTCAATTTGTTTCATTGAAACTAGAATTGTTTATTGGATAGAGTAAAATACAACTGATAGAATGTTTTTGACCAGAGTATATGTCCCAAAATGAGAAATCTAGGAGACTGAAGGGGCACAGTGAAGGCTCTCCTTGCTAATAAGCCACTTACCAGTTGGAGGGATTCTAATGTCATGTTGCCTAAAGATGTTAAAAGAGTCAACATGAACAGTGAAAGGGGAAGTGCTTAAAAGTTGTTCAGTATTATATTTGTAATCTATTATTGTTATGTCCAAATAGAATCCTCAATGTTTTGAAGTTTTAAAATGCTTTTTATTAATCCTAAAATAAAAAATGGTCCCATAACTCAACAGTGATGTAACTTGGACAAAATACACCCTTAAGTACATAGAAAAAACCTAAGGGAACATTCTATTCCCCATACATTCAATTCTCCACTCTATAAAAGTTATACGTGCTTTTTGAATAATATGAAAATAAAGAATATAGAAATCACCTATAATTTTACCATCTGATGCAAACATTATTAATATCTTATGCTCTTGTTCAAAATTAAGATCATATGGTATAATCTCGTCTGGAGTATTTTGGAGTTTTTTCTTTCAAATCATACTTTTGACTGTACATTTGCTATCATAGAGCAATACATATGTTCTTTGTTCCTCTTTTCCTGATTCCATTGCTTTTTTAAAAACACTTTTTGTACATTTTTACCAAGGCAAATAGGACAGCAAATGAGCCCTCGAAAAGCTGAACAGTTACTCCTTACAAAATCAAAGAGAGAATTTACACTCAAATCAATAATGTATATGCAAATATATTTCTGGAGTCTCAGAAGCCTTTGAGAATACTAGGCCGGCCCTTTTTAAAATAAACCTTCTGACTAAATACTGCATATACTCCAACCATCCCACTGAGCTCCTGGGGCTCTTTCAGATGGATTGGAGGACCTTTCAGCTTCTGGACCCTCAAGACCTTGCAGAATTGTCCAGGCAGTAGTTAAACATTAACTACCATAACTACTTAAGGGTACCCCCATCACTCTACACTGATGCCCTGCAACCCAATCAGCAACATTTGGCAAAAGAAGAGCGACCTCCATCGTGTGGCTCACTAGCGACTCAGACAGTGCAAGAGCCAGACAGGGCCCTCGGGGTCCCCGAGTTTATACCCCACTTTACGTCTCAGGAAAACCAAAGACCTTGAAGGTTAAGTGACTTGGCTGAAGCGACACAGTGCCGAGAGAGGGGCATATTCTGGCTGGCAGGGAAATGCTGCTTTTACCTTCCCTGGAAGGAAAATACCACCGCCAATTATTTATACTAAAAGCATATCTTCTTGCTTCTACTGTATCATGTTTCCTTATCTGTAGAGAACAAATCTGGAGACCAATTTAGAATCGCATATATTTGGTCTCTGGAGACTAACATATTGTTGTTGTAGTTTAGCAGCTAAGTCATGTCTGATTCTTGTGACCCTGTGGACTGGGGTCCCATAGGCTCCTCTGTCCATAGCATTTCGGAGGCAAGAGTACTGGAGTGGGTTGCCATTTCCTTCTCCAGGGGATCTTCCTGACCCAGGGATAAAACCTGCAACTCCTGTATTGGCAGGTGGATTCTTTACCACTGAACCACCAGAGGAGCCCTTAAATATTATGGGAACCCATAGAAAATCACTGGTTCTGTAATATTCAGGTAGCCACAACCCAACTTCATGCATTGATCACCACCATATTTTATTTGAGAGACTGCATTCTCAAAGATTGAGAAAAAAAGCTAAAACATCCTTCGGTGTTTTCTTTTGCAAAGAGATGTAAAAGCTAAGGATTGTTATTAACACAGGTCACAGTTAAAGAGGGAACAGGTTGTGACTCTGGTCAGGGGTAAGTTTGCAGAGAAGCCCAGAGAACAGCTTTGAGAGGTAAAAACTATCTCAAACTCCTCTCTAGGGACGGCAGGGCTCTCTCCCTGAAAGACTTAAAAACTGGAAGAACCACGTCATTCACACCAGTCACTACAAAGCAATATTTCCAGCACTCAGTGCTGAGACACTAATGACTTGATGGCAAATGGGTAAAAATTCTAAGCAGTGATCTAAGCATTTTAAGCTTTTCTGTCAATAATGCAACAACAGTCAAAACACTTCAAAGAATACCAATACCCAAACAGAACACTGCTCTGTTTAAAACAGGTAACCAACAAGGACCTGCTGTGTAGCACAGGGAACTCTGCTCAATATTCTGTAAGGATTTGAATGGAGAAGAATGTGAAAAAGGATAGGAAAAAACTTTTAAGTCATCAAAGGAAAAATCTCCTTCCTGAAGTTAAGTGATAAAATCAATGTATAAATTAGTCAGAGAAAAGGTCAACCCAGATGGGTCTCTCTTGTAGAAGACAGACAATATGACATGAAAGTAATGTGTTGAGACTTAAAATATGTGTTATTGGTAAAGCAAACCTGATTGCCACTGTGGCAATCCATCTAAATTGTTTAATCTGGAAATTTTTTCTGTTATTGGTAAATGCTTTAGTATGAAGCAGTTATCTTGATCAAGTGCTGTATAGATATATTATGCTGCACTCTACAGAATCCTAAAAAGTGTCATCGTTCTAGAAAGCAGATTTTCAGCATAACAGGGTAGCAGCAAATAGAATATACGCTTTTTCCATTTAACATGCTGACATAAAATCATTCTAAAATGTATTAAACTTTATGAGGTCTTCCTTAAAAGTACATTGGGCATAATGTCATTTTCCTTGATGACCCAGAGTCATTATGGTGAATATTAATTATCACACTGGGCTTCAGTAAAATGATGTCTGTGAGACCCTCAGAAACGTATTCTTTCTATGGGCACTAGAATGACCAAATGTCAGCATTAAAGAGGACTTGAGAGCTTGTCTAGATTATTCCATTAAAGATGAGGAGGCTAATGATGAGAGAGGAGCAATATGATGTAATGTGTAATTGTGACCTACCTCAGGTCTCCCAACTTCTTCAGGGTCCTTTCTGTAATAGGGAAGAACCTTTGTCTTCTACTACAAGTAAATCACTAAAGGGATGTTGCCTGTGAGCTTAAATTCTATCGTATGCAATGGCCCATCTCTGTGAATCCCGCCTCCTAGGTAATGAGCATTAAAATACCTTTGTTTAGTTTACAGGAAACATCCTGACCAGGCCTACCTGTGAATGACCATAAGGAGGATGAAATTAACACATCCCCTTCGGAGGCTGATGGAAACCAGGAAACGTTTGACTTTATTCTCTCCCCTTTTAGTAGAAAAGGAGCCTGAATTCTAACTCATGCAAGATGTTTCTTTGGGATGCGAGTTCACCATCCTTGTGGTTTGCTCACTTTTTGGATAAAATCACTGTTCACGGTCCCAACAGCTTGTCTCTCGATTATTGGCCAGTCACGTGCAAACAGGACGAGCTCAGACTCAGTAACATTTCAAAAACCGCACACTGTACACAACAACCTGGGCTTTTCATTGGTCCCTCTTTTTTTTTCCATAGTTTTTCTCTATCCCTCTTGTCAGTTCTATGCTCACCCTCCTCACTGTGGCTGGTTACTCCGTATCCGCCAGCACATGGCAGTGCCCTCTGGAGCTGACCAGTCAGTGCTGGCACACACGGAGGGCATAGGAAGCCCATGGTCATCCGAGGGTGAGGGGTGGAAGTCGGGATCTGGGGAGCACTCAGGGAAAATTTAGGAGAGTGACTTAAAATACAGACAGTAAACTAACTGAACCTCAGTCAGGGGGTCTAGCCAAATGTTGGAGCCCAAGGTGCAGAGCCAAAGTGGGGAGGGGAAGCAAGAGCCAGAAGATGCCAAGGAGGGGGACAGTCCAGGGACGAGAGGGCCATGGGAGGCAGACAAGGGGAATGGGAGTGACAGGGATACTGTGCTCTCTGTCATTCTCGTCCTGCATGACTGTACAGTAAGTTCCCTACATACGAACCGTCCAGCTGTGAACTTTCAAAGATGCTAATGTGCGTTTCATAAATGTCCGGTGTGAGTGAAATCGCAGCTTGCCCTCACTCCAGCGGCAGTCTTTCAGCTCTTCCCTCTTTCCTCTGGTAAGTAACTCTTCTCGCCTGTTCACTTGATGCCAGCCCCTGTCTTCCAGCTGCTACACTTACTACTGTACTTCTCAAGGTTCTGTAAGGTAAGATCAAAAAGGTTTTCTTTGCTTTTTGTGTTTGTTTTTTTATGTATTATTTATGTGAAAAAGTATTATAAACCTATCACAGTACAGTACTATATAGCCGATTGTGTTAGTTAGGTACCTAGGCTAACTTTGTTGGATTTATGAACAAACTGGACTTACAAATGTGCTCTCAGAATGGAATTCATTCCTATTCAGGGGACTTACTGTACTTTGAAAATAAATGCAGTTGCAGGGACGGAGGATGCCTGCTTTCTTTTATAGTTACTCAATCAATCCAAGTTTGAACCTGACTTAGAGAACTCATGCTTCAGATGGTGAGATATGGATGTCACAGAGATCTGGGTGAGTAACCTGATGGTCTGTCTTAACCGAGGTAAACAGGTTTTGCGTATAAGGCCTGGGGCTGTGACAGTTCATGAGTCTTGTTCACTTCCTGAGAACAGCTTTCCTGGCCTCTGAGGTTTCAGAGCTACTAAGTTCCAGATGGGTGAAGTGTTCCCTTCTGCTTTGGTTCCCATGCCAATAAACAGATAAGCCAACAGCTGTAGTAAGTAGTGGGGGAAATGGCCTTTTAGAAGTCAGCTGCATTGGAGCCTGTTCTAACAGAATAGTGAATTCTCACTTAAAAAAAAAAAATCACCCTTTTGTCTAAAATGAGATGGCTGGGGCCCTCGGGGGGGGCAAATGACTTGTCCACATTGACACAATTGCAAGGCCATTGCCTGTGATTAAAACCGTCATGTGTTAGGGGCTTCCCTGGTAGTCTAGTGGTTGGGACCCCATGCTTCCAATGCAGGAGGTGTAGGTTCGATCCCTAGTCAGGGAACTAAGATCCCACATGCCACACAGGGCAAAAAATAATAAGAAAAAGAAAACAGAACAAAACCCATCAAGTGTCAGAGCTCTGCACTCCCAGCGGTGGTCACAGGACAGGTTATTATCACCTCCAAGAGGAAACGCTCCCCACCTGGTGGGCAGGGGAGGGTCTATGGCACTTTCTCCCTCATGTTTTCCTGTAGAGGCTTTGCTGTACTGTCTGCAAGACAAATTGGTATTCTCTGTAGGAACAGACAGGATGATTCATGCTGTGTGCTACATAATTAAGGTCTGTGAACTCAAAATGAGCAAGCCAGGATGTTAGTAATCTTGGTAGGAAAGTGGCTCACGGAAGCAGCCATACCTCATTCTTTATTTGAATCCCTTTGAGGTGGGAGAGTTAAACTGCTCTGAGATAAGGGAACTTACCTGAATAGAGTTCTTTTCAAGGCTTTTCTCCCCTACCTCTCTGATCTCTATCATGAAATATATATGTATGTGTGTGAATTTTTAATTTCACAGCCAAGAAATGAGGTCTTCCTCTCATCTCTTGTGCTTTAAAGTACTTGTTCAAACCAAACAATGATTGAGCTGCTATAACAGACCATAGGACCAAGCACTTCAAAGCCACATATGAAGACTACCTGGATTTTGCTTTCTTAAAAGCTCATAGTCTAGGAAAGACAGATGTAAAAAATTTACATAGGCACTTACTTAACTAGCTGTGTCACTGTGGCTAAACCATGTAAATTCCATAAACCCGGTGTCTTCAAGTGTAAAGCGACAATACAATACTTATCTTGCTAATGCCATCATATTTTTAAAGTCAAAGTATATAAATCCATGAATGGTAGGTTTTGTATCTCTTAGTAACTTAATAACCACCAGTAAGTGACAACATAAGTGAATAAATATTCTAACCAAGGAAAGATGATAATGAGTCAGAAACACGAAGGAAAGAGAAGGCTACTCTTCCCACAAGTGCACATTTGTTGCTTTGTGGCTGCCCAGCAGGCACAGATCATTTCTTTGGCAACAACATCCAATTTTCTTGGACAAGCCCCCCGTCTCCCGTGCTCAGCCCATGTGTTTCTGAAGGAGTTCACACCATTTCTGACTGTGTGGCATCACAAGCAGTCCTTTCAAAGCTTCAGCAGAGTCTGGGTTACAAAGGCAGCCTAAATACTAAATTATATTGCACTAAAAATAGAAAGAATGGTGCATTTTTCTTCTGCCAATTTTCTTTCTGATATTGCACAGAAGTAAGTGGGAGGAGAGGGAAGGGCAAAAAGATGAGGCAGGAAGCTGGATCTGAACTGTAAAAATGTCCAAAGGGTATTTTAAGGCAAGGATTGGCTAATATTCTACCATTAAATTGTTCGCATTTGTGATATAAGTCCTTTCCATTTCCCCAAACCTGTTGTTATTTGTCTTATACACAGAAGGTCTTGTGTGTGTTTCTGTTTGTTTGTTTTTAATCTGTGTTGACACAGAGTAGAAGGACAGTATGCAAAGATGGGCACACTGATCCGCAAACTAAACCAAGCCAGCTAACACAGAAGCTGGGAGTGGCAGATGGCCAATAGAATGTCAATTACATGGGTGTGTGTGTGTGTGTGTGTGTGAGTTGCTCAGTCCTGTCTGACTCTTTGTGACTCTGTGGACTGTAGCCCACCAGGATCCTCTGTCCATGAAATTTTTCAGGCAAGAATACTGGAGTGGGTTGCCATCTCCTCCTCCAGGGGATCTTCTAAACCCATGGATCGAACCTGAGTCTCTTGCGTCTTCTGCACTGTCAAGTGGGCTTTTCACCACTGAGCCACCTGGGAAGCCCCAGTTGCATGGAGCAAAATTCAAAAATCTGGATGGCAAGAAGGCACAAGCTAGGACATAGAGGAGTGATTTGAGAGCCCATTTCATCTACTTTTGAAGGAAGGGATACTTCAGCTGGGGTTTTATTTTCAGTCCTATTCAGATTCATCTGAACCCTGATGCAATAGACAGTTTGAGTTCCCTGTTTAAATCCCTGCCCTGGTTTTGTACTGGGAGCATATGATTGCCAAACTGTGGGGTGCCTATTTCAAAGGAGAAGGAATAACTCCGCATCAACCAATTAGGTCATGGGATTTCTACTACAGCCACAGAAAAGCTGTGCAAAGAACTCTAAAATCACACTTATAGAATTTGGGTGAGGAAGCTATTTGAGATCGCATGCTTGTGGCAGAAAACCAAGTACATGCAATGTTCTATGGGCTCCCAAGAGTATGTTCCTTAACTCCTTTCTTTTTTAACTTAGGGATTTTTTGATGTGGGCCATTTTTAAAATCTTTATTTAACTTGTTACAATATTGCTTCTGCTTTATGCTTTGGGCTTTTGTCAGCAAGGCATGAGGGATCTTATCTCACTGACCAGGGATCAAATCCATACCCCCTGTATTGTAAGGCAAAGTCTTAACCACTGGACCAGCAGGGAAGTCCTTGCTCCTTAACTTTTGATGTGCACATGAAATGAAAACGCAGAGTCTGATTAGCAGGTCGGAGGGAGAACTTGAGATTCTGTATTTCTAACCAGCTCCCAGACAATGCTAAAGCTGATGGTCTGGGGTCCATACTCAGGGCAGCAAGGCTAGATTCCCTCATGAGACAACAAACAACAGAGGTCCCTACATGTTTCAAACAAATTAGCCTCAACATATATAATATTCCTTGGACCTCAGAGTCATTATGGAAGAAAAAAGAACATACTTACCGGAACCCTGCACCATCAGGGTTCAGTGCCAGAGAAACTGGATTCCCACAATACAGACTTTGGAGTCTTTGGTAAGCCTCATAAATTACCACAAGCTAGAGATCATGGAAACTACAATACCAAGAACTATGGAGAATTTACCAAAGGAAACTATGCTGAGTCTTAGAGAAATAAAGAATAAAACTGACAATTGCTACCATTTGTTTAATGTTTACCACCTGTCAGGCACTGTTCAAAGTGTTTTATCACTTAATTCTTAACATTACAGGAACAACAGTTACCTCTATTTTAGACATAAGGAAGCCGAGACTCAGAGTAAGTTAACTGCCCAAGATCACACGGCTAATATTTAGCAAGACAGGTGTTTAAACACAGGCAGTCCTGTCCTACAGTCTATACGTGCGCACTCCCTAACCTGTCCCCTTCTGTTTCTTTACATTCCAGATCCACCATCAGTAAGGCCTACCAATTCTATCCGTTCACTCGCTTCAAAGTCAACTTCCCCATCTCCTCTACCACCTCCTACTCTAACTTTCTCTCTTTTCATTGAGGATAGCACGTGCTAAGTTGCTTAATCTTGTCCAACTCTGAGATCCCAAGGACTGTAGTCTGCCAGGCTCCTCTGTCCATGGGATTTTCCAAGCAAGAATACTGGGTTGCCATTTCCTCCTCCCTAGGATAGTATAACACAGCTCTTATGTATATATATATATATATATATATATATATATATATGTATATATATATATAAGTAAATCCTCTAACTGGACTCTTGCACTTGATTTTTTTTTTTTAATTAAAAAAAAAAAATCTTAAAAAAAAATTGAGGGCTTCCCTGGTTTGTAGCAGGACTATTACATCACACTCTGAGTACCTACTATCTAAATCCTTCAATGGCTTTCTGTGGCTTCTAAGCTAACAACAGACACACTCAACCAGGGGCCAAGGTACTTCGGGATTTGATGTTGTTTTCCTTTCCTGCCCTCTCTTCACCATAGGACCCCTCACACCCTGGGCTCCACCCAGTCTGTACTTTAAACTGACATTTTTTTGTTGTTAATTTTCAACCTCACTGATGAATTTTATTGAGGTGTGAAAATAATTTAGTTGGTCAAGATCAGCATTTTAATGAAATGAGAGAAGAAAAACACATCAGAGTGTTATTTGTCAGACTTTTTTTTTTTCAATGATACGGGTGCACTTCATGATGAAAAACCTATTTATAACCAAATATCGCAGAGAAAAGAAGAATGATGCCTCCTTGTTCTCTCTTGCCACCAAGCCTCAGCAGATGTCATTTCTTCTATCTGGGAAGCTTCGCCTCCCCCCCCCCATGCCTAGGAGTCCCGTGTGTACCCTCCTGGGATCCACGGCACCCATGGTGGGATCTGAGGGACCCAGCGGGGTGTCAGCATCTATACACTGTCACACGCACAAGTGAGGAAGACTGACAGGAGAAGCTCTAAAGAATCCAACTATCTGGCTGCAGGAGGGTGACCCAGGTATCAAGACAAAGACAGGGGCTGGGAGAGAAAGTGGCAGGTAGAACCAGCACAAGCTCCTTCAGCCATCAGGGCAGCCGATAGTTCCGAAGACACTCGGGCTCATGGTGAAGGACACACGGGAGGCTGACAAAGTAGGGCAAAGATGCCGTATTTGGAAAGCTAGTTCATCAGCCCGGGCGAGAGCCCGTAAGCACGTTTGTAAAGATAGCAACTGCCAGGGGGAGAGCAAGGGCAACCATGAAAGACTCTAAGGAGGGAGGCTCTGCCAAGCCTGGTTACAACGCAGTCCATCTCATGCATTTATCAGATGCTAACTAGTACTATATGCAGGTCAGGGAGCAACAATTAGAACTGGACATGCAACAATAGACTGATTCTAAATAGGAAAAGGGGTACGTCAAGGCTGTGTATTGTCACCCTGCTTACTTAACTTCTATGCAGAGTACATCATGAGAAATGCTGGGCTGGAAGAAGCACAAGCTGGAACCAAGATTGCTGGGAGAAATATCAATAACCTCAGATATGCAGATGACACCACCCTTATGGTAGAAAGTGAAGAGGAACTAAAAAGCCTCTTGATGAAAGTGAAAGAGGAGAGTGAAAAAGTTGGCTTAGAGCTCAGCATTCAGAAAACAAAGATCATGGCATCTGGTCCCATCACCTCATGGGAAATAGATGGGGAGATAGTGAAAGCAGTATTAGACTTTATTTTGGGGGGCTCCAAAATAACTGCAGAGGGTGATTACAGCCATGAAATTAAAAGACACTTACTCCTTGGAAGGAAAGTTATGACCAACCTAGATAGCATATTAAAAAGCAGAGACATTACTTTGCCAACGAAGGTCCATCTAGTCAAGGCTATGGTTTTTCCAGTGGTCATGTATGGATGTGAGAGCTGGACTGTGAAGAAAGCTGAGCGCTGAAAAATTGATGCTTTTGAACTGTGGTGTTGGAGAAGACTCTTGAGAGTCCCTTGGACTGCAAGGAGATCCAACCAGTCCATCCTAAAGGAGATCAGTCCTGGGTATTCATTGGAAGGCCTGATGCTGAAGCTGAAACTCCACTACTTTGGCCACCTCATGCGAAGAGCTGACTCATTGGAAAAGACCCTGATGCTTGGAGGGATTCGGGGCAGGAGAACGGGACAACAGAGGATGAGATGGCTGGATGGCATCACCAACTCCATGGACATGAGTTTGAGTAAATTCCGGGGGTTGGTGATGGACAGGGAGGCCTGGCATGCTGCGATTCATGGGGTCGCAAAGAGTCGGACATGACTGAGAGACTGAACTGAACTAGTACTAAGGCCTTCCACAGTAGCTCAGCGGTCAAGAATTCGCCTGTGATGCATGAAATAAAGAAGACCTGGGTTTGACTCCTAGGTTGGGAAGATCCCGTGAAAGAGGAAATGGCAGCCCACTCCAGTATTCTTACCTGGAGAATCCCACGGAAAGAGGAGCTGTCCTGCTCCTTGGGGTGCAGTCCAAGGGATCACAGAGAGTCAGACATGACTGACTGAGCACACACAACTAATTGTAAATGGGCATTTTACAGTTGACTTTTATATAGTTTCCAGGGCCAACTTTAATAGGGTAAAGACCTTGAGGTTGGTTGGAAGAAAAAAAACATTCCTATGTATCTGCCGACTGTCAGAAACTGCATCTATTTTTTTTTTTCCTCTTCAGTGAGGAAAGAAGAGAGTTCTTACCTGTGGGTGACCTTTGGGGACATGGAGGCAGGATTATAGAGATGGGCATGATTTTAATCCTCTGAGTGGTGGGTAAAGAAACTGATGCTCAGAGTTTCCTTGTCTTACAAGCTAAGTGCTAGAGCTGCAATCAGAACTCAGGGCCTATTGCGAGTCAGGGAGGGCTTTGTCCACAAAATCTCATGGGGTCAAAGTGCAGTTCCTGAACACATTCCGCAAGAGTCTCCTCTTTACTTGCCTGGCCCCGCAGGTTCTGTGCCCCTTGCCACTCACAGGGAGCTCCATGAATCACCCCTTGGTCACTGAGACAGGTCACTGCTGAGGTCCATGAATCCAGCATGCATGTGACTAGAGAAAAAGAGTTATTGCTTTTTAAGTAAGGATATGGATGAGGGTTATGGGAACTGAAAGAGAAAAAAAGGGCAAATGTTAGAGACCTGGGGAAAAGGTGAAATAACTTAATGTCTGACTAGGTGAGAGGGACAAAGAGGAAAGAAGTGTTAAAAAAAAAAAAAAGATACAGAGAACCCAAGACTTGGAGACTGGAAAGAAAGCTGAAACCACTGACCAAAATGGGGTCACAGGGGAAGAAAAGGCTTCCAGGGTCACAGAGAGAAAGACCGTTAGCTCCGCCTGGGATAAATTAACTTTGACAAGAGGGCAGGATATGCACTGGAGATTTCGTGCTGATGTATTATCTGAGTAAAGCATGTTTTATGTCACCTAGGGCAGTGCTATTTTCACTCTGAGTCAGAAAGACGAGCTGAGCGGTTAGAACGAGAAGGGAAAGGCCTTAGAGGCGCACAAATTGCAGGGGAAAGTATTGATTGCAGTTTGGATTATCTAAGCTAAAGCCTGGGAAACCTGCACTCTCTCCCCATATATTCAGGCAGGAGGAGCAGGAAGATAGAGGGCTGGAAGGGGCTCTTTCTTCTCTTTTTGTGATGTATCAAAACCACACAAAGCTGACCACGGGGGCCGCAGGCTCCTCCCGCAATCACAGCCCAAGCCAGGTTTTGCCGCAGCTGCTGAGCCCGAGAGAGGCCTTCAAAGCCGCTGCCTGGAGAGGCTCCTCCCGCCGGCGGGGCCCTTCTCCAGCGCTCAGAAGCTGACGCAGCTGGAGGGAGGCTGGCGGCGAGCCGGCGGAGGGCTGCTGACGGGAACGCACAGAAACGGTGCTGGGGGGGGAGAAAAATCAAGAAGGGATAGAAGTCAGAGCCGAACTGGGTGTTAAGATCCACCCCGAGAAGAGGCGAAGAGTATTGAGTGCCTTGAGTTCCCAGAAGTGGAACTTCTGTGAAAGGCAGACTCACCACAGAGGATGACTTCAGAGAACTGAAGACACAGAGGCTGTGAAGTTCATCGAATCCACCCACCGCCGCTGCCTCGCGCAGAGACCCAAGGCCTCCGGAGGAAGGAGCAGTCAGGGAGGTCACATGACCCACCGGTGTCCCCCCAGGCAGCTGTCAGCGGGGGAATACGGCACACACTCCCGATGGCACACACATGCTCCAAGGGACCTTCTTAGCTGTCCATGCAACATTGTGTCAGGTGTGGCTGCAGTAAGCAGAAACCCCCTAATTGTGGACAGTCACCATAGGTATCTGATAAATAGTAAGACTAACTATAGAACTGGGAATGGGCACTATGCATGATGAAACGTAGGGATTCCCAGGTGGCGCTAGTGGTAAAGAACCCACCTGCCCATGCAGGAGACGTAAGTAAGAGACATGGGTTTGATCCCTGGGTTGGGAAGGTCCCCTAGAGGAGGTCATGGCCACCCACTCCAGTATTCTTGCCTGGAGAATCCCATGGACAGAGGGGCCTGGCAGGCTACACTGCATAGGGTCACATAGAGTCAGACTCAATTGAAATGACTTAGCACACATGCATGAGGAAATATAAGATGAAATTGAGATAAATGCCATATAAAATGAAAAATGGAACTGAGATCCCCAAAACAGGTCCATCAGAAATGGTAGGGTGATCTCTGATGCCTGTGCTTACAGAGCTTCTTCTGGTCATCTGTGGGATCAGCCATCCTTCCCCTTCTAGGTCCTGGCCTTGCCCCCAGATACCAGGAACTCCAAACAGGCGATTCAGAGACAAAAAGTCCCTCTGGTTTCAATGAGGCACAGTTGTTCTGGTCTGGGTGTGATTTCACTGCCCAGGTTTTGTCCATCAGAGGCTCTGCTTCCTTGTCAGGCCCTTGATTCATACCCATGGTACCAACCAAGACAACCACACTTGTCTTTTCAATCCTGAAGCACTGTTCACAGCCTTTCATTCTGAATTCTCCACCTTCCTTGTCATCTCAAAACTGTGGATAACCACACAGCATGGCCACATTCCTCTGTCTGAGCCTTCTTACCACCTTGACCCCCAAATTCTCGCCCAGTCTGTGTACTTAGGTCACTTGATGCCCATGAAGCCTGCTGTAGCTTGATATTTAGACCAACTCTGCTTGGCCCTTTGGATTCATAGTATTTATTTGTCCTGCCCCCTTTCCTTTCCACAGTAGCATCTTCCAGATTTCATCATCCTGGCCCAAATAAGACACTGACCACAATTTGATTTTGGCAGCAGGAAAGAAGAAAGACGAAAACTGCAAGTTAAGGAGGAAATGTGGCTTCTTTTAGAAAGTTATTACTAATATACCTAAATATGAAGCCTAAAGGTAAGGAAATTATTCAATCCATTGGAACTGTTGGATTGGCCAAAAATTTCATTTTGGCTTTTCTATAAGATCATATGGAAAAACCCGAATGAATATTTTGACCAACCTAGTATTTACGGTAGACTAGGTTGTGCTCCTGTTATCAAATTTCCCAGGGAATCTCAGCGACTTCACATAAGAAAGGTTTATTTCCACCCCCTCCTATATAGTCAATGGGTGTTTCATGCGTGCACGCTTAGTTGCTTCAGTCATGTCTGACTCCTTGTAACCCCATGGACTGTAATCCACCAGGCTCCTTTGTCCATGGGATTTTTCAAGCAAGAATACTGGTGTCAGTTGCCATTCCCTCCTGACCCAAGGATCAAACCCACATCTCTTGTGTCTCCAGCATTGCAAGCAGCAGATTCTTTACCTGCTGAGCCACCTGGGATGACCTCAGTGGGTGTTAGGAGGTGGGAAAGAATTGTTTCAGGTAGGGACTAGGCTAAAGGAACCTTCAGCTTTTCATCAGAACCAAGTGTCCTTGATTTCCTGGCAGGTGCGGATTACCAGAGGATCACAGAGGGTTTTCACAGTCTCAGTTTGGAATTGACTCTATCACTTCTTACAACTCAATAGCTAGAGCTGCACATAAAGTTCTGCCCATCTGCAAGGAAGTGAGAATCCCAGTTTTTCCATGTGGTTCAAAGGGCAGGAGACCTGGAGACTGGCAATGCTAGTAACATCTGGGCCACGATGATTCTAGGTGACACAGCTCTGGCATTCTCCCAACTGCTGTATGAGCTGAAGGACTAATGCACCTGCAGTTGTGACAGTGCTTCTCATTCTTAGTTGACAATAAGCCAAGCTGTCTGCAATAAGTGTGATAAAAAATGAATGAATGTGCACTGATGGAATGATGAAATGACAGTGCATATGTTAAATACTGCGAACCTGAGATATCCGAGCATGGTTGTTGTTCAACGGCTTAGTCAAGTCCAACTCTTTGCAACCCCATAGACTACAGCATGCCAGGCTTCCCTGTCCTTCACTATCTCCCAGAGTTTGTTCTAACTCAATTTTATTTCACCCTTCCACTTTTGTGGCTTGAGGAGAATACTTTTTTAAATATTAGTTTGTAATGTCTACTTTGTATTTAATGAACCAAGATTAAAAGTGGAGGATCTGCCTCTCATTTTTATGGATAATCGCATATAACATTCAAAAGCATAAAATACCAACAGTATTTTCTTAACAGCAACTTTTAATGCTTCAATACAGCAGTAGAGTTGCAAATAGAAAATTATATGCATCCATCTTATCAATACTGTGATTTAATTCTAGAGTATCACCTACACCTCTACATATATTTAATCTTGTAATCATAGCCTTCTACAGACAGATCCATGACAATTCAGTACATATATGAATTACAGCACTAGTTTATCTAGACCTGGCATTGGGGTGCATGCGTGCCCAGTGTGTCCATGGACTATATCCCCCCAGGCTCCTTTGTCCATGGAATTTTCCAGACAAGAATACTGGAGTGGGTTGTGATTTCCTACTCCAGGCGATCTTCCCAACCCAGGGATCGAACTCTCGTCTCCCTATTCTCCTGCTTCAGCAGGCAGATTCTTTACCACTGAGCCAGACTTGGTATTAGGATGCTTTAAACTCTTAGTGTATAAAATGAACATCTTGCCAAGAGGACATTTAAAATAATGAGGAAAGAAAGCTATTGAATTACCCTTTATTACTGCTTGCTCTTCTTCCTCTTATTACATGTTGAAAAAGCTTTGAGTTATTTATTTACATTTAACTCATAGACAAGGCTGTTATAACTTGAAAAGCCTACAATAAGATTAGGATGGCTGTAATTCTGTCCATTAAATTTTCCTGGAGACATCTGAGCAGTGTGCTGGGTATGGTCTCTGTAGCACCTCATCAACTCACATCAGAAAAGCAGCAAGAAGTATAAGTAATTAAATGTTTTTTAGTGGCTAAATCTTGTCTGACCCTTCTGAGGCCCCATGGACTGTAGCCCACTGGGCTCCTCCGTCCATGGGATTCTCCAGGCAAGAAAACTGGAGTGGGTTGCCATGCCTTCCTCCAGGGGACCTTCTTGACCTGGGGATCGCACCCTAGTCTTTTGCATTTGGCAGGCAGATTCTTTACCACTGAGCCACCAGGAAGGCCAAGTAATCAAACAGGTCTTCTCTAATTTCCCAAATGGGGTTTATCAAGCAATATTTTCTCTACTGAGGTCACCAAAAACGTGAAGTGTTTCAGCAAGACCTAACTCTCAACAGCTGAAGACTGTCGTTTGAGAGACATTTTTCAAAAGGCTCCTCTGCCTCTGTGCGTCTTCCAAGCATACCCAGCCCCCCACCAGGACCACAACTCTGAGTCTCCCTTCTATAGCTCTCAGGTTCCATGAGCATAGGGCAAGCAGCCAGCCTGTCTGAGGGATTTAAGATACTTCTTAATCCCAAAAGCTCATAAACACTAGTATTGACTTTCAAAATCATTCTCACCCAGTTTCATAAAATCCTTACTATCATTTTGGTGAAAACTGAAGTGACCTTTTTAATACCACCTGTTGTTTCATTGTATGACAAAAACCACTGCAATGATGTAAAGTAATTAGCCTCCAACTAATAAAAATAAATGGAAAAAAAAATACCACCTGTTGTTCTCCAGGGAGTAGTTGCCAAACCAGCAATATATATTCCAGAGAACAATATTTAATAAGACCACACTTAAATTTACAGACTATATATGTTAAAGCCAAACTCACTAATGATGTAACTCACAAATATACAGAATTTTAGAACTTATAATTTTTTTATCAGAGCTAACAGAAGGCCAAAAAATAAAAAATTTAAAAAAATTCTCTACTCACTAATTTTTCTATACCTATCTTCTGGTGGGAAAGAATACAAAGAGTAGAAAAGAAAGTGTGGAGAAGGCAATGGCACCCCACTCCAGTACTCTTGCCTGGAAAATCCCATGGACGGAGGAGCCTGGTGGGCTGCAGTCCACGGGGTCGCTAAGAGTTGGACACGACTGGGCGACTTCACTTTCCCTTTTCACTTTCATGCATTGGAGAAGGAAATGGCAACCCACTCCAGTGTTCTTGCCTGGAGAATCCCAGGGACGGGGAGCCTGGTGGGCTGCCATCTATGGGGTCGCTAAGAGTTGGACACGACTGGGCGACTTCACTTTCACTTTTCACTTTCATGCATTGGAGAAGGAAATGGCAACCCACTCCAGTGTTCTTGCCTGGAGAATCCCAGGGACGGGGAGCCTGGTGGGCTGCCGTCTATGGGGTCGCACAGAATCCGACACAACTGAAGCAACTTAGCAGCAGCAGAAAAGAAAGTGAAAGGAAGTGTTAGTCGCTCAGTCATGTCCTACTTTTTGTGACCCCATGGACTGTAGTCCTCTAGGCTCTTCTGTCCATGGGATTCTCCAGGCAAGAATACTGGATCTGGTAGCCATTTCCTTCTCCAGGGGATCTTCCCGACCCAGGAACCAAACCTGAATTTCCTGCATTGCAGGCAGATTCTTTACCACCAAGTCACCAGGGAAGCCCAACATAGAGTACTGCTAAAAAACAAACACAAAAAGAGATTGAGATGAAAATATATTTCTGAAACAGGAATCAATTCAGAAAATTATTTCACTTGAATAGATATCCATTTTATAAACAGAAAAACTGAAAGAGAAAAACTGTATGACGTGTTCAAGTTTCTAAAGTTGATTTGTGAATGGAGCAGGAAAGCTTTTCTCCTAACTTTAGTTCAAATATCTAATTTGAGATTTTTTTTTTTTTTTGGTACTGATTCTCTAAAGATCTGTAAAGACTGAAATTTTGTGTGTGTGCACACACTGTTAAGAAAGGTTCTAACTAAAGGATAAAAAAATATTTTTTTCAAAAAAATTTCTATGTACATCTCAAGTCTCCAGCATCCTGCCTAGATTTCTTTCTTCTCTTTTCCCGCTTTCTCTTTTTTCTCCTTGAGATTCTCACAGGGGAAAAAAGAGGGAAAATGAGATTTCATGAGAGGATAGTTCTGACCTAGAAAGAGAAAAAGAAGAACTTTAACACAGAGAAAAACAGAGACAGATCTTTAAAGAGATGGGTGGGAAATGTTACTACATTGTTTTGCTTTATGTGGATGTAAAGAAAAAGGAACCAAATTTTTGTTGCTTGAACAAGGGGAGGGATTTTCTTATGAGGCCCTGAAAGATTTTATAGTTGAAAAGTAATGTGAAAAATAATAACTTCTGCCACTGAATGATTGTTATAAGGCTCAACACCTTCAATAAAAAGATGCATCTGTTCAATTTCCAGTCACATCAAATTCTCATTACAAACAGCTAAATCTCATCTCTCCATGAGCCAGACTGTATCAAAAGTAGCAGCTTTATGCATTAAGTTTTGTAACACACACTTATATCCCACATCTCCCAGGTCACAAAGCAAATTCTAGGAACTTTTCCCCTCAGTGAATGACAGGCTTGGATGCTAAGCTTCTGCGAGACCAGGAGCAGGGAAACACTGGTGAGCAAAATGCCCTTGAAAAGAAGAAAGAAATTCTGGCGCTTTTTGGAAACAGAATTTTTCAGGTCCCAAGTGCTTGTATAAAAACAATTTTTGTGCTAAAGAAAAAAAAATCAAGTATTGTTGAAAGTTTAATTCAAAATCCATGAGAAGGAAATAAGAGATGTATTAAGGCCAATAAATAAATAAATAAATAAATCCCTACGATAGAAAACTGAAAAGCCTGCTTAATAATTTCCATGCCATTGTCTCTTATGTGATTTGGAAATGTTTGATACTGTTACATCCTTCTAAGGTTTGGGGAGAGAATAAAATGCCAAGGGGTTTAAAGTTCCCAGACAAATCACGAACATCAGGACAGAAAGGTGCAGACTCTAATGATGAATGCTAGGGTTCAGAGCGAGAGCTCTAATTCAAAGCATAACTTACCTTACCAGGACAGGGGCCAACGGACTTGACCTTAGACAGCTTTGCCCTTTAGAGAAAGGTCTTTTAAGCCATGAAGAGATCCTCCAGTAAGCAAAAAGATGAATATCACTTTCAAAACAGAAAATAGGTCAACTGATATGGCAGAATGAAAGCTGGATATTGTCAATTTTTTAAGGCGGTGAAGCTGAAAATGAAAGGTAAAATTCAGGGATACAGGAATGATATGCTTTCTTTTTGGCAGCATGTTCATTCACATACCTAAGAGTCTGTCATTTGCTGCGCCTGGGAATGTTGGCTTCATTTAAGACTTAAATCAAATCCAAGTAATTAACTAAATGGTACACGCTTATTTATATTGCTCATGAATTGATGCAAACAGTACTCCAGAATAGGATAATTGAAGAAGAATTAGATGATAGTGCTGGAAAAAAAAATCAACATTTAGCAATAAAATGGTTTGAGGATTAAAGAAATAAGGGTATTTTTAAGGCAAGAGCAGTGACAATGATGAAAAATTATATCCATCTTATATTATAATTATATAATCTCCAGGGTAGACTGTCCATGCATTATGCAGATAATAATTATAACTATAAATTGTGATTATATTAATATAATTAATTTAATATAATATATTATTTTAATTATAATTATATGACTATCATTGTAAATTATAATCATCAATTCATATACATAGACCCATGGAATAGATTGTAAAAGTGGCCATAATACTTTGTAGTGCCTCCAATCAATAAGTGCAGTTTATCTGCTTATTCTTAAATTTGAGCCGGCGTTATAACTTTCTTTGGTGAATAGAAAGTGGCAGAAATGATATTTTACCAGTTCTGAAACTAAACCTCTCTCTGTCTCTCTTTTAGAGCCTGCCACCTCCACTTTGAGCAAGTCCCAAGTCTGGTTGGTCTAGCCTTCTATACACTGAGGGAACCATTGAACAACAACTGCCATCCCTCCAGCCAACAAAAGCCAATCCTAGAAGCAGAGCCACCTAACTGACCAGAAGCTGAGCACAGGTGCAGGAGTGACTCCAGTTAAGTACCCAGCTGATCACAGACCAAACTGCCAACCCTCAGAATGATGACCTTACATAAGCAGTGGTGATTTTAAGCCACAAAGTTTTGTGGTGATCTGTTACACAACAAAAGATAGATGATGGAATCCATATATTCTAAGAAGCCTCATAGAAATGTGTTATTAATTTGCCAAAGCACTGTTGAGTATGAACTATTCACCGGGCAAAATGACAAAGTCCACTAATAGTGCATTGAGGAGACAGAGTTCTCTGGAGCACAGTCCATCCTGGAGATGTCAGGGAGACTTGCAACAAACATACCAGAGTGAGAACTTGAAATTTACTAATGAGTGGGCTGGGTGAAGTAAGGGGGGAGAGTTATTTTAGTTGAAGGAATGGTAAATGCCTACAGAAGTTAAATAGCAAGGTGTAAGAATGAAGATGGGCTTCCCTGATGGATCAGTTGGTAAAGAATCTGCCTGCAATGCAGGAGACCTGGGTTTCATCCCTGGGTTGAGAAGATCCCCTAGATGAGGGCATGGCAGCCCACTCCAATATTCTTGCCTGGAGCATCCCCATGGACAGAGGAGACTGGCGGGCTACTGTCCATGGGGTCGCAAAGAGTCGGACTTAACTGAGTGACTAAGCATGCGTGCACAAGAAGGAAGATGCAGGAATTTCCATTAGTAGAATATAAGGTTTTAATTTGGAAATGGCAAGATATGAGAATAGAGAAGGTAATAGGAACCAGACCATGAAAGCTTTCGGTGGGCTCATAAACACCTTGGATAGAAGTGTCTTGATATAGGCCTAGGGACAGTAGTTCCCAGACATGAAAGCACATGAAAATCATCTGGTGGTTGTGTTAAGAATAGGAATTTCTAGGGCTCTTTCACCCATAAATTTTGATCCAATAACTTTGTGATGGAGTCTAGACTTTGGGCTTCAAATTTTGTTTTAATTTCTGTTTTTAATATATAACCGAGGAGGGTCTGATGTAGATTGTATATGTGCCACACTTCAAAAAAAAAATCACTAGGAAATGGGAGGTCTCCTGAAATGACTTAAAAAAGAGAGTGACTCAGCACTCCCTGTATTATTTTCAGGTTGGCATTTAAGACTGATTTTTCTGGCTGGGTTTGGTAGGTAATTGAAGGCACTCAGAGAAAGAGACAAGGACAAGAAAATCTGAATGAGGGCACTGGAAGTAAAAATTGGAGACCAATGTGTGAAACATTTAGAAGGCTAAATGCCAGGGATTTTGGTTGACTGAAGAAATGGAGGTGGAGGAGAAGGGAAGTGTCAAAGATGGCACCTAGATTAAATGAGATTTAAAATAGCTTTAAAATGTTCAGAAGGCACTAGTTTGGAAGTTACAGGTACATATTTAGGAGTCATCAGTGTACAGGTATAAACCAAACTATGGGAGCTGGGGAGAGTTTTGCGGAGCTCCCAGGACAGTGAATAGAGGAAGCAGGGATAAAGCCAATGGCAGAAGCCAAAAGTACAGAAACACTCGAAGGACACATGAAAGATGAATAGCAGGTTAAGAAGCTGGGAGAAAATGCTACAGAGTGAAGAGAAAAAAAATGGCTACAGTGAAATTATATTCCCAGTGGCCATAAATTGGCACAGCTCCAGGCAAACTAAAATGTTTGGTCACCCTACTTAAAAATTAAAATGTGTCATTCAAAGTCTCTTGTGATTGCTGCCAGTCTCATTTCACTAGAATTTTGGGTGCAGAAGACTGAAGAGTATGGTTTCAGTGTTGACCTTGAAATAAAAATGTGAAAACAGAATTCATGTAACCCTTTTAAGAAAGTGTAAAGTATACAGAAAATTATAAATAAAAATGCAAAAAACCCAGACCTACCTATGAACTTTGGTAAACAACCTTGCAGAGTCTCTCTATCCATAAATAATTTTAAATTACAAGGATCTTTGATTCAAATTGTACATTTTACATACATACATATGCAGCTTCTCTGGTGGCTCAATGATAATCTGCCTGCTAATGCAAGGGACAAGGGTTCCATCCCTGGGTCAGGAAGATCCTTTGGAGAAGGAAATGGCAATCCATTCTAACATTCTTGCCTGGAAAAATCCCATGGACAGAGGAGCCTCGTGGGTTACAGTCCATGGAGTCACAAAGAGTTGGACACGACTGAGCGACTGAACAACATCATATATATATAAACGCACACACACACACACAGAGGAGATCAAATCAAGATGACCAGAGCAGGAAGATACAAAACTGATCTTCTCATGAGTATATTAGAAGTCCCTCTACAATTCTTACTGAAAATGAACTGGAAACTGGCAGAAAGACTCCTGTACAACCAGGGCTGTAAGAAAGATACATGTGGAGTCAGGTAGGAGGGCAAGAGTGAAAAAAAAAAAAAACCCATTTAAAATCACATCAAAAAGAATAAATTACTGGGTATTTTCTAAGAATAAACTTAACCATGGAGGTGAAAGACCTATATTCTGAAACTATAAAAGATTGGTGAAGGAAATTGAAATTGACACAAAGAAATGGAAAGACATTCAATATTCTTGGATTGGAAGAATTAATACTGTTAAAACGTTCATAGGTAATATGTGTAACAAGGCAATCTATAGATTTAAAGTAGTCTGTATCAAAATACCCAGGACATTTTTCATATAACTAGAATAATCCTAAAATTCATATGAAACCACAAAAGACCCTGAACTGACAAAGGAAAATATAAAACATATTTTGAAAAATATAAAATATTTTGAAAAATATTTTGAAAAATATAAAACAGCTATAGGTATTATGCTCCTTGATTTTAGACTTTATGGCAAAGCCATGATAATCAAAACAGCATGGTACTGAACAAAAACAGACACATAGATCAATGGATTAGAAAACTAAGAAACAAACCAATATACCCATGGTCAATTAATCTACAACAAAAGAGGCAAGAATATACAATGGAGAAAAGACAACCTCCTCCATAAGTGTGCTGGGAAAACCAGATGTCTCCACGTAAAGGAATGAGATTAGGACATGTACAAAAATAAACACAAAATTGATTAAATACCTAAATGTAAGACTTGAAACCATAAAAGTCCAATAAGAGAATATACATAAAACACTCTTTAACATAAATCACAGCAATATTTCTTTGGGTCTGACACCTAGGCAAAATAAATGAAAGCAAAAATAAAAAAAACTGGAAAGTAATTAAACTTAAAAGCTTTTGCACAGTAAAGAAAAGCATCAACAAAACAAAAAACAACCTAATGAATGGGAGAGAATATTTGCAGATCATATGACTGTCAAAAGGTTACTATGCAAAATACATAAACAGCTCATACAATTGGGTTGTAAATAAACAGTTCATACAACTCAAAAAAATCAAACAACCCACTTAAAAACAGGCAGAAGACCAGAGTATATTTTTTCCAAAGAAGACATATACTAAGAAACTTGAAAAGATGCTCACTGGGCTTCCCTTGTGGCTCAGCTGGTAAAGAATCCGTCTGCAATGCGGGAGACCTGGGTTCGATCCCTGGGTTGGGAAGATCCCCTGGAGAAGGGAAAGGCTACCCACTCCAGTATTCTGGCCTGGAGAATTCCATGAACTGTATAGTTCATGGAGTCGCAAACTCAGACACTAATTATTAGAGAAATGCAAATCAAAATAACAATGAGATATTACTTCACACTTATCAGGATGGCTATCATAAAAAATCCTACAAATAACAAATATTGAAGAAGATGTGGAAAAAAGGGAACACTTGTCCACTGTTGGTGAGAAGGTAATTTGATGTAGCCACTGTGTAAATAGAATGGAGGCGCCTCACAAAACTAAAAATAGAACTACCATCAGTCAGTTCAGTTCAGTTCAGTCACTCAGTCGTGTCCGACTCTTTGCGACCCCATGAATCGCAGCACACCAGGCCTCCCTGTCCATCACAAACTCCCGGAGTCCACCCAAACTCATGCCCATCGAGTTGGTGATGCCATCCAGCCATCTCATTCTCTTTCGTCCCCTTCTCCTCCAGCCCCCAATCCCTCCCAGCATCAGGGTCTTTTCCAATGAGTCAACTCTTCACATGAGGTGGCCAAAGTATTGGAGTTTCAGCTTCAGCATCAGTCCTTCCAATGTACCCAGGTCTGATCTCCTTTAGGATGGACTGGTTAGATCTCCTTGCAGTCCAAGGGACTCTCAAGAGTCTTATCCAACACTGTAGCTCAATGATCCAGCAATTCCATTTCTGGGTATATATTCAAAGAAAATGAAACCACTAAACTCAAAAAGATACATGTACCACAATGTTCATAGCAGCACTATTTACAATAGCCAAGATGCAGAAGCAACTCATTTGTCCATCAACAGGCAAATGGATAAAGATGTGTGTGTGTGTGTATGTATACATATATATATGTGTGTGTATGTATGTATGTAAAATAGAATATCACTCTGCTATAAAAAAAAGAATCAAATTATGTTACTTTCAAGAAAGTTGATGGGCCTACAGAGTATCATGCTCAGTGAAATAAGTTAGACAAATACTTTGTTATAAGTGAAATCTAAATAATTTTTAAAAAGAATGTATATAGCAAAATAGACTTACAGATATAGAAAGCTAGTGTATACAAGTGGAGAGAGGGAAGGACAAGATAGGAGTATGAGATTAAGGAATACAAACTACTATGTATAAAATAAACAAGCAACAAGGATATACTGTACAGTATAAGGAACTATAGTCATTGCTTTGTAATAACTTTAAATGGAGTATAATCTATAAAAATACTAAATCACTATGTTGTACACCTGAAACTAATATAATACTGTAAATCAACTCTACTTCATTTATTTTTAAAACTTGAAAAAATATATATATATACAGATCTGTAGTAATAAATATAATAAAAATGTGTCTTTTTCAGAAAACATTGTTGTTCCGCAAGTAATAATCTACATCCAAGTTGGGAAACGTTTGCTGTAAAGGGCCAGTAGTAAATATTTCAGGCTTTCTGAGCCATATGGTTCCTGTTGCAGCTACTGAACTCTGCCCTTGTTCAGGAGCATGCAAGCAGCTTAGACAACATGTAAATAAATGAGCAAGGATGATCTGGCCCATAGGCTATAGTTTGCCAAATGCTGATCTATATCATAATTTTAATGATTTCATACTGCTTATGGCTGTACCATAAATTATTTAACCAACCTTCAAGAAACATATCCCAAGGAGATTTTCAAATGTTTGGAAATGTATGTAGAAATATGTTAATACCACTAATGTATAACATCAGCAGGGGAAATTTGAAACAATGTAAATGTTCATCAGAAGGAGATTAATTAGATAACTTGGGGTATACATGATAATTTCTTTCAAAAATCCTAAGTGGTATATTTAGAATATCAAGTATAATTTTATTTCTCTTCTGAATTATCCTGCCCTTAACTTAGATCAGTTTCTTCAATTTCAGAGATCTGAATTACTTTTTAAATAAATAATAATGTGAATGGTCATGCTATTTTGATTTGACTATTACAGGAAGACAAACATGTACAATATTATAATACAATATGTGCTGTGTGCTCAGTCAGGTCCAACTCTTTGTGACCCCATGGACTGTAGCTTGTCAGGCTCCTCTGCCCATGGAGTTTCCAGGCAAGAATACTGGAGTGGGTTGCCATTTCATCCTCCAGGGGATCTTCCCAACCCAGGGGTTAAACCTGAGTCTCTTGTGGCTCCGGCACTGACAGGTAGGTTCTGTACAATATACAGTATTATACAATCTACAGAACTTACATTTCTCCACTTGCCCCACTAATGTTCTTTTTTGTTCAGGATCCAACCCAAAAATCACACCTTGTATTCAGTTGTCATGTTCTCGGAGTCTCTTTAAATTTGAAGTATGTCCTCAGTCTGCCTTTGTTTTTCACAGCCTTAACAATTTTTAAGAGTGTTGTTCAGGTACTCTGATATCTCAGTATTCAATGAGCCCATCTACTGCTCAAATCTTGGTTACTAAACACCACGCTCCAATGAACTAAAACTATTAGTCCTTTAAGTCATTTTGCTAATTGCAAAACTGGTACAGGAAAAGTACAAGAAGGGCCTAAAATATCTTGTGGGGCCAGACAAAATCAAAGTGCTTGAAAAAAAGAGAGAGACAGATAGGTATAATCTAAAAAGATACAGGAGCCAACAAAATCATGATTGTGATAGGTTAAAACCTGTGGAATAAAACAAATCCATTTGCCCATACTAGTATAAACAATGTGTGAATAGATGAATGGATGAGTAAATGAGAAAACCTTTCCTTACAATAGATTTCCAACTGGGAAACACTACAGACATAATTGTTTTAGGCAAGAGTCACCAACAGATGCTAAAATCAGTGGTTGGTGTTATTCAGTCGCTCAGTCCTGTCTGACTCATTGCGACCCCATTGACTGCAGCACGTCAGGCTTCCCTGTCCAAAATTAGCAGTAAAGGATGATACAGAAAAGCTACATAGATACCCTTCAATTCCTTCTCCAGGAGATTCTTGTTAAATACAATGAAATACAGTAACTTTGCAGCAGAGAAGCCTGACAGACCTCAGCCTCACCAAGGGATCAAAGTCACCATTTTCAGTAATGGAACAAACTGACATCATACCCCTTCTGACTTGATGTTTGGAGAAGGTCACAACCTCACTTTTTGGTATCTTTGCCAAAAATGTAAAACCTGAACTCAAACAGGAGGACATGTCAGAGAAAATGTATCGACTGCCATGGCCTCGTTGACCTAGTAGTAGACATACTAGGGTACACTCACATGGTGTTAGATGTACTGTCCGTTTGGCCTTGATTCAGTTCACAGAGATCTACTGGAAGACTTTTAAGAAGAAAATGACAGGATGACAGCTGGGTCTCAATGAGATTAAGCTGGCAGCAGAAGGTAAGATACAAAAGGAAGAGGGTGGAAATGAAAGCCAGGGAAGGCACTGATGCCTAATAGGAATCTGTAACATTATTTCAGGCACATGGTCATAATAATCTCCACTAGGGTAATGGCATTTGAAATGGAGGAGAGGAGAGCAAGCCAAGAAATAATGGGAAGAAAAATCAAAATTAATTTTCCACTGACTGAATGTGAAGGGGCTGGAGAAGAAGGAAAAAGGAGGCCCGTGTTCCTAGACTGAGCACCTGAGTGTTTAGGTAGAAGGTGGATCAAGGAAGGAGGAGGTCATGGAATTCAGTTCTGTACAGATATTTGAGACTTCTTCGGAACAATCTAAATAAAATGTCTAGCAGGTAGCAGGCAAGATAAGTCTGCTGTCTGTGGGAAGAGATGTAGGCTATAGGAATGGGTGCATCTTCCATTAGGAAACTGGGATTGAAGAACACATGTACGCTGGGCAGTGTCACGATGCCAGTAACGGGCAGAGCTGGTATTTAAACCCAGTTCTTCCCAATTTAGAAGTTTCCATGACCTAGAGGAAGTTCTATATAAATTGAGACTCTCCAAAGGATTAAAGAGCTTCCCAGGCAATGGTAAAAACCTGCCTGCCAGTGCAGGACACATAAGAGACATGGGTTTGATCCCTGGGTCAGGAAGATCCCCTAGAGGAGGGCATGGCAACATAGTTCAGTAGAAGTCTGGCAGGCTACAGTCCATAGGGTCTCACAGAGCCAGCCATGATTGAAAAGACTCAGCATGCATGCAAAAGATTCTTAAAAACTGCAAACAACAGCATTTATCAATTTCTAAGGCCACAAACAATCAGGCTTTGTACAAAATTATGAGCCACTCTTTTCAAAAAATGTAAAAGAGTAAGGTAAGTCCCCTTTTTGTCTGTGAGTCCCCTTGGGCTTTACATGAAAGTAAAGGCTGTATTTCAGAACCTCCTAAGACTTCCAACTGTTACTTGACTGGCAGCGCCTAGTCCACCTCAGATATTACTCACTCAAGTACTTTAATTACCAGATCAGGTATCTGGTCCTGCACATTCAAATATTTATACATAGGCTAGATGGAAAAGCCTGGGTATAAGTAGTTGAATTCCTATCAGGTCTTCCAACCTGTTGTTGTTGTTGTGGTTTTTTTTTAATTTTTATTGAAGTCTAGTTGATTCTGGGCTTCCCAGATGACTCAGTTGGTAAAGAACCCATGTGCCAATGTGGAAGATACAAGAGGTACGAGTTTGATCCCTGGGTTGGGAAGATCCACTGGAAAAGGAAATGGCACCCTGACCCAGTGCTCTTGCCTGGAGAATCCCATGGAAGGAGGAGCCCAGCAGGCTAGTCCATGGGGTTGCAGAGTCGGATATGACTAAGCGCATGCTCTCTCTCTCTCTCTGACACACACACACAACTTCACAGTTGATTTACAGTGTTCTGTTAGTTTCACATGCACAGCAAAGTGGATCAGTTATATATATATATACATATGCCCACTCTTTTTTTAGATTCTTTTTCCCTTATAGGTTAATACAGAATCCCCTGTAATCCCCAGAGCTAGAGTTTTAAATTTCAGTGCTCTGTATTAGTTGGCAGAAGTGTTGAATCCTAAACATCTACATTGAACAGGAGTTCATTCTCTGAATATATTTGAATCCACAAAAAGCAACATAATTGAGGTCAGCTCTGAGGGTGGAGAGGAGACCTATCACTCAACCTGTTGGGCATCACAGAGCTGTGACAGGAAGGAGGACCCGGGCAGAAGTTGCTGATCACTAACTATGACCATAACAGCAGTTCCCTCCCACTGGGGACAGGTGTTGTTCACATCCTACGCCCCACACATTCCACCCCACTTTTACCCTTCATCCTTCTGTTAAAGGCAGGTGATGAGACCGGAAGAATCAGAGTGCCCCCCATCCACTCCTTAGAAACGGTAGCATAAAATAGAAAATCTATCATAGTTAATTCTTTAAAAGAATTTATATTTATATTTAAAGAATTTATATTGCTGAAATCAGTAAGTTTACTCTCATTAACTATGTTTTCCTTATTTCTGATACCTGTACTGACAATGAAATAAATATACACACATTGAGAAAAGTACAAGGGCACATCCCTGCATAAACACAGCTCTTCTCTTAAATTGCCACAGCCAAAGCGATCACATTCTTCAATCCTTCTCTCACCCCAGTTCATTACATACTCTAGGAAAGGTGTTTCATTATTGTCGTTTATTTATTTATGCACCTGAAAAGGAATAAAAGCCATCCCTAATTCGGGTAACTCTCAAATCATACTCTACCTTCTTGCAATTAAAACACAAATTTACTTAAGACACTGCTTGCCTAAAACAACCCTGTTTTCAAAATAGACACTCCATGAAATTCGTTAGTAACAGCTGAATGCTCAGGAGCAGAGCAAAGCTTCAATTAAAGGATTACATTCCCAGATTTAAAATGGGAGAGGCTGGAAGCTCAGGACTGAACATTTCTGCTCTGCATTCATTGTTTCTGATTTGAGTTTGGTTTTGATTATTCTTTTGCCTTTTCCTCTCTTGCTTTCTTTTTGCCTTTGGGTAGAATTATAAATTATAGGGAGAAAAAGAATTCTGATCTTACCAAGGAAGTTGTTTTTCTCAAGTTGTTTCTTTTATTTTCAAGTTGGTTTCCAGCCCCGCCTTTGTGCAATCTAAACCTTCATTTCTGGTGAGTCACCAAGGTCCAAAGTCTGCCCCACAGTGTTACCTGAATACTTGAATTACCCAGGAACCAGCCTGCTCGCAGGAACTCTGTTTTCCCTCATATAAAAATGAGCTTTAGAAATGTTTAAGCAATAAAACAATAAAAAATATTTAAGCAAAAGAAAAAAACCCAACTAAGTGAAGAAATAAAGGGCCTGGACGTTGGATTTCACTGCTACCAATCAACATGTCCTTTCTCTCTCTCAATAATACCATGTACATTTCTAAGCAACCCAAAGAAGTTACTGAAAATTGGGCACTTAATTGGTTTTTCCGAAAACACACAAAACTGACAACTCGTAAAAATCATTGGTCGTTTTCCCATCACTGATATATTAAGAGCCGAAGGAATGCATCAACAATCTTGTTAGATAATAGTACTTTGCTACTGAAGATGATATTATTTGATCAGACATACTTCAATGTGTAATTCAGTGCTACTCAGGATTGAGGCAGAATTGCTTCTCAGCTGGATAAAAAAAATACCAAATAAATATTTTTGAACTTCTCAGTAGGTGATAATCCAGTAACTCTGAGAAACAATTCATAGGCATATGGAACAAATTACTATGGTAATTGCAAAAGGATTATGAATACTTATAGGTCAGTAGTCTTGACCTTTTCAAAGCTAACCGGTCCTCTGAAACTAGGACTTCAAAATAAACGAGATGGTTGCAATGTTTACCGATTTTTTTTTTCTTTTAAGCGAATGAGAGCAAGGCAATGAATTATTTAAAAATACCATCTACATTTTTGATGGACTCCCAGGTGGCGCTAGTGGTAAAGAACCTGCCTGCCAATTCAGGAGACATAAGAAAAGCAGGCTGGATCCCTCCATCGAGAAGATCCTCTGGAGGATGGCACGGCAACCCACTCCAGTATCCTTGCCTGGAGAATCCCATAGTCAGAGGAGCCTGGTGGGCTACAGTCCACAGGGTGGCAAAGAGCTGAACAGGACTGAAGTGACTTGGCATGCAGACACCTACATTTTTACTTTGTATATGGGTGTGACCACATGTATACCTATGGCTGATTCATATTGATGTATGGCAAAAACTGTCACAATATTGCAAAGTAATTATCCTGCAATTAAAATAAATAAATTAAAAAGCAAAGAATATTTTAGTTTTGCTGGGAACAGACCCACCTTCTATCCTGCTGTCTTACAAACTCTAGATGGCCCCTGGATGGCAGGAAAAGAGGGAAAACTACACAATCTTCCTTTATTTATCTCAATTCTGACCTTACATTTGGAAAAAGTGAAGGATAATTCTGGCCAGTGTTTGTTCAGTTCTGGAACAGACAATATCAATTTCATAGCAATGCCATAACCATTTACTGCCATCACAGCAGGGCCACTTGCTTGATGAAAACATAATTGGAAAAAAGTCTTCTTATGTGGCATTGTAAACCATCTACCATATTCAGGTTTTACAATATGTAGCAAACTCAAAAAAGAAAAGAAAAAAGAAACAGAAATTTCTGGAACAACATCAGCATCTAAGAACTACAAAAGATCACATTACTATGGAAGGAAACATGAAAATAAACAGCAAATTAACATGTAAAAATACCTCCCACTGCAAATAATAAGGGATTTGTATTGCTTTATCATGTTCCTATGTGTGTTTCAATATATTCCCAACCTCTCAAGGAGTGATTTCCTTATTTTTGTTTGTTTACAACCACATAGTGCTATGTGCCCAATCTAAGTACTTTATAACTATGAAATAACTCTATTTGCATAAGAACATTATGCAGTAAACACTGTTATCATGCCCATTTTATAGATGGAAAACGTGAGCAAAACAGCCAGGATTGAAACAGTTTATAAGAGTATCTTTAACCACTATACCATATGATTGCTTCCTTTCTTTCCTATATAGTCATAAAAATGCCTCTACAGTGTAGGTTATTCTTAAAACTGAGGATTATATTCTGAGATGAATTTCAGAGCTAGTATTAACATCCAAATTCACATTCTAGTACTCTGTAATTTATGAAGTATGTGCTTCTTTCCTGAAAAGCTTTCATATAAAACACAGGTCAACATAAAAGACTAAAGATGCTTTCATGCCACCAGTGATGAAGAAGACAAGAGATTAGACCTGCTGTGTGTGCTGTATTGATATATACAAATATATGTATATTGTGCATAAAATGAATGCCACCTCTCATACAAAAATATTCTCTATATAGGAAATATATAGGTAAAAAAAGAAAATCAACATTATTTTCCCTCCTTCCTCCTCCAAAATAGAATTTATTATTGTTTGTAGTGAATAGCTATGTTTAAGAATCAATAAGACCCTTCTATCCAAAAAAGAAGGTAACAAAAAGTAATGAATAAATAAAACTAAGAAAAAATTAATTATCATCTCCCTACAGAGAACTAAATATATACTAAAGAAGTCACATCATTTTTCAGTGACTGTTAAAGAACAGAAAGAAACCATATTTGCTTCTTTAGCTATTTCATTTCGTACCAAATAATGAACCAATTTTTAATGATATTAATAATATGTTCTCTTACTAAACAACCACATCCCAGGAGCCCCAGACTTTTCTCTCTTTCTCTCTCTCTCTTTCTTTAATCCCTGAGCACTCATTTGAAAATTAACTTAGAGCCCTCATTACACTAGTTCCTTTATCCACTGAAAATTTTCAATGCATTGTGAAAATTAAAATCATCAGCTTCCTGAGAGGTGCTGGGCACTGGTACACAGAAGCCTAGAGTGAAGTGTACCTGTGCAGACAAGCTCCGGGGTATCTCCCCTCCTGAAGGCTCCCCTAGGAGTAGGTGAGGAGCTACAGCGATGCTCGTGCAACAAGGAGACTCAATCTCTTAGCAATACTGAGGAGTTGCTGGGAAGTCGAAAGACATCAAAGTACAACATGGCTTCTCACAACCACAACACGACATTCTGGAAAAGGCACAAGGAGGTGAGAAATTTGCCTGTGATTATTGTTTAAGGCGAAGGACTCTCCCTGCTCCTCCGCTTGGAGGATTAGTACAGAGAGAGATAAATAAGCAAGGATTTGGTGATTTGAGAGTTTTTTTGTACAGAATTTTTTATCTGGATGAGACCGTTCCGGCTTCCCCTCTCATTAACTCTCTGACCTTAGACTGGATTGTTATGCTTCCAGTACCTCTCTTTGCTCCACTGTAAAATGTGAAGGACAATATTCATGTACCTTTCACATTTGGGTCTCATGGTTGGCACTTCATAAATTGTCAGTGAATGGCTGACAAGCATTAAACAGGCACTCAATAAATATTATACACACACACACACACACACACACATATATATAGTGCTCAGTCACTCTGTCATGTCCGACTCTTTGCAACTCTATGAACTGTAGCCTGCCAGGCTCCTTGGTTCATGGGATCCTCCAGGCAAGAATACTGAGTGGGTTGCCATTTTCTTGTCCAGGGGATCTTCCCAACCCAGAGATTGAAACTGTATCTCCTGTATCTCTCAGCATTGCAGGCAGATTCTTGACTGCTGAGACACTAGGGAAGCCCTATATACATATATAGGGCTATATATAATATATATATGTATATTTATATATACATTTTATATATAATATATATGTACAATATAAATATTATATATGGCATACATATTTATATATTATATAATTATATACTGTCTATTTATTATATATTATATGTTACATATAGTATATAATAAACTGCATATTATATATTATGATAAAATATATTAATATTACATGTGATATTTATATCTATATACATGTTTTATATATATGTGCTTATGTATATTTTAAAGAACTACAGTGGCAGGGAGGGCAGATTGGCTGGTTTGGATGGGCTACACAAGAGGTGACTGTCCCCCACCCACAACTGTCTCTAGCTGTTGTGATTCTTACCCCAAAACTCCCTGTTTCTGCAGGAGGAAAAGAAATGGCAGTACCGTAAGTCCTCTACATAAAAACAAGTTCCATTACAAGAGCACGTTGTAAGTCCAACTTGTTCGTAAGTCCAACAAAGCTAGACTAAGTACCCAGCTAACACAATTGGCTATATAGTACTGATGGTTTGATCCCTTGGTCAAGAAGATCCCCTAGTGGAGGAAATGACAACCCACTCCAGTATTCTTGCCTGGGAAATCCCATGGAGAGAGGAGAATGACGGGCTACAGTCCTTGGAGTTGCAAAGACAGTCAGACACGACTAAGCATGCATGCACTCAATAGTACTGTTCTGTAATAGGTTTGTCATACTTTTCACTAAGTAATAACATAAAAACAAACGGACGTGAAAAATAAAGAAAATGTTTAATCCTACAGTACAGGACCTTGAAAAATACAGTAGTACAGTGCAATAGCTGGCACACGGGGGCTGGCATCAAGCGAACGGGCAAGAAGACTGACTGACCAGAGGAGGGGAGGACATGGGAGATGGTAGAGCTGAAGGATCATCAACAGCAGGAGACAGTTATTGTTGTACAGTCAGCAAGTCAAGTCCAGCACTTTGCGATCCCATGGACTGCAGCACGCCAGGCTTCCCTGTCCTTCACCATCTCCTGGAGTTTCCCCAAACTCATGTCCATTGAGTTGGTGATGCCATCCGGCCATCTCCTCCTCTGTTGAAGGGCAAGCGGCAATTTCACTCATGCCTGACATGAGATGGAAAGCACGTTTGCATCTTTAAAAGTTCACAGCTTGAAGGTTCATATGCAGGGGAGGTCCTGGGCCCAATCCCAGTACCAAGATCTTTATCATATAAAAAAGGGTTGGTGAGGCCAGACAAAACCAAACCAAACCATTCTTCGGTCATCTGTTTCATCTACCCTTTTTACTGCTCTCTATGCCCTCCTGCTTTCCACAGTGGAGAACTACATATTTATGTGCCAGTGACTGGAAGTGGGGAGAGGACCCCATGGGAAGGCCAGCCAAGCACATATTTGGAAACCTGCAGAATAATTAACTGACATATCAGAGTAATGTGTTACATACCAACCCACAGAGAACCACCAAGGGGAGAGGGTTCAGAAATCTCCTCTTCCATCTGTCTGGTCTCTCTTTCTTAGTAGTTCAGCCTGGCCTGGGTCCTCAGGACACATACATGTTTTTCCATAGAAAGCATTCCTCTTGTATTTTCTAACTTGCATTTTGTGCTACCCAGTCCCTTTGTTCTTTAAACAAAACTTTCCCTGTCTTCCATGCATGCCCAAGGCCCCACATCCATTTATGGCTTGCTCTGGCACAGGTGAGCAGTGATTCTTTGATCCTAAAATAACATTGCAGGAAGCAGAGAATTTTGTTCCTGAGGCAGGCTATCATGGTTCTGGCCTGAGGACAGAAACTTTAGAAATCAACCATACACCTGACTACCTGATTAGAGAGGGGTTCTGCCAGCCTATTTCTAAACCACACTGGGCATAAAAAAGTATCAGTCACCATCTTACTCTCAAGGTCTATTTTTTTTAAAACCTCCATCTGTTAAATCTGGCTTGAGCCATATTAGTTTGGTGAAAAAGATGTGTGTGAAGGGAGCAGGGTTTAGCGTACCATTATAGACTCCTTGCACTAAACCATAGGCTGACCGAGTTTAGCTTGAGAAGGCCACAAATGATTTCTGAGAGACCCTCTTACTAGATCACTGCCATTGCCACCTATGGTCTTGACTTTAATATCCTCCTCATTAAACCCATCTTGAATTCCACTGATAATTACATTCTCCATTGTCTCGTGTCTCTCTACTTATAATTTCTTTGCTATACATATGTTTATTTATTTGCATAGAATTCTACAACTTACAAAAATACTTACACACACACACATATATATTTGGTGGCTCAGTGGTAAAGAATCCACTGCCAGTGAAGAAGATGGAAGAGATACTGGTGCAATCCCTGGGTCGGGAAGAGTCCCTGGTGGAGGAAATGGCAACCCACGCCCATATTCTTGCCTGGAGAATCCCATGGACAGGGGAGCCTTGCGGGCTACAGTCCATGGTGGCTCAAAGAGTCAGACATGACTGAAGTGACTGAGCACACACACGAAGCTCACACTATTCCTCCTTTCTGCAGTGTGTATATTCTTTAAGTCAATTACTTTAAACATGCTGACAGGAAAAATGGTATTATCCCCATCTTACAGGTGTAAAGTTCAGGGAAATTAGAAAACATAATTGAGGTCACACAGCTAAAAACTGCCAAAGTCAAAATTCTAACCAGGACTGTCATCAATGCCAAATGCCTTAATATGATCCTTATGATGCTACAAAATCTGAGTTCCTCTATATCCAACAGTATATCCAACTGTTTACAGCTAACCTTTCTACTCTAGCAAAGCCAGTCTTTCAACTCTCCTCCATCTTTATCTGGAGGAATGTCTCCTTCCCTTGTTCTCTCTCTGTCTCAACTGCAATATTCTTAAGCCTTCTTATTCACTGTGTCCCCTGATCTAGAATCTTTGATAGCCTTTTATCTGCATATGCGTGTATACATGCTAAATTGCTTCCAGTCCTGCCCACTCCTTGCAACCCTATGGGCTGTATCCCGCCAGGCTCCTCTGTCCCTGGGATTCTCCAGGCAAGAATACTGGAGTGGGTTGCCATGCCCTCCTCCAGGGGATCTTCCCAATTCAGGGATTGAACCCACATCTCTTATGCCTCCTGCATTGGCAGATGGGTTCTTTATGACTAGCGCCACCTAGGAAGCCCTTATCTGCATACGGTTCAGTTCAAATCCACTGTTCCTCCCAGCTTTCCCACATCACCACAGCTGAGCACCATCTCTCTTCCTTCACAATCTTATGCGGTTATTTTCTACCCATCACGTGGCCATCATGAGTAGGCCCTCCTGTCATTAAATGCTGTTTCTACAGTAACCCTCAGCCTTCCCTTGGCTGGAGAAAGTGACACAGAGATTAGGGAATGAGAGGCTCCCCTGAGACATCATGCACTCATGTCACCTTCTGTTGAGCTGTCACTGGAGACAGAAAATGCACCAATTTATCAACAGAGTACTTTTCAAAATTGTCAGGACTCAACTCATATATCTTCTCCATGTTGCCTTCTCTGTCTCTGTAGTTAGAACTTAGCAAGCTTTCTTCTATCCTCATATTAACTAGTGCTGGCTGTTTATAGAGCACTTACTACAAGCTATTACGTATTTTGTTTATTTATAAAGAAGTCTCCTGCCTTCACTTCTATAGCTCCCTGGACACTGGAAAGTGACACTCACTGTGACCCACTGTGGCCTGGCTCCAGACAGACAGACTTCATTCAATGTTATGGGGCCAGGTGAATGAATGAATGAACAAATGAAAATGTAGATTCCATGGAAGCCAGAGTGATCTCCCTAAATGACATTTAGCTAGCACTGAAAGCCTCAGGCTATCCAGCGAAAGCCTTGTTAATCCTTAATTTGGCTGAAATAACTCTCAACTCTGATAAGGGTCAGAAGAAGAGAAATTTACTGTGGAGCATGGTTTCCCTTAGGAAGTTTTTGCCACGTTATCTTTGGCTCTTTGTTCAGCCTCAAATCCCAGTCCACTCATCGTGCAGCTGAATCACAATAAGAAGCCAAACAAAAGGGAAAAAAATAGAAAAGGAGAAAAGAGAAGACAAGCAGAGTTTCCACTGGACAGAAGCAGCAGGCAGAGTCACTCAAGGAGAAAATCAAAACAAGAGCTAAAGCCACCTAAAAAAAAACCAACTGCGTATTTCTTTTTTTTTTTTAATTTGGAGGCTAATTACTTTACAATATTGCAGTGGTTTTGGCCATACATTGACATGAATCAGCCACGGGTGCACATGTGTCCCCCATCCTGAGCCCCCCTCCCACCTCCCTCCCCATCCCATCTCTCAGGGTCATCCCAGTGCACCAGCCCTGAGCACCCTGTCTCATGCATCAAACCTGGACTGATAATCTATTTCACATATGGTAATATACGTGTTTCAATGCTATTCTCTCAAATCATCCCGCCCTCGCCTTCTTCCAGAGTCCAAAAGTCTGTTCTTTATATCTGTGTCTCTTTGGCTATATCGCATATAGGGTCATCATTACCATCTTTCTAAAAAAAAAAAGCTGCGTATTTCAAAGACCTACTCAAATTTAACAGATATGACTATGGTGGGCTGTGAGGTAACCAAGATTAATTAAGTGAATCAAGATTTCCTACCAGCCATCTGCTCTCTCCACTGTGCCTCCCTGCCTTTCTAATATATTTATGTTGATGCTATATTATAAATTTAAAAGTCCTATAGTTAAAAAACAACATAAATATTATTAATAATAGTAATAAAATAATAATGTATATACCCCTGAGTCCTATTTCCTCATCAATAACGTGAAGTGATCAGAACAGCTATGAGAGGAATTCACAGAGGCTTTATCAGTATTAAATAAAAGAGCATAAAGTGTTTAGGACACAGAAGGCATATTGAAAACATTCAATAAATATTACTATTATTGGTAACTATCATCTGCCTCAAACGCATGCCTTTCTGAGTAAAGATTGTCCTGGAAAAGTCTGCATGAAAATGGAAGTACAAGCATGAGATATTTGATGGTGATGGTCTAGCTGCTAAGTCATGTCCAACTCTTGCGACCCTATGGACTGTACCCCATCAAGTCCCTCTGTCCATGGCATTTCTCAGGCAAGAATACTGGAGTGGGTTGCCATTTCCTTCTCCAGGGGATCTTCCCGACCCAGGGATCAAACCCAGCTGTCCTGCATTGCAGGTGGATTCTTTACCGAGTAAGTCACCAGGGAAAGAAAACTTAATAACACTATGCTCTACCATTATACCCTTGACCTCTGTGGTTACTATGTATATCACCCACGTGGTTGCTCAAATAATTCAAGGTGCTATATGAAAATTACATCCTGTGTGTGCTCACTTACATTTAAGAGATTGAATCCCAGCCTGTGCCCTTTCATAGGTATTACAAGTCCACTATGTTACAGGGCAGGAGCTCTCAGCTTTTAAACTAGCCTGGATATCATTAGTGGTCTCCCAATATTGCACATGTAACATAACTACAGTTCCACTCAGAATCCAGCTGGGACTAATTCGTTTGTTTAACAAATATTTATTGAGCTTCTAATACTCACCAGGAATATACCTGTGCTGGGAATGTAGCAGTGAGCAAAGAAGACAAAAATCCCTGACCTATGAGATCTACATTCTAGTGGAGCATGATCCAGAATAATCAAGAGCAGAAATAAAAATGTTTAATCTTTGGAAATGCCATCTCATCAGCCCAAAGATAAGCTGTCTTTACATTTGAAATAAAGGGATTTTTTTCATAAAAAGTTGTCTTTTACCATGACATTATACAATGGTAAGATTGGGGATATGACTTTCTATGTTACGACCTATTGTTTTTCCTGATATACCTTTAACTTCCTTATTTGCACAAAGGAGACCAAATGAGAATAATCTATCAAAAGATTAAAAAAATCTATTGGCAGTAAGACTAGTAATTATAGGTAACTTAAAGCAGAAATAGCAAAGCTTAAAAGGAATGCATAAATCCTGCCTCCAAGGGTAAGAAAAGGACCAAAGTCACTTTTTAGGCCCAATCTCCCTGTCTCCACCATTCCCACCTTCCTGCCTTACTCTGGTGTCTGAAACTTTTAAAATTGGAAGTAGCATCTGTGGTTACCTATCCACACTGCTACCTATCAGCCCCAACCCCCCCACACACCAGCTGGAATAGAATATCAAATCCAAATCCAGAATTTTTAAATACAAGAGAATAAGTTGTTCTCTTGGAACAATTCCAAGAGAACAGAAAGAACCATCTGATCTTTGGCAGAATGCTCTCCTTTCTGTTGTAAGGCTCACACTCTTGGTAAACACTTTATGTAAAAAGATAGCAATGGGTGATATGCAATGAGAGAAATGGTGAAACGGGTCAACGCTAATAAGTTCAAGGCGCTACTCTACACTACACACGGAAACAAACTTGGTTCTAGAAATGGGGACAGAAATGATGCCCACTTTATAGATAAGCAAAGTCGGAACTGAAGACTACCCTAATGTGCTCAAGTTTTCATGACCGGTAGCTGACAGAGCTGTGGCTCACTCCATGACAGCTTACTGCTGGCTTCCATATGCTTAACCAACTGTCTTTCTCAACACCATCAGCTCCATCTTAACTCATGATTCCATGCATCTCTTTCTGTTCTCTCTTCCCATTTCTGTTTCTTGTAGTTGACAGATAAACTCTTGTAAGACAAGAGTTATGTCATGTGATTTTATGTCATGTGATTTTATATTGACCACAGATATTGAAACAAGCTTAAAAATTATAAATCACTGAAAATCCCCCAATTCTCACAGTTCTGGGGGCTAGAAGTCCAATAGCAAGGCGCTGGTAGGTTTGGTTTCTCCTGCAATGGCCTTTCTCCTTGGCTTGCCAATGGCCACCTTCTCCCTGTCTCTTCGTGTGGTCTTTCCTCTGTATACATGCATTCCTGGTGTTTCTTTGTGTGTTTAAATCTCTTCTTACAACAGTCAGATCAGATTAGGGCCTACCTTTAACTTATCCACCTCTTCAAAGGCCCCATCTCCAAGGTCCTAGCTTTTGACATAGGAATTTTAGGGAGCATAATTCACTCAATAGCCAATTCTAGCTTTTATAAATGTTGCAACATCAATCAACTTACAATCGGGTCTCCTCTGTCTGCACTCTTTAAAGTGATTTACCCATCTTGACTGTGACCCATTCCATTTTCTTGCAAAACTTAACTCTCAGAGAAATTATGTCCCTCTTAACTTTAAGTTTCCAGCGAACTCGTGAGTGTGGACTCACAACTGAACTGTAAACATGCCTTATTTTTGTAATCTATCCCTACCAATACACACACACATACAAGCTATGGCTACAACTCTACTAAACTCAGGGTGTGAAACATTGTATTGTACATCTGCCTTAGTTCATCTAACACAATTTATGGATTCCCTGAAACAAAGCCACACGGTCTCTCCATTCATGGAGCCAACACCTAAGAAGGGAACATCAGACTAGTGGGGAGGCAGATGATCAACAGGCAAGTAGGTAAGCACACAACACATTCATAATGTGAGTTGTGGAAATCTACAAATGTCAGGAAGAGGCTGTGAATGGGAATGCCAGTGAAATGGGAACACCAGTGGGTTGGGGGAGAAGAAACTTACTTGATGCTGGGTGGTGAAGAATGGTCTCCCAGAGTTGGAGACATCTCACTCGAGGTCATAAGGATAAGAAAGACCCAATCACAACCACATAAAGAGCAAGGAAAAGAGTGATTTCAAACCAGGCACTGCAAGTACAAAGACCCTCAAGGCAAGACAGATGTTGGTGTGTTTGGGGACCTGAGGATAGAATGCAGAAAGCAACGGGTCATAGGATGAAGAATCCAGCTCTTGCTTATGCTGCCTAGCAATTGACCTGTACAAGCATTAACCAGTATAGCGCTGTGATCAAGAAAAGTAGGCCCAGGCGTGAAGGGCCTGGGTAGGGATGACATGCTTGAGTTCTAATCCCATCTCGGCTACTTATTAGCTGTGCTGACCTAGATTCAACTTTCCAATTTCAAAAGCATCAAGGAGTCGTTGCGTTTGCAGGTCCCTGCAAACGTGACATGAGTTAAACAATGTAAAGCACTTAGCATTTGGCACATCATCTACATTCTGCAAATATTAGCTATCTTAACATGAAATAAGCCAAATATACAGTTTCCTCTCTTTGTGCTACTTCTTGTATTAAACTTGCATCTGTACGTAATTTTATTTATTTATTTATTTGTAATTTTAATAGTTAGAAACTTTTTTTAAAATTAACAATCTCTAATTAAGAGATATAGTTAATTTGGGGAAGAGTAAGACTTTAAGACTTCACATGACAGCTGTGGTTAAATTCAGGTGTTAGTTTCTGCCAAGAAACAATATCCCAGTGCAGGTTACAAAGAATATATTTATATGATCTGTTTTTATATTCAAATATTAGAAGATAACAAAAATGTGTTAAATATCCAATTTTCTCTCTTTAGTGTTTTTGTTTTCTCTCTCCCACCCCTCAAATGCCTGAAACATTTTGGTAGACTCAGAGAAGGCAGAATCTGTTCCTTTCTATGGAATAAAGTTAAATCAGAGAGAGATATTAAATAAGGTCACAATCATTTAATCCACCTCTCACACAATTTCAACTTCTGGGGCAGATTAGAAGTTTCACGATTCAGCAAGCCCAAATTCACTCATTGTTACATGGGATTTTATGTTATTATATAGCATCTGGACCAGGTTCAGGACATGTCTTAATTGCATATTATCTACAGGATTCGTCTTTAGATCAAAGGGTAATTCCGGACTATCTCTCCTCTCACTTCATCACTGTGAGGTTTCCGGAAGAAATATGTCTGAAATAAGTGTAGAATAGCAGCTAGACAGGGCAGAGAGCAGCATATCTTGTTATTATTTGGGGTGTAAAGAACGGGACTGAAGAAAAGAGAGCTGAGAAAAATCCATCAGTTTCAGAAAAATATACTTTTGTTGGCTCTTTGAAGAAAGGATATGAAATCTGGAAGGACAAAAATAAGGACACATTCTATATTCCTTAAAGAGTTTTAGGAACTTTTTCTCCAAGTTTTGTACTGCACAAAGAAAAGCACTCAGGTATTTCCCCAGAGCTGGTATCTCTCAGATCTAGCTCCCAAGTCCTATTGGAAGTCAACGAAGGGCAAGCAAACAGAGTACCCAAGTTACTGTCAGATTCACAGGCTATCGATTGATACGCTATCCTGCAAATCATCTTAAGGTCAGCAGGCAACAATTAATTCTCCAGGAACTGTGGGCTACAAAGAAATAGAGAGGAGTTCTGTTCCTCCCTTAATAATTACTTCCAATAATTTATCTTCCTTCAGATTACCTGGAAAATGGACCATTACAATTATTCTAAATTGGGCATCAGTGCAAGCACATTGTTCTTTGAGTGAGATAATCCCAGAATATTCTAAGGATATGACTTTTGTAACCAGCTGATGCTGAATCTACACAAATTGAGTATGGGGCAGTAGATGCAACTTAACTACTAGAGGCACGGGGGAGGGATAAATGAGGAGTTTGGGATTAATGTGTACATACTACTATAAATAAAATAGATAAAGAAAAAGGACCTGGAAGGCACATGGAAGTATATTTAATATCCTGTGATATACCATAATGGAAAAGAACATAAAAAAGAATGCATACATATGTGTAACTGAATCACTCTGCTGTAGAACAGAAACTAACACAATATTGTAAATCAGTAACTGTACTTCAATTTTTAAAATTAATCAATTAAATTATAAGAGGCAATGGCTGGCATGAGTGAGGCTCACCATCTTCAGTAATTGCATTAAAATAAAAGAATATTAATCAAATGAAGGAACAGCCTACTTGAAACAACCATTAAGGGATACACCACTGCTGTGCGTTGTGGGAGCCAGCAATCTAGCAAGCATGCCTGTACAGACTGCATCTCTTCCCAAACACCTGACACCTACTGTTGCCAATTTGTTTTTACTGCGGAAGCCCTAGTGTTCTTAAACACCTTCTCCACTCACTTCCCTAATTGGCTAAAAAACACAATCATCAAATGGTTAAGAAAATACATTGACTCATGGATGGCTACCGGTTGGGAAAAAGAAGATGCTACAAAATTATAAGTTCGTTTTTAAAGACTGAAGATGGACCAAGAATCTGTACCCTATATTTAACAAAGTTGACAAGTGAAACCACAAAAATATGCACTAGAAAAAAGCACATGCCCTTATGTTTGCTTTACCTAAATCAGTTCAAGTGGGTGGAAAGAAACTCAGGGAAGCAGAGGTCTGCGAAATTTTAAGGAGACTGCTCAAACAATATTTTGCCATGTGTGTAGGAGAAGCTGGGCAGAGAGGATGCAAATTAAAATTTATGTCACCTGGAACTAGAGAGGTTCCAGAGAGACCATCAGTGACTCATACAGGGGATAGCGCTAGTTATTAATAGTAGCACAATCAGTCTATAAAGAAGATGATCTAACCAAAGAGAAAAGTTCTTTTGAAAAAAACCTTTTCAACAGAATAGTGAGTATAAAGTACATCTCTTCTTCAAATGGGCATGGGCCAAGGCCCTTATGGGAAGCATGGTGCACGTCCCCTATCTGGCATGTTTTAGACTTGTTCATCTGTGACAGCTGAGGAAAAATGAGAAAAAACATCAACTACCCCCATAGTTCCCTATAAAACCAAAATGAATAATATAGTCCACATGATCGTGTCATAACACATGATGAGCTTGGCAGTTTACTGTACATTTTGCTATCAGTGTTTAATGTACAATTTCTCCTAACCAGAGATTAATTACCATTTATATTGGGTTATACATCTATAATACAGAGAATAAGCCACTAAGATTGAAGCTCTCTTTTACTACTTTATGAGCTGTGTGACCTTCATCTGAACTACCTAAACCTCATTTTCTTTATCTGAAAAATAGATATAACAATAATAGTGTGCCTCTTACTTCTAAGGATCGAATTAAATATATGTGCATCTCCAGCTAGCCTTGCTACTTTTTTTGCTCTGAATGAGGTCATATTTATTTTTAGACCAAAATTACCCTGATTCCAAGATGCTACCTGCCTCAGTAAGAAGTCAGCCCCTCTCAAAGATGCCATCAATGACTCCTGAGACTCTAGAAAAGGGACTTTATCAACTGCAGCCATTCTCCCTCCCCCTCCAGCTTCTACTCTCTACTCCCGATGTCCGAATCCTACCAGGAAAAGGCAGCCTCACCGCCACCTCTCAGAACAAGGCCACTGTGAGAACGCTTTTGTTGTGAGCCATGGCAGCTACCAACGGATGCTTGTGGAGCTGCCAGTCTTCAACTTGCTAAACTCCCTGATTCCCTGCGGAGCTGGGTAACACGGTCTTCTTCCCAGCTCTGTGATAACTTTACACCTGGGCCATGGGCAGCCCCATCAGCTGGAAGGCCACCTCTCCCTAGAATTTCAGAATCTCCTAAGCCTTCCTTTCCTTCCATATGAGATCACAGTCCACAGAACTCCATAAAGAAGCGATCCTTTGTCATCCCATCCAACCATCTGTCTTCTTCCATCCCTCACCTCAAACAAAACCTCTATAAAGTCTTTACAGTTTCCATACAAGTGAAAATCACTAAGTTGTATCTGACCTTTTGTGTCCCCATGGACTGTAGCCCACCAGGCTCCTCTGTCCATGGAATTCTCCAGGCAAGAATACTGGAGTGGGTAGCCATTCCCTTCTCCAGAGGATCTTCTCGACCCAGGGATTGAACCAGCCTCTCCTGTATTGCTGGCAAAATCTTTACCATCTGAGCCACCTTCCAGTTTCCAGACAAAGCCCTCAGCAAATAAATGAATGCAAACACATACTAGTGATAATTGCAAGATGGGTGGGATATACAAACAGCATGAAAGACTCAGCACAATTAACTGAAATACCGATATGTGTGTGGATGTATGTATTTATCCAATATTATTCCAATAATATTCCAAATATTTGTGGAACCAGTTTATTGAAATAGCTGGGGATTTGTATCTAAAAACAACAGTATTTGTTTCATAAAATAGCTTTAAAATTCACTCTTTTGGATTATCCTTTCTTTCCTGAATAACACCTCAGAAATGCCCCATAGTTTTTTCTGATTGTGTTCAGGTATTGACAATTGCATCATTAGGTATTAAAAAATTCTATTTCAATCAAAATGAAAACTTTAATCTCTCAGTCAATTTATGGCTTCTCTGCACCCCCCGCCTGTTGTCTCTGCCTTAGAAACATGCTATGTGCTCTGTCCTTCTCCCTTCTTTTCTGATATTCTCTGCACTCTCCTTTCCCGGTGGCTCAGTGGTTAAAAAAAAAAAAAATCAGCCTGCAATTCAGGAGTTGCAGGAGATGCTGTTTCAGTCTCTGGGTTGGGAAGATCCCCTGGAGGAGGGCAGGGCAACCCACTCCAGTATTCTTGTCTGGAGAATCCCATGGACAGAAGAAGCCAGTGGGCTACAGTCCATGGGGTCACAAAGAGTCGGACACGATGGAAGCAACTTAGCACATACTCTCCTATTCTTACAGGTAGAGAGGATGAACAAAAAGAAAACAAGTCTTGTTTTGTTTCTAAAAAGCTTTTTAAAGATAAATTATTTATTATTTTAACACTTTCACGTACATATAGACAAATCACCAAGATAATTAAGAGCTCTTTTACTAAGATAATTAAGAGAGTCCCCATGGATCCCCACCCCAGTTTCCACTATGTTCAGACAGCAGATGTGTTATTATTAAGGAACCAATATTGATTGATTGATATTGGGTTGGCCAAAGAGTTTGTTTGGGTTCATTAGTTTGGGCTTATTGGAAAAACTGGAATGAACTTTTAGCCAACCCAATATTATCAAAAGTGTATATTTTATTCAGCCTTCCTTAGATTTCCCCTAATGTCTTCCTTAATTCTTAGCCAGAATCTCATCCAAGACACTTTTATTCCATTTAGGCATCGTGCCCCCTTAGGCTCCTCTTGCCTAAGACACTGTCTCAGACTTCCCCAGGTTTTGGTGATCTCCTTCAGGGAAGACTGGCCAGCTGCTGTGCCGAGTGCTTCTCAACTAGAATTTGTCCCAACTGTTTTCCACATGATGAGACTGGGATTGAGAGAAGTCCATAAGGTGAAAAGCCATTTTCACCACAGCACATCAAGGATACACGTTATCAGCATGACACGACTGCTGATGTTGACCTTGATCCCCTGGATAGGGCACCTTTTTGTCAGCTTTCTCGGCTGTAAAGTTACTCTTCTTTTTCCCATTCCATGCAGCAATTTTTTGGAAGAAAGTCACGGTGTGCTGACCACACTGAAGAAGTGAGAGATCCATGTCACCTTTCTGAAGGCAGAGTATCTACATAAATCATTTGCAATTCTAATACAAGAAAGATTTATCTACTCTCTCCTATGTATTTACTCAATTATTTCTTCCTATCTGAATGGATTCATAAGTGCTTATTTTATTTTGTTGTTCAAATTATTCCAGCTTCAGCCATTGAAAGTTCTTTCTGTTGGTCCCTTTGATAGATTCTCAGCATTATGTGTTTCTGTATGGGGCGGGGAGTTGTTCTTGTCACTGTTGTGTGCTGTTATTGTTAGCTCTGTCTTGATTTCTGGAAGAATAAGACATTCTAGGTCCATTTCATGTATGCCTTAGACTCAATCACTTTTCCAAAGAGCCTTGGTTCATTTTATTGAAGACTGATACTAGAAAGAAAGATCTTTAGCTTTGTTTTTTCTCATTCTTTTTAATAACTACACAGTATGTGCTTTATGGATGTATCACAATAATACATTTAACTCGTCACTGATGGGTGTGCGTTTAGGATTTCCCCAATCAAAGTCCACATCCCCAGTTCTAACCTGTAACATTTAGGAGAAAAATATAAATAAACCTAAGTGCTTCAAACATTCTAACTAATGTTGGAAAGTAAAGCAATTGCTATGACAAGGAAGTAATCCTCCCTTGAGTATAGATCTTTTTCCTTCTGTTGGGTTATTTCACAAGGTGAATTTTTAGAAGTGTGTTCTCTGGGACAAAGTGGAGAACATTTTTATGGTGTTGCTACTTCACATTTTAAAAGGTTTGTATCAGTTTCCAATGCCAATAGCAATAAAATAATAGCTAATATTTTTTAAATGTTTATTCTGCAACTGTTATTATTATAAGGGCCTTATTTCTATTAATTTCTTAGTCTCACAAAATCCCTAGAAAGTAGATATTATTATTTAATCAGATGAGAAAACTGTGACATGGAGAGAAAGTAATTTGCCTAAAGTTATATAACTAGTCAGAAACAAAGCTGGATTTGAACCCACTTCATCTGACTTCAGAAGTTGGGGCACTTTATTATTGCTTTACATTGACTGATGACATTTTGTTGGTTAGTAGCTAAGTCATCTAAACTCTTTTGCAACTTCATGGACTACAGGGCACCAGGCTCCTCTGTCCATGGGATTTCTCAGGCAAGAGTACTAGAGGGGATTGCCATTTCCTTTTCCAGGGGAACTTCCTGACCCAGAGATCGAACCCCCATCTCCTGCATTGGCAGGCAGATTCTTTACCACTTGAACCACTGGGGAAGCTTGACTAGTTACATATGTCATATCAAATACTTAGATGTTAGTGTTCTGGCAAGCAAAAAAGGACATATGTAATAGCATAAATCACTGTCTTAAGATTGCTTCACTTTGATTTCTTTGAGCCTTAAGTATAATGACTTTCCTGTTTTTGTTGCTGGTGCCATTATTTTGTTTTATGTGTGTTTTCCTTTAAGTAAAATGCCCATTTAGATACATTTTTGCAATCACTAGTGGAACTTGCACTTTAAGAGTATGTGAGGTTTGGTACATCCCCTGATTTTCAGTGACAGGGAGACAGATATTGAGTCTTTCCTGTCTTAGGGATACCTCTGCCCTCTGCCTATTTCTTTCTGATTCTCTCTCTTGGATGAAGTTAGTCCCTGGGCAGCTCCAACAAACAGTCTCACTCAATAGCATCCTCTTGCTAACAGTTTCCATAGCTACAAACTATATCAGGGACAGAAGTCCCTGAGATGGTGAACTTTTCTAATCTCCCTTCTTCAGATACATTCTTGTAACAAAGTGTCGACTGTGGGGCAAAAATGCCAGAGGTTAGTCAAAATGCTTTTTATTATGGCACGATGGAATCTCAAGGTGCAACATGTATACCATTGAACTATACTTAATGAGGACTTAAAATGCATTAACCAAAGTTGGATACTTTGAGAGGGAAAGGAGAACTCTTGTTTTATTTTCACTGTGTTAATATATCTGGACATACAGTCATCCTAGCCATCATAAAGAGTCAATCCGGCAGTAGGCAAGCCCGACAGTCAATCCAGGGGCCTCTTTCCTTCCACTCTTCACATTAGCAGGTTCCCCTCTACTGGTCATATAGCATCACTTCCCATGTCAGAAATCTACCTTTTCTCTTTATGAAATGCTGAGATAAGATTTTTTTTCCCCAAAGATGGCCATTTCCAAGAATGATCATTGGCCATGTGATTCTGCCACTTATTCCAAGGTAGAGTTTATTTTCCCTCCCCTTAAATTTGAACTGGTTTTGTGATTTACCTTGATGAACAATAATATGTGAAGGAAGTGATGTTTTGTGATACCTGGAGACTTGGCAGTGTAAGCAGCTTTTTTCAGGCAGCTCACTGCAGGCAGCAGCTCCCTGCAGGAGATCCCTGGGTCCTGTCACTTCACCAAAGCTATACTGTGCCTCACTTTTAAACCAGGATCCCCCATGTGCTACTCATCTCCAGCCAAGCACACCTTTCTCATCTTTTGATCATACAATACCTTGCCTAACCTGTAGATTAAATTCTTTAGATCAAAGAAGTAGAAATGAAGCATACGTAACTAACAATGGCCAGATCTTCTCCCAAGCTTCCCCTTCAGGAATTTCCCAAACAAGCTGGGTGAACAAGACAGAATCTAAAGAAAGATAACAAGAAGTCAACAAGTCAGCAAACAAGCCTGCACACAGTGGGGGATGGTGATGACTCTGACCCTCTATCTCAATGATTAACTGAGATTTCCTCCCTGTTACTGCTTTTAAAACTTTGATGGCCCAGTAGAATCTCTGGAATTGGTTCTTGGACATGAGTCCGACTTCTCCCCAGGTTGCCACTTCCTGAACAAAGCAACCTTTCCATTCCTACCAATACTTGTCTTGGAGTATTGACTTTTTGAGTGGCAAGCAGCCAAACCTAAATTCATTAACAGCAGCTTTTTCCTTTCCCCCTCTAAGTTTTATTTTTTTTTAGAAGATAAGCAGTTCACTCTATATTTTTATTTTTTTAAACTTATTTTTCAATTGGGGGAAATTGCTTTGCAGTTGGGTTGGTTTCTGCTGTACAACACGAATCAACCCTAATTATACCATATCACCTCTCTTTTGAGCCTCCCTGCCCTCCCCCCATTCCACTCCTCTGGGTCATAACAGAGCGCCAGGCTGGACTCCCTGTGTTAAACAGCAGCTTCCCACTAGCTGCCTATTTTACACATGATAGTGTATATATGTCAATCCTTTGTCCTTTTAGAACCATGCATTGAGGCCATATTTATGTGAAGAAGTTCAGAATTAAAGCTTCAGCAGCAAGATCAATCCCCCCAAGCAGAGGCCAGCACTGCCCCCACCACCAACCTACAACCCTAAATGACTAAACCCAGCAAAGACCAGTAGAAATACCACCCAGGCAACCCACAGAATTACAACAGTGAAAATGAACCATGTTTTGCTTTAAGCCAGTAAGTCTGGTTTCTTACACAATGAAGGAAAATTATAACAAAAGCTTAAAATAAATTATTTTTTCTCTCCACAGTTCTTTACACTCTTGTAGTCTAATAACTGCAATAAAGCCAATGGGGATTTATCCAAGGCACCAAATTTTAAAGACTCTGCAGGTTTTAAAACCACCACAATCTTGAGCAAATGGCCTCTCTGCTACCAGCTAAAGCAGCAAGCTTGCCCCTATCAGCTGTTTGGCATAAAATAGGGATTTTGTACCATCAAGATCCACTCTTAGATCCATACAGGTTTCACACTGCACAGATTAAAAGGCATGATTTTCTGCTTTTTTGTTCTGCCCTCAAAAATTAATGTCAACTCAGTTACCCTCAAACAAACACCTTTTACTGCCTGGGCTCCAGAGCCACTGTTCTTTCATTAGAAGCTTCTACTATGATGAACCTGAATATTGAGCTGGAAGAATTACATCATGCCATCCAACTCTTACAACATCAACATGTACAGGACACCATGAAGAATAAATTTCTTGCTCTACTTTCCCCAAATAGATCAGGACTCCAATATAAGGACTGTCTTTTACCAGAACTTGTGGACTTTTCTGCTTATTTATGTATACTTTAAATCCCAAATTAAGAGGGTTTTAATATACCCTGAAGATTCCATGACTCCAAAGGTAGAGAATTAGAAAAGTCAATGGTGCCAACATTTACTGGATTCAGGGCTTAGGCGAGGCTAATATCAGTTCTTAAACATTTCACAATAACTTTTATAGGCTTTTCAGATAATATCCAAAGAAAAAATAGTTGAGGTAAATGTGCAGATTTAGATGACATGTGTGCATGCTAAGTCACTTCAGTCATGTCTATCTCTTTGTGACCCTATGGACTGTAGCCAGCCAGGCTCCTCTGCCATGGGATACTCCAGGCAAGAATACTGGAAGGGGTTGCCATGCCCTTCTTGGGATCTTCCTGACGCAGGGATCAAACCTGCATCTCTTATGTCTCCTGCATTGGCAGGTGGGTTCTTTATCACTAGCGCCACCTGGAAAGCCCTTTATATAACAAAGACCTAGGTAATTTTTTACTTGACTGACTCCTTGAGCCACTCAGAACTCCCCTTTATCCTAAAAACTAAACAATCCCCTCTGACACAGGATTCAATTCTGGAAGGAGACTGTCAGCAGGTTTCAAAAGCAGACTTGCGCCATGGTAAACCCTTTTATCTGAAAGCATCTTCCCTTTGGGGAGACTCAGTGAATATCATGGTAAGTGTCATTTACGAATCAGTTGTAACTCACTACAGTTTGTATTCACTGGGGTAAAATATCCACCATCTATCTTTAAGGCTACTATTTATCTGTAAGTCTACCATGCCTTTTTCTGAAACACCAAGAGATGTAACAGGCAACAGTAACTAAAGTATCACCAAACTAGGAGCTTACTCCCTTTGCCAGAATATAGTTTGGAAACAAACAAACAAACAACAACAAAAAAAAACAGTAAATTTGCTCTGGAAATGAGCACTATTCTAATAAAAAGAGAGAGAGACTGAGGCAAACTTTCCGCATCAAGAAGAACTAAACAATTTAAAAATATCACATTACAACACAGCTAGCTGTTCAAATACATATTGTCAAATATTTTGGATCTCAAGATTGTTTACCTAAAGGAACTTTTCAGTCTTTTCACATGCAATATTCTTGCCTTGAAAGTGCTAAAATTCCATGAGGAAGCTGCTGGCAAAACGAGCATTTCATTACAGAAAGAATACTGAAATCAGTTAGCTCTGAACTCAGATCAAATTATAAAATGGGAAGTACTGAAAATGACAATGTCGACTATCTGTTGTACATGGGTAAGACTTTTAAGTGAAAAGCAGAGGTAAATCCTTTAAAAGAGAAAAAAAAAACTAAAAACATTTTCAAATTATAATTTTGCATTTTTTTTTCCTTATTCTAACAGACTGTACACTCAGTGTAGAATTGGAAAGTCTAAAACTATAAACAATAAATATAAAAAATAAAACAAAATCTATAGAACATTTTAACAAGATTATTAACTCCTTATATTTTGCAATATTCTTTTTTCTTCTTACAGATACGGTAATACAATGAAAATAAACTATTATACTCTCACATTTTTTACTCAATGTTTTGGCATGAGTATATTCCTTATGCCCTTAAATAAAAATAAAGAATAAAAACAACAACAAAAGATAAAAACACAAACTTTAATGCTGTGTAAATTCCATCTTATAGATAGCCAACAATTTAATCATTCCTTTTTTTGTTGAATATAATGGAAATATATAGAATGCAGACAAGCATTTTATTTAAACATAAAATTAGGCACAAAATTGATTATATATGAACATAAACCACAAAAACTACAGTAAAGGCTATCATGATAGTTTTTAGTGGCTACACACTCTGAGCACTCTCTACTTGGATAAATTAATACAAAGCTTTTATAAATTGGCATCTGGGTGTTTATACCTGTGATGTAGCTTCACATGTTCAAAGGGTTTCAGTCCTGGTGGATACAAAGCTTGACACTAACATTGGTCTGGTACTAATTTCTTGGTCTCTAGAGAGTACACTGGATTCTGGTCTGTTACTCTGATGCAAAATAAAAAGTAGAAAACACTGAAGTTGTTTTTTCAGATGTCTATGTACAAAACAAGTTAAAAACTAATAATATGCTAAACCTCTGTGCACAGGCTTGCTTATTTTTGGCACATGATATCATCTTTGTTCCACAGAATAAATACAGAGAAGACAAATTTATAATGAAGTTATTTTTTAAGAAAATACATTAGCTTTTGCCATTAGGAGGTTTCAAGTCACATATCCTGCTTGGGATGAAGGGAAGGAAAGAACCTTCTATTATTGTCCTCAGTTATTAAATATTTGGTCATCTATTTTTCAATATGGGTGGTTATATTTCTAAGGTGCAACTGGTCACAGCCCCCCCCCCATGGACAAGGACACCATGAAGCATGGTCAGGCATCAGCATGGAACAGGGTTCTATGTCCCCTAGGGAATCCTCCCCAACAATTTCCCGTTACCTATTTACTGCCACAGCTTCAGGGCACCGGGAAGCATTTAAGAGGTTTTGTGGGGTGTTTTGTTTTGTTTGAGGATGAATGAATGAATCACCTAGGGCCTGATGCTTCCTAATTATAAACAGCTGTAGTGACTTCGGCCCCTCCCATTAGATTTCCTAAAATAAAGGTAGAGATTTCCTTTTGGAGCCTGCTGCCAGAATTACCTGGACTTCTTCCCTTTATTGGCCGTCTTACATTAGGTGAAAGCCAATAAAAGAACAGTTATTCTACTCACTGCCACAGAAATATCACACCTTCAACATCATAATGAGTTTGGAGAAAACAAGGGATGACAAAAGAACATGATATAAATGGCCAAAAAACAAAATCATCTCTTTGTGTTGCCAACATACGGAGGATTTATAAACCCTGGAACTGTTCTTTGCTTTCTTGCATGTGTGCTCAGCCGCTAAGTCTTGTCTGGCTCTTTGCAACGCTATGGACTGCAGCCCGCCAGGCTCTGCCGTCCAGGGGATTCTTCAGGCAAGAACAGTGGAGTGGGTTGCCATGTCCTCCTCTAGGGGGTCTTCTGGATCTGGGGATCGAACCCTCATCTCCTGCATTGCAAGTGGATTATTTACCCACTGAGCTACCTGGGAAGCCCCTTTCCTGTCTTACTATCTTGAAATCTTCCACCCATCTCTCTCTAAATCAGTCTCTGGTTTGTCTCTATTGTATCCCTTGTGTCTATAACAATGCCTCAAAGAGAGTAGGTGCTCAAAAAGCATTTAGAGACTTCCTATGTTAGTAACTACTAACTTCCTACAGTACTACTTCCTACAGTGGTAATCTCTGGTCTCCACCATCACTCCTCATCTGACCCACCTTGAACAGCACCCTTCAAGACTCACTGTCCTGAAAGACTAGTTTGGTCATGATTGGTCCCTCTCCAATCATGAATCAGCCTGCAGGGAAGGAATGGAGATACAGATGTAGGGAACAGACTTGCAGGCACAGCGCAGTAAGGTGAGGGAAGAACAAATTGAGAGCGTAACATTGATAATACTCAATGTACATAGCAATATATGCACACTTGTGCATGCTGCGTGCTAAGTCGCTTCAGTCTTATCTGACTCTGTGATGCCAGGCTCCTCTGTCCATGAGATTCTTCAGGCAAGAATACTGGAGTGGGTTGCCATGCCCTCATCCAGGGGATCTTCTCGACCCAGAGATAGAACCTGTGTCTCCTGCGACTCCTGCATTGCAGGAAGATTCTTTACTGCTGAGCCACTGGAGAAGCACACTACCATGTGTAAAATAGACAACTAGTGGCAAATTGCTATATAATACAGGGAGGGAGGGGATATATATATATATATTATATATATATTATATTATTATATATTATAATTATATTATTATAATTATATTATATAAATATAATTATATATTATTATATATATAATTATGACTGATTCGCAATGTTATACAGCAGAAACCAACACAAGACTGTAAAGCAATTATACTCCAATTATAAAAAATAAAACTGGAGTGCATTAAAAAAAAAATCAACCACTGCAATGTTGTGGAGTAGTTAGCCTCCAACTAGTGGAAATAAATGAAAAAAAAAATCAGCAAAAGCTGCTTTTGATAGCAGCATCCACAGCCAACCCACTTGCTCTCAAGCTCTGGTCTATCCTTGCTATAGCCTACCTCTCTAGTCAATGCTACCATCACTAATTAAGTTCACACTTTGTGATCCCATCAGGCCTTGCCAAGGTCTATTTCTAACCTCCACCCTCGCCAAATGCAAGCACATTCACATACATCTGCATGACTCCTCATAACTGATCCAGAAGAGCCTACCTTTCTTTCTCTCTCTTAAAATCCCCTATGCTTCAAGAGAAGTTCAAATCTCGCTTGGTGAAATGTCTTGTCTCGCTCTATGTTGAGGTTTTCTTTCTCTGAATTAATACTTACTACTTCATTCCTCTCTGCTTGTTCCTGTGGTTTGCCTCTCAACTGGATTCCCTCCTTAATGCTTCCAACAATTTTCCAATGCCTTAGTGTAATTCACCTTAAGGCTGCGAGGTTGTGCAGAAGCCAGAGATCACAGAAGCTGCCTAATAACAGGTGCAAGGCTAATTCAATTCAGCATCCGAATATTGGGTCAGAGGCCCAATACTGCCATGTAAAAGTCACAGAAATGAATCTGAAGGTTTCAGCTCAATCAAAATGAAGGCCTGTGAGTATATGATTACAAATACATTAATAAATGTATGTTTTTATCCTAAAAGACAGAACTTAGCTTTCTCTCCTGTTCTTCTCTAGGTATTTATGTCTCTCTCCCCCTTCTCTGAGAGATTAACCTGCTCAACTTCACATTGTTGGGTAGCATATTAACTCAAAATGTTTAAAACTTCACTGACAGGGACCTGAAATGAACACTGTCCTCAAAATGCTTTATCAGTGATAAAAAATATGATCCAAAAAAAAGCTTATCTAGGGTACCATCTATAAATATCCATTGTGCTGATGGCTTCCTAAAAAAAAAATAGCATTTATCTGCTTAGTTACACTTATTATCCTAATTTTATACATACTCATTTTCTCTTGGATAGGAAAAATATTTCTTGAAGAGTCAACTATTTTCTAAACCATTTGATACTGTTAGTTTGTTCACTGTTCCTGCCAACCCAGTGCACCAGCTTAAACAAGAATCTATCATAATTCACCTAGCAGTAAAGAATATGATAGCCTTAAAAGCAACCCACCCCAGTATTCTTGCTTGGAGAATCCTGTGGACAGAGGAGCCTGGTGGGCTGCTGTCCATGGGGTCGCACAGAGTCAGACACGACTGAAGAGACTTAGCATGCATGCATGCATTGGAGAAGGAAATGGCAACCCACTCCAGTATTCTTGCCTGGAGAATCTCAGGGACAGAGGAGACTGGTGGGCTGCCATCTATGGGGTCGCACAGAGTCAGACATGACTAAAGCGACTTAGCAGCAGCAGCTAACATAACACTGTCCAATAGAACTTTCAATGAGATGGAAATGCTATATAATTTGCACTGTTGGAGACAGAAGTCATTAGCCATACCTGATTACTGAGCACTGAAGTGTGGCCAGTGGGATTGAACAAGTGGAGCTTTCATTTTAGTTAATTGAAACAGCCCCAGTAGCTAGTGACCACCATTTCAGATGTTGTAATTCTAATATAATCGACACTGTTAAGATTATGCATTTACTGAAATTATAAAGGATAAATAAATAACATTCAGGATAAAATGACACATTTTAAATGCCTCTCATACTTGAAGTTTGTCTCTCTGGGTAAATAAAAATAGAAATGGTATGGAACTAACAGAAGCAGAAGATATTAAGAAGAGGTGGCAAGAATACACAGAACTATACAAAAAAGATCTTCATGACCCAGATAACCATGACAGTGTGATCACTCACCTAGAGCCAGACATCCTGGAATGCGAAGTCAAGGGGGCCTTAGGAAGCATCACTATCGAACAAAGCTAGTGGAGGTGATGGAATTCCAGTTGAACTATTTCAAATTCTAAAAGATGCTGCTGCTAAAGTGTTGCACTCAATATGCCATCAAATTTGGAAAACTCAGCAGCGGCCACAGGACTGGAAAAGGTCAGTTTTCACTCCAATCCCTAAGAAAGGCAATGCCAAAGAATGCTCAAACTACCTCATAATTGCACTCATCTCACAATCTAGGAATGTAATACTCAAAATTATCTAAGCCAGGCTTCAACAGTATATGAACTGAGAACTTCCAGATGTTCAAACTGGATTTAGAAAAGGCAGAGGAACTAGAGATCAAATTGCCAACATCCGTTGGATCATAAAAAAACAAGAGACCCAGAAAAACACCTACTTGTGCTTTATTGACTATACCAAAGCCATTGACTGTGTGGATCACAACAAACTGTGGAAAATTCTTAAAGAGATGGGTATACCAGACCACCTTACCCACCTCCTGAGAAGTCTGTATGCAGGTCAGGAAGCAACAGTTAGAACCAGACATTGAACAACAAACTGGTTCCAAATTGGGAAAGGAGTATATAGGGCTGTCTATTCTGATCCTGCTTATTTAACTTATATGCAGAGTACATAATGTGAAATGCCAGGCTGGATGAAGCACAAGCTGGAATCAAGATTGCCGCAAGAAATATCAATAACCTCAGATATTCAGATGACCCCCCCTTCCGGCTGAAAGAGCCTCTTAATGAAAGGGAAAAAGGAGAGTGAAAAAGCTGGCTTCAAACTCAACATTCAAAAAATCATGGCATCCAGTCTCATCACTTCATGGCAAACAGATGGAGAAACAATGGAAACAGTGACAGATTTTATTCTTTTGGGCTCCAAAATCACTGCAGATGGTGACTGCAGCCATGAGATTAAAAGACGCTTGTTCCTTGGAAAAAAAGCTATGACCAATCTAGGCAGCATATTAAAAAGCAGAGACATTACTTTGCCGACAAAGGTCCATCTAGTCAAAGCTATGGTTTTTCCAGTGGTCACGTATGGATGTGAGAGCATGTACATCCATGACTGATTCATGTCACTGTACGGCAAAAACCACTACAATACTGTAATTAGCCTCCAATTAAAATAAATAAATTAACTTTTTTTTAAAAAGCTGAGCACCAAAGAATTGATGCTTTTGTACTGTGGTGTTGGAAAAGACTTGTGAGAATCCCTTGGACTATGATGAGATCAAACCAGTCCACCCTAAAAGAGACCAGTCCTGGGTGTTCATTGGAAGGACTAATTTTGAAGTTGAAATTCCAATAGTTTGGCCACCTGATGCAAAGAGCTGACTCATTTGAAAAGACCCTGATGCTGGGAAAGATTGAAGGCAGGAGGAGAAGGGGACGACAGAGAATGAGATGGTTGGATGGCATCAACTCGATGGACGTGAGTTTGAGGAAGCTCAGGGAGGTGGTGAAGGACAAGGAATCCTGGTATGCTGCAATGAATGGGGTCACAAAGAGTTGGACATGACTGAGCAACTGAACTGAAATAAAAATAAATTCTTGGAAAGAATATTTCCCAGGTGTCAGAAGATGTGTGTTTTCAGGTATGTTCCTAGTAGTTGTGTGGCACTGGGAAAATCGCTTCTTGTCTTGGGTACTTAAAAATTTAGAACATGTGATCACTCACTTTGAAATTATTTGATTCTACATTAGTCTCATACTATTCAAACTACACTAAGGATATTTTTGAGGCTCACTTAAGGGAAAAAAAAATACATCAGAACACTTTGCAAATTGGAAAGTGACACACCAAAGCAAGACTACTTAAAGAAAAATATGATTCAGGAACACTAGTTCTGATGCTGATTCCCTTGTTCCTAAGTTTTTCTGGACCACCACAGAATATATGGTGGGATACACAAATAAGAACCTAGAATATTTCAGATCTTGTTTTGTTTGCTCCAAGGAAAAGCAAGTAATGACAAGCATAAAACACACAATAACTAGGAATTAAACACTTTATCTTGCCGGAGTATTTAGAAAATAAATATCTTTTATTTCTTCATTTATGTGCAAAACCTTAACAAACTTATCAAATGCTTCAGTTCTCCTCTGGATGGTCCCTTTGAAGGACTGGGTTTGGCAGCCCACTCTAGAGTGCAAGCAGGACTGTACACACTCTTTACAAATACAGGTGTGCTATCAACAGTCCCACTCAACTAGCCATGTTCAGGTACTGTCTTCCAGTCGTGGCTGTCTTGAAAATGGCCTGTGTATTGAAAAGCAGGTCACCATCCGTGTTGTTTCTGCCTTCAGTGTGAGGGCCCACGCATGCTTAGTCACTTAATAGTGTCCTCCTCTTTGCAACCCCATGGACTGCAGCCCTCCAGGCTCCTCAGTCCATGGAATTCTCCAGGCAAGAATACTAGAGTGGGTAGTCATTTCCTTCTCCAGGGGATCTTCCTGACACTGGGATCGAATCCAGGTCTCCTGCATTGCAGGCGAATTCTCTACTGCCTGAGCCACCAGGGAAATGCTTAAGAGGATATATTTGTATATAGAAAGAAAATATGAAACCTTTCCATATTTCAGTTCAGTTGCTCAGCCATGTTGAACTCTTTGCAACCCCATGGACAGCAGCATGCCAGGCTTCCCTAGCCATCACCAACTCCCAGAGCTTACTCAAACTCATGTCCATTGAGACAGTGATGCCATCCAACCATCTCATCCTCTGTTGTCCCCTTCTCCTCCCAAATCTTTCCCAGCATCAGGGTCTTTTCTAGTGAGTCAGTTCTTCCCATCAGGTGGCCAAAGTTTTGGAGTTTCAGCTTCAGCATCAGTCCTTCCAATAAATATTCAGGACTGATTTCCTTTAGGATGGACTGGTTGGATCTCCTTGCAGTCCAAGGGACTCCCAAGAGTCTTCCCCAACACCACAGTTCAAAAGCATCAATTCTTCAGTGCTCAGCTTTCTTTATAGTCCAACTCTCATATCCATATGTGACTAGTGGAAAAACCATAGCTTTGACTAGATGGATCTTTGTTGGCAAAGTAAAAGTATATTTAGTGTCTATATAAAGAAGCTAAGAGGATAATCATGCTGCACAACATGTAATATCCATTGGGCAGACATTACTAATCACCTACAGCAACATCCATCCTTTCTCCCTTAGTTATAAACCCCCAACTTCTAGTTCTGTGTGTCACTTAGAATGAATGCTGTCATCTTCTGATCTTCCTGGCAGCTAAGTTTTGGGCATTGTGATGTAATCACAATACTGCTGCTTAAAATGTGGCTATAATGGCTACAGATCCAGCAGTGACCTCATACCATGAAGAAAACCCACACGAGGAAAAAAGTTCTAGAAGAAGAGAGTTTTTTTCACCCAATGACCTTTTGGAGTTACCAAATATTCTTCAACTGTCAACCTCCAGATTTCACATGAAAGAAAAATAAAATGTCATCTAGTTTAAGACACTATTTTTTTTAATAATTTTTCTATTGTATACAACTGAATCTAAGCTTATATAGACATATACAGATTAGTTAATACTGTATTTTTATACTATGCAAATTAATATACATAATATATGCATGCAACCTTTTTCTCTGATAGGATGTACAATAAAAGAGCATCAAGCTTTACAGGGCTCAAGGACTGTTACATGCAACTACCAAAGTCATCTCTACTTTGAATTAATAGTGTTTAATGGTTTAAACCATGGGCTTCCCTGGTGGCTCAGTTGGTAAAGAATCCACCTGCAATGTGGGAGACCTGGGTTTGATCCCTGGATTGGGAAGATTCCTTGGAGAAGGGAATGGCTACCCACTCCAGTACTCTGGCCTGGAGAATTCCATGGACTGTATAGTCCATGGGGTCTCAAAAAGTTGGACACAACTGAGCGACTTTCACATAATCACAAATGGGTTACCATAGTTCAGACACTAATTTCACTGCAGCACACTCTTAATACCTGGAAGCGCTATAGCTATAGATCCTTGGGAAATCTAAAGTTCACAACATATAGATCCCTAGGGGCTCAGAAGGTAAAGAATCCTGCTGCAATGCAGGAGACCTGGGTCCGATCCCTGAATCGGGAAGTTCCTCTGGAGGAAGAAATGGCAACCTACTCCAGTATTCTTGGAGTAGGAATTCCTGGAGAATTCCATGGATAGAGGAGCCTGGTGGACTACAGTCCATGAGGTCTCAAAAGAGTCAGACATGACTGAGCAACTAACACTAATTTTTCACAAATAAAATTTCTGTCCAGAGTCTCATGGTCCCTGAATGTATGTGATGTCCGTCACACATCACAAAGAAAAATGCTTAAATCACTACACAAAAAGCTATTTAGTAATAAATGATGAATGTAAGAAGTATCAATATTCAGAGCTGGCAGTTGGCTGGATTCACCCATCAGTTAATGGCTTAGTCCCACACACCAGTCTCACAGTGCATATTACTCACATCCATACCTTAATTTGCAGTTAAAAAATAATGTCACGACCCTTAGAGTTGCTTGCAAATAATTGAGTCCTCCAAGGTTGATTCCACAATTAACACGGGTTTGCTGTACTAACTAGACTGCTTCTTCTGCAACCCTCCAAGCTCTAGAAAGACTCTTTGTTAATAGAAACTCCTACTGAAACTCAGTGGTCAAAATAACCCCCCAACTGACCAAAATGTGTTCAGATCAAGAGCCTTTCTACTCCTGGTTTGTTATCATTCGATCCACTCTTTGGCTTTCCTTGGGTACCAGGAGTTTCTAGCCTACCAGAAGGCTCTGTGCCTACAGCCACTGTCAATTAAGACAAACTAACACTGAAATAAGTATACGGCACCCGTCCCTGGCTGCAGGGACATGAACGTAGCTGACATATACTCACTCTGACTTGCACACTTTCATAGCTGCCCTGCCTCACCTCCCTCTGACTCATATCCTCTCAGTGAGGCAGCAGGGAGGAGGAGCACCTGAAGACAGGGACCACCATCACCCACTGCCCTGTGCCCCCCACCCCCGACCTCCCCACAGCAAGACCTGCCCAACACCAATGGGAAGTTCACCACAGGGAGCCACCTTCCAGCCAGATCTTCACACCCAGAGGCGGTGCTCAATCACCACCAGGTGAGACGAAATTTAGTGACTTAATGAGGGAACACTCTGCCACTAATTTCATTCAATTGAGGCTGTGAAGCAATAAACAAAAAGCTGTTGCTATTCCAGGTGCCAAGTATCTTGCTTCCAAGCAGTATCTCCTGGAGTTCAGAAGAAACAGCACAGATGAAAGGCAGAATTGCACTGACTAAATCAACTGTTAAATTTGTCAGCCACAGCAGAAATCCTATAGAAAACCCGGGATGGAAGACACACACATTTTCCTTCACCTGCATTGCCAAGGTGGATCACGTGAACACGACTTCCTGGAAATGCAACAGGGAGAATAGCACAACAGCCAGAGTTTCTCTTGTCACTTCTCATTCCTCAGGATTCATCTTCTCTTGTTGAAGACTGGCTACTAGAAATTATTACAATTTATCCATCAAAATACCACACTGAAGTAACACTATAGTAAAATGTCATCAGAATGTTGACATCATAATTCAAATCATACATTCTAGAGGGAATTAAGGAAAATGTGATGCTATACACTCAATGCATTGCATTTTTTCCAATGGGTAGATAAAGAAATATATATCAACATGAGATTAAAGACTACATTTCAGAAACAGATAATAAAAAACAGGATGGAGAAATATATTTATTTAGCAACTAAAGTAAGGATTCTTTCTGAACTGTTTGGGTTCATGTGATTTGACACAGAATCTTAATCCCTGAATTTGAAACCAAGCAAGAGGAGTAGGGTTTCAGCTAGCCTAGCCTCCTTATTTTAAAGATGCAGAAACTGGGGCTTTAAAAAGTAGAGGATATTTACAGAATTATACAGATAATTAACCACAGAGTCAGGAGAAGGAGAGGAGCTTAAACTTTATTCAGATTTTGAAACTTATTTTTTCCTTATATTCACATTCTTATTTGTATTTCTGAGATTAGCCTTTTTATTTATTATTTTCCAAAGACTCACTTAAAGCATAACCTTAAAGGGAACTTTTTGGGGATGATGGAATTACTCTGTAAGCTGATTGTACTAGTATTTACAGAAGCCTATATATATGCTAACACTCATTAGAACTGCACACCATAAGAAGTAAATTGAAAACACATAAAAAATAATTTTCAATGTTGTTGAAGAAGCTGATTTTTTATCTAGTGTATATAAATTTTTCACACTACAATTTATCATTTATTTTCAGGAGAAAACCAAGAATAAAATGAGAATATTTTAATCCCTTTGTCCACTATTTACTAATTCTATTGTATTTGGTATCCTACTATTTTATTGTATGCAATTCCTCTATCATTAAATATCAGTGTAAAATAAGGAAATAAGAATAAAGTGTAAATCTTTCTTCCTGTCATGGACCAAATCTGCCAGAGAGACAGAGGTGGGGGTAGGGGGTGGTGCGGAGGAAGGGATTTTTATGTATACGAGAAAGCAACCAGTAGAGAGATAAGCTATTTGGTTCTATTAAAAATTTAGAAAATTATAACTATTTAGGTCAATTCTAAATAGTTCATGATGGGGGTCAATTATATCTAGTCCAAAAAGTCATTCAGGAGGAAAACAAATATGTTTTTAATGTCAATCATCTGTATTTAACACAAACGTAAGGGATAAACTCAGAATATCACAGCATAGTAAAAAGGACATGATAATGAGTCTTACAGTGAACTCAAATTGCAACTTCAACATCTTTGAATCTTAGTTTTCTCACTCATAAACAGAAAGATCCTCTCTTTCTCAATAAATAATTATGTGGATAAAATATTATGATGCATTAAAAAATAACAATTAACATTTATTTAGGGTCTGCTACATATAAGACACTTCTAAGTGCTGCAAATGGTATATTTATATGTCTGCAGGAAAAGTTCAGTGACAATTGTTGTTCTTATTCTAATCATACAGATAACAAAGACAAAGGAGGTTAAGTAAGTAACTTATGGTTGTTGTTCAGTCACCAGTTTGTGTCTGACTCTGCAACCCCGTGGACTGCAGCATGCCAGGCTCCTCTGTCCTCCACTATCTCTCAGAGTTTGCTCAAATTCATGTCCATTCAGTCACTGATGCTGTCTAACCTAACCTCATCATCTGCCATCCCCTTCTCCTTTTCCCTTCGATCTTTCCGAGCATTAGGGTCTCTTCCAATGAGTCGGCTCTTCACAGCATGTAGCCAAAGGATTGCAGTTTCAGTTTTGATTATATGGACCTTTGTTGGCAAAGTGATGCCTCTGACTTTTAATATGCTGTGTAGATTTGTCATAGCTTTCCTTCCCAGGAGCAAGATACTTTTAATTTTGTGGCTGCAGCCACCATCCACAGTGATTTGGGAGCCTCCTAAAATAAAATCTGTCACTGCTTCCACTATTTCCCCTTTTATTTTCCATGAAGTGATGGGACTGAATGCCATGTTCTTAGTTTTTTGAATACTGAGTTTTAAGCCAGCTTTTTCACTCTCATCTTTCACCCTCATCAAGAGGTTCTTTAGTTCCTCTTCACTTTCGGCAATTAGAGTGGTATCATCTGCATGTCATGTAATTATGTTGGAAACTGAGGTTTGGATCCAACATTCTGGTTCCAGAGACCACATGCTTAAACAACAATGCCATCATTATTGCCTCATGTATAAGTGACTTGGCACACAGCAGATGCCCAAATAATGGTTGCGACTGTAGTTTTTTTATTTTTATGGTAAACTTATCTCTCTGGGCTCCTGGAATCTCAAAATGGGATAGGGCTACAAATGAGAATAATATAAATAAAACCACTTTGCTAACACTGTGATACTTTCCATTCCAATTTCCTTTCACTATGTAGTGAAGTCAGAGATTTCTTTTTAATGTGGATGTTAAACTTTTTAGTATGCTGAAGGCTTACGTTCTTTTTAAAAAGCTCCCAGCCCTTAATCTCTCTCTCCCAAGCTCTGGACCCAAATGCCCAGCTGCTTCTAAACATCTCCATGTGCATGGTATACGTGTTTACAATGGTTAGAACTATAGGGGGTTGTGGAAGATAGAGAGATAGAACATAAAACTAAATAAAAATGGAAATTTTTGCAGTTCAGTCCTAGTAAATAAATTGCCTTACTTTGAGAAAAGAGCCCAAGAGATTGCCTAGGTAAAGAAGGGGAAAGGAACTCATCAGGAAATCTCCCTGGAAAACCAAGATTACTTAAAAGAGAATCATCAATGAAGGTCAGTGATGATCCAAGAAAAGAGAAAAGATTAGGGAACTTCCCTGGAAGTCCAGTGGTTAAGACTCTGCCTTCCAATGTAGTGGGGGCAGCTTTGATCCCTGGTCAGGGAACTAAGTGGTCACATGCTGTGCAGTAAGGGCAAATAAAAAGATTGTCACAGCCAATCATGGCCCCTATAGAAAACGTAAGATACCACAGGATTCAGACACTCAGACTCTTATGTTTTAATTTTAAAAATCTGTGCTAAGAATTGGCTTTTACCGAGAAGGATGCTTTGGACCGTGAGACTCCCCTGTAGGTTCCTAAGTGTCCTCTTCTCCCAGACACTCGTATACTTCTGACTGCTGGGGGCAATCTATGGGAACTGCCTCAGACTATGATTCACTGCTCCCTCCGCTTTCTTTGCCCAAGGTCTGTCACAGCCTCATAGTGTGTGTATCTCATCCATCTTCTTTCCTACTGTACCTGCTCTGATTCCAGTTGATATTTTCCATATCCAGGACTACCTGGATGTCCTCTAAGAGTCAAGCAGAATAAATGTACAGAGCATCTGCTGCTGCTGCCCACTCCCGTGCTTAATTACAAGGTTCATGCTTGCCTTGGTGAATCAGCACCATGCTCTAGGAAGCTCCCCTCATGTGACGGGAATTGGCACACAAGATGACACCTATCAGTTTTGTCCTCTTACCTGTCTTGTCTATCATTCATACTTCACCAGAATCACCCCCCTAAAACAGAGATCCTGCGTAACAGAATCCTAAGATGGCCTCCAACAGTCCCATTCCTAATGCACATGCCTTGTAGATTTCCTTCCTTTTGAATGTGGATAAGCTGTGCATAGGATGGACTATCATCCTCATGATTATGTTAACAATCAGTTGGCTCTGATTTTTTCAAAAGGGAGAGATCTAACTAGGTAAACCCTTTAAAGGGACATGGCCCTTCCCAAGGTCAGAGAGATTTGACATGAGAGAGATTCTCTGATTCAGGCTATTAAGACAGAGAGAGCCATCTGGCAAGGACTCAAAAGCAACCTCTAGAAGCTGAGATCAACTCCCAACCAACAGTCAGCAAGAACTCAGGGACCTCAGTTTTATAGCTACAAATAACCAGATTCCACCAGCAAGAACAGGAGCTCCGAATAGGACCCTGAGCTCCTAGTAGGATTTCAGCCCATCTTACACCTTTATTTCACACTCATGAGACCCTGAGCAGAGAACCCAGTTATATCATGTCCAGGCCTCTGTCCCAAAGAACCATGAACAAGTAGATGGATATTGTTTTAAGACACTGAGTTTGTAGGAATTTTTACACAATAATTAAAAAACACTAATACATCTACCCTATTGTTTCCCATTTAAAAAATCTCATCTCCCCCCAGGGGGCAGGAAAAAAGCTAATTGTTCTTATTACTTGGTGAAATATCTTCAAATAAATATTATTTAATGCTCTAGGATGAATATTTCTTCCATTCTGCATTATATTTCTTCATCCAATAGCATCCATAAAGCTATGTTTCATCCATGCATCGCTCATCCAAATGAAAGCCTCAAATAACGAAGGTATGATTAAAGGACTCTGCTTAAGAGATGGCCATGTCTGCTATCACTGAAGCTTTCAGCACACAGCTCCCTTGTACAAGAGCCCTTCACCATGACACTAGAGCATGACCTGAATGGCACTCTTCCATCTTGGCAGCTTTGTGGAATATCAGTGCACTTCAGCCAACTCACTACTTTCAAGACTTGTGTCAGTTTCTAGGGAGCCATTTTTTTGCTGTGATTATTATCTGTGATTATTATCTGGGTGTTCAGGTTGTTTATGTTTTTCTTTGACTGATCTTTTTGATGGGCATTTCATAAGATTGTGCTAGGATGCTTCAGTCTTGTCTGATTCTGTGCAACCCTATGGACTACAGCCCACCAGGCTCCTCTGTCCATGGGATTCCCCAGGCAGGAATACTGGAGTGTGTTGCCATTTCCTCCCCAGGGGATCTTCCTGATGCAGGGATCAAATCAGTGTCTCTTACATCGACCTGCATTGTCAGATGGGTTCATTGCCACAAGCCCCACCTGGGAATATGGTGACGGGATATATAGCCCCACTACATTATGGAATTCCTAATGCTTTGTATTTTTGCAGAGAGAGCACATTCATTCTCTATGACACATTGATTCTTTCCAAGGAGTTCCCCAAACACAAACTAAGCACAAATAAGTGTCTAGGTTGCACAACAGGAAAGGCATACTGTGGGTAGGGCGAGGTGGGGGTGGGGATGTTGGAGCACCAACAAAATATAAAAGGGATAAAACATGTCTTTCTTGAGCAATAATCTATTATGATTCAGTCAAAATATGCCAGTAAGAGGCAAATTTAAAACCCCTCTCAAATTTCACTTATTACTCTCTTTTCACCCATTTTTTAAAATAAAAGCAGGATTTAGCCAACCCAACAAACAATATACACTACTACATAGATGAGAGCATGGTGTTCTCTTACAGGGCTAACGAAATAAATAAAAGTAATTAATGGCTAAAGAGCATGCTCAGTAGCTCCTCTCTTGACCCTAGACTGATGGGAAAATGAGGAGGTTCTTAGGCATAAATTAGCATAAATTAGAACTGCTTCCCAGGGAAACAGAGAGTCATTCAATGTTGACTGGTTAATGAAAGAAAGAAAGCGAAAGTGTTAGTCGTTCAGTCATGTCCAAGTCTTTGTGAATCCATGGACTGTAGCTCACCAGGTTCCTCTATCCATGGGATTTTCCGGCAAGAATATTGGAAAGGGTAGCCATTCCCTTCTCCTAGGTATCTTCCCAACCCAAGGATCCAAGCCAGGTCTCTTGCACTGCAGGGAGATTCTTTACCATTATGAGTTGAATTCTAAACCTTGGAGGATGGTGAGTTTCATTTACTCATTCAACAAATGTTTGCAGCCTGTTTTTACAGTGGCAAAGTGTATAAGAAATGGCAACTAACTGGAGATGATCAGAGTTTGATGTAATAGACTACACATAACAGGATTGATGTCAACAAGATGGATATAGAGGGGCTGCTTCAACAAGGAGAGATTATTTCCTGAGGAGTTGAAGGAAACTCTAGAGTGGGTGAGCATGCATCTGTCTGTGTGTGTGTGTTTGAGTGAAGCGGGAAAGAGAAAATGCATGTAGAGGTAATCCTTGAACTGTGTCTTTAAAAATGGGTAGGCAATGACAGGTTGTGTAACAGAAGGTATTTTTAGGCAAGAAAACAACATAAATTCATGAAAAGGCAAAGCAGATTTGAAGAAAAGGCTGACAAGTTTACTGTGATAAGGAAAAATTTATAAAAGAAGCAAGAGTAAAATGTGATGCTGGAAGCAAAATGGGACTTACTTGCAAAAGGTTTTATGTGGCAGAACAAAGCAGTCATTGTTTTCCTATAAGTAACTGACCCTAACTGACCTTCTTCCTCATTCTTCACAGAGACCCTAATCACATGGCTGATACCTGCTGTAGCCAATAAGAATAAGCCCTTCTAAAGAAACTGACCATAGTGATGGATCCATGATGAACATAGGATCAAAGCCAAACTGGAGAAATGGATGACAGTGACGATTCAAAGATAGGCATAGTACCTAAGCTAGCCATTTCCTCGGAGTCTTCTTACTGGATGTTGGTGGCAGGGAGGAATGGTGGCCAGGAAGTCTCTTTCCCTCTTCTGGTGGCAAGATTTAAGGATATGAACTTAACACTATTGCAAGTTGTGTTCCCATCCATGATGACAAAGCTTATCTGCCACAGTGTCAAGTCAACATCTAAAGAGCATCCAAGGCACAAGAATCAAGGGAAAGTGTCATTCCAATGGCGTTTTAACTTTTTAAGTGTAATCATTACTAAGAGTAAGCTTCTTATAGCCCTTTTCAATAATTTGCCAGATAAGCCAATACTTTTATGGCTAAGCTAATTAAAATCATATTTCTGTTATAACTAAGCCAATAATTCTGTGTTTTATTTTGAATCTTTTATTTTTGGCCAAATTAAATGCTTTTAAAAAATGGCAGGTACTCAGCTCATGCCGGTCAGAATGGCTGCTATCAAAAAGTCTACAAACAATAAATGCTGGAAAGGGTGTGAAGAAAAAGGAACCCTCTTACACTGCTGGTGAGAATGCAAACTAGTACAGCCACTATGGAGAACAGTGTGGAGATTCCTTAAAAAACTGGAAATAGAACTGCCATAAAACCCAGCAATCCCACTGCTGGGCATACACACCGAGGAAACCAGATCTGAAAGAGACACATGCACCCCAATGTTCACTGAAGCACTGTTTACAATAGCCAGGACATGGAAGCAACCTAGATGCCCATCAGCAGACGAATGGATAAGGAAGCTGTGGTACATATACACCATGGAATATTACTCAGCTATTAAAATGAATTCATTTGAATCAGTTCTAATGAGATGGAATTTCGAAAGATGGTAACGATGACCCTATATGCAAGACATCAAAAGAGACACAGATGTAAAGAACAGACTTTTGGACTCTGTGGGAGAAGGCAAGGGTGGGATGATTTGAGAGAATAGCACTGAAACATGTCTATTATCATATGTGAAACAGATCACTAGTCCAGGTTCCATGCATGAGACAGGGTGCTTAGGACTGATGCACTGGGATGACCCAGAGGGATGGGATGGGGAGGGAGGTGGCTGGTGGGTTCAGGATGGGGACACATGTACACCCATGGCTGATTCATGTCAATGTATGGCAAAAACCACCACAACATTGTAAAGTAATTAGCCTCCAATTAAAAAAAAATTGCAGGTACTTTATTTTAAACTTTTAAAAACATTAGCGGCATTTTATGCTTTAGGGGGGGCGTGGGGCAGTATTCAGTTTTTTAACAAGTAAATTAAATGAACTTGACCAAGGCTTCTACTTCTGTTCATCACAAACCGATTAATACAAATTAATACCGCCGCTGACAGCAACTAGAAAGGCTGAATAAAGTGTTATAAAAAAATAACGTACTTTAAAACTTTGTAAAGCCAACAAGGAGGCTTCTCTGGTGGCTCAGTGGTAAAGAGTCTGCCTGCAATGCAGGAGCTGGGTCGGAAAGATGCCCTGGAGGAGGGCATGGCGATCCACTCCAGTATTCTTGCCTGGAGAACCCCATGGACAGATGAGCCTGGCGGGCTATAGATGGGGTTGCAAAGAATCGGACATGACTGAAGCAACTTAGCACGCACACATGCAGAGCTAACAGAAGAGTAAAAAATTTACAAGGCCAAGATACAGAGGAGGACAGAGGTTCAGGAAGACAAGTCCGACTTTAGGGCCACTTTTTCATGGAATCTGAAGGGTCATTTAAGTATCACTCTATATAGTTCATCAGCATATGGAAGAATGAGAGTGGATCCAGGCCCTACTAAGGTGGGGAGATAAGTACATCTGCCTTTTTAGGTTCAGACATAAAAAGGCTTAATGTTGGAGGTACCAGTGAACCACAAGTGAAACCCCCTCACAGGAGTCGTTTGGCTCCACAAACGACTGGAATGGATTCAAGGCACTCCTGTCTAATCAAAGCCATTAGGTGCCTGGAAGTAGATAATAGAAATCCTCTCAGGAGGAAAATAATATCATGCCAGGACTCTAGCTATTTTTCCAATTTAAAAATACTATTTCACTGTATAAACCAAAATGAGGATACAGGGCGACAAGTCAGTAGGGATAAAACTTTCCAGATACCATTGAAACAGATTAATGTGACCTCAAAATAGCAGAGTAGACTTTCAAGTGACTAGGCTTATATCATCAGAGAGGTAAGAAAGAGAGCTCATACATTCTGGCAGACAAGTAGAAGCCATCAAGAATAATAACATAACAATTCTAGAAACAGTAAGTATGAAAATGAAAATTAAAAACTCAGTGGGTGATTTTAAAAGCAAAATAGCAACAGCTGCAAAAATACTCAGTAAACATGAAAATGAGTTGGAAGAAGCTATGTTTAATGAAGCATAAAGAGAAAAAAAGAAAAATATTAAAAAAAGAGAGAGAGTAAGTAACTAGAAATACAGAGGGTGAAGATCTATAACTCGGAAAATAGGAGCAAAATAAAAGGAGGAGAAAAGGGTAGCTGTATTATGTGAAAGAATACCAAGTAAGCTACAAATTCAAAAAACTGTAGAAACTTAAACTACACAAAATAAAATGTCACCAATAGCTAAACACATCACAGTAAACTAACAAAGAATTAAAGATGAAGAAAAATACCTTAAGAGGTAGAAAAGAAAGGGTTAACTTTAAATCAGCAATAGTTATTTTAACAGTTAACTTTTCAACAGAATAGAAAAGGAAGTTGGAAAAAATAAAATGACATTTAATGTTCTTTAAAATACATGCCAAACAGAGTTCTCTACCTAAACAATATATGCTTCAAAAATGAAGGTGAAATAGAGGTGTATCAGACAAATAAAAACTAAAACAATTCATAAGTAGCAGACCCATAAAAAGGAAGCACTAATATAGATCAATGAAAATGAAAGTTTAGAAATAGAGGAAGAAATAAAAAGCAATGAGAATAAGATATATGTGAATATAACAAAATATTGATGCTATGTGATAAAAATAATATCTTTATTAGCTTTAATATATATGAAGAAGGGCTTCCCTGATAGCCCAGCTGGTAAAGAATACATCTGCAATACAGGAAATGCCAGTTCAATTTCTCAGTAGGGAAGATCCCTTGGAGAAGGGGTAGGCTACCCACTCCAGTATTTTTGGGTTTCCGTGGTGGCTCAGCTGGTAAAGAATCTGTCTGCAATGTGGGAGACCTGGGTTCGAACCCTGGGTTGGGAAGATCCCTTGGAGAAGGGAACAGCTACTCACTCCAGGAAACGGCAACCCCACTCCAGTATTCTTGCCTTGAAAATTCCATGGACAGAGGAACCTGACCGGCTACAGTCCGTGGGTGTGCAAAGAGTTGGACACTGAGAGACTAACACATACCCAATTAATAAAAAGCTAGAGGGAATGATAAAATAAGATAAACAAAATAGATAAACTGAAGAAGAAGCATCACTAAAGAGCTTGAAGACATGAAAAGATAAAAAAGGGTATTAGAAATATTTTTATGCAAATAAATTTAATTATTCCAGAAAAATGCAAATTACTTAAAAAATTTTTAATTGATGTATATAATTGCATCACTATTAGAAAACTAAGAGCCACAATAAAAACTCCAAATTTAGATTGTTTCACTGCTTGTTAACATATATATATATATGATCTATTTTGAGTTAATTTTTGCAACACCTCTAAGATTTATATCTAGATTCATTTTTGTGTGTGCATGAATCTCCAGTTGTTCCAGTACAACTTGTTGAAGAGATCATCTTTGTATTACTGTATGCCTTTGTTCCTTTTGGAGAAGGAAATGGCAACCCACTCCAGTATTCTTGCCTGGAAAATCCCATAGACGGAGAAGCCTGGTAGGCTACAGCCCACTGGGTCCCAAAGACTCGGACACGACTGAGCAACTTCACTTTCACTTTGTTCCTTTATGTAAGATCAGTTCACTATATTTATGGTAGTGTATTCCCAATCTATCTTCTCTTTCATTGATCTATCTTTTCTTTCACCAGTATTACACCATCTTGGTTACTGTAGCTTTACAGTAAGGCTTTAAGTAAGGTAATGTCAGCTCTCCACTTAGTTCTTCCTCCTTCAATATTGTGTGGGCAACCCTGGGTCTTCTGCATTCCCATATAAATTTTAGAATCAGCAACTTGCTTGGATTTTGATTGGAATTACCTTGAAACTATAGATCAAATTGGGGGAAACTGACTTCTTAACAATGTTGAGTTTTTCTATCTAATTAATGGTATATCTCTCTATGTATTTAATTTCACTTTGATCACTTTATCAGAGTTTTGCAGTTTTTCTACATAAAAATCTTATATATATTTTGTGGCATTTATGCAAGTATTTCATTGTTTTGATTGCTAATGCAGTGGCAAAGTGCTTTTAATTTCAAATTACACTTGTTCATTGCTGATTTGTAGGAGAGTGATTGACTTTGTATATTTAACCTTGTACCCTTCCACCTTGCCATAATTGCTTATGAGTTCTAGAAGTGTTTTTTCTGATATTTAGGATTTTCCACATAGAGGATCACATAATCAGAGAAGAAAGATAGGTTTTTTTCTTTCCTCTCTAACTGTCTACCTTTTATTTCCCCTTCTTGTCTAACTGCCTTAGCTAGGATCTCCAGTACAATGCTGAAAAGTATAAGTGAGAAGGAACACCCCTGCTATGCTCCCAGTCATAAAGCCTCTAGTCACTTCTTGTCATTAAGTATGATGTTAGTTGCAGGGTTTTTATTTACTTTTATAGATGCTTTGAGGCAATTCTCCTCTATTGCTGGTTTGCTAAGAGTTTCTATCATGAGGGAAGTTACATTCTGTCAAATGATTTCTCTATATCTCTTATGATCTGTATATCTCTTATGATATGATCATAAAACTTTTCATAATTCGATGTGATGGATGACATTAATTGATTTTTGAATGTTGAACCAGGCTTGCATATCTGGGATAAATCTGCTTGGTTATGATGCACAATTATTTTACATATTATTAGATTTGACTTACTAATATTTTGTTGAGGAATTTTGCATCCATATTCATGATGGTCTGTAGTTTTCTTTTTTTGTAGTAATGTCTTTGTCTGGTTTGCATTAGAGGAATATTGACCTCATAGAATGAGTTAGGGTATTTTCCCTCTACTTCTACCTTCTGGAAGAAACTGTAGAGAACGGTGTAATTACTTCCTTAAATGTTTGGTAGAATTCACCCAAAAACCCATTTGAGCCTGGCACTTTCTGTTTTTGAAGGGTATTAAATATTAATTCAATTCCTTTAATAGATATAGGCCTATTTATATTTTGTATTTTTTCTTGAGTAAACTTTTTCAAATTATATCTTTCAAGGAATTGGTCCATTTCATCTAGGTTATCAAATTTGTGGGCATGGAGTTGTCCATCTTAAAATACCTCTTCCTGAATACTTTCACAGATATTAACTCTGCCTCTTCTCAAAGCACTGTTTCTTGATAAATATTTTTGTAAGGTATAATTTGTCAAGTATACCATAGGCACAGAAGGTGCCTGACAAAGACAAAAAATTCAAATACCACAATTTTCCACCACCATCCTGGATCAGGGTGTGTTAGCTATTTCTAGCTCTTCATGCTTGAGTTCACCTCATTTTATCAATGACTACTCTGCTTGTTGTCTTTGAATGGGAGATATTAATAACACTGTAACAGGAATTAGCTGAGAAAAGAGAAGTGGACCATTTATTTCCAGATATAACCACAAGTAAAAATGGGACTTCTTTTTTTTTTTCTTTATTTAAAATTTTTTTTATTTTTATTTTTTATTTATTTATTTTTTTTTTCCATTTATTTTTATTAGTTGGAGGCTAATTAATTTACAGCATTGCAGTGGTTTTTGTCATACATTGAATTAGCCATGGATTTACATGTATTCCCCATCCCAGTCCCCCCTCCCACCTCCCTCTCCACCCCATCCCTCTGGGTCTTCCCAGTGCACCAGGCCTGAGCACTTGTCTCATGCATCCAACCTGGGCTGGTGATCTGTTTCACCCTAGATATACATGTTTCGATGCTGTTCTCTTGAAACATCCCACCCCCGCATTCTCCCATAGAGTCCACAAGTCTGTTCTATACATCTGAGTCTCTTTTTCTTTTTTTGCATATAGGGTTATCGTTACCATCTTTCTAAATTCCATATATATGTGTTAGTATACTGTAATGGTCTTTATCTTTCTGGCTTACTTCGCTCTGTATAATAGGCTCCAGTTTCACCCATCTCATTAGAACTGATTCAAATGAATTCTTTTTAACGGCTGAGTAATATTCCATGGTGTATATGTACCACAGCTTCCTCATCCATTCATCTGCTGATGGGCATCTAGGTTGCTTCCATGTCCTGGCAATTATAAACAGTGCTGCGATGAACATTGGGGTGCACGTGTCTCTTTCGGATCTGGTTTCCTCAGTGTGTATGCCTAGAAGTGGTATTGCTGGGTCATATGGCAGTTCTATTTCCAGTTTTTTAAGAAATCTCCACACTGTTTTCCATAGCGGCTGTACTAGTTTGCATTCCCACCAACAGTGTAAGAGGGTTCCCTTTTCTCCACACCCTCTCCAGCATTTATTGCTTGTAGACTTTTGGATAGTAGCCATCCTGACTGGCGTGTAATGGTACCTCATTGTGGTTTTGATTTGCATTTCTCTGATAATGAGTGATGTTGAGCATCTTTTCATGTGTTTTTTTGCCATCCGTATGTCTTCCTTGGAGAAATGTCTGTTGAGTTCTTTGGCCCATTTTTTGATTGGGTCATTTATTTTTCTCGAGTTGAGCTGGAGGAGTTGCTTGTATATTTTTGAAATTAATCCTTTGTCTGTTGCTTCATTTGCTATTATTTTCTCCCAATCTGAGGGCTGTCTTTTCACCTTGCTTATAGTTTCCTTTGTTGTACAAAAGCTTTTAAGTTTCATTAGGTCCCAAAAATGGGAATTCTTATCACTGTATATGTGCCTTATCCAGTTCTAGATGTGTTCATGCAAGAACTAAAATTCAAAAGTAGAAGTCTTGGAAAATTTTCCTGCTTATTGTAATTTAATAATACTGATTAAAAGATGCAAAACTTCAGACAAATACTAAACTACATAGGATACCAGGAGTATAGATGTACACTAGAGGTGTTGTAGGCAAAAACCAGTAAAGAACATATTTTGCAATTCTATGAATTTAGTGCAATTCTAATAATATGTCAATGGGTAGTTAACAAACTAGGCTTCCCTTGTAGCTCAGTCAGTAAAGAATCTGCCTGCAGTGCAGGAAACCCGGGTCTGATCCCTGGTTTGGGAAGATGCCCTGGAGAAGGAAATGGCAACCCACTCCAGTATCCTTGTCTGGAAAATCTCATGGACAGAGGAGTCTGGTGGGCTGCAGTCTATGAGGTCACAAAGAGTCGGGCATGACTGAGCGACTAACATTTACTTACTTACAGACTTAGTAGTACTTAACAAACTAATTTTAAAATACATATGAAAATGTCAAAGGAAGAACTAAGATACTCTTTTAGAAGAATGACAAGATAGGAATTTTCTATTGATAATCAAAGCTTATTATAAAGCTACAGTAAATAAGATTATACAGGGGCTTTCCTGGCGACTCAGTGGTAAAGAATCTGCCTGCCAATGCAGGAGCCATGGGTGTGATCCCTGGTCCAGGAAGATCCCACATGCCTCAGAGCAACTAAGCCCATGAGCCACAACTATTGATCCTGTGCTCTAGAGACTGGGAACCATAATTACTGGGCCCATGTCCTGCAACTACTTAAATTATTTTAAGAAAAGACAACACGGTATTGACACAAGGATGAACTAATAGAGAAACAGAATGAAACAGAGAGCCCAGACACAGAGTTATTAATGTATGTATAGTTGAATTCTGAGAGTTGATACTGTAGAGCTGTGGGATAAAGATAAATTTTAAAGATAAATTTCAGTATCTTGTACTAGAATGATTATGTATCTATATTTTTAAATGGTTTAAATATTGAAGCTAAAACAGCAAAGCTTTTAAACGATAGTATATGGTAATATAACATCAATGACTCAGCAAAGGAAAACATTTCTTAAAAGAATTTAAAACGCACTAAACATAAAATGAATGAGGGATAGATTGGACTGCATCAACATTAAAAGCTTCTCTTCATTAAAATTTACATTAAAAGGGTAAAAAGGCTAGCCATAAAGCTGGAGAAGATTTTTGAAACACAATCAAGAATTCCCAGCAATTAAAAAAAATAAACAGAAGACAACTGACACAATAGAAAAAGGGTTAAGGGCCTTTAAATAGCATTTGCAAAAGGAAGATAGCCAAATTGTCAATAATTATATGAAAAAGCACCCATGCTCATTAGTCTTCAGGGAAATGCTAACTAAAACCACAAGATATCACTATACACCCAGTCTAGATGTATTCATGCAAGAACTAAAATTGGCTAAACTTGAAAAGATTCCAATTACCAGTATTGGTGAGGATGTAAAGCAGTGGGAACTCTCTTTTACTGCTGATGGGAATATAAATCAGTACCACTTTGGAAAACGTTTGGACAATATCTATTAACGTCTACTAATATTGTCCAAGATATTTGGACAACATCTACTAATGTTGCAGACAGCTGTAACCTAGGATGGAATAGCTGCATTCCTAGGTATGTTTTCATCAGGAATATGTGCACACATGCCCCCAGGAGACAGGCAGAGAACATTTTTAAAGCAGTATCATCTGTAATTTTCCAAAAAGCAGACTAAACAGCTAACATGTGGCATCTTGCATGCCTGCGCGCCTGTGTGCTCAGTCGTGTCTGACTCTTCGTGACCCCATGGACGACAGCCTGCCAGGCTCCTCTGTCCACGGGTTTTATCAGGCAAGAATACTGGAATAGGATGCCATTTACTACTCCAGAGGATTTTTCCAGCCTGAATCATGCAATAAAATGCACCAAAAATTTTAAAAGCTGCAGCTTCTCACAATAACATGATGAATGTCATAAACAAGCAAAAGGCGATAGAATAGTGTTTGCTTCACAGGATTTATATAATAAAGTTCAAAGACAGGAGAGGTTATACAAAACGACTAGTAAGGACACATCAGAGGTAAAACGACAAAGAAAAACAAAGAAGTGACAAAATCAATATAACTCTATTGACTGTATTTAAGGGAATGAGGGTACAAAGAGGCTGGCTAGTTACAAGAGTAGTCACTTTGATCAGTCATTAAGGACTTTGTTTTGTGCACGTGTGTGTTTATGTATGTTTGTGCAATTTTCTATATTTTTTCTATATTTCAAAAAAATTTTTAAAGGTAAGATCTACCATAACAACAATTCATTTAATCCTCATCTCACCTCAACATTTGGAATATATTAAATTTAGGCTTATTTCCCTGATCTATTTCCAAGGCTTACTTAACAGACAGGTGGGTGGAGGTTTGGGTGAAGATTTCATAAAACGTCAAGTTAAGGCAGAGAGCAACAAGTTACTAAACAGAAAGTGTAATGCTGAGTAACCTTTTCTCATTGAGTCACATGTGAACAGAACATAGTCAAGAAAACCAAGACAATAGCAGGATTCTACATCAACTCCCCACATAAGAATATCTACTCCTACTTGTGAACACTACAAGAATATTTTCTAACCAGAGTTTCAAAGATTCAGCAGATGATGTTCTTTCTTCTTTTCTCTTCAAAGTGTTTAAAATTATGAACCAATTAGATGTGAAATAATATCACAGGATTATGCATTGTGCTTAGATTACTAAAACTTAAATTTAAGTCAAGATTTTTTGCCAAACTTTGGTGCTTAAAAGAATATTATTGTCAACTAGTTTTAATTAATTTCAACAGCAAATCGCCTGCCAATGCAGGAGACACAGGAGACATGGGTTCTATCACTGGGGCGGGAAGAACCCCTGGAGGAGGAAATGGCAACCCATCAGGAAGCTGGTGGCCTACAGCCCATGGGAGTCAGACATGACTGAGCAATTGAGCACGCAGGCACACAGCAACATAAAACAACAGATAAGTCAACTCCATGAAAGATTTTTATTTATTTTGTGACTGCATTTAAAGACCAGATAGAACCTGAACATTATAGTATTAATTTATCCTATTGAGGAAAAAAAAAGTATATGCAAGATCTATTATAATAATTATATAATCACTGAAAGTCAAGATGTATTAATAATATTTAAAACTGTGTTGATATTGCAAGTTGTTAGTCATCAACAAATAAAAGTATATAGGAGATATTAGATAATAAATCCATTCAGTAATTTTAAAACTTGCCTTTCACAGTTATAGCAATATAAAAAAGGGAAGGACACTTGTAAACTCTAGTAGGTATTTTCAGAAAATTTAGTCAATGGAATTGGACAAAATTTCAGTGAAAGAAATTTCCTACTGACCAAAAAGAGGTCACAGGATTTGGTAATTAGGATGTAAAGGTGATATCAGAATGGATAGTTCTATGCCATAGTAGACGCAGAAGTTTAAAAAAATGTTGAGTGGGCATCAAGGAGATAGTTGTATGTTCCAAATATTCTTTCTCCCTTTTTCCTTTAGCATAAAACCCCCAATTTAAATTTAGCTAAATAGGTAGCTGTGCTATTAAGACAAATTTCTTATCCTCTTTGAAGTATGTATCTGTGGCCATGAGTCTGAATGGTGACCAATGAACAGGATGTGATGTTTGCAAATTCACAAGAGCACACCCTCTTCAATTTCCACTTTTAGAAAATTAGACAGGATGGTCAAGATAGAGAGAAGCATTTTGAGACCAAGAAACGGAAACCAGGTGTTAAGGCTGATGAAACAATACAATGAAAGGAGTCTGGGTCTTTGTCACTGGAACCATCATATCAGCTCTGGACGTCTTCCTCAGACTATTGCACAAGACAGAAATAAATCCCATTTCTCAAGCCACTACCATTTTGCTTTTTTTCCCAGCAGTTGTATCCATCCTAATGAACACTGCAAACCATAAGCCAAGAGAAACAAGAACTTCAGAAGAAAATAAAAGAAATTGTAATACATTAGGTGGTTCATCAGTGAGTAGCATGTAACACTAAACAAGATTTTACCAAAGACTGTGATTCTAACTTTACTAATAGATAGGAAGAAGGGGAAGATCTGAGAACTCATCCCCAACGTTCGTGGAGATAAATGAGTAACTACCATTTAGACTTAAATGCATAATTAAAGATGTAGCTGTTTAGGCCTGCTGTTAGCGGGGACAGGAGAAGCTACCAAAAGAAAGGACTAAAATAGTTGAAGGTATCTGTTTACCTCAAGAAAGTGGGATTCAAGAGCCAGGAGGTGTGGAGCAGTGACCTGCTGAGCTGTTCTGTTTATTTATTTATTTATTTATTTATTTGGTTGTATCTTGGAGCACATTTTAACTGTGTACATATATCACTTTTTTTAAATAAAAACAGTTTAAAAACAAACTGTAGTTAGCATAGGGATTATACATATAATGGCTATATGTATAATGCCTGATGCCAACTCTTTCTTGCTTTTATTGGTAAAAAGAAGACAGGACCTAAAGAAAGAGATGTCAAGAAAAAAAAAGTAGAAAGGTCAACAATGACAAGTTGGGACATGAAACAATATTCGTCTACATCACAGTTTTACCTAAATCCTGCCCAGCTGTGTGTGGAGAAATAAAAGCCAACCTCAGAGATGGTTTATCTCTGTCGTGGTCTCTGGAGCATACAGTTCAAGTGAAGTCCTGCTGATAGCCCTGCATGACTTCAGTGAATCTTCAAATACTTCCTTGTAGCTGTGGAGCGAGCACAGTATAGTCGAAGGAGCTTGGACATCAAAGGGAACAGATCTGAATTCTAATCCTCTCTCTTGTCCTTATCACCACAGTTACCTTAAGCAAGTTACTTCACCAAACCTCAATGTCCTTGTAAATAAATGTGGAGGTAACAGTATTTTCTACCCTGGATAGATATGAGAATCAAGTAAGATAGAATGTACAATACTGAACTAAGGGCCTTGCTCAAAGCAGATGCTGATAAGCAGTTCTTTCTTCTCCTCCTTCATTATTTTCTTCTCCACCACTTGCAGTAAATGGTTTATTTACTGCATAAGTCCTAAATAAACAATTGCTTAATGCTGTATGCATGCACATGCATTCTCCCTCCCTCCTGCCTCCTCCCTCTGGCCCTGTCTCAGGCTCATCTCAGTTAGGTTCTACTATGAACTTCCAAATGCCTCATGATTTTTTTTTTAATGCCTCATGATTTGAAACAAGGTAAAAGAAAATTCTTATAAAGAAACTCATTACTTCTCAGCATCATCCCTTCTACCAGAAAAAAAAAAAGTGGTTTTTTTTTTGTTAGTTTGCCTACTATATTAAATAGCAAAATACACCTTTACTCAAGGCTATGAAACAAAATCACCTCAAATTAGCAGCAAAATACGTAAAATGACTTAGTAAATTGAAACCATAAAGGGCAATGTTCTTAGCTCTGCTATACACAGTTCCTTGCAAATAGAACAATAATGAATAAATTTAACACCCTCTTCCAACAACACAAGAGAAGACTCTACACATGGACATCACCAGATGGTCAACACTGAAATCAGACTGATTATATTCTTTGTAGCCAAAGATGGAGAAGCTCTATACAGTCAGCAAAAACAAGACCAGCAGCTGACTGTGGCTCAGATCATGAACTCCTTATTGCCAAAATCAGACAGAAACTGAAGAAAGTAGGGAGAACCACTAGACCATTCAGGTATGACCTAAATCAAATCCCTTATGACTATACAGTGGAAGTGAGAATAGATTTAAGTGACTAGATCTGATAGACAGAGAGCCTGATGAACTATGGACTGAAGTTCGTGACATTGTACAGGAGACAGGGATCAAGACCATCCCCATGGAAAAGAAACGCAAAAAGGCAAAATGGTTGTCTGAGGAGGCCTTACAAATAGCTGTGAAAAGAAGAGAAGCAAAAAGCAAAGGAGAAAAGGAAAGATATTCCCATTTGAATGCAGAGTTCCAAGGAACAGCCAGGAGAGATAAGAAAGCCTTCCTCAGGGATCAATGTAAAGAAATAGAGGAAAACAACAGAATGGGAAAGACTAGAGATCTCTTCAAGATAATTAGAGATATCAAGGGAACATTTCACACAAAGATGGGTTCAATAAAGGACAGAAATAGTATGGACCTAACAGAAGTAGAAGATATTAAGAAGAGGTGGCAAGAATACACAGAACTGTACAAAAAAGATCTTCACGACCCAGATAATCACAATGGTGTGATCACTGACCTGGAGCCAGACATCCTGGAATGTGAAGTCAAGTGGGCTTTAGAAAGCATCACTATGAACAAAGCTAGTGGAGGTGATGGAATTCCAGTTGAGCTATTTCAAACCCTGAAAGATGATGCTGTGAAAGTGTTGCACTCATATGCCAGCACATTTGGAAAACTCAGCAGTAGCCACAGGACTGGAAAAGGTCAGTTTTCATTCCAATTAGAAAAAAAGGTAATCCCAAAGAATGCTCAAAATACCACACAATTATGCTCATCTCACACACTAGTAAAGTAATGCTCAAAACTCTCTAAGCCAGGCTTCAGCAATACGTGAACCGTGAACTTCCAGATGTTCAAGCTGGTTTTAGAAAAGGCAGAGGAACCAGAGATCAAATTGCCAACATCTGCTGGATCATTGAAATCAAGAGAGTTCCAGAAAAACATCTATTTCTGCTTTATTGACTACGCCAATGCCTTTGACTGTGTGGATCACAATAAACTGTGGAAAATCCTGAAAGAGGTGGGAGTACCAGACTACCTGACCTGCCTCCTGAGAAACCTGTATGCAGGTCAGGAAGCAACAGTTAGAACTGGACATGGAACAACAGACTGGTTCCAAATAGGAAAAGGAGTATGTCAAGGCTGTATATTCTCACCCTGCTTATTTAACTTCTATGCAGAGTACATCATGAGAAAGGCTTGCCTGGAAGAAGTACAAGCTGGAATCAAGATTGCCAGGAGAAATATCAATAACTTCACATATGCAGATGACACCACCCTTATGGAAGAAAGTGAAGAGGAACTAAAAAGCCTCTTGATGAAAGTGAAAGAGGAGAGTGAAAAAGTTGGCTTAAAGCTCAATAATCAGAAAACTAAGATCATGGCATCTGGTCCCATCACTTCATGGGACATACATGGGGAAACAGTGGAAACAGTGTCAGACTTTATTTTTGGAACTCCAAAATCACTGCAGATGGTGATTGCAGCCATGAAATTAAAAGATGCTTACTCCTTGGAAGGAAAGTCATGACCAACCTAGACAGCATACTAAAAAGTAGAGACATTACTTTGCCAACAAAGGTCCGTCTGGTCAAGGCTATGGTTTTTCCATTGGTCATGTATGGATGTGAGAGTTGGACTGTGAAGAAAGCTGAGTGCCAAAAATTTGATGCTTTTGAACTGTGGTGTTGGCGAAGACTCTTGAGAGTCCCTTGGACTGCAAGGAGATCCAACCAGTCCATCCTAAAGGAAATGAGTCCTGGGTGTTCATTGGAAGGACTGATGCTAAAGCTGAAACCCCAGTACTTTGGCCACCTTATGTGAAGAGTTGACTCTTTGGAAAAGACCCTGATGCTGGGAGGGATTGGGGGGAGGAGGGGAAGGGGATGAAAGAGGGTGAGATGGTTGGATGGCATCACCGACTCAAAGGACATGGGTTTGAGTAAACTCTGGGAGTTGGTGATGGACAGGGAGGCCTGGCATGCTGTGATTCATGGGGTCACAAAGAGTCAGACATGACTGAGTGACTGAACTGAACTGAACTGAAGGAAATTCACACACTCAGAACTTGGGTAGAATTGTATCATTTCAAGGAAATGTCAAGGGATATTTTGATCAATTTTTTTTTTGGTTTGTTTCTCATTCTACACCCTTTTAGATTTTCTAGTTCTTGTTTTCAAAGCCAAACGTCCCTACTTCCCAAGGAGGGAAAGAGGGAAGCCTTTATAGCCTCTCCTACCTAATACTACAAAGGAGAAAACCAAGTTCAGGCTACAATTTGATTGTCACTTGAAACTCAATTATTCAATTAAGGTCAAGCTATGGCTTTTCCAATAATCATGTATGGGTGTGAGAGTTGGACCACACCCGGCTGAGTGCCGAAGAACTGATGCTTTTGTAGTGGTGCTGGAGGACTCTTGAGAGTTCCTTGGACTGCAAGGAGATCCAACCAGTCCATCCTAAAGGAATCAACCATGAATATTCATTGGAAGGACCAATGCTGAAGCTGCAGTTCCGATACTGGAGAAGGGGATAACAGAGGATGAGATGGTTGGGTGGCATCACTGACTTGATAGACATCAGTTTGAGCAAGCTCCAGGAGATAGTGAAGGACATAGAAGCCTGGAGTGCTGCAGTCCATGGGGCTGCAAAGAGTCAGACATGATTGAGTGACTGAGCAATAACAATAACAGATATTTTTAAGGACACTTTGGAAGAACTGTGGTCAGATAAAATAGGGAGTAAGGAGAAGACCCTGTCCTCAAAATAATGTTCTCAAGTGTGAAATGACACAAATATCCAAAGAAGCACAATTCACAATAGATCTGGACTTCCTGGGTGGCCCAGTGGTTAAGACTTTGCCTTCCAATGCAAGGGTTGCTGGTTTGATCCCTGGTCAGGGAACTAAGATCCCACATGCCTGTGGTCAAAAAAAACAAAACATAAAAACAGAAGCAATATTGTAACACATTTGATAAAGACTTTAAAATGGTCCACATTAAAAAAAAAAAATCTTTAAAAAAAAAATTCACAACAGATCAATCCCAGCACCACCATAAGGGAATACAATCCTTTATTGCTTCCAAGGAAAAATAAAGAAAGAGAGAACACGTAATTGAAAGGGTTCCTGAACCTAGTACCTGCGCAATTCACTTTCAAATATATCTTACTCAGTTCTCATAGCAACTACATGTAGGATGAGAAGTTACCAATTTGGTCTAGAATTGAGGGTTTCTGTCTTAAGATCCATTGCATTTCAGCATGGTTTCAGACTTCTTAAAAAATAGTGACAACAACAACAGTAAATAAAAACCCTCCTGTGAATCCTTTTATCATTACTATACAGCGTCAATTTTCCTGGTTGAAAAGATACTTGTGAAAATCATCTCGCCTAGTGGTCCAGCTCAGTAGGTAAGCTCCATTAGCTCCACAGTTGGACAATTCCTGTCATTTTATTGTCTAAACTTTCATTTACAGCAAACAGTAGATGAACATTTTCTGTCCTTGGTGAATTCTCATTCTGCTATGGAGCACACCATGGTTCCGATGAACCACATACTCTCAAAATTGCCCAAATCTAAGTGAGAGAATCCTCTGCATGCTCATTTTTAATATCTGGCTTGAAAAATTACCTGACAAGTGCAGCTAATTTTGTGTACCCTCAATGTTAAGTGTTTTAAGGCACCTGAATGAGTCATAATTCTTTAAAAAAAATACCTTTGCCTTACATTTTCCATAATTAACTAGCATGAAGCTACGGTTAAGTAATAAGACTTAAAAGGATTCTGTAAAGTTAATGAGAGGCACAGTTAATTATATAAGTATAAAAATTGGAATCTGTGGCAATATATTGTGGATTATAAATTTAATGTAACTTGATTTTTATCATTTACATGCATTATTCCATTGAAAGTCCACATGAAGGGCATGGGGAGCTTCCAACTACTCTCTCTGCTATTTTCACTTGTACTTTTATTAGCTTCCTGTATATTTTTGTTGGTTTTCAAAAGCAAGACTTAATGTCATTTAGAAAACTAATATTATTCTTAAATACTGACAGTGATATAATATGAGAATATTTGTTGGATTATTTCTGAAAGGCAAGCTGCAGGTAAAATTGACATTTCAATGCTAAAGATTGAGAGCAAAATTAAATTATACTCCAGGAGAAGATTTTAAAATTATCTCATCCAAAGGGAACCCTCCTACACTATTGATGGGAATGCAAATTTGTTCAGCCACCATGGAAAACAGTATGGAGATTCCTCAAGAAACTGAAAGTAGAATTATTATATGCTCCAGCAGTCCCACTCCTGGGTATATATCCAGACAAAACTATAATTCAAAAATATACATGCCTTCTGTGTTTAGAGCAGCACTATTTATGACTGTCAAAACATGGAAACCTAGAAATACATCAACAATGAATGGATAAAGAAGACACGGTACATATATACAATGGAATACTACTCAGCCATAAAAGCAATGAAATAATTTCATTTTCAGTGACATGGATGGACCTAGGGATTATCGCACTAAGTGAAGTAAGTCAGAAAGACAAATACCATATGATATCATTTATATGATATTCATATTATTCATTTATAAGACATGACACAAATGAACTTTATGAAACAGAAACATACACACATGGACAACAGACTTGTAATTGCCAAGGGGGTTGGGGGCAAGGGAGGATTGCTTTGGAAGTTTGGGACTAGCAGATACAAACTATTATACATACAATGGATAAACAACAAAGTCAAACTATATAGCACAGAGAACTATATTCAATATCCTATAAAAAATAGTGAAAAAGAAAAAAACTTAATAAATAAAACTATGGTATACAAGAGACTAAGAACATGTGCAATGATATAATAAATTTCAATGGGCTAAATATCATAACCAGCAATTGTCTTTATTCTGTGGAAGAGTAACACAAGAGGAAATGAGCTTAATTTCCTCAGAAAAAATTTCAGTCAGATTCCTGACATGCAGTCCTTAAAATGAATTATCAACAAGATGAGGTACACTTTGAAAACAGGCTATAATCTCAGTATTAGCTAAAGTTTGAGAGTTTTTCCACTTGCGATATCATAATTTCTGTGATAAACTATGGGGGCTTCCTAATTTAACAATTCTCTCACAATTGAAAAATCCTTTAAAAACATAAATAGATCTTTCTTTCATGCTCTGTCAGATCTTAAAGTGAAAGTGACGTCGCTCAGTCATGTCCGACTCTTTGCGACCCCATGGACTGTGGCCTACCAGGCTCATCCATCCATAGAATTTTCCAGGCAAGAGTACTGGAGTGGGTTGCCATTTCCTTCTCCAAGGGATCTTCCTGACCCAGGGATCAAACCCAGGTCTCCCACATTGCAGGCAGACACTTTACCATCTGAGCCACCTGGAAAGCCCTTAGGCTTCCAGATCTTAAGGATGTTTATTTAAAATATAAATCTTTCAATTCTCCTTAACCTATGGTGCACCAGCTGCTGACTAAGAAATAGTAGGCTGCCACTTCCATCTGAAGTAACAGATGCTGGAAGTCTTTGCAACGAAGCAGGAGACAGTCCAACTGAAGCTATCAGTAGGTGCTTAGTTGGGGAGAAGATGTTAGGAAATGGGGCCCATGAAGTGCTGCCTTGAGCTCAAGTCTTCTAGATGATCAGATAAGGAGAGAGGCAGACAGGATTCCAAAACACAGCCAATCAAAAGAATGGGAGACTTTGAACACAGTTTGATCCTTTGCATACATGTAGTCATGCTCTTAAAAACCTCCCTGCAAAATCTTGAACCTATCTTGTTACTGCTGTGCTGTTAAATAGCACCACAAGTGTGATTTTTGAAGTATTCATAATTTAATCTCTGATGGGATTGACGACTAACTGCCACCCTCCTCTCCAAAGTTTGCCCTGTCTATTTCATAGCCTGGTGTTGATTCCAGGATGTACTTGCTCAGGCAGAGATACACTTTAGGTTTGTTCACATGACTAGTTCTCAACAAGGGAAGATGAGAAGGACTATATTATCTCCATCCTGAAGCTTTTAAGAAGCTGGAGATAGATCTGGAGGTAGCAAACCGAGAGGCACTGGAAGATGGTAGAATCAAAAGGCAGAAAGATAGAGTTCTCTGAGTAACCTCTTGGAGAAAAATTGTCCGCTAGTCAGGAATACCCACATAGGACTCTTACAGAAGTGAGAAGCAAAGAAAATTTGGTGTTTATTAATTGGACTATCTAGAATAACCCTACAACTACGTGTGTGCTCAGTCAGTCATGTCCGACTCTTTGTGACCCCATGGACTACAGCCCGCCAGGCTCCCCTGTCCACGGGATTTCCCAGGAAAAAATACTGGAGTGAGTTGCCATTTCCATCTCCAGGGGAATCTTCCCAACCCAGGGATCAAACCGGTGTCTCCTGCATCTCCTGGTTGGCAGGTGGATTCTTTACCAGTGAGCTACCTGGGAAGCCTACAACGAGAACAAAGGAAAGAAAAGATACCTAGGTTTTTTCTCTTTTTTTAAATTCTTATTTATATTGGAGTATAGATGATTTACAATGTTGTGCTAGTTTCAGGTGTATAGATAAATGATTCAGGTATATATATATCCATTATTCTTCAGATTCTTTTCCAATTTACATTATCACAGAATATCAAGTAAAGTTCCCTATGTTTTATAGTAGGTCCTTGTTGGTTATCTTTTTGTGAATATGTTAATCCTGAAGTCCTAATTTATTCCTCCCCCAACCTTTCCCTTTTGGTAACCATAAATTTGTTCTGTATGCATCTGTGAGTCTGTTTCTGTTTTGTAAATAAGTTCCTTTGTATCATTTTTTAAAGATTCCACATGTAAGTAATATCATATGATATTTATCTTTTTCTGCCTGACTTCATATTTATTTTAATCCCTGACTAGCAAAAGGTCAGATAAATGGTGACGATCCTAAAATAGATGGGTTGGTCTTAACACTGAAAAATTAAAACAACCGAAAGGCATTTCATAATTACAAACATTTTTTTTTCATAATTACAAACATTTTAAAATGGCAGTGGTCATCTTTTTCATCAATGATTAAAAAATTACTGGAATAGGTTGGTAATCCCTTGTTGAGACAGCTTTCCTTGTTGGTAACTGAGAGACAAAGAGGTTAAAAATGTGGTTGAGGATAAGAGTGTGAGAGAGCAACAAAAGTTATTAATGTTTTTCTAGTCCGGAAATATTCAAACAAGTTATTCCATCTTAAATTTATCCTCTGTGATATGGTTAATATCTTTCTTAAGTATCTGCTAAAATATTAAGTCAGATTAAAGATGTAACACACTTGAAAACTGCCAAGTACTAAGAGATGTAAAGAATATCTTTGCTAATTTTGTTGTTGTTTTTAGGCACTAAGTTATGTCTGACTCTTTGTGACCCCGTGGACTGTAGCCCACCAGGCTCCTCTGTCCACGGGATTCTCCAGGCAAAAATAATGGAGTGGGTTGCCATTTCCTCCTCCAGGGGATCTTCCCCGCCCAAGGATTGAGCCCATGTCTCCTGCATTAGCAGACAGATTCTTTACCACTGAGCTGCCTGGGAAGACCATCTTTGCTAATAAATTAAGATAATCAGAACAGGTCTGTTAGATAGAAGGATAACAAAATTGCATTAATTTCATTTTTTTCTGATTAAATTGAGAAGTTCAAGGAAATCTGCAATTACACATTAACATAGAAGTCTAGAATTAAAAGGAGAGTGAGAAGTAAGTGGGTGATATATTTAAGAATGGGCTGAGTTAACATTTCAATGCAAAGAATGTATCTTCTTTTAGTGAATAAGACTATTTGAACAACTAGATTTTTTTTTCAATACAGGAAGCAAGTTGTTTTAAGACATAGCCATTTAATTGTATATTTTTAAAAAGTCTATTCAAATTTGCTGAATAATTTATATTTCAGAGTTTTAAACAGACCACATATTACTTCATAAAGAAAAACTAATAAATTTGAGATTTGTATTCATTTATGAATTGAAAGACTATTTTAATTGTTTTGATCTGTTTCTGAGAATTTCTATAGCAACTGTCACCATAGTTTTTAGATTTTTCAGATAAAGCTATTAAAAAATGAGAACCCTTTCAATCAGTGAATTTTTTTCTCTGATAAAATTAAAGAGTATGGAATATGAGAACATAAAAAAGATGCATTTTTTTTAATGCTTGCTTATATCAGCTATTTATCTTAGGAAAGTATTTCCAGATATTCCAAAAAGATGACAAAGAACTAAAATGTATCAGAGAAATGGCTCAGGTTTATGTGTTCTTTGAGGTAATTAGTGTAATTTTACTTGGGGAACATCAAGAACCTAACTCTCAGCCCTGAGTATTCTAATTCTCCACCCGAGGGGTCCACCAGGCTCAAGACAGCTTCGGTTCTGGGCTGGACAAGAAGGCATGCGAGGCCCCTTCATTGAAAGACATTAACTGAGCATCTTGTTGCTTTTTCCTACACACCACCACCTATGCCATCCAGGCCAGGACTCTGATGGTACAGGACTAAGCCATGCCCCATAAAAATATTTTCATCAAGGCTCTTGGAGCCTGACTGTGACACATCTGCTTAGTTCTACTGCTCTTGAGGCACGTCGTGTTCTGTACCTGAGCTGGGTCTGCCTACTTCCACTGCCAACTGTTTGCCTGCTTGCTGGACCCTGAATCTCCCTGCCATCTCTGCTTCCTACTGCATCCACGTAAGCTATGGCCCTTGTCAGCTTTCTGTCTAATACTCCACAAACGTCTCACCTGGACCAGGTTGTTGCTGCCCAAAATCTGATCCTATAACATATACAAGCTGGGGAATATGTGGGTCCACCATGGTTTGTCAGACAGATTCTAACTCTGGAGAATAACAGAAATTTTTAAAAATCAAATTAATTCCCTTTTATTCAAAACCATGAAACAGACAACAAAAGAAAATAATAGGAAGTCTTATACTTAGTGTTTATAAATATAAAAATAAAGCTCTGAGCCTTTATTCAATTTAAAGGCAAATACTGATAGGATGTAAATATTTTAATTCATGAAGAGAAAATAAAAAATAGAGACCTAAGAGTAAACAAAATTATAAGAAAGCATGGTAAACAGAAAATATAAACAAGACAATTATAGTAAGAAATTAACTCACATTTTTTAACCCAAATTCTATATTTCATGTATCTTTTTCTCAAAAAGTTCACTTCTAGGATTGTATTCTAAAGAAATAATGATTGATGTATCTAAGGTAGCTACAAAGTTATTCACTGCAGTTCTGTTTACCATTGCAAAAATGAAAATAATGTAAATAGCTAAAGGAATCTATTTAAAAATTATGATATAGTGAGATACAATCTCATTAAATCATACAATATCATTAAAATATTTCCATTAACTATATGAAGTGATAAAAAGTTTCAGAATATTTCATTAAGTAAAAAACAGCACTAAAAACAATAGGATCTCATATTTAAAATACTTTGCTTGCTAAATAAGTATATATGTATTATAAGTATATATAAAAAATTAAAAAGTATACATCAAAATACTAACAGTTGGGGGGAAGAGGTTATTGCTTTACATATAACTGATCTATAATTTCTAATTATTCTGCAAGAAACACACTTTTACATCTGTAATAAAAGAATTAAAAAATATATATATATATATAAAATCTCAGATTAGGCTAAAGAAAAACTTAAAAATCTATAAATCACAGCAGGATCCTCTATGACCCACCTCTCAGAGTAATGGAAATAAAAGTAAAAATAAACAAATGGGGTCTAATTAAACTTTAAAGCTTTTGAACAATGAAGGAAACTATAAGCAAGGTGAAAAGACAGCCTTCAGAATGGGAGAAAATAATAGCAAACAAAGCAACTGAAAAAGAATTAATCTCAAAAATATATAAGCAGCTCATGCAGCTCAATTCCAGAAAAACAAATGACACAATCAAAAAATGGGCCAAAGAACTAAACAGGCATTTCTTCAAAGAAGACATACAGATGGCTAACAAACACATGGAAAGATACTCAGCATCACTCATTATCAGAGAAATGCAAATCAAAACCACAATGAGGTACCATCTCATGCCAGTCAGAATGGCTGCTATCAGAAAGTCTACAAACAACAAATGCTGGAGAGGGTGCAGAGAAAGGAGGAACCCTCTTACACTGTTGGTGGGAATACAAACTAATACAGCCACTATGGAGAACAGTGCGGAGATTCCTTAAAAAACTGGAAATAAAACTGCCATGTGACCTAGCAATCCCACTGCAGGAAACCAGAATTAAAAGAGACACGTGTATCCCAGTGTTCATCGCAGCACTGTTTACAATAGCCAGGATATGGAAGCAACCTAGATGTCCATCAGCAGATGAATGGATAAGGAAGTTATGGTACATATACACAATGGAATATTACTCAGCTATAAAAAAGAACACATTTGGGTCAGATCTAATGAGGTGGATGAAACTGGAGCCTATTACAGAGTGAATAAGTTGGAAAGAAAAACACCAATACAGTATATTAACGCATACATATGGAATTTAGAAAGATGGTAACGATGACCCTATATGCGAGATAGCAAAAGAGACACAGATATAAAGAACAGACTTTTGGACTCTGTGGGAGAAGGGGAGGGTGGGACGATTTGAGAGAATAGCATTGAAACATGTATGTTACATATATGAAATAGATCACCAGCCCAGGTTGGATGCATGAGACAAGTGCTCAGGGCTGGTGCACTGGGATGACCCAGAGGGACGGGATGGGGAGGGAGGTGGGAGGGGGGTTCAGGATGGGGAACACATGTACACCCATGGCTGATTCATGTCAGTGTATGGCAAAAACCACCACAATAGTGTAAAGTAATTAGCCTCCAATTAAAATAAATTTTTTAATCTATTTACAAGACATCTAGAGAAAATAACAGAAGAGTTTAAAAACACAAAGATAAGAAGAGCTTAAAAGTAAGTGAAGCTAAAAAGTCATGGAAAATAAAGCCACCACTGGCACCAAAAAAATTAAATGAATTCAAAGAAAATTTAATGACATTATACAGCCATTAAAATCATGGCTCACTCAAGTTTATTAATGACTGTCCTGTGATATAGCAAAGTAAAAAAAAAAATACCAAACTATGTGTACATTACAAGCCCAATTAATAAAATATACAATAGATATGACATATTACATTAAACTAATACATAAAATGCACATATAAGAAAGTTTAATACAACTATATTATGTACAACACATATTACCACATACACATTATAGAAACAGCCTGGAAGAAATAAAGTAAAACATTCATAATGATTTTCCTGGGTGATTCATAACTGATTATTTCAATGTTCATAGCATATTTTCATATTTCTAGATAAATATATTATTTTTATAATCAGAGAAAACCTTTAAAATACAAAATAGGTATCAGTTATTAAAATCAGTCATTTCATTGATATAAAAGATGAAATTTGAAGAGGTAAATAAATGAAAAATAGCAAAAATTAAGCCTTTAGGGTCATAGCGCAGAATCTAGACATACAGAGAATGCTATTTTTAACAGCCGCAGCAAAAATCAATCAAATGGATTTCCTTCTTGCAACATTTTTGAGGCTGTTCTAAGATTCAGCCCTTGGAAAGAAAAGTTTTTAATATGCAATTGCTATTCCGTGTGTTTGCAGGTGCTTTCTTTCCTATAATTCATTAATGTCCAATGACATCACCAGCACTTGCATGGGGAACAAAAGGGTACAGATAAGGGCTATCAATCAACCTTTTAATTTGCTAAAATCCCTTAATGAGAACTAATAACCCTTAATATGCATTTGCTTGATAAACAAGCCATTTGATTTGAATGGAAGGTCAACTCAGCCTGAGGCTATTTTCCTGCTGTTCTGTCAGATTTTAATGGCTGCTGGAAAGCAGCTGCTATAAAAACGCACACCAAATGCCCACCCCTATAGTTAAGCATGGACTTTACAAATAAAGGAAGTCACTGAACATGATGTATTTCTCCACAGCAGTCCTCCTGAGCCTGGGTCAGTCTTTGTGGTCAGACAATAAGAGCCAGTGTTCTGGGGGTAATGCTGACCTTCCCGACATCAAAATGGGCTCAAGAACCACCATCAGATGAGGATCATCAGTAACACTTGATGCCTACACGGCATAACTGGAAGGAGTGCTCAGGATCTATGTGCCTAACTGCAGCCCTATTTCTCCACTCCCGCTATATTTGTCCAACCTTCGTGTTTCACGTTTTCCTCATTTCCCCATCTGTCCTCCGGTGTCTTACCCCGGAGTCCAGACTCACTTGCTCAGGACTGTTCCACATACTGGAAGCTACCTTCACCATCAGGTTCCTATGAGAGAATCTTGCTCCACCAAGTCCCAACAACCAAGCCTGATAACCATACAGTGCTGTAACTGACTTGTTTGAATATGACCTCTACCTAGACATTAAAGAGGTCAGGTGTGCAGGTTCTATGGTCAGACTACTGGGCTCCAGTCCTGTGTTAGTTATGGTCATGTCTGACTCTTTGCAACCCCATGCACTGTAGCCTGCCAGGCTCCTCTGTCCATGGAATGCTGCAGGCGAGAATGCTGGAGTGGGTAGCCATTCCCTTCTCCAGGGGATCTTCCTAACCCAGGGATCAAACCCTGGTCTCCTACACTGCAGGAGGATTCTTTGCCATCTAAGCAACCAGGAAAGTCTTTAGAGATGATTTAGATTTAGAGATAACTGGGTTTAGGAGTACAATTCAGGAACTAACTGCTGGGATTACGATTCAAGGTTAAATCTTTGTCCTAGGAAAGTCTAGATATCTAGATATGATTAGTGCCAGGAAAAAAGCAAGACTATCCTAATATAAATTTATCTGAAAAGCTATGTGCTATGTGCTTAGTCGCTCAGTCGTGTCTGACTCTTTGTGAAAACATGGACTGTAGCCTGCCAAGCCCCTCTGTTCATGGGGATTCTTCAGGCAAGAATACTGGAGTGGGTTGCCATGTCCTCCTCTAGAGGATCTTCCCAACCCAGGGATTGAACCCAGGCCTCCCGCATTGAGGCCGGATTCTTTATGGGCCGAGCCACCAGAGAAGCCCAAGAATTCTGGTGTGGGCAGCCTATCCCTTCTCCAGGGCATCTTCCTGACTCAGGCATCCCACACTGCAGGTGGGTTCTTTACTATTTGAGCTACCGGGGAAGTCTAAGAATTCTGGTGTGTATAGCCTATCCCTTCTTCAGGGCATCTTCCTGACTCAGGCCTCCCACACTGCAGGTGGGTTCTTTACTATTTGAGCTACTGGGGAAGTCTAAGAATTCTGGAGTGGGTAGCCTATCCCTTCTCCAGGGGATCTTCCTGACCCAGGAATAGAACTGGGGTTTCCTGCATTGCAGGCGAATTCTTTACCAACTGAGCTACCAGGCAGGGAAGCCCAAAAAGCTATGATAAACCTTAAATTTCATTCAACAAAAAGATAATTAGTTCTAGAACAGTAGATAGGGATGTAAATGTAGATATAGGTGAAAACACCAATGCTTTAGAGTTTGGAAGTGTATTCTATTGAAAGTCAGAGGGTCATTCCAACCACCTTTACTCTTGAGCCATATAAATCCATCCTAAGGACTGCTGACCCACCAGTCTTGCTAAAGTGTGCAAAGACCATCAGCCAACTCATCTTTCAGAGCCCTTGAATGGATTATAGAATTACATATACTCTCTTTTGCATGACATCATCATATGGCCCAACAATCCTTTGCGTTCTTTATCCCAATGTGTTCCTACCTACACTTAATGCTCCAATGAAACAACTTATGCATTTCCTGCATTCACGGTTTGGCTCTTACAATTTTTTCTTCCCAGAAATCTGTCCTACTTTGTAAATCCGTTACAACTCTAGTCATTTTTCAAGACTTGTGTCAAATGCAATCTCACTGCATGATACTGTAACTTCAATTGGGTAGAAAATATGGGCAGAGAAACCAAGGGATAAAAGTAGTTGCAGTCCTATTTACCACCATTGCTAGTGACATTTGGGAAATAACTGTTGCTTATCGCCCTCATAACTTTAGGCTCCGAGGGCATGGAAGTCTTGGTTCACAGAGAGTAACATTTTCACCAGGGAATACAATAAAAGTCACATTGAACCAATTAAGATTTTTATTTTACTAAGGTATAATTTACATAATTTACCCTTTTTAGTGTATGATTCTGAGTTTTGTTAAGTGCATATAATCGAAGTACCATCACCAAATCAAGATCTAGAATAATTACATCACTCCAAAACATCCCTCATGCTGATAAGTAATCAAACCCAGCCGGTGCTCAATGCCTCATATCTCAATGGTTTCTGTCCTTACAGATCTACCTTTTCCAGAGTAGAATCATACAGTATATAACATTTTGTGCCTGGCTTCTCTCACTTAGTATAATATATGTTATTGCAGGTATCAATAGTTGATTCTTTTTTATTACTGAGTAAGTATTCCACTGTATGAATGTATCATAGTCTATTTAGTAACCAGTTGCAAGACATTTGCATGCTTTCCATTTTTGGATATTAGGAATAAAGTTGTTATAAACATTCATATATAAGTTTTATTGTACTTATGTGTGAATCTAAGTTTTCATTTCTCTAAAGTAAAACCTCAGAGAATGGCTACCGGGTGCAGAGGATAAGAGTGTATCTACCTTTCCAAGAAACTTCCAAACTTCTTTTGAAGGTGGCCATTCTCTTTGCCTACCAGCAATGTTTGAAAGTTCCAGATAGTCTGGATCCTTGCCAGTCCTTGGTATAAGTATAGTCCTTTATATTTCTTTTAATAAAAAAAATTAGACATTCTAATGGATATATAGTAGTATCTCATTGTGCTTTTAATTTGCTTTTCCCTAATTTCTAATGACACTGAGCACTTTTTCATGTACTTATTTTACATCTGTATATCTCTTTTAGCAAAGTGTCTCTTTAATTATTTTGCTTTCTATTGGACTATTCTGTTTTCTTACTGAGTTTTGAGAATATTTTATATGTTCTAAATACAAGCCCTATACTAGATATGTGTTTTGCAAATATTTTCTCCCCATCCATGGCCTGGCTTGTCTTCATTTTCCTGAGTGTATTTTGAAGAGAAGATTCTAATTTTGATAGTCTAATTTTCAATTTTTATATAAATCATGGTTTTGGAATATTTTCATAACCAAAGGTCACAAATCCTTTCTATTATTTTTTCTACAAGCTTTATAGTTTAGGTTTTACATTCCAGTCCATGATTCATATAAAGTTAACTTTTGTGTATCATATGTAGCCTTAGTGGGCTACAGTCCCTGGGACTGCAAAGAGGTGGACATGACTAAGTGACTAAAACTTACACAGACAAGTTGAAAGAATTTTAGTGAACACCCAAATACCCACCACCTAGATTCTGTGATTAGATTTTACCCTCCTGTGCTGGTTCTTAAGGTAAAAAGATCAGTGCAACTTATAAAATATATAAGAGAAAGTTAGTCACTCACTCGTGTCTGATTCTGTGAGACCTCATGGACTATATAGTCCACCAGGCTCCTCTGTCCATGGAATTCTCCAGGCAAGAATACTGGACTGGGTAGTCATTTCCTTCTCCAAGAGATCTACTTGTCACAGGGATCAAACCCGCATCTCCTGCATTACAGGAAGATTCTTTCCCATCTGAGTTGCCCAGGAAGACCCTATAAAATGTATATAATTTATAAAGTTGCACTGATATAATTTCTTTCTTTTTTTTGTAGCCACACTGCACAGCTTGCAGAATCTTAGTTCCCTGATTAGGGATTGATCCTGGGCCCTCGGCAGTGAAAGCTGTGAGTCCTAACCACTGGACTGCCACCATGGAATTCCCTGCACTGATCTCATTGGAAGGAGTCCTGTTGAATATTAACCTATAAATGCTGATGGTCACTCTGGGCTCTTCACATCAAAACACCAGTAGACAGGAAAAGAGTCACATACGTGACTCTGTTTGTCTTGATAAGGTAGGGATACTGTTACTAAGTGGGGGAAGAGAATAATAAATTTGAAATCTGATAATGATGGGCATTTCTTTGTCCTCTCCTACTCAGTATTGATGGTGAACTGGCAAATCCATGGTGTACACTGGCCTGTGCAGGGCATGGGAATCAGGGGCTCTGACCCTTCAGGTATAGAGATCAGCTCATCAGGTAAGCCATCTAGAAGCCAGCTAGACTGGCAGATGTTTCAGACAAGGGTCGACGTAACCTAGAATGAGTCCAAGCTGATGGAGATCCTGAATATCAGTCACAGCCACACGTCCTACTGCAGGGGCGGGACTGACATTGACCAGACTAAATTTCTTTTTCTTAATTTCTCCAGGAAAAGAAAAAAAAGCCTATGATAATCCAGGAGGAACCATTCCTAGATGAGGTGAGTTACTACTTAAAGCAAGTGAATCTGGATGAAGCCAGCACTGAGATAACCTGTCAGGCCCAGGCACTCACCTCCCTAGCTGCCAGGAGTGTTGGCTGTTAACAGCCCATGACCCAGAAGGCAGATGGGAGCTGTCTCATCCTAGGTTACACTTCCACCAGGGAAAGTCTGCTTCCAGTGACAGCCCTACATCCTTGCCAAATTCAGAATTTTTCCAAAGCTCCCTATAGAACTGCCTGAAAGTACGTGACAGTGTTAGTCACTGAGCAAAGTGGTGGACCCTTGGCAACCCCATGGACTGTAGCCCACCAGGCTCGCCTGTCCATGGGATTTCCCCGGCAAGAATACTGTAAGTATCCATTCCCTTCTCCAGGGGATCTTACTGACCCAGGGATCAAACCCAGCTCTCCTGCATTGCAGGCAGATTCTTTCTGTCTGAGCCACCAGGGAATTGTCTGAGGCCTCCCTCTAATGTAACTACATTTCTGTTCAACCTTTCCCCCTGCCCACCCTGATCCTTCCAGTTTCTTACAGGAATTGTTTCCAAGAGTACTTTCCAGTAAATCCCCAAATATAAACCTACCTAGAATCCGGAACCTGGGTAATCTGTCCTAAGCTAAACCTGCATGCACAGCATCTCTAATGTTGCTCTTTCTATATATCTGAGGTGCAGTCTAGCCCTATGTGGTCTTAAATCTTCCTTGGGTGTTCATGATGTGCACTCCTGATTGGGTACTGATGACCTTATGTATTGAGTTTGGCAATGTTTTGCCCCAATTCTGATAATAAATTTTTTTAAAAAAATATTAATATACACCTGTCAAAGTCGTAAAGTACATGAAGAAAGACTTTTATCATGTTGAGATCAATGGTGGTAACAACATAAATTTGCTTTTTCAGAAGCAATGTCAATATGAAGGCAGATCATCACGACATTATTTATTAGAA